>NW_028261386.1:93025932-93625932 GCF_051295495.1 Thamnophis sirtalis | reverse complement strand
CTCAGGCCCCTTTTTTGTACTTGTCTGGACTCATAAGAGGGAAGAGGGATTGAGGAACTCTCCCTCCTTCATCATCATTAGTTCCAACCTCTGAATCTGCACGAACCCGCTTGGGCAGAATTTAAGATCTGTGCAATTTTTCTGCTGTTGGAGTATGCATGGTATGAATGCAGATGAATGAACCCACTTAATTTAATTTAATTTTATTTATTTTTATTAATTTGTACCATTGTATTTTTGTATGTTTTTAAATGACCATAGTGGGGTATGTATGAGAGAGTGACTGTGTGCATATATGAGAGGACCGAGAGCGCAGCCTGGTGCCTCCTCCACTGAGTGCATAAGCAGAAGTGGAAGGGGGCCCAGCCCTACCTCTCGTTCTAGAATGAATGATAGATGCGGCCTGCCGGGAAAAGTGGGGGCCATGGGAGAGGGGGATGGGTCTACGGGGATGGGGGCGGGTCGGAGCATCCCGGTCATGATTGGGAGGGGCAGGTATGACAGGAGCTACAGGGCTAGCCATTACCGGGGAAGGAGGGCTCGCTACGTCACAGTGGTTCCTTGTTCCAGCCCTGAAAGCTCAACTCAAGGACCTGGTGGCAAGAGAAGCCAGGGCCCTGGTCTCAGGTTGTTGCTGCTAAATGCCAGGTCTGTGATCCATAAAGCTCCCCTCATCCGGGACTTAATACTTGACGAGGAGGCAGACCTGGCATGTATTACTGAAACCTGGCTGGGCCATGAGGGAGGAGTCCCCCTCTCTGAAATGTGCCCAGAAGGGTTCCAGGTGCTCCACCAACCACAACACCAGAAAGGGGTGGGGGAGTGGCAGTTATTATCCGAAGATCGTTAGTTCCTCACAGGATCCCTATCCCAGAGATTGTGGAGTGTGAGTCTCTTCTCTTGAAGTTGGACCTAGGGGTTCAAGTGGGCTTGCTTTTGATGTACCTACCTCCCAGCTGTGTCACAACGCAGTAGCCAGGTTGGCAGTTGAGTTCCCCAGACTGATAGTACTGGGGGACTTCAACCTGCCATCTCTAGGCAAACACTCCGATGGGGCTCAGGAGTTCATGGCTTCCATGACAACCATGGCCCAGGTAATTCAGGGTCTGACTCATAGAGTGGGACACACGCTCGACCTCATGTTTCTCTCGGGGCAGTGGAGGTGTGATCTTGAGCCCTTGTCATGGTCAGATCACTTCCTGTTGAGGCTTGATTTTCGGAAGCTACTCCCCCACTGCAGGGAGGTGGAACCGATTAAATGGTTCCACCCCAGGTACCTGATGGACCCGCTGGGATTTCAGAAGGAGCTTGGAGAGATACCTGACTCTCTTGCCCACAATCCGACAGAGTCCTTGGTCGCCGCCTGGAATACAGCGGCGACTGAGGCGCTAGATCGGATTGCGCCTTTGCGGCCTCTCCACGGCAGTGGATCCAGGAGGGCACCTTGGTTCACTGAGGAACTCCGGGAGATGAAGCGCCAAAAGAGCCGCCTAGAGCGACGCTGGAGGGCTAGCAACTCCGAATCCGACCGAACACTATTAAGAGCCTTTATTAGGACTTACTTAGTGGCGATACGGGCTGCAAAATGTGCATATTTTTCCGCTCTTATTGCATCTGCAGAATCCCACCCGGCTGCCCTGTTTAGGATAACCCGCTCCCTCTTGAAAGGGGAGGACACGGGGGATGCCTTGCAGGGATGGACTGAGGAATTTGCTCAGTTTCTGTCGGACAAAATCACTCAGATTCGGACAGACCTTGACTCCATTTGGACAGTTCCAGCGGAGATGCCGAGGGAGGGTCTTGCTCAGATTTCCTGGAATGAGTTCCAGCTTGTCACCCCTGAGGAAGTGGACAAGGCCATGGAAGCAATGAGTGCCTCCACCTGTTTACTGGATCGGTGTCCCTCCTGGCTGGTCTCGACCAGCAGGGAGGTAACACGAGGCTGGCTCCAGAGAATTACGAACTCGTCTTTGCAGGAGGGATCTTTCCCACAACCTCTGAAAGAGGCGGTGGTAAGGCCCCTCCTCAAGAAGCCTTCTCTGGAACCAGCTATTCTTAAAAACTATCATCCAGTCTCCAACCTCCCTTTTCTAGGGAAGGTTGTTGAGAAGGTGGTGGCCCTTCAACTCCGATGGACCTTGGATGAAGCAGATTATCTAGACCCTTTTCAGTCTGGTTTCAGGCCTGGTTACTGCACTGAAACCGCTTTGGTCACACTGACCGATGATCTCTGGCGGGCCAGGGATAGAGGACATACCTCTATCCTAGTGCTCCTTGACCTCTCAGCGGCCTTCGATACCATCGACCATGGTATCCTTCTGCGTCGGCTGGAGGAGGTGGGAGTGGGAGGCACCGTTCTACGGTGGTTCTCCTCTTACCTCTCTGACAGGTCACAGTCGATGTTGGTTTGGGGGCAGAGGTCGACCCCTAGGGCCCTTAATTATGGGGTGCCGTAGGGGTCGGTCTAGTCCCCCCTCCTATTTAACATCTACATGAAGCCACTGGGCGAGATCATTCATCGGCACGGGATTAAATACCACCAGTACGTGGATGATACATAGTTGTAGCATTCCACCCCATGCCAGTTCAGCGTAGCGGTGGAAGTGATGTGCCAGTGCCTGGAAGCTGAACAAACTTGCACTCAATCCTGACAAGACCGAGTGGCTGTGGATGTTGCCCCCTAAGGACAGGCAAGATAGTCCGTCCCTATGCCTGGGGGGAGAAAATTTACTCCCCTCAGAGAGGGTCTGCAATTTGGGGGTCCTCCTGGATCTGCAGCTGACATTAGAACATCACCTGTCGACTGTGACCAGTGGGGCCTTTGCCCAGGCTTGCCTGCAAACAGTCACTCATGCCCTCGTCACCTCAAGACTTGATTATTGTAATGCGCTCTACATAGGGCTGCCCCTGAAAAGTGTTCGGAGACTACAATTAGTCCAGAATGCAGCCACACAAGCGATACTGCCTACACACTACACCTACCCTCCGCGAGCTGCACTGGCTCCCTATCAGTCTCCGAGCGCTATTCAAGGTGTTGGTTATTACCTTTAAAGCCCTACATGGCCTAGGACCCGGATATCTGCGAGACTGTCTTCTGCCACACACCTCCCAATGACCGATAAGATCGCACAGGTGATCTCCAGGTGCCATCAGCCAGACAATGTCAGCTGGTGGGTCCCCAGGGGAGGGCCTTCTCTGTAGCCGCTCCGACCCTATGGAATGAACTACCCCCAGAGATCTGGACCCTGCCCACTCTCATGGCCTTCCGAAAGGCTATCAAAACCTGGCTATTCTGGTAGGCCTGGGGCTGTTGACCTCTTGACCGAGGTCCAGCCCCGATTAGACTGGGTGCATGATGTGCTTCTTTTAATCTGTTTTCCTCTGTTTGTTTTTAACTCTTCTTTTAAAATTTTAATTTCTGTAAGCCGCCCGGAGTCCTTCAGGATTGGGCGGCCTATAAATTTAATAAATCCAATCCAATCCAACATAAGAAAGATTGTGAGATGGAATGCAAGAATATAAATGGTTAAATGTCATTAATAAATGCAATTAAGAGAAGAGAAATGTATAATATATTATACATATTTTCTGTCTATGAAACTAAAAGAAAAAGGAAGGGTGTGAAAAGGTGAAAAGAAGTTGATGGATGACAGCAAGGAAATGAAGGTATAGAGTTGATTATCAATGAACTAAAATATGTATTTTTGGTTATTGTGATTGAACATGAAGAGAGATCTCATGGGTTTGTGACACACTTTGGGGGAGAAAGTGTACAATATCCTCAATTAATGCTCCCAGGAGAGTTGTTTTTCCCCCTGTTAAATGGCAGGAATGATACATGAAGATGAGACAAGGCATTACAGAAAAACTGATGCGACTGTTTGTTATTTCCTCCAAAAAAACACATGTGATTTAAGCATAAATATGTTCATTGATACACACTGCAAAGAAATAAATATACAACTGGAAGCATGATTTATTTTCTTCTTTGTGATTACTCTTTCAAGGGAATGAATGGATAATGGAAGTAAAGAAGGAAGGACAACATGGAAATTGCCAAGAACAGAGTGAAAAAATTACAGAATGGCACAGAAGTGGCAGCATTAAGCTAATGGGAAATAGGAAAAAGTATATTTATTATAAGGATGAACTGAAAGAGGCAGTAGTGGAAGATAAAGTGCATAAAGCAAAATGATTGCTCCCTCCCTCCCCAAAAAGGATGTTTTTATTGAGGAAGAAAAGATTAAAAAGAAATGAGTTTCTGCCTAGAGCTTAAACATATAAGCTTCTAGATGCTAAACACTGAAAATAAATATGAGAGGGGCCGAACCCGGTATCAAAAACATACAAGTACTTCACATGTAATAAATTATCTCGAAAATACTCCATATGAACATTCTGAGGAGAATTTTGGGGGACATTTCAGTTCATACTAAGTTATGTTTCTGTAATTCATAGCTGCAGTGACTTTTGGTAGAAATGCTATAGTAATAGTGATTGTTCTCTCTCTGCCACACTCCTACCTATATTATCTGAGCAACACCTTGGAAGTACTGATAAGGCTTTATATCAGAGCTTAGAGTTGGCACAGTGACTTCACTCAACCTTGACACAGCTGTTGATGTAGTCTGTATTACATTGTTTTTCAGTTTTCTTTCTTGTATACATACTGTTTTGCATATGTTGTCCAATATGGTTTCCCTCTACCACCTATATTTATGCCTTTGATTTTTCCTACTCAGATGCAGAACTTTGCATTTATTTAAATTGAAATTAGGGATGTGGTGGCTTAGTGGCTAAGATGCTGAGCTTGTCGATCAGAAGGTCAGCAATTCAGCGGTTCGAATCCCTAGCACCGCGTAATAGAGTGAGCTTCCATTACTTCTCCCACCTTCTGCCAACCTAGCAGTTTAAAAGCATGTAAAAATGCAAGTAGAAAAATAGGGAACACTTTGGTGGGAAGCTAACAGTGCCCTGTGCATCTTCGGCATTTAGTCATGCCGGCCACATGATCATGGAGACATCTTCGGACAGTGCTGGCTCTTTGGCTTAGAAATGGAGATTATCACTACTCCTAGAGCTGGAAATGACTAGCATGCATGTGCAGGGGAACGTTTACCTTTAAGTTGAAATTAGTCTTCTCATTTTATACGTATTGTGGTAGCTTATCAAGTTCTTCCCCATCACTTTACCCTCACTTGACACAGCCACACCTGAAGCCCTTATAAGCAGAACACTAACATTGACATCCCCTAAGCTTCACTGAAGATGTTACCTAGCCTGGTAGTGAAATGTTTGGAAACCAGCGCCCAAGCTTGGAGAACGAAACTTCACCCTCATCCTACACCCGAGCTACAGATATTCACCACTTTTATTCTCTAAAATGTTGCTCTCCCATTTGCTTTTGTATCAGCTGCACGTTCATTAATAATATTTTCTATACTTCCATTCAAGTTGTTCATAAAACATTGACTTATAAGCAGCAGGTTTACTTTAGAAGACGGTGCTATACCAATTTTATTCATGCTCAAATTAGACTTTATTCTTTAAAAAACATGAATTTTCAGACAAGGAGAGACTAAAACTCTCTGACAGATGTACTATTCACTTCAGAATCCTTTTCACATATCTGAGCATGATCAAAAATTGACATTTTTTATCTTTTTCCAGTTAAACTTACATGAAATGTAGTTTTGAAGAGCTTGGACATTGAGCAAGTGATCCTTGGGAATTTCAGGTGTGACTTATATTACATTTTTTTTGTTCATTCAACCCTGAGACTGAATGTGAAATTCAGAAGGTAAAGATTCACTTGGAGTGAAACCAAAGTAAATAAAGTTGAACTGAAAAGGCTTTTCAAACTCATAAATAAACTTCAGAGTATTTGTATTCTTTAACAAACACTCAAATTCACATTTACCTCCCCAGAATGGTTTTTCTCTGCTTTTGATTAGTTTGACTTTCAACTCAATTAATTTAGGTTGGATATCCATCAGTTGTCTTTTGATTCATTTGCATATAGTGCAATCCACAAGACAGTACTTGGGGGGGGGGAGTTGATTGCATGAGAAGCTGTAGGTTACAAATAGAGGTATATCCAATGAAATAAGGTTAACAGGCTGTAGCTTTGGTTAATTAAAGTTTATTACTAAAAATCAATTTTAAAACAATATAAAAATGCAATCAAAGCTAACATGTTAACCATGAACCACTTAGAGTACAAAGATTAGGACCTGTTGGGGTTAAGACATTCCATCTTGAAGAGATATTTAATTGCAAAACTTCAATAAGTCCTATGGTTTTGACTGACAGAGCATCAAGATCACTGGTGGGTTCCTACCGGTTTGTATTGGTTCGGTCGAACCGGTACTGGTTTGGCGGCCTGAGCTGCTGAAACCGGCAGCAACCCAGGTCTGTTATACCCCAAAACTGGTTCTCCTGCTGCACTGTAGGTGCCACCATCTTGGTTTTTGCTTCTGTGCATGTCCAGAGCAATTTTTATTGCACTGTGCATGCACAAGCGGACACGTCTGGGGCACAGCCATGAGCAAACTAGCAGTAGCAACTGCCGGAACCCACCCCTGATCAAGATAGGGCTGACCTACAGTACCTTGACTGGTATCCTTGCTATACCAAAAGAGACTTCTACACATATAGTGGTCATGTGCAGAAGCTCCTTTTATTAATCATTCAAACAGCTCAGCTACTTGGCCTGGTGCCTTGCAGCTCAAAACCAGTATTTCAACAACATCTTTTAAGGGGCTATTTGGATTGAAAATTCATTGAAATAAAGTAACCCCTTGAAATTTGACTGTTGGATATTGCAACAATCAGCATGAAATTTCTGAGACAACAGATAAAAAGGAATAGGTGATTATTAATCTTATCTCTCTATCAAATTTGCACAATGCACCAAGCAAATCAGACCTTGACAGTCAACAAACAATGGCAGGGTCAATAACAGTAATTAAAACATCCACGGTACAAATTAAGTTAAAATAAGAACAATAAGATATAACTAAAAGAAAAATCAGAAAAGCATTCGAATAACCATCAATAACATTGTCATGCCAGACTCTATATGTGTTCTGGATGATTTCCACTTTTAGTAACTTCTGTGAACAGCTTGAGGGTAAATCTGATCTCCAGTAAGAGGCAGTCCTATAAGGTATGTGTTGTCCACTGATAAATGGCACCTACATTGTTCAACTCTTTTTATCAGTTTCTCTCATCATACAAGGATTGGACAGGTTGGCTGCAGCTGGGAAAGGCAGTCCTGAAGATGCCAAATACATAGGAGTGTATAGTTAAGACCAGCATGTTGAATTGTACCCAGAAGTCAACAGGAAGCCAATGCAGTACCTGTGTCATAGCTATGATGTGCTAATGGTGACAAGTGCCAATTAAGAAATGGGCTGCAGCACTCTGGGCCAACTATAGAAGTGGTTTTCAGAGGCAATAGTTTACACTCAATGTATAATACATCACAAAATGAATAGTGCTGAAGGCGTAAAATACTATCACAAGTATCTGACATTTGTTGAAATTTCTTCCAAGAAGGGCCACAATTCCAACTGAAGGTGGGCCGCAGACTGTGCCAGCCCATCCAGAAGCATGAAAAATGTGTCTTGGAACTCCTCCAAGACACTCCTTAAGCTCTGGTCCTGCTCCTTCAGAAGTAGGGTTAGCCTGTTGAATGATAAAGCACCTCAGTGTGCAAAAAACAATTCTCTCTTGACTGAGTTCATTTTTAGATTGCTCTCCTTTCCCTGGCCTTTGCACTGAAAGCATTGTGAGACCTGAAACCCAGAAAGGCAGATAGCAATATTCCAGGCTAAAAGTTGGATCAAGACCAAACTATCTATCTCCCTTCAGCTAAAATAATGCATCTGATGTCATCCTCCTGTTATGGTGTCTGCTGACTGCTCCAATAATAATGATGCCTGCTATTATATGTACATGTACCATGTATAAAAGGAATCTCTCTGTAATCAAGAATCCACTAACAACCTTTTGAGCATTAAAGAATAGAGGAATTGAAAGGAATTGTCATGGCTGACTGTATCATGTGTTAACACAATCCTATGTCCCATCTCCTCAGAAATGTATTTAGAAGACATCATACTAAATTATATTGTAATTTATTTTTATTTTGGGCAGTAGGTATCAAAAAGCTATTATTTCCTGTTTAGTAAACCATGGATGATTAACAAGGCTTACCATTATGAGTAATCAAGGTCATTGTATTTTGTGATCTTTACCTCTATATGCAAGAACGAACAACTTAAGATTGCAATTCTATATGTGTACAGGCAGTGGTGGGATTCAAATAATTTAATAACTGGTTCTCTGACCTAATGACCAGCTGTACACATATAGAATTGCGTGGTGGTCGCCACAGTGGTCATGTGACTGGGTGGGCATAGCCAACTCAACATCAGTCACGTCAATGGGCGCTTCATCTTAGCTATTACAATGTAATAAGGGTTAACAAGGAGAGGCAGTTTCTGAATTAGAGCAATAAAGATTAGGCTAGAAACTTACTTACAGGATTAGCTCTGTAAAGTGGAAAAAAGCAAAATGAGATTTCTTCCAACCACCGGTTCTCTGAACATCTTAGAACGTTAAACAACTGGTTCTCCCAAATAGGTGCAAACCCTTCTCCTACAAGGATTACCCTCCTATAGGTAATCCTTGTAGGAGAAGAGCTGGAAGGCAGAGTTAAACATGTCATCAGTTTAGAGTCATTGTGTTGCCACCCCAAAAAAACAAAATCCAAGTCCATCTGCTCCATGAATTACATTGACCTTTAGCACCAACTTTGATCATTAGTTGATTAGATTCTTCTGTACAGGTAACACAGTAATAAACTCTTTTGTGTTTTGAACTAAATGAAGTAGTTCCCATGTACAGTAGATTTAGTAGCAGTTTTAGAAGAAGAAAATCCTATATATCTCAATGAGCTACTTGGCTTACCTGCAGGTGCATTAATCAATTGACACCTTCCTTTAAAAGGATTTTTTTGAGGGCTCTATTTAGAGAGTGGGAAGTGCCAAAACCAACATTTTATCATTTTCACAGCTTGTCAAAGCTAGCATTTCAGCTAGCCCAAGCAGTTAGCTACAAATGATGTTTTCTCAGGAGCAATTTCACTTCGCCATTGCAAATTAAGAACAGTTAGGATATCTTTTCACTAAATCCATCATTCCATTAGCTCCCCATTTTGATAAAAATGTTATTCCCACCAATCTTTGCTTTAATAAAACATTATTTTTGGAACAGGATTACTGCTTATGAAACTTTTTTTTTCAAGCAGAACTCCATTTTGAACATGTTCTTAGCTCAATTCAGCATTTCACAAGCCTAGCAATTTTAAGATAGGTGGACCTCAACTGCCAGAATTCCTCAGGAAAAAAATGTTGAATGTCCACCTATCTTAAAGTTGCCAGTTTGAGAAATCTTGGTTTTATTAAATCATGATGACATCTATTCTTGATACAGTGCTGTATGTAATACCTTTCCTGATAAAATGCATCATTTCCTATAACTCTACTTCTAATGATTCATTCTGCTAATAGCAGCTTTAAAGAACTGTTATATTTGGTTGTCTAATCTTGGCATCCACCATTTTTGTGTGTGACCTATTTCTATTGGCCGCTATTATTATCCCTTAAAATTTATTCAGGTACAAAACTGCTGCCAGGATCAGAATTTATTCATTAGTCAATCTCTATTCCTATCATTGTTCCATAGAAATTAGCTGGATCGTCTAAGAATATGAGAATTGTATTACAGCTGCATCTCATAACTAAAATATAAAGAATAGTTGTCTGGAATGGAATGGGAATGGGAATGGAATGGAATAGAATAGAATAGAATTATTGTCACTTTGAATGTACACTAATTGACATACATTAAAATGAAATATAGCTCTCCAAGGGTATCCACCTTTAATGTAAACATAAACATGACAAGATAAATAAATAAAAAATTATGCATGTACCCATATATATTATAAGACACAGAGAAACAACACATGGCAAGAGAAATAAATCTTGCAAGTTTTACCAGATGGGTGGTGTTATAGCCCAGCAACAGCCTGTGCTGCGTTCTAATTGGTCGGGCAAAGCACAGCCTGTGATTGGTGGTTGTAATGACAGTTAAATGACAGTTGGTACCTGAGAGTATAAATACTGTGACAGTTGTAACACATTCTGAATCACTTGTCACCTACTAATAAACATCTTACTCTCTGATTCCATGGTTCCTGCTTCGTTCCCTCACAACACACAATATACAACACTGGCGACGAAGATGGGATTGAATGCGATTCCGCAGAGCCTGGAAAACAACAACGAACACTAAGCCACTCGCAACGCAACCAAGCAAACGCGAACGGAAAATACTTTGAAGACCTGTCAGAGCTGCAGCAGCAGTTGCCACTGCCTCAGGTTTCGCCTCCGATCAAGCCAACCTGAGTAGATCCACAGGCACGGACTCCATCAGTCACAGGGACGGGCAACCTACGCTTAACCTTGGCTGGAGCCATCGCCTCTGCTCAGGGACGAGCTACGAATCACGTTGGCTCAACCGTGGCTGAAGCTGCCTGTCTGCCTGCCTCTCTGCTGCGAAGATCTACCAGACACAACTCTAGAGTCTATCCAGTCTACTGTTTGCTACTGTTACAAACATTAGTGTTGCAATACACGGATACTGTTGCCTAAGAAGCCTCTGACTCTTCATACAGCTTTCCAAAGAAGCAGCTTCCGACAAGCCTGCTCTTCCTCCAAAGCCAGCAGCCTACTACCAGCCTGTCAGAAGCCTGCTACATGCATTACAAAGCTGCCTGCCTCCCAAGGAGCAACTCTGGCTACTCAAAAGCCTGCCTGCTGCCTTCCTAATGAGCCAGGAACAACTCAGCCGCCTCCAGGGCCGGTCTCCGCTCTCTAACAGAAGCCTCCACAGCCGTTTCAGAAGCCTACCATTCTCTGCAGCAAAAGTCAGCAGAAATCCTGTCAGCTAAACCTTCCAGCAACAGCGGAACCCTGCCTGCATGCCGATCGAACAAAGCCCAACAGAAAAGTTACCAACAGGACTTCTTTGAGTTTCCCTCCATGTAAGCTCTCCAGCCTCCATGATTTGTGAGCATGCGCAGAGCTTGAATATGCAAATTTAAATATGCAAATATGAATATGCAAATGTAAATATGCAAATGTGAATATGAAAATGTGCCAAATAACTGGGGGGAAGGAGAGTTTGTAAAAGAGTTTGTAAATGTTGAACATAAAACAAAAACAAAAAAATGCAAATACTTGTAAATGTTGAATATGAACACAAAAATGCAAATAAATAAACAGATAACACAAAAATGCAAACAAATAACACGCAAATTGACAATATGGAAAATGCAAATAAAATACACGTATGCAAATAACTGGGGGGAAGGAGTGTTATAGCCCAGCAACAGCCTGTGCTGCGTTCTAATTGGTCGGGCAAAGCACAGCCTGTGATTGGTGGTTGTAATGACAGTTAAATGACAGTTGGTACCTGAGAGTATAAATACTGTGACAGTTGTAACACATTCTGAATCGCTTGTCACCTACTAATAAACATCTTACTCTCTGATTCCATGGCTCCTGCTTCGTTCCCTCACAACACACAATATACAACAGGTGGCATAGGGAACAAAGCTGTTTCAGGATCTGGAAGTCCTGCTACAAATACTTTGAAACCTCCTTGAAGTATGGGATCATGAGGGGTAGAATAGAGCTTAACATGGTATTAGCTGCGCAAAACAGCAACCTAACAGCCATCGACACGGCCATCAGTTTCATCACCCAAATCTTCTAATCAGTCTTGTGTCACCTAATGGATGTCCAAATTAAGCAGAGTCCTCTGAGAGAAAGCCAGTATCTTCTTAACTGGCCAATGGTGGGACAATAACATTAGCACTGAGCCCAATTCCCCAACTCACATTTTCCCTTTCTACGTCTGTTTAGGGACTGAAGCTGTGAAGCCAAAACCGTCCATGTCAACTGTTGTGTGAAGTCTGAAAAAGTGCTACCCAAGGTTTTGAAAAGAATGGCCCAAAGTCCATTGACTCTAAAAGACAAGACAGTTTATACTATGAGGCATATACAAGTATAGATATAACATAATGTACGGAGGCCTTTTTCACATACATGACTTTTCTTCTTCTCCACAATAAAGTGCTCCACAGTTTCTCTGTACTCCAAAACTTCTGAATGAGGGAAAGCGTTTCTGGAGAGAAGATACCTTTTGACATACTTGATGTGAAGAATCAGCATTTTTTTTCTTTTTGCAATGCGGAAAAAGGAAAACCATGGCACAGATTTAAGGAAAAAGGTACAACTATATCTCGACTCTTTCCTGGAGGAGCTGACAGACAAAATGAGGTGGAAATCTTAATCAGTGAGAAATTTCCTCTCCCAGAGCTTCAGAGAAGTGATGATGCAATCCTTTCTTCTTTCCTTTGGACCACCAGAAGCGCCACCAGTTAAATGACCCAGCTGCAGAATTGCTCCCAAAGACCAGTTGCATTGTGGGAACATTTGAGCCTTGCACCTATCCCAGATGGATGCAATCCTTGCAAGTAAATTCAGGCCTATCAGGGAGTAAGCAAATAGGCAGATCAGAAGACTCAAGATAGTTATATATTAGAATGGGATTAGAACAGGATTGCCCTAAATCTGAAAGCATCAATGGGCCTAAAGGAGCTACAGAGATACAATTCTGTTTTCACTAACTTTATCATACAACAACATCTTCCTATTCTCGGGAAGGATTCGATAGATGGACAAAAATGGCCAAATCCAATTTAAGCCTCTGGCTTACTGTTCAAGCAGCCCTAATTACTAAATTTGCAGTATATGCTATTCAACTCTTTGCAATTTTGTGTGATTTTCTTTTTAACCAAAGGTGGTCAGATCAGTGTACAAAATAACAACAAAAAGATTAAGTGAAACAAACAAATAGTTAAAATAAATGTATTGGCCACAAAAGTCTACCCAATACAAAAATGATGCCAATATTCATATTGGGGGGAAAAAGATCTCCTTTTGGAGAACTTTTTATTCTATGAAGACCAAACTGAATTTAAAAAAATCTCAACTGGCTTTCACAAGCTCTGTGAAGGTTATTATGGCTCTTCTTCTTTTTAAAAGTAAAATAAATAGAATATTAGGATTGCCTCCTCTCTTTTAAAATATTTTTTGCCTATCCCTTCCATTTACTTTTATTTTATTTTTTTTGAATGTCTGGTCTATGGCAAATAGATAAGAAAAGGGGAAATATTTTCAAGTACATATATGGACTGACCACAAATTTATTGCATTGTAAAGGCAATGCAATGCAATGTAAGCTGTTAATGTGGGTTTATGAGTACAGCTGGTACATTTACTATGGGATTTACAAGCACAGTTGCCTGACTTTGAGAGATTTGGTATCAACATACACCATAGGACATATGTGCCTGTTGGTTGAAGGGCCTGTAAAAGCTACCAATAACCACTGCAGCTGGATTTATAAAGCTCCTCTAAAAGCTTAAGTTCTGCAGAAAAAAATATATAATTGCAGATCTGAAATAAACAATTGGGAAGGTTTAGGGGCCATGCATGCAAGCATCCACGCATTCAGCCTTTCTGAAAAGGCTATTAGAGCAGCCTATAATGCTTGGTGAATCTGCCATTCACTGCTTAAAATATGATCAAGATTTTAAGACGCCTGATCTGTGGGATTTTGTTATTACCCACAAGAGATGCAACAAAGCTCATATTATTGAGAAAAAGGAAGAGTTCATTTGTTATTATTTGTTATATTGTTGTATTGGAAAAGTATTAAAATTATTACTATTTCAAAAGTATGGAAACAGACATAAAGGCAAAGATGTAGATTTTTCCTATTGCATAAACGAGGATTAAATGTTAACCCCTACATTTATGAACTGAAACATTGAACAATGTCCCTCCCAAAATGTATTTAATCCTTCCCAGCCCAATTGCTTTGCTATTGGAGTTCCAAGTTCTTGATATAGCCTATTCTGACTCCTAAACTACCAAGCCAAGGGTGAAAAAAAAATGCACAAAATCTGATTGGAAGAAGTTTTTCTTCTTTTAATGAATGCAGACTTCAGTTAAGAGTTCCCTTTGCTATTTTCCCTCCTGAACAATCCCATTCTTGCTTCTGACTATTCCTGTTACTAATATGGGCAGTGGTGGGATTCAAATAATTTAACAATTGGTTCTCTGCCCTAATGACCAGCTGGGTAGGCATGGCTCAGTGGTCATGCGACTGGGTGGGTGCGGCCAACTCAACGTCACTCACGTTGATGGGTGCTTTGCCCTAGCTGATACAATGTAATAAGGGTTAACCGGAGAGGTAGTTTCTGTAAGAAGGGCAATGAAGATTAGGCTAGAAACAACACCAGAATGTTTCCCCCCTGCCTTCCTTACAGGATTAGCCCTGTAAAGTAGAAAAAAACAAAATGAGATTTCTTCCAACAACTGGTTCTCTGAACTGCTTAGAAAGTTAACAACCAATAGGTGCGAACTGGCTGAATACCATCACTGAATAGGGGAGCCAGATTTTTATAAGCATACTGAACACCAGAAAAAGATTATTTGCTCCATAATAAACCAAAAGAGCTACTTATATGCATGCAGTCCCAATTCACAGCTTAAAAGATTTGGCTTTTTGATTTAACATATTAATAATGATTTTAAGGTTAAATCAAACAAACAGAAAAGAGTGCAATAGATCTGTTTAGAAATATTAATCCTAACATCCAAAAACAGTTTTTAGAATTTCCTGAAAAATTACCTACATATTTTGAGCACTTATCCTCATTTCTAATGACTTTAGTCATTCCTATTAGCAGTTATGGGGGGAGGGGTTTACAGAGATAGGAAACTGGTGGCTCTCCAGATGTTGGTGGAAGACAATGTTTAGCAGCCATAGCTAGTATGAGCAAAGGCCAGAAATGCCGGAAGCTATAATTCAGCAACTCATTCTTGGCTTACAATTTGTTCTTCTGGTGCTGCTAACCAAATGACTAGTCTGACTTTATTTGATGCTCTCCAATATCTTTAATTACATTCGTGTTGCCTGAAGAGGGGGAGGGATACAATGCAAAGTTCGTAAGTAAAAATGGAAAGAGATACAATATCTATGGCACAGGCATGCTGACTTCATGCATGCACAGTTGGTCACCAAGGTCAGTGACATAACCTATACTAACAACTCAGCAGCCCCTTACATAATTTTTGTTACGTGGAGCAGTTAAATTTCATACTTTTTGAATATTTTTAAAAAAGTTGGGGGGGTGAGGATGCTACATGAAATTTGCATGTATGTCAGCATGTATGTTGTCATCAGCCCTACCCCTACCCCCACACACTATTACATTTTCGGAAGACAGTAGTCATGGCAGCAGCATCACAACTTCTGGAACTGGCTTGAACTATTAAGCCTGATGGTTATCTCTGAATCCCATATTTAAATCTGTATTATTCTAAAGTATGAAGTGAATCAGTGTTGTTGAGACAAGTGAAATCTGGATCTTCCATCTTATGTACATTTTCCTGGCATGCAGCCCCACTGGTTTCAGGAAGTCAGTTCCAAGAAATACAGGCAAAGGTGGTCTGCCCCTCATAACGATGAAGGGAATCTGGGAAAGCATGCTTCTCTCTTGCATCCTGTGCAGTGCACAGAATGAAAACCATACGCTGTGCCAAGAGAGGTGAAGCTGAAAACAATTAAGAGATTTGGTTGGAACAAATCCTGACATCCATCATCAGCATGCAATTCTCTATGAAACCAATGGGTATAACAGCTATGCAACTGACAAGAGAACTTTGTCTAGAGCTGCTGCTCTCATAAATTCTGCTAAAATGTTTTACACTCATATGAGGCATGAGGTGTTCCCCCTCACTGGCAGTGAAGAAGATCATATCCGCCCCAGAGCACCCGCATCTCCACCCCAGTTTTGACTCGGTGTTGGACATTTGGAAGCAGTTTAGGAATAGGAGAGAGATGACTTTCAGATTTTATGTATCACTGCTGATAAGGACTCTTTTCAGCTCTTCTCTCTCATCCTACAACTGGGAACTACAAGCAGGTTGATGATTCAGGGAAGGAAAACAACATGTTGTCTTTCTCTTGTCACTTTATTATACAAGGATTGGGTTGTACCATAAGATGACTTATTGGATTTTTTTGTGTGGTAAGGGTGGTACCAGTGGCATTTTCTGGGCTGGAGCATATCACAATAAAATAGTGGATGGAGACTTGCAGGGCAAGCTCCACTCCAGGAACATGAGTAGGATAATGTATTTAGGGGCAGAGCATCACAATCAGAGGTAGGTTGCTCCCGGTTTGACCTGGTTTGCCCAAATTGGTAGTGGTGATTTGACCTGGGTCGCAGAACCGGCAGCGACCCAGGCTGGCCATGCCCCAGAACCGATTCCCTGATCTCTTCTACCATTACTGGCATTTTTCTGCGGATGAGTAGAACAATTGACAATCAACTGCGCATGCGCAAGCAATGTGCAGCGGGTGCACGAGCGAGTGAACCGGTAGCAACCGGTATAGGAAACCACCCCTGATCACAATGCTCTTTAGGCCAGCTGCCAATTTTGACACCTCTCTACCACTTAGCATGCTGTGTGAACCAAAGTATAGAAATACTCATTGTTAGGGGTATCTCCGTTGGGAGACAGAAAGTAGTGCAGTGGAATGAACAGCTAGAGAGAAAGAATGTTGCTAGTAAAAACACACGAATAGAGTTTCAGACACTGCTAGTAAAAACAAGTAGCTTTACTTCTGATAATTGCTTCAACAAACAGTGATGGTAGATAGTAGATATTAGTCCAAACACAGTTCAAAGAACAAACAATAGCTTACAGTCACAGTTCACATTCCAGTCATCAAGTCATCAAGCATAGGACAAGCAGAGAGAGAGAGTGAGCTCTCTTGACTCCTTCTTATTGTAAAGTTAATTACAGTTGTTAAGTACATCCACTCATTTAAAGCAACAACGATCATTTGTTGTTGTATATATGTATGTATGTATGTATATATATATATATATATATATATATATATATATATGTATATGTATATGTATATGTATATGTATATGTATATGTATATGTATATGTATATGTATATGTATATGTATATGTATATGTATATGTATATGTATATGTATATGTATATGTATATGTATATGTATATGTATATGTATATGTATATGTATATGTATACGTATACGTATACGTATACGTACACGTACACGTACACGTACACGTACATACATACATACATACATACATACATACATACATACATACATACATATATATATATATATATATATATATATATATATATATATATATATTGCCTACCCAACACTAGGAGTATACTCATCATCATTATCTTCATTGGCTCAAAGTCAAACACAAGCAGGCACATATCTCTTCTTTTAGCATATAGACCTAAGTAGCTACACAGGGCCAATCAATACCAATCGATTGCCCTTTCCTAAGCACAGGATAAAGTTTTATTGTTTTTTTCAGCTTTTCAGCTAATGGCCTGGCAGCCAAATTCAATTCAAATGCCTGCTTCAAATGAGAGGCTACATTATTCCTTTGCCATACAAATAAATACAATTTGTCTGAGCGATGTATTTAATTGCCCCCCCCCATTTACTACCAATGAAGCTGGATTGATTGATTGACAGACAGACATAGAAAGGCAGGTTTTGACATCAGATTGACCTAAAATCATTTCTCCTATTATAGCATTTTTCCCCTGAGTTGGATCCCAATTCCTAGGTTTCCTGACTATCTTAGCTAACTTCTGGGAACTGCACTTCATTCATCCAGAAAAAGTAAAGGAACTATATCTGCTAATTTGTTAAGATAAGAGAAACTGCTCTTTTGATTGGTACCTGGAAGGAAGAATCCCCACAAGCATCATCTCAATATTGATTTCAATGGAATATATGTTTGGCTAATTGTGATCTAGATTGATTGTATCAAATGATCACTATCTTAGCATGCAGGCAGACGTTATGTTTAGGAAAATCAATATGGTAGCAATAATCTGCAAATCTATTATGTGCTAGAACAAACAACAGCTTTGTCATGTGAAATTTTTCTGACTGTCCCTTGCTTTGTCTGACAATGTCAAATAAAATAAAATAAAATAACATCACACAAAAATTACAGAATTGATACAGCCCATACAGCTACTCTTGGCACTCTGGCCCTTCTTTAATGTATTTTTCTTGTAAATCTCACACAAATTGATTTCATTAAAGCTTGAGAGAAGTATTGCAGCCAGTTGCAGTAATGTGGAAATCTAGAGCAGGCTCTTTTCCAAACAAAAAGAGAAATTAGTTTACATTTTGAACACGAGCTCTTGCAAAATCATTATTTACTTCTGGCATTGCTTCTGAAGTTGCTCATTTATCACTAACCAGGTATGGGCAGAGTATTTCCCTCCCTCCAGGTTCACAATGATATATATTCATACATAAATAATTTGCCATGCCAAAAATCTGTCAAAGAAATTATGACTTGAAGGACTAAGGCTGAAATGATGCCAAATCCAATGTTTTGTAAATTAGGGACTATGTGTGAAATCCATCCAGCTGTTAGAAGTATCCCATGTCTAATTATATTCACAGTTCCCCCCGCCTCCCGCGCCCCCACCCCCCAAATTCTGCCTGGAGCAGAGCACAAAAATGAATATAGTTACAACCCAGATCTCATGGATTCTCTTGAGATCGTCAAAACATGAGACAGCGAAGAAACAAAATAGGTAATCTACCTATTTCAACACATAATTTTAAATGGCTTTCATTGTTTTTGTAGTATTTTTACATACTAATGATTTACAGGCTTGTGCCATCCCTATCTTTCCAGATGTTGTGAATGACTGATATAGAAGAACATGCTCTTTTTGTTATTTTAGGGATCTGTCACCATGAAAGGTGGAAACAGCTGCACTATTGCAGTGGGCTCTATGAAAGTTTGCCTACTCATATTTTCCTTTATGATCCATTTAAAAAGCTTTTCATTGTTTCTTAAGATTCTGTATTAAATATTAGGATTTAAGTTCAACTTCAAGTAGGCTTCCATACTTATTTCACAATTGTGTATCAACAACCTGGAAATATGCTCATTTTATATTGGTGAGATTTATGTCAGAGTTGCCATGTGTAGGATTGCATCATAACCCTGCGATGCCACACTCACATATGAGTCCCAATTTTGTTCATCTGAATCAGAAATATTACTCTGCAGGCAAGTCAGGATGCACCAAGCTAGTGTGAAATAGTATGGCAGCCAAGGGAGTAAGATGTCCAAGAGATTAAATGGGTTTTCAGTCCTTTCCACACTAGTGACTTATAGCTTCCTCATAGCATCACTTCGGCATTACTGAAGTACTATAAAGCCTATCCTCATTATGATTATAGGCCACAATGATGGTTGAATTAATAGAAGCTATAAATCACTAGTGTGGAAGTGCTCTTTAAAAACATGGACATATGTTTGGCCCAAGCAGGCACTTCTACCTTCACTTTTAATTTTGCTTTAGAAATAATTAAATCCCCGTCTCTTCTCAAAAGAATTAGAAAAAGAAGCAATGATACTGGGTAGAGTGCCTCCTCTTACTGGAATGTTACAGTTAACCCAGCAGAGAGGGCATGCTGTGGGTTCCTGTTGACTAGGGAACTACATTTGGTGGGTCCTAAGTAATGGCCCTGCTTTATGGAATCGTCTCCTCCCGTACCTCAAAGCCAAGCTGACTTTCTGGAAATCCTTAAACAATAACATAGGCAAAAAATATGAATAGTAGACAAGAAAATAGCTGGAGAAAGCAGAAAAAAGAGTAAGAACTGGGAAAATAATATAAAATACAAAGACCTGCAAATAAAAGTAGAACAACTGTAGCAGAGGTGGTATTCTATCAGTTCGCCCTGCTTTGAGCGAACCAGTAGTGGCAGTGGCAGGAGGCTCCGCCCATCTGCCATCACAGATGCTCTATGCATGTGCAGAAGGTTCTGCACATGAGCAGAAGCATCGCATGAAAGCAAAGTGTGCAAGTGAGTGAATGTACACACTCCCAGTTCTGAACCAGTAGCAAAGGTAAGAGGATTTCATGCCTGAACTGCAGCAAAAGAAAGCAAAAACCATATCAATAGTAATAGATGCCTTGAGTGCAATCCCAAAACATCTAGAACACCATTATAATACCATTGGCATTGATGTATCATTATCGGTCAATTGCAAAAAGCAGCTTTATTTGGAATATCTTACATCCTGCGATGATATATTTAGCATCATTAAACAATCATATCTGCCTATCCCAGGTCAATGGGAAGATCTCAATACATAGGTAAAAATACCAAGTCCCATTTAAACATCTGGCTGACTGTGTGACAAACAATTATAGGTTTATATACATATATTATTTTAGCTCTGTTATACTGTATGCTACCCAGAGTTCCTTATTTATGCAATTGACAGTCATATACATTTGACCAAAAAACACCACCTTGTAACAAAACATATTTCATTTTCAGATATGACTTTGACAGGAAGTTCAACTTCAACTCCACTCTTTGAAAAACTAAAGACTGTTTGTCTACAATGGAACAGCATGCTATCTAAAAACTGTCTTCCTAACATGAAGCAAACCTGGCTGTTAATTCTGTTGGCTGCTTTGACCTCATTTCCCTTTCTTCAAGCAGGTAAAATAGTTTGGCTTTGTCAGGTTTTTAGCCCGAGAAAGCTGCAGGAACACTTGCAAAATGGAAGTTTTGTTCTCTCATAGAGTTCCAGCTTTACAATGAAAAAGCCAATCTGCCACCAATTGGACTTTTGAATAAGGAATCCAAGCATATTTCCAATTCCTAAAAAAATGTATTAAGATTTGTGAACATCTTATCTCTACAAGATTGTAATTTATTAAAGATCCTGTTCACAGTGGGGTGATTAAAAGCCTGGACAGTGAGTAGGTTCTGAATGAATAGTGTGCATAGGACAGAAGAAAACTGTTTTTAAAGAGACAACAGATTTGTAGCACTACTTGGAAAGTAGAGAGGCTGCTGTAGGTTTCATCTTACCTGAGAATAAGGCAATTATTGTAGACTATTGCTATGTCTGGATTGAATAGACTATGCTGCCAGCAAGGCTGCAAATTCAAAGAGCCAAGATAGTTGAAAAAAAGATCACAATGCTTAGAAGTAAACCATGCCAAGCTTAGTTAGATGGCTCAATGGGACATGGTGGCTCAGTGGCTAAGATGGGCTTGTCGATCAGAAAGGTCGGCAGCTCAGCAGTTTGAATCCCTAGTGCTGCGCAATGGGATGAGCTCCCGTTACTTGTCCCAGCTTCTGCCAACCTAGCAGTATGAAAGCATGCAAAAATGCAAGTAGAAAAATAGCGACCACTTTTGGTGGGAAGGAAACAGCGTTCCATGCATCTTCGGTGTTTAGTCATGCTGGCAACATGACCACGGAGACATCTTTGGACAGCGCTGGCTCTTCAGCTTAGAAATCAAGATGAGCACCACCCCCTACAGTTGAGAACGACTGGCACATATGAACAACCACCCCCTACAGTTGAGAACGACTGGCACATACCTTTTACCTTTATTCTCAGATAAGTGTAGCATTGTAACATTCAGTGAAATCATAAGCAAACTTGCTCATTAACACTTCTAAAAAAAAAGTTACTTACCATAGAATGGGATTTAGCAAGTAGAATTCACCCTCCATATAAGGCAAATAATCTGGAAATGATTAAAATTGAGGGCAGAAATCAGAAATGTATAGTAAACTTACAAAAGTAGGTAAAATCCCAATAGGAAAAAAAAAACATTCATGCACAGCACAAAGAGCTCACATAAATTGGCTTTTAGACAAACCAACCGCTCCTCTTCTCCCACCATCCCAGGATAAATGTGGAAGCAGAAGTTGCATAGAAAGTTGCATATAGAAAACCAGAGGCATTTTCTGGGGTTTGTTTGCAACAGTAATGAGGCAGCATGAAACACTGGACTAAATATTGAGGGTAAGACCTTAATACTTATACCAGTTAAGTGATCTCACAGAGCTTCTTCTTGACCCACCACATATTGAGAACCAGATGTTGTTTTATCCCCTAGACTGCTGGGATAAATCTGTATATAATCAGGTTCAAAGATAATAAGAGCAGCAGCCTGTGCATGGAATGCCAAGATTGGGCATGGAAGGAAAATAGGAAAACCGGGGACTCCTAAGAAGTAAAAATGGATAATATATTGAAGAATAGCATTGCATCATATAAGATACACTATCTTAAGGTATTCTGTTATTCCACAAAGGGGAAGCTAAATTAAACAAAATATAAGGAAAAAGCTACAGTAATTCTCAAGAGTGGTCTTCAAACTTTCTGGCTTGGCAGATCGGTGGAGGCAGCAGGAGGAGAGAAGGTATGGTTTTACACCCATGCATGTGAAGCTTTCATAAATGCAACTTTGCACACATATAGATGTTCACCCAATCCTTTCATAGCCCGGTTCCAGGGGTGGGCTGCTGGGGGTTTGCATGGGTTCAAGCGATCCTCTACCTAGAATTCTGCCCAGTTCAGCAAACCCCCAAATGCTACGCCTGGCTAGCCACGGCCACCCCATCCCTCCCAGGAGTCTCCACGTGGCCCATTCATCATGCCAAGTAAGTGCAGGGCCCACGTGGAGGCTCAGAGCGGGGGGGGGGGGGGATCGGCCTACCAGAGATTCTGGAAATATGGAAATGGGCCTATTTCTGACCTCAGGAGAGCCTACAGAGGGCCTCCGTAGCCCGGGGAAGCAGTTTTTGCCCTCCCAGAGGATCGAGAAAAACCTCCAGACCCTGGGGAGGAAGAAAAATGCCCCCCCCTGCCATGGTGCAGGAGGCTGGCTAGGCCATGCCCACCATGGCGATGACCACCCAGTAATGAAACTTTATTTGATGTACACATTTTATTGTGTGATAAAACAAGTAGATTTGAATTATGGAGTATTTTATTTGAGCACAAAGCAGGTTGATTACTGAATATAATAAGAATTGAATGCCTAGCCCTTGGGCTGACATTAAAAGATTTACAGACAGAAAACAATACCTGTTTGCTATCATGTAGTGGTTCCATGGGATTTTGCAGGTCAAGTGGCTCTAAATTAAGCTCAAACCAATCAATCTACATGATGGCTTAGAAGAGAGCTTCCTCCATTGTCTTTGCTTGTTGGAAGCTGGATGGGAAGATCACAAATGGCAATTAAATGAGCCCAGAAGATTGCAACCATTGTACATATGTAAATACGTATATGCCAGTATTTACACCCAAAGCTTGATCATGCAGGGGGTGCTATGATGGTCATAAGTGTGAGGACTGATTGCAAGGCACTTTTTTAGTGCCATGGTAACATTGAATGATCACTAAAGAAATGGATGTAATCCAAGGGCTATTTTATGCAGTAAAATCCAAGGGCTATTTTAAAATCCAAGGATTATTTAATGCAATAAAGGGGGGAAAGTATACATGCTTTGCCATTCTTACTGCCACTGTGTGGTTCTGAACCTGTCATTAGTGCTTGATGACATTCATTTTTGGCTTTATCGCACCTCTACTTTAGATATCTTTTCACTTGCTAGCTTCTGCTTTCTTTCCCCATTGATTTTCAGAAACTTTTAAGTACTCGTTGCCTGAAGTAATCTGAACTGAACTTTATTGAACAACTACAACTTAGGAACAGAACGCGAACGGAGAACATAGCCCGCCTGACAGCTATTTATACTCAACAGCTATCAGGCGGGCAACCAATCAGCGGTGCACATTTCTCCCGCCGGCCGGCAGCCGCGTTAGAATCAATCAGCTACTTTGGGCTCTGACTGCGGCTGCCGGCTGCATTGGGAGGACGTTACACTCCATTCCCCCAGATTGCGCATGCGTAATCATTTAAGTACTGAGGTCTTCTGCGCACAGGCTGGGAACGCCTAGGCAGAGGAGTGTCCGTCATCATTGGAGGAGGAGGTCTGTTGCTATGACGCAACAGAGATGGAGGCCCGGCCCATGGACAAGTGCCAGTGTTCAAAGGTAAGTGTCCGCCCGGGGCAGCAGCGGGTGGTGCGCGGCGGAGTGGAGCAGGGTAGGCAGATTGAGACTGGTGAGCCGCGATTGGCCACAGTTGGGCAGGCTGGGCAGCTGTCGGGCACAAAGAATGGCTAGCAGACCAGAAGTGGTATTCAGAAGGTTCCAACCAGTTCTGGAGAACCGGTAGGGGAAATTTTGAGTAGTTCAAAGAACCATTAAATACTACCTCTGACTGGCCCTGCCCGCATCTATTCTCTGCTTCCAGAGTCCCAGCTGATGTGGAGGGAATGGAGATTTTATAGTATCCTTCCCCTGCCACACCTGCCAAGCCACGTCCACCAAGCAACACCATGCCCACAGAACCGGTAGTAAAAATTTTTTGATCCCACCACTGTAGCAGATCTCATATAGACATAGGATTCCCCTGCAGTTGGGCAATGAACAGGCCATATAGCAACGTGAGCTCCTTTATTTTTCAACTGAAAATGCCCTTTCAAATACAATACAGTTCCTAACCTATTCCACCACACCCTCTCGTGCTCCCTATATCAATGCTATGATTGGCAACTTTTACTAGTGTCTTTTAAAAAAACAATTTGAAACACTTTCAAATGATTAAATTTACCTTTTCGAGGTAATGCTTTCATCTGGACCAAAATCACACCCTCCATTTTGCTTTCCTTGGACTTAGTTCCTTAAAACATACATCTGGAAAGAAAAACCACAAAATTCCAACCATCAAAAAGAATGCACAGCACAGGAGCTGGATGATTTTTCTAAAAAAAAAAAAATCTTTCCTTCCTTTTCCTAAGAGGAATGTGAAGTGTTTTAATTCATGATATCTAAAACGTTCAGCATGAAACAATATCAAAGACTATGTAAATGAGGTAATGTATAATTGTTGATAAGTAGTTAATTCTGATGGATGTTTTCATAATGTAGTGGTTGAGTTTCTCAATATGTTGTAAAGTGGTAAGGAAAGGAGAGCAATTACTTTAAGATCTAGGTAGCTCCCTCTTTCCTGCTCCTGTGTAGTTAATCAATGTCAGATCCCAAAGGCTGATTCAGTTGGTTTATACATACTCCATTTCATTTTTCCTTCTCTAAAAGACTGCTTGCCACAAAGTATAAACACCAATTACAATGCTGATAAGTTAAAAAAAAACATATAATGCATTACCACAGTGACAATGAAATAAGTGTGTGAATTGCTGAATAAATTGAAATCACACCTGTTTCTTTTCCTTTCTTTTTAAAAGTGGCCAAATGTGAAGTTCTGTTATATTTAAAGTATAACCAGTTTTATTCTGAAAGTGCCACATTCAAATCTAAGCTATGCGTATGGATTTATCTCAAGCTAATCAGGCTCTACAAATTTAGGATTTGCTAGTTTTGAACTAAACCAAGGCACTTTATTTTATAACCAGAAAGGCATGCCTATGAAATAGCCATAGAGAACTCAGCTGGCAGCTGAAATCATGCAATGTAAACAAATGAGATTCACATTCATGTGAATATTCAAAAGGCACATCAAAATGAATTTTGAGGCTTTAGTTTGATATGCAATACACTGAAAAACATGTAAAGTGCAAAAAGGAAGTTAATATTTCAAAGGAATCGTGGTGGGATACACATTGGGTCATATGCATATAATGATGGAACATTGACTGAGTACCCTTGGCCACAAAGATTGGGTTCTAGATGTGTGGGTCACATTATAAAATCCCATTTTAAATACAAAGTTAGAACTTATCTTCATGGATTTCAAAAATGGACCCACATCTTATTTAATACAATTTTTGAAGATTAAGCCTGTTGTGTCTACTTTTATATAATAGCTGTTATGGGATAAACCACAGCTGATGATGCACTGCATATGAGTAAGTCCTTAATTTTACATAAAACATGGTTAAAAATAGATAAAGGGACTTCTGGTAATAGAGACAATTATTCCACTGTTGGAATTATAATCTTTTATAAAAGTTTAGACCCTCCTCCTGAAGAACCACCTACTTGTAAATCTGACTACTTGAAATGAAGATAATTTGTATTATTTTAAAGCTGTTTACATATATCAGAGAACAAGCCTTATGTCTCCACCCCCCAGCTGTTTAGATTATTTCAAGGAACTTTTGTTAGTCACCAGGCCAACTATGGCATTCTGTGGCCCTGGAAAGTAGAGAAAAACATTTTGGCTAATCAATCAATAATAAGATCAATAATAAATTAGTTTTATAAAAAATTATCTTATGAAATCTTATTCATGTAGTTTCAGTACAGTTATTGCTGGAAAGGCCACAACATTCATCTTTGATCAGAGCCACATACAAGTATACAATATAGCCATGATGGCGAACCACAGGTGGCACGCGGAGCCATTTCTTAGGGCACGCAAGGCATTGCCCTGTCAGCTGCAGCGTGCACGCTGGCCAGCTGATTCTGGCCTTCATTCTTGGCCATTTTTTTTTTACCTCCAGAGGCTTTCCTGAAGTCTCGGGAGGGCGAAAAACCGCCCAACACGGAACCAGAAGTTCAGGAACGGACTTCCAGTTTGTGTGTTGGGCCCTTTTTCTCCCTCAGGAGGGGAAAAAACAGCCCAACACGGAAACCAGAAGTCAGAAAACGGGCCATTTCCGGGTTCTGGAGGGCCTCCGGGGAGGCGGAGGAGGCAGTTTTTGCCTTCCCCACCCTCCAAGAAAGCTGTGCATGCAGGGGGAAGTGGGAGGAGGGTCACACACGCATGCGCATGGGGAACATTGTGGGGGGCATTATGAGGTGAACAGGCAAGTGCGCGTGATAGTGAGCGCACTTGTATTTTTGGCACCCGAGGCAAAAAAGTTTCGCCATCACTGCTTTATAGCCTATTGCTAGATTCATATGTTCTTTTTATGCCAGAATTCAACTACTGCAGCCCGTAAGCAACAAGGGAATTCCTTTTTAGGTCTCTCAGAGGTTTTTCTGCTAGACATGAAAGGTATGGTTCTCCATTATTTGGGGGCTGGGAAACATCTGTTACTGTAATGTACTGTAAATCCCTAAAACAAAAGTCACAATTGTATTTTTAAAAATCTCCAAATATCTTTCTACTATGCAAAAAACAATAAATGTGACCCTAAGCCACTAAAAACAATAATCAGGTTTGCCTTTGACCTGGAGCCTTGTACAGGTAGTCCTCAACTTACAACAGTTCATTTAGTGACCGTTCAAAGTTACAACAGTGCTCCACAGAAAAAAGTGACTCATGGTCGTTTTTCTCACCTACGACCTTTGCAGCATCCTCATGATCTTGTAATCAAAATTCAGATGCTTGGTTCATATTTATGACCACGGCTGTGTCCCAAGGCCACGTGATCCCCTTTTGCGACCTTTGACATGCAAAGTCACTGAGGAAGCCAGATTCACTTTAACAATCGGGTTACTAACTTATTAACAGCAGTGATTCACTTAACAACTGAGGCAAGAAAGATCATAAAATGGGGCAAAAGTCACTTAATAAATATTTCACTTAACAACATAATTTTTGGGATCAATTGTGGTCGTAAGCCGAGAACTAGATGTATACACTAAGTTATGTCTTACTCAACCACTCATAATGATAACCAACTACAGCTTAGTTAAATGAGAGAACCTTCAGGTAGTATGGTCCAACCCTGGGAAATAAACTAATGTGTCAAGGAAAAGGTCACTAATATAAAGAAAATTCAAAGGGGGAGGGGTAAGGGGGAGAAAAGTAAAACCATTGACGGAGGTTTAACCTACCATTTTTGAGAAATGGATCTGCTGTCACAAATGGATTTTTCAACATGTGTTCTTAATTTCATTTCACTGGCTTTTTGCCAATCAGGCATCAGTCCTGGATTTTTGGCTTTCATTTCTAACTAGCAAAAGCCATGAGGTCCTTAATGCAAATGGACACAAACATTTTTTAATACACTGATTATAGAAAAGCAGCTCTTTTAAAAGATCCTTTCAAATTCATCTAGTTAATCATTCACTCTCGTTTTAATAGAATTATGGGCTCCTTAGCAAAACAGTGTATTAAGGAATTATTAAAATACCCTTATTGAATTTAATGGAAAAATGATTATAGAAAGGGAGAGAGAGATTCATAAATAGTTTAACACTTTATTTTTCAGCTGAAAAACATGGATTGTTGTAAAAGGCATTAAAAATAGTAAATGATAGGAAATCTTTTTTCTTTTTTAAAATCTGAAATAGACCATAGTGGTAAAATGATAGTAAAAGTCCACCCAACTTTCTTGAAAGAATGGTCCATTCTCTCCAAAATAAATATAGTGAGTTCATAGATGTAACCAAATAAATTATCACTTTTAACAATCTTTCAGTCTATGTGTCTGCCTACCTGCCCTTTTTTCTTATTTTTTTTCTTCTTTTTCACTGATAGATTTTGTAACAACACCCAACTGAAGATTTTGTAGAGATATTTGTGTCAGCTTTATCTTTTGTCACTAGTAATAAAAGTATTTAATATATTCCTTCATTAAGTGTATGTGGAGTGTATGTTTATGTGTGTGGGTAAGAGAGGGAGAGGGGGAATGGAAGAGAGAGAAGGAAAGAGAGGGGAGGGAGAGGGAGGGAGGAAGAGAGAGACAGAGGGAGAGAGGGAGGGAGGGAGGGAGGGAGAGAGAGAGAGAGAGAGAGGGAGGGAGAGAGGGAGGATGTATTAAAAAAGGAAAAGGTAATTCAAACCTGGTTTCAGTATGGGCAGCTACAGGCTAGATGGAAAATAGATCAAAAAATTGGCTTTATGCAAGTCGAGGATAATTTACTTAAACAAATTAGAGATCACAGTCCAATGCATATAAAGAGATTATATAACGTATTAATAGAAATTGACTCGGAAACAGAACTAGTTAAAGACTGTATGATTATATGGGCTCAAAATGTTGAAGAATCAATAATGTTGGATACATGGGAAAAGATATGGGTGAGAAATGTAAAATTTACACAGGCCCAAAACTTGAGAGAAAATTTTTATAAGATGTTTTATAGATGGCATTTAGACCCTAAAAAAATGGCTTCTATGTATCTGAACTTACAACCTAAATGCTGGAGATGCGATTGTATGGACACTACATATTTTCATATATGGTGGACCTGCAAAAAGGTTAAGGCATTCTGGATAAAAATATGGTGGATTATGCAAAATGTTTTTTAAAAAAGGATAAAGTTTATCCCTCAGTTATTTTTGTTAGGTATAATTACTGATTGTACAGCTGTAGAGATTAATTTGATTTTGCACTTGATAATTGCAGCTAGATTGTTGGTGGCGCAATACTGGAAGAAGGAAGATTTGCTTACTATCCAAGAATGGACATTGAAAGTCACAAACTTAGCCAAGATGGCTAAAATATCTGCATATCTTAAGGACTATTCAAACGAGAGATATAAACGAGACTGGAAAAATGGATTGACTATACTCAAAATAAATATGGGTCTAAGAAATTCCAGATAGCTTATGATTAAGATCAGGAATGCTATAAATTGTTTAGAGTTAGCCTAGCAAGGAAGAGCTAAGCTCAATTTAAAGACATTATTAATTTTCTATTCTCTCTTCGAATATATTTTAAACTGTTTTTGTTAAAGACTTATACCTTGTATTGGTTCTGGGAAGTCAGGGGGGAGGTTGGGGGGGAGGGGGGAGGGGGGAGGGAGGGAAGTATACTAGGTTTGAGGAGGGATGTTGGGTTTTAAGGTAATATGATTGTACGTGTATACTGTCATGCCTTTTTTTTAAAAAAAAAACAAAGATATGTTATGTATATTGAAATGGAATTATAAATACCATCAACACAAAACGGAGTTTGCTCACTCTCAAGTGAATGAGAGGAAAAGTGGGAAGCAGAGGAGAGAAGAAAGATAGGAAGAGAGGGATAGGAGAGAGGGCAAGGGGGGAAGATGAGGAGTATAAGGAGGAGTGGAAAGGGGAGAGAGGAGAAGGAGAAAGGAAGGGGAAGTAGAGTAGAAAAGGATGATGGAGGGAAGAAAGGAGGTAGGAAGGAGGAGGAGAGAGGTGGAAGAAAGTGTTGGATAAGGTATAAATATGGTGTATGGAGAGCAGAAGAGCCAATAATTGGTTTTTGTTTTTTTTCGGTAGTTGATGGCAAGATGAATTGATGTAATTACTTAATAACACAACATGATATTGGCTATGTAATAGTATACATGTGATTTATATGTTATGAAAATGGAAAATAAAAAAAGTTTTTTATATGAAAATATATAATTTGATATGAATTGTAGGTGATGACTGTGGAAGGGATGCACGAAAGCTTTTTGTAACCAATGGAAGAAGAACCCTTTCTACAATTTGTAATGGAATATGGTTTTGTGGTGTTTTTTGTGTTTTTTTCTGTGTTTATCCAAAAATAAAACATTCTTTTAAAAAAAGGAATGGGGTGAAAATTAAATTATCAATAGTAGATAATTTAAGGTTAAAGTTATGGGGATTTGAAGATGTAACAACAGAGTTAGGTAGTGCATTCCAGGCATTGACCACGGTTGCTGGGACTACCTCTTTTGTCCTTTACATCTCAATAGAGCTTCTTTTGAAGGACTCCCATCCTTTCCTTCACAGGTGAGTATGTACAGGATTATTACAGCCATAATTTGAAACCATGTTTTGGAGCATCTTGTTCCTCATCACATAATATATTTCTTGTTTCAGCTACTGTGGTGATTAGGGAGAAATATTTTGGAAATTAATTAACTGACTATCTTTTTAGTTTACTATGTCTGCCTAGTTGTTTCTGCTGTTTTTGTTGGGCACTGCTTTTAAATAAGGTTTTGATACTAGCTTTCTTAGTGGATTGAGGGGTTATAGTAATACAGTTATTATTATTTATGTTATTATTTCAAGCATGGTTAGATATTAAAAGCCTTTCCAAACCCAAACAACTTTTTGAAAATAATCTAAGACTAAATGAACAGTTTACGATCTAAGGAAATAGAGGCCCAAAAGTCAGACAGCTGGAAGGATCAAAACAGTTTTAAATGGTTTATTTTTGTATTAGATTTATATGTCACTGAATCTTTCTTACTGCCAGCAGCTACATTAGAAATATGCAATATAAATTAAATGACCATGGCAAAAATCCAAAATGAAAAGAAAAAGAACATGATTCATTAAATCAATAAATTAATTTTAAAAGTACAAATAAAAGCAACATTAAAAACCTATTAAACATTATAGCTGTGAACAGTGATAATAATCACGATAGAATTAATGATTTTAACATTCCAACTATAGTTGTTTTACAGTTTAATTACATTAAATCAAATATTATTTTCTTCTGGGTTTGACATTTTATTTGTTTTTTTAATATCTAAACATTTACTAGAGTAGTTGCCAAATCTGAAAATGGAAATTAAATTTTCATTACCAATGAAAATGGTTCTTATATACATTTTAAAAGATGTTGTTCACCAGTGGTTAAATTTGCATTGCAAAAACTTCCAGTAAACATATATTTCATTCCTTCAAGTTTTCTGGAATTCTAAATTGTAAAAAGGTTAAGAGTTAAGATGAAATCGAGTGAACTCTTTTTAACCCTCAAGTTGAGAGTGAAGCAAACCAGAAATACACTAATACTTTTGTCTGTAGGAAAACAGTATTTCCTGAAAAAGTAGGTCTGTAACTTTATTTATTGCATATGTTTAACAGTCTGCTGCAGCTCCAGGTGGAACAGAATCTATCCTGCTAGAGAACCAACACTTCTAAATTCAAGAAAATTGAAATAATTATACATGAAAAAAAGTGCTGTAAAAGATGAATTAATATCAGTCCTCTTGCTGCTGTTAAATTAATGTCTAGGGAGGTTTACAATTTATATATATTAAGGCAGTAAATTTATATTTTAAATTAGAAGTCCTTCAACATTAGCCTAACTAGGAAAAATGCTGCATCCCAATATTTAACAAGAAAAAATAGGTGGTATATAGGTTTGAGCACAATAGTAAATAAGTTTCAATTTCAAAGACATTTAAATATATTGGGGAAGTATGTACTGTAGAATTCAGTCCAGAGATGATATTCAGCAGGTTTTGACCAGTTCTGGAGAACTAGTAGTGTAAATTTTGAGTAGTTGGAGAAACAGTAAAAACCACCTCTGACTGGCACCGTCCCCATCTATTCTCTGCCTTCCAAGTCCCAGCTGATCGGGAGGAAATGGGGATTTTGCAGTAATCTTCCCCTGGAGTGGGGAGGGAATGGAGATTTTATAGTATCTTTCCCCTGCCATGCCCAGAAAGCCACACCCACTAAGCCATGGCCATAGAACCGGTAATAAAAAATTTTTGAATCCCACCACTGATTCAGTCCTTCATATAAAAACGCTATAAATAATGTGATACGTATCATATTGTGCACATGAATACCTACAAATGCTGTTGTTAGTCATTGAACCCAGCCAAGAAGTGAATAATGAGTTGGAATGAATGATAAAGTTACTCAGATTGTCTTTTTTTAAAAATCGTGTGTGTGTGTGTGTGTGTGTGTGTATGTTTTTATTTTCCCTGGATTCCTATCACCAGAAATGTGATTGCAATGGAATTTGAAAATGAAGGAAATGCACACACATACAGATAAATACAGATACACAATGCATCAAACACGTTCCAAATCCTTTGACTAACTCTTTGAGCAATTTACATCTTTTTTCCACAGGCAAGTAGTATAAGGTGACCAGGAGTCCCGATTTCAGCGGGATGGTCATGCTTTATAAAAATTTATCCCGTGTCTCGGGCCGTTTTTAAAAAGTCCCGATTTTCTGGCTTCATGTTGAAAGCCCAGTGGATTTGCTTAAGAAATCCTAACCGGGGCAAGACAAAAGACACCCTGTCTAACTAACCTCTCTCTCTGTCTCAGTACTTTCATTGAAGATATTAAAACGTTAAAGCAACAAAACGGACCCCCCATGCCCCTTTTACTCACTTTTATAAGAAAAAAAATGACCACATACCATAGAGTTCCAGGAAACACGTGGCTAGAGTGGTCGGGAGTGTTACTTCCTGGATGTTCCGGAGGGGAGGGGCACGGAGGTTGGAGGTCTGCTCCAAAATGGTGGCAAAGTTTCTTTGAAAAATATTTCCCTGACTAATTTCACCGTTTCAATTTGCTCAGTTCTTTGTATTAACATCTACATCATTCTGGGTTGACTTGTAGTGTAAGCCTGCTGGTAAGTGAGCTGGGTTTTTTTTTTTAATGTACTTTAAAATGATATTGTATTTATTGTGCATAGGATTTTTTAAAATTCTGTGTGGATTCTTTTTTTAAATTGTCTTAGACTATTTAAAAAAAGATTCTATCCAAAATAAATTGAAGTGAAACTATGTTTAAAAATTCTATGCACAACACTTGGAAATATATTGTGCATAGAAAGAATAGTTTGAAATGTTTTACTTCAATTTATTCTGTGTGGATTCTTTTTTTAAATTGTCTTAGGCTATTTAAAAAAAGATTCTATCCAAAATACAAAATACCAGCTGCAGTTATTCACTTAAGAACTGTGGCAAGAAACGTGGTATAATGGGCTTAGTGACCAAAGTTACAATGGCATTGAAAAAAGTGACTGATGACCATTTTCACTCTTAACGACCATTTTCACATTTAGCGACCATTGCAGCATCCTCATGGTCACGCGATCAAAATTTTGATGTTTGGCAACAGATTCGTATTTATGATGGTTTCAGTGTCCTAGGGTCATATAATCACCTTTTGACAAAGTCAAATGGGGAAACCAAATTCACTTATGTTACTAACTTATCAGCTGCAGTTATTCACTTAAGAACTGTGGCCAGAAAGGTGGTAATTGAAAAAAGTGACTGATGACCATTTTTCACACTTAATGACCATTTTCACACTTAGCGACCATTGCAGCAACCTCATGGTCACGTGATCAAAACTTTGATGTTTGGCAACAGTTACAATTTATATTTGTAAATTGTAGTTATGTTGAAATAAAAAAAATATTACAATACTATTTTTGCGTTGTATGAAAATTTTTGTTGCTCCTTATAAAATGTTTAATCAACCCACACCCACCCCCCGGTCAAAGGTGTCCCTCTTTACCAATCTGAAAATCTGGTCACCTTAAAGTAGTATCATGATAATAATCTCAGATTCTATTGTCACTGAACGCTGCTATTGTGTTTATTTCCATTGAGAGTTCAAGGACTGTACATAATTCTCCTTATCATTTTATTTCTTTACTGTAAGACTTTAAATTGGGTTAGACTGAGATTGACAGGCCCCAAATTAGGCAGTATTTGAAATGGTTTTTAAGCAGAGCAAAAAGACTGAATGCCCCCATAAAAAGTTGTCCATTGATGGAAACCAGCTGTTGTTCCATCTCTCTGCTCTTTCAATTTGAAGGAGGAGGCTTGCCTTTTATATGAAGACAGAGAGAGAGAGAGATTCCATTAGGCCTTATAACGAAGGTTATCAAAATAATGCTTATTAATAACTGAGCAGTGAAAGCTCTGCAGACTGAGGTTATTTTAGCTGTTGCATGTTGGGAGATGTTTGTAAAAGAGCAGGAAAAGATTGATGACGAGACACATGGAGGGAGAAACAGAGAGAGCTACTTCTGATTGAAATTAAATAACTGCAAACTATGAGGAGATCCAGGAATGAACACTTTAACCTGGGCAATACAGTTTGAATGCACTTGCCATATAGTGTCTTTCACCTGAAGCAGTTTGGAAAACTGGAACTAGGGTGATAAAATGAAACTAAACTGGGGAACTGGATTCTATATTAAACATGTGGGGTGTGTTATTAAGCTCACAAAATTCAGTATTCACTTATTTGAAGATATATGAAGAACGGTTGCAGGAACTGGGTATGTATAGTTGACAGCTAAGATTTAGCTGAAATCTTTGACTAACTCTTTGAGCAATTTACATCTTGTGATAGGCACATTGTTATATTAGGAGAAGTAATGTTGTTGTAAGCAAGAACACAAATTAATCTTAGAAGGGAAGAACAATTATGCCACAAAACAATTTGCCTCATCCCATTTTCCTTTGAAAGCAGATACAAGAATACAGAGGGGGAGCTGAAACATCATTTGTATTCAATAACCAAACACCACTTGCACAATGAACTTGCTAAATAAATCAACCTCATAAAGAATTATATTTATATCCTTGATATTCTGTAAAAAAGGAATAGACCTGATTTGCATATATTCCATGTCATAACTATGTCTTATCAAGTCTGAGAATTCAAAACAGACCCATTTCCAAACTAAAATCTGACATCTGTGCTGTTTGTAATGACCTCTAACTTTCCTTTCCAAAAAGAAATTATGTGGTAATAAATAAGAAAAAAGCATTGAAAATCACTGAAAGTTATCAATAGAAGATTTTATCAGGACTACTAATTAAACTTAATGGTTGAGAAGAACCATTGCACCCAAAATATATAGTTGTAAAAAGAAAAAAAACTAACGAAGTATGTTGTAGATACATTTGACAGTGATCAAGTATATTTTTAAATGCATATATTTTGTTCAATAAATCAATCAATAAATAGTGATACTGACAGTGTTTCTCTCTCTTTCTCTCTCTTCCTCTCTCTCTGTCTTTCTCTCTGTTTTCCATTCCTCTACTGCATTTTCTTATGAACCGTTAATATTTTTTGGAACTGTAATACCTCATCTATTTCACAACATCATGTTTGTTAACAGAACAGTATCTTTTTAAACAGAATATCAGAGTTAGGAGGGACCTTGGAGGTCTTCTAGTCAAACCCTCTGCTCAAGCAGGAAGCCCTATAACATCTCAGAACAACAGTTTTCCAATCTCTTCTTAAAAACCTGCAGTACTGGTGCACCAGAGGTTAGGGTTGCAATTTTTCTACTACCGGTTTGGGCACGCTCCCATCGCGGCTACTACTGATCTGGGCCAAATCAGGAGCAATCCACCTCTGTGGTGCGCCCACAAGTTCTGGAAGCAATTCGTCCCACTGATTAATTGTTCTGTCAGGAAATTCCCCCTTACTTCTAGCTTGCTATTTTTATTTTGCCTATCTATGACAGGTCTTTGCATATAGGATAAATTATATATAAATCACAATACTATTATTTCTCTGGTACTAGTGGTGGGTTGCAGGTAGTACGCCCCAGTATGGGCATACCGGTGCCTGCCTGGAGCACTGGGTACTGTTTTGGTATGGTGCTCCAGAGGGCCCGCCTGCCCGCCCGAGCTCCTTACCTGTATTTGAGCTCTTTGGCGCTTCCACGCACAGAGCGCATGGCACCTGCGTGATGCTCCGCTGAGAAGCTGGAGTATCACAGAGGCATCGTAAGAGATAAGGACACATGCATGCAGTGCGCGCATGTGCGTGTGTGCTGCGTACATTCAGAGTAGCTACAAGTAGGCTGACAAAATGTCAATGGCAATTTTTTTTATATTGTATTTTACCACTTAGAATGCTGGGGCAATGTCCTGGAAAAAGGAAATGATTAGCTTTTTCATACCATCTGACAGGGATCTTCTACTTGGTTTTGGTTGACACATGTATTTCCAAGCACAGAAAATTTCAAGAACATATTTCAACAGTGGCAAGTACCTTATAAATTGTTTCACCTACACACCCTGCCTATGACTGGTTACAGGCAGGAGTGGGCTTCAAAAATTTCAGCAATGGGTTTTCTGCCTGGTTACTGGGTGGGCATGGCCATGGTGGGCATGGCCTAATTGGCCTCCTGCACCATGGTGGGAGGCATTTTCACCCTCCCCTGGGCTCCGGATGCCCTCTGGAGGCTTGAAACGGGCTCATTTCCAGCCTTACAGACCTTCTAGAAGGCCTATTTTTTACGCTCCCTGAGCCTCTGCATGAGCATTGTACTGACCTGGCATCCCAAATGGGCCGCGTGGGGACTCCTGGGAGGGAGGGGTGGGGCCAACCAAATTGGGCAGATTCTTAGCTAGAGGTTCTCTTAAACCCATGCCAACCCCACAGCAGCCCACCCCTGGTTACAGGTTTTCTGGACACAACTCTTCTGGTTGTGTGTAATAGCAATAGCAGTTAGACCTATATACCGCTTCATAGGGCTTTCAGCCCTCTCTAAGCGGTTTACAGAGTCAGCATATCGCCCCCACAATCTGGGTCTCCATTTTACCCACCTCAGAAGGATGGAAGGCTGAGTCAACCTTGAGCCGGTGAGATTTGAACCACCGAACTGCAGATAGAAGTCAGCTGAAGTGGCCTGCAGTACTGCACTCTACCCACTGCGCCACCTTGGCTCATTAAAAGAGGGAGGAGAGGGAGAGGGGGAGGGAGGGAGAACCATTATGAATTCAGCACCATGTCCAGGACCTCAGCTCTGTGTTCACATTAGTAGTCTGTAAAAATTCATGATTTTCTCATAGTGTCTTCAGTTTCTATTTCCTACAGTCTCCCGATGGTCTTGCAAGATTCCTTTCAAGATATTCATTGGAAAGGTGAGACTTCATTCAGAAAAAAATTTTTTTCCTGAGTCTGCACATATTTCTGTGCCCAACAACAAGGTTCAAATGCTATTTGTATTTGCTTTTATTTGCAAACAAGAACAATTTTATTGAAGCCGCAAGCAGTAACTCCAGAGACTTGCACATGAACTCAATTAAATACCACTCAAAACGGTAAACCAAAGATATAGATAAAGTAATGCAGAGGTTGGGAGGGGAAGAGGGTCATGAAAACAACACTAACTTAAAAGCAGAGTGAGTCGTGATGTGACTCAGGTGGGGGAGGGAATAGAAGAATGGCATTCCATTTCTTCTTAGATTGTCTTTAGTAATGTAATTATTCTATATAACTGAGAGTGTAAAAATGTGTGATGTAGGGTTTCACATTTGATACTACTAAGTCTTAGTCCGTAATCTGATACATTCTTACCTAGAAAGAATAAATCCTATGAGCCCATTTGGGACTTAGTTGAGTCCTTTGGGGACATACCTAAGATTATACTGTTAGTCTCTTACATTTTTAGTTGTCATTGAATGAACATTACATACCAGAATTACAGGAAAGTTCACTAATGTAACAACAGAAATAAAAGAAGGACTGAGAGTGGGTGAGTGTTAGTTTTGAGACTGTATAATTCTTTGATAACATCTAAACTTGCTCAATGCTCAATCTATGAAATGTTCTATTGATCTTTGAGTAATTCTAACTTAATTTTTCAAACAAATTACAGCTTACCTTTTATTGTAAAAAGTTCCCAATTCCTTTTTGTTTTCCTAATTACGATGTTTACAAGGGGTTAACAAGGGCAAAATGTTGATATAAGAGTCTGGTATCAGCAACATATTTTAATTGCTGATGGATTCATATCAGGATATCATGGATCCCTGCCTTGGGCCATTAAAAATAGACAGGAAAGGATGTGAGAATAGCCACTTCAATTAGTAACAATATTCTTAACGTAATGCCATTCTAGGGATGCGGTGGCTCAGTGGCTAAGACGCTGAGCTTGTTGATCAGAAAAATCGGCAGTTGGCAGTTCGAATCCCTAGTGCCGCATAATGGAGTGAGCTCCCATTACTTGTCCCAGTTTCTGCCAATCTAGCAATTCAAAAGCATGTAAAAATGCAAGTAGAAAAAAGGGAATCATCTTTTGTGGGAAGGTAACAGCGTTCCGTGCACCTTTGGTGTTTAGTTATGCCGGCCACATGACCACGGAGATGTCTTTGGACAGTGTTGGCTCTTGGGTTTTGAAACTGAGATGAGCACCGCCCCCTAGAGTCGGGAACGACTAGCACATATGAAGATAACTTTTTTCCTTCACCTTTACCAATGTAGTCCTTAGCTTTGACTTGTATGAGCAGAAGAGGACATTTCTAGTGCTGATACAAGGAATCCTTTCTGTCTCCATTACAGGATCACCAGAGCTGGGCTACAAAAATATGGAGGACCTTTAGATGGCAGAAAAGTGTTAACAAATTTCTGTATTTCATTGTGATCAGCCATTTGCAGTCTAGAGTTTTGCAGGATAGATTTAGTAGCCCTACCATTATTAGCTTTGTGTTAACAGGCTAACAATGGTGGGTAAGACATAGCAAAATGGACATATATATATTGGAATCATTCACTTCGGTAAATGATTCCAAAAAACACCTTCAGTGTTTAGTCATGCCGGCCACATGACCATGGAGAAATCTTTGGATGGCACTGGCTCTTCGGCTTTGAAACAGGGATGAGCACCGCCCCCTAGAGTCAAGAATGACTAGCACATATGTGCGAGGGGAACCTTTACCTTCACCTTTAATGCATTCTGACTTGTTATAGGAACATATACCTGTAGAGGCTAAGTCAGAGTGTGGGTTTGAATCTTGCTATTTTATTATTTATTTATTTATTTATTTATTTATTTATTTATTTATTTATTTATTTATTTATTATTTTTACTGATTATAGTTGACCGGCTCCAATGGATTTTGGTGGCATACTTCTCATTTTCATGCTGCATCGCCTCTTATATCATTCTGGGTTGTTAAAGTAATGTACATAGTAGGTTTCCATGCGAAACCTATTGTTATCGCAAGTTCTTTTGTTCAGCACCACTATGACTTTCAATGGTAGCTGAACAAATAATTGTAAATTGAGAACTCCTATATCATTAAAATCAATAAATGGTAAACATGATTAAATTACATTATACTGCCTAAAATGGGGGCTGTAGTTACCTGGGCCAAAATCTAGAAAAGAGCTGGGTCTTAAGCATCCATAATTACCTGTACTGCTGCATTTTGTATCATTTGTAGCTTCTGGATGGTTTTCAAAAGCAGTCCATCATAGAGCATGTTGCAATAGTCCATTTGTGAGGTAACATATGCATGAGTACCTGTGAGCAATTGTTCTCTCTATCTGTGAATTTATCCTTATTTCTGGTTTGGTTTTCTTGAGTACTTTCCATTCATTGCTTCTTGTTTTGCCTTCAGGTGCTTTGGAGAATAGGCTGATTCCTTCTTCTTTGGGCAGCCCCTTAGATAGGAACACTGCTATCATGTCACCCTTAGTCCTTCTTTTAAACTACTGTAGACATATCCAATTCCTCTAACTGTTCTTCATGTGTTTTAGCTTCCTGTAACCTGATATGCAAAAGTTCCTTTAAGCAGCAAAAAGCTGAAGGGCAAAAAATTGGCAGAAGAGTAGAACAGAAGAGACAGTTGTGGGATTTTTCAATATCAACTATTGAAATAATTTTACCACCTCTGGTTCTTATAAACTTTGACTAGTATTAGGGTTGTTTGCAGGACAGGAAAGAATAAAAAAAAGTTAAGATGGTAGACCTATTTAATGATTGAAGTTCTACTCTTTTTATATTACCAAATGTAAAAAAGCTTCAATCACATGGTCATGGACACCACCACTTTTTTTTAAAATGCATGGGATAGATAGATAGATAGATAGATAGATAGATAGATAGATAGATAGATAGATAGGTAGGTAGGTAGGTAGGTAGGTAGGTAGGTAGGTAGGTAGGTAGGTAGGTAGATAGAGATAGAGATAGAGATATATAGATGATAGATAGAGATTGATTGATTGATTGATTGATTGATTGATGCATGTGCGCATACTGTATGTGGATATCTATTCTCAGGGAGGATGCAAACTCTAAAAATGCTCTGTGGAGTTACATAATATGTGACATATCATCATAAAAAAGAATCCCCCTCCTCCCCTCTGAATCACCTTGTCCCTTCAAAGAAAGAAGATTTGAACATCCCAGAATAATCAAGACATGATCAAGACTTGCATTACTCATGGAAAGATTTTGCCCCTTCAACTAGTCTTCCCATGAAGATAAGGTTCCTAAACAAATCAGAATGTTTGTTCAAACACAATGTCAAAAATGGCATGGCCTTCAAAAGAAACCTCATGTTGGTTTAAATTCTGCTTTCAGTACTGTACTCAAAAGCAAATTTTCATATGGTTATAGAAGAGTGTAGTGGTAGCATTTTCTATTTGTTTCACATTGCTCCTTATCTGTATAGCAATTAATAGCCCTTAATACATACACTGTACAATCCGATAAATCACCTTTCCTTTATTCAGCTCCACAGGGGCATTATGTTTCCTCTATGTTAAACCATGCAACATACTGTACAAGAAAGAGTGCTAAAGCCTTGTTGGAGGAAGGCGGAAGCTCCATACTCTCCCAACCTCTCTCTCTTTCTTTCCTCCTTCAGATCAGAATATTCCTACACTTCCTACCATCTGGCATTTCAGGAGTTGTGAATCATGAAATAAGTACAGTACCTTAAGATTTTTCAGATAGATTCCTTAAATTGGAACATTAAAAAGAAAAAAGAAACTGAAGGTTTCAGTTTGATTACTTAAGAGCAAGCTATTCAAACTTATCTAATGAAGGACAGAATTGAAAAATCACATCAGATGATTCAAAGTGAAGATTACTCAAAGAAGCAGAAGATGCAGCAATAGGTCATATATTCAGCTCATAAAAGAAGATCACACAAACTGATTATAAACCATCACATAACACAGTGTCAAAATGATACACTGTATCTGGATCTGGATCTGTAAAAATTATCATGTGTCAATAACAAAAAATTGGGAACATTAGTTGAAAAAGTAGTCAAAAGTCAGCAGATTAAAATTTTATGTGATTTTTAAATATAAAGCGAACAAGGAACACTTCTGATTACATTCTCTTCTGATATGGTGAAATCTTTCCAATTTTCATTTTAATTAGGCATTTCTAAAATTGCATCACTGTAACTTAAAATGTGCAACTGTTATTTTAATCAATGATTTTTTTTTAAAAAAAATACTAATGTATAAGTAATTGTCCTAAAGAAAATTAACAGATTAACAGAGTTGGAAGGGACCTTGCCGGTCATCTAATCCAACCCCCTGCCCAAGTAGGAGACCCTACATATGCCTTTACCTAGGATCAAACTCACAACCTCCTGATTGTGACGCAAGAGCTCCACTTCTAGGCCACAGTAGCAGGTAAAGCAAATCTTTTATCAGGTTCGGTGGAGCACATGGTCCATTAGTAGAGATACTTAACCAGAGATAGGTAATAACCCCAAATCATCAATTAACCAAACATTCTGGGGAGGGGGGAATCAAATGTTCTTTTTTTCATGACTTCGAGTACTGGGTAAAGTATGCAATTGGATAAAGTATTTGATATTGAATGTTTTATAATCAACCAATATAATTCAGGTGCCTCAGAGCCAAAGAGGTGCCCTGACTATATAATGTGATATCTTTTTATTAAATACTTTTACAGTGTGGCAGTGAGGTCAGAAATGATCTCACTATATCAAGGTTTCTTGCATGGCTTTTGCACCAGTGATTTTGTAGTACCTAATGGAAGGTTCGAAAAAGGGTTTTTTAAAACTTCCAAGGTTTGGGGTTTTTTATTTTTGTTTTTTGCTTGTGACCAATAGACAGCATGTAGAAGCTTACTTCGTTACTGCCGCTTATGATTTAAATTATCATCACAGCGAAAGAAGGGCTATGCTAGTGTTTGGGGAGTCAAAATAATGTGGTTTGTCTTAGGTGAAGCTGTAGGTCAGTGGTTTTAAGAAAGTGGCTTTATTCTAAAGCATCATCAATGGAAAGATATCAGGATTTCTTATTTCTAAAAATTTCAGCTATAAACTTCATTGATTTTCATTAATAATCATTAATCCAAACACATTGCAATTGTAGAGCAGAAAGATGTGATACATATGAATTCTGTGAAACAGCCACACAAGCATTTAACCATTTATTTCCAAAATACAAAGGATTAAAGACTTTTCATAAAATGGAAATATTTTTTAGAGAACCAAGTGGCCATTTTTCCCATGTACAAATCATTTTTTGAGTGGATGGAAATGGGTCTCCATAGAAGAGGAATGGACTTGTTTCACATTCCTGCTAAACAATTTACCATGGAAAAATGGCAAACATAGATGACTTCAGCCCAATTTCTGGCATGCTTCAATGGTTTTCTGAATCAGTCAGTTTCTCATGGCGCTATTCAAAACACATTTACTCTGGATTCAATGGTACTTTACAGATTTTAAAGCACTTAAATAATTTTAAAACTGAACATGGGAGCTGCCAATGACGGTTGGGTTCACACAGTCCATTAAGTTATTGACAAACCAGGCTTACGATTGCTGACTTTGGGGTCAATAAGAAAGTGTGTTTTACCAATGGATTCAAATATCTCTGTGTGCAATTCCTCTTCCCGTAGTCAGATAACTAACATAAATAAAATTGTTTTGAAGAGTTGGGCAATTTCAACATAAAGTTGAATGAATGACAGAAGGAAGGAAGGAAGGAAGGAAGGAAGGAAGGAAGGAAGGAAGGAAGGAAGGAAGGAAGATTTACCTCCTCTTCAGGGGATAAGGGTGAAATGTAAAGAGAAGAAAAATATATTCTATAAAGTAGGATATTTTCCTCCCCTATTCATGAAGTTCTGGAAATAATAACATTAGCAAAAAATAAAAACCAGTCTACACTAAATTTGATGAAATTCAAAATCAGTTTTTTTGGGAGGGTTGTTGCTTCTTGTTATTGAAATGTAGTAGATGTTTGTGTACATCTACATGAATTGGCTATGTGTCCATGTATCCTTTTTACTTTTTTATTTTGTTTATTTAATTCTGTTCACATCCAAATAGTCTACAGCTACATATTATATGGAATGAAGACAGATTTATAAAGATTAAAAACTGGATATTGTGCTTTAACAAATATGTTCTCTGCACACTATGCAATCTGATGGAAAGCCTTCCACTACTGTTATTTGATCATATGTTCCACATCTTGGGCATTCCTGCCTTTCACTGAGCCTTCTAAATATGTTTGTAATCTGTAATTTACAACCTGAAATCAGAGGTTGTAAAAACATTTTGCCTGGGAAAGGTACTCTTGAGGCAGGCAATCTTATATCATTACTGCATCATTATTTCAGGTTGCAATGTGCTGGAGGTATTAGTTATGCTTTATTCACACATAACTTGCATTTTGCATTTTTGTTATGTATATCACCATAACTCTTCAAAAGCAAAGTATCCATTGTAGCTTACATACTAATTATCTGGATGTTTGTGAAGTCAATAAATAACTTTTCTTGGTTTCCTGGAAAACGTAACTGAATCTTAAAACATAGGTAAGTAATTTATAAAAGAAATAGAAAAAAACCCCTTGTTTGGGCTGTAATCTCATTTCATTATCTAGTATTTTTATTATATCAGTACTTTTTAAAAACTTATTGTAAAAAGTGATGTCTATTGCTGGTCTTTGACCATAATAAAGATATATTCAATTCTATTCTATTTCATTATCCATACTTCCGGTTTTCCTGTTATCAGCACAGGCCACTCGTAGCTCTCTGTATATCTGTCTGTTTACTGTGTCTGTGTGGAAGTATCTCATTCACTCATTGAACTGAAGAACTGTCCAAAGGGAGGATGTGGTAGCCTATAATTTTCACTGAATATCTTGCAATACTTGTTGGCAAAGTATTTCAAGTCTGGGCAGGATTTTCTTAATACGCATTAGAATCAAGCCAGCAAAAGTGCAGATCACAGGTTAAGTGTGCAAAGCACATATGCACTTATCTCTAAAGCCTAATTAATCTGCTACACATATTCTGTTGTGTGTCTACAAAGGATGATACCCTTAGGCTGTATTCCTGAATAGAATTAAGATACAACTGTAACTCTGCGAGCTGAATGGAGGTTATTGCTAGGTATGTGTGCATGAGATTGCAGCCAAGCAATTAATAGAGGGAAACATATTTTATTATAAACGAATGTGGAAACAAAATCATTTTGCTTTTTGAAACGACAAGTCTCAGGTATCTTTTAAGAGTGAGCTTTTCGCCCCCCCCCCAAGAGTTATGAAAAGGATATTTTCTATCAGGAATGCCATTTTAAATAGGATGCAGACTTGTATTTTCCAACAAAGAGTGCTATTTTATACCAAATAAAAATTGAAAGACACCTGTTAATTTAGAATTCAGTTCTTAACTGTCAAATCTGATTCCAATAATCTTTTTAAGTAGTTTTGTAATGCAGACTGAAGTTCACTAACTCCAAAAAGGTAGCCAGACTCATTAGCTAAACGTTCTCACTGACTCAGGAACGTGACTCAACCACTGCAGCACTGATGTGGTAAATTTACATTTTCTTCATTTACGTCAACAAGATGTTGGTTATGGTTAAGAAATTGTCAATATTATCAATAGTGATGGGGAAAATCCCCACATCATTTGAAATTTACTCTTTGAAGACGTCGATGATATCCAAGGTGGAATTCCAACATAATATTTTTTTTATAAAAAATTCTATCAGTCTTCTAACATGTAATAAATGTTGGTCTTCATCAACTGGTAAGATTTCTTCACAATGACCACAGAATGCTAGAGTGCATCCCATGGGCCACATATCCCCACAGAATCAAAGTTCAGCATCTTATTCATCCCCACACCACCAAAACTCAGTTGACTGAGGTCCTGGTCTTGTTTGTAATGCAGTCCTAATATGGAGTTTGCAATAATGTGACTTAGTCATTTACATCTGGCCAAACTGATTGACCAAAATAAATGTGCTAATTTCCTCATGGCTACTACAGGTAGTCCCTTGGTTAACAACTAGTTCTGTTTCCAACTATGTCTTCAATTCATAGATCCAAAATAAAAGCCTCCCCCATCAGCAAAGAGATCCAGCAAAGAATCATTCCCAGAGAGAAATCATCCAGATGCCCCAAGCTCTATGGTCTCCCCAAGATACACAAAGAAGGAACTCCACTTAGACCCATAGTCAGCTCCATAGGCTCACCTCTACAAAATCTAGCCAAATTTCTCGCCAAACAACTACAGCCCTATGCAGATTCCATCACCTCACATGTAAAAAACTCTTTCCACTTCATAGAGATCATAAAGAAACAAAACTTACAGCCCAGTGACCTACTCGTGAGCTTTGATGTCGTATCACTCTTCACCCAAGTGCCAATCAAAGAAGCCTTGACAGCTATCCAAAACAAATATAACTCCCCCAAACACATCCTTGATCTGACCAACCACTGCCTATCTAACACATACTTTATTTATAATGGACAAAAATACAAACAGATAGAAGGAGCACCCATGGGATCACCCCTCTCACCTGTCATTGCCAACCTCTACATGGAAAATTTTGAAACCCAAGCTCTAGAAAAATCAGATCACAAACCCAAACTCTGGTTCAGATATGTAGACGACACTTTCACAATCTGGCCACATGGGAAACAACAACTGCACAACTTCCTTACACACCTCAACAGCCTACATCCCAAAATACAGTTCACCATGGAAACAGAAATAAACAACCAACCTTCCTTCCTGGACGTCTTAGTCTCAGGGCTGGGTTCGACTGGTTCGCACCGGTCCCTGCGATCTGGTTGGTCGCCGAACCCGGAAGTAAGTAACTTCCGGGAACGGCGAAGGCCCCCCCCCCGTGCCCGCACGGGCCCGCACACCCCGCCCGCTCCTTACCCAGTTTTTTCAAATTTCGCGCTTTCCACGCATGCGCAGAACGCCTGCGCGATCCTCCAGGAGCAGCTGGAGCATCACGCAGACGCTAGTACGCATGCGCGCACCGTGTGCGTGCGTGAGGACACCACGTGCGTGCGTGAGGATGCCACCAGCCTTGTTCCAACCGATCCGGTTGGAACGGGGCGAGAAACCCACCCCTGCTTAGTCTACAGGAAATCTAATGGCTCCCTAGGACACACCATCTACCAGAAGAAAACACACACTAACCGCTATCTGCACGCACTCTCACACCACCACCCAGCCCAGATCAACTCAACTCCGTAGCCAAGACTCTCATCTCCAGAACAAAACGCCTAGCTGAACAACACCTAAAAACCGAACTACACACTCTCACTAACGTACTGACATTCAATGGATTCCAAAGAAATAAGATCACCAACCTAATCCAAAAAGAAACCCCCACTAAAATCCAGGACAGAGAAAAGAAAATGGAAAAGCCCTCCTCCCATACATAAAAAGAAAATGAAAAAGCCCTCCTCCCAGACAGAATCAGCAAAATCCTCCACAAACACAACATCAAGACAGCATTATGCACAAACCGAAAAATATCCACCATCCTAAGAAACCCCAAAGACAAAATTGAGTTAGAAAATCAAGGAGTATATGAAATCCCATGCCCCACCTGCCCCACCTGCCCCACCTGCCCCACCACATACATCGGACAAACCAAAAGAAGAATAAGTGCACGCATTGAAGAACACAAAAACGCAATCAGAAAAGAGGAACCAACTTCTTCCCTGGTCCAACACCATAAAGCCACAGGACATAAAATTGATTTTAATAAGACTAGAACTATCGCCAAGGCTGAACATTTCAACAACCGAATAATCAGAGAAGCCATTGAGATAGAAAAACGCCCACATAGCATGAACAGGCGGGACAATACCTCCCACCTGCCAACCTTTTGGAAGCCTGCTCTTATTGATAAACGAGTCCCAAACATGATGAATGACACCAGGCCCACACTCACAAGAGCCACACAGAATATCACCACCAAACAACCACAAAAAAAGCAGACAAAAACCCACACTGATGAGGAGGCACGACCAAGGACCAGAAGCCAGACTGCAAATGCACAATTAGCCTCTTTAAACCCCTCCTATCCTTACATGAAACACAAACCCCCAACCAATCAGAACACACCTCCACCCAATCAGGACACACCTCCACCCAATCAGGACACAGCCAAGCTCCCACCCAATCAGTTCAAACCCCCACTGGCAGTTAAAAGGAAGAAACAGTCGAGATCTCACGTTGCTCCTGGAAGCACCAAGCCTGAAGAAGCCTGAAGATGATGAATGAGACTTCATCGAAACGTCGCCAAGACATCTCCAATTTTACGCGGGAGAAAACCCGAATAACTAGAGTCCTACATACTAACACCCGTGAAAACCTCAGAATACATACATACATACATACATACATACATACATACATACATACATACATACATACATACATACATATATATATATATATATATATATATATATATATATATATATATATATATTAGATTTTTACAACCCCTGGTAAGCCCCAATTATGGGAGGAAGCTAACTGCTTCCATCATCTGTCAATTGGCTCGTCACAAGAGTCCATCACGACAGAAACCCAATATTTTTACTGTTGCCTTTGTTATATTTGTGTTTTTTGTATTTATTTATCAGCACAAATAAAACACACACACACACACATATATATATATATATATAGCTATATATATAGCATACATAGCTATGTATGTATATTCCAGCATAACTCTGGAACACCTTGAGCAATTTCAACCAAATTTGGTACACAGATGACTTACTCTCTGGAGAAAAATACTGTGGCAGTAAGACACCCATAATACCTCTAGGTGTGTGTGTTCTGTTAAGATGCAGCCTATTCTGCTTTAGATGGCTTCTACTGAACAGTGCAGTGGAGTTGCCATGATAATGGCTTCACAGTACTCCACATGGGGGCTCCCTCTGGTAAGCGGGAAAATTAAATATTAGAAATTACGTTTGGGCCGGGCATTTCCCCCCTATAAATAAATACCTGTGCAATGCCAGGTTATTGGCTAGTTTTTAATAATAGGCAGCCTGTTTGTAAATAGGGGTTGTCCTTAAGTTGAACATTCTTAACCTGAGGACTGCCTGTACTGTTTTTCAAACATACAATTTTCTGTATCAGATTTAAATCTACAGAGTTTTAAAAAGATGTATGTGTGTGTCTGTGTGTGATGTAAAAGTGACTTTGCGACAGATGCTGCATTTGCAACCTTTGCAACATCTCTCCCTCAGTCACATGTTCACCTTCACAGTCATTTAGTATGCACTGAACTGTGCCTGACCTATTTTCTCTTCTTGCAGAGTGGAAAAATTGCCTAAATAAGCTCTCATTTGAGCTGCTTTTCTTCATGGTGCATCCCTAAAAAGTACTAACAACAAATTAACAAGCTGAACTCTGTTTTGATTAGAACCCTCCCACCAGCTCATGCTGCTGCCTGACACTAACAAGATCAGTTTCTGATCGTAATCAGTTTCACACTAAAGTCTTTTGTTTGTTTTCTAAGCAGTTCTGCAGGTTCAGAACAGCTAGGGTCTATCTAGTCTATTCTTCACTGTGTGCCTGCTTGTTCCCTTGTAAACCCTTCCTCTCCAGTGAATGTAAATATAAATATTAATTCCCTTCTAATTATCCCAGTCCTAGGGATCATTCTAAATAGCAGGGGAATGCGGAAAAAGTTGTCCTTTTACCTGGCTTCCTTGAATTCCTTCCCTGACATTTTGAGTCATCCATTGTTTGGGATCATCAGGGGTGGGTTGCTAGGAGGTTCGCAGGGGTTCGGGAGAATTTCTAGCTAAGATTATGTGCAGTTCGGAGAACCCCCAAATCCCATTCCTGGCTGGCCCCACCCACCACATCCCTCCCCTCCCAGGAGTCCAGACTCGGCCCATTTTGGGTGCAGGTAAGTGCAGGGCATGCTTGGAGGCTTGGGAGGGCAAAAAAATGGGCAAAAGTTTGGGCAATCCTCCGCCATGGTGCAGGAGGATGATTAGGCAACAACCACAATGACCACGCCCACCCAACAGCTGGCCAGAGAACCCCTTGCTAAAATTTTCGAAGCCCATCCCTGGGGATCATATTTTTTTTTGATCTTGTAAAGCAAAGGAAAGCTGAAGTAAAATTATATACCTGGTTGGAGGGGGCGACGACAAGAGTTTTCACTTAGAAGCTGCTTCATTTAACCACACAGTTGGTCCCAATTGTGGTCACTAAATGAGAAAGATCTGTAATTAAATAGTAGGCTTTGCTATCACCTAACATGTTGACGGCTATCAGTTTAACTTTAAGAGAGTAATCAGCAAATCCATAGAGGTTTTAAGTCACAAGTGCTCTCCTTCAATATCAAAGGCAGCACAGTTCTGAAAAGCAGATGTTGGAGAACAAGAGAAGACATTTTTGTTCCCTAACAGGGAACAAAATCAAGCCCATTTGCTTATCATATTTGGTTACAAAAACCATAAACTGGGTCTTAGCCTTTGGTTGGAGTTACAAGGTGTCAAGCCATAACCATGTTCAAGTCAGACTGAGGTCAGGGCCCCAATAACAGGCCATGACCAGCATTCAAGGAATAAGGTGGTAGACATTAAAGAATTCATATAAGCAGGAAAAGTGGTTACTAAAATTGTTCCAGGCAGCATTTTGTCTTCTGGAGCAAATTTAAATATCTAAGGTATTTGCAAAATCCTGAACCTAAGCAGCTTGGATGCTTGTCGGGATCCACTTTTGCAAACAATGTTCACCTTGGCACATGTGGATTTTATTTATTTTTTAATCTTTTAGCACCGCTTCCTGTATCCAAAAAAACAAAACAAACCTAAAGCCCCACAGACCCCAGTAAATTTATATTCTGCCAAAAGACAGACAAAAATGTATTTATAAAACAGAAGCATGCAAAAGAGTTTAGAAATAAAAGTGAAAACAAATGTTCACTGAAGAACAAATGAAAAGAAATTATCAGCTTGATTCAAAGAAGTATGAAGTAGTTCAGTTCAATAAAGAAGTTTTTGAGTTTGTGAAGCTGACAGTTCTGCCTTGAGCAGCTATGGGACAGATCTTTCAAAAAGTAATAGTTGTCAAAATGGTTTGGAATGGCTGGTGTTAAGGGGAAAAACCTAGCATTGTTTTTATTTAAAAGATATGCCTTAAATAGTTCTTGGTATTAAGTGTTAATTCTGAAGTGTTCTTTATTTTCTCTTCCAGAAGTATGAGTTCCATTTAAGTGGTGGGATTCAAAAAAATTTACTACTGGTTCTGTGGGTGTGGCTTGGTGGGTGTGGCTTAGTGGGTATGGCTTTCTGGGCATGGCAGGGGAAGAATACTATAAAGTCTCCAGTCCCTCCCCACTCCGGGGGAAGGTTACTGCAAAATCCTCATTTCCTCCCAATCAGCTGGGACTCAGGAGACAGAGAATAGATGGGATGGGGCCAGTCAGAGGTGGTATTTACTGGTTCTCTAAACTACCCAAAATTTCTGCTACCGATTCTCCAGAACTGGTCAGAATCTGATGAATACCACCTCTAGCCCATTTGGTTGACATTGATTTTTACTGTGACAAATGGTTACCTGGAAACCCAAAAGCAGAAGTCCTGTGGGCTGGGTTTTGTCTGGTACATTTCCATACAATAAAGGAGAAAATTTGTAGCTCAGGGTTGAAATGAAGGGTCCTTGGTGGTCTCTGAGCTTGGTTGTTTTCTTGCAGTCATTTTATTACCCAAACTAGGAAATATCAGCAATGCTAGAGATCTAGCACTGATGATATTATCTAGTTTCGATAATGAAATATTTTCAAGAAAACCAAGCTGCGAGACCACCAAAAACCCCACACTTCCAAACACCCATAAACACACAGCTTAAGTTACAAGAGTGAAGCGGGGTCCAGAAGCTCTTGATTACAACAAATTTCCAAAAGGAGTTAGTAAATTGTAATCTGTCAATAACTGAATCTAATTGAAAACTAACAGTCATTAAATTTACTATTTTTGTCCTGATGCTACCCACTTGGTACATCCTTGGCCTCCAAAGACTGAGATTCAGAAGAAGTCATACCTCATTTTGTCTTCAGAAATCTTTATATTAATACAAGTGTGTTTACAATGTGGCTTTTAATAACCTTTTAAAAAGGTGGATAGAGGAACATCATTGGCATTCAACCAACAAACAAAACAAACAACCCAGGCCAACTTTTAAAAAAAGTAAGGCATTAAAAACTTAGCATCTAATTCTGAGCTATTTCACCTGTGAAATGTGCTTATTAAATTTCTTTAATGAGCAGAAGATCAGTAGTTTTTGAATAGGCCAGGTGCAAATGAATTCTGCCAATAGAATGTTAAGCATTATCAGGGGTGAGATACTGTGTTAAAGAATGTGTTTTATTGTGTATCACACTGTTAGAGGAAACATATATACATCTCCATATACAAATATATGTATTTCTTCCAGTCTTAAACAATCAGAATTTTAGATCACACCATTTCCTCTTAATTAGTTAATTTAAGATTCATTGTTTCCAGGATTTCCAGTCATAACTGAAACATAGAACAGAAGAGCCACTGGCCAATTGTATGATGTTTAGGTGAATCAGAGTAAACTGCCGTAGCATCTGTTGTGAAAGTATTTCTTTTCAGGCCTGGGTTCATAGTGCACTCAATCATGGTTGTTTTAACCAAGATTTATTGTATTAGCCATTGTTGGACAGATGGAAGGGAAATGCAAATCACCTGTTATGTCTTCTGTGAGGAGTGTTGCTTTGCTTTAATGGAGAGTTGAGGCAGGACTTATCTTGGACGAGATGCACCACTTTGATAATAGCGATAGCACTTATACTTATATACCACTTTATAGCCCTCTCTAAGTAGTTTACAGAGTCAACATATTGCCCCCAACAATCTGGGTCCTCATTTTACCCACTTCGGAAGGATGGAAGGCTGAGTCAACCTTGAGCCTGGTGAGATTTGAACTACCAAATTGCAGTCAGTTGGCAGCCAGCAGAAAGTAGCCTGCAGTACTGTACTCTAACCACTGTGCCACATAGCTCATACATAATACATATACATAATAAACAATAACACAATACACTGAAAAGCAAAGGCTTACTACTACACTCTAACCACTGTGCCATCATAGCTAATATAATAATAATAACTTATGAAGCCACAATTACAGATAGTCTTGATTTACCACTACAATTTGGACCAAAATTTCTATTGCTAAGGAAGGTTAAGTGAGTTGCACCTGATTTTATTGACATTTTTGCCATAGTTAAGAGAATCAGTGCAGTTGTTAAGTGAATCATACAGTTGTTAAATGAATCTGGCTCCCCCCCCCCAATGCTTTTGTTGAAAGCCAGCTGGGAAGTTTACAAATAAACTATCATAACCCCAAGATGTTTTATGCTGGCTGCCAGAGGCCCAAAGAGCTGATTGTAAGTCATTAAATGAATGGTTGTAAGTCAAGGACTACCTGTATTGAGCAATCAAAGCTGCTCTTCTCTCTCAACCAAGACACTGCTTCACTTTGAAGAGGTACTTTTAGTCTTCACAAAGCAAAGCATCCTTCAGTGACCTACACAGTGTTTCTACTTGCACTCTGTTTTCAGAACCTAAACCATGTTGTGTATTCCTGTCCCTACAAGTTCAGTCTTATATGTTGTGTGATGTGATGTTGTGATGTACTGTGAGGCAGTATATCCAGTGCGCCCTAAAAAGTTGGCCTTTTCAGCAAGCTGGCCTGGCCTGAATAGAATAAAGTAAATTATTAACTTTAAATTATCAATTTTAATTTACCTAAATTTGATGTAAATTGTCAACTAAAGGTTATTGGATTTTCTATTTAATCTTTTTTTAACGTTTGTCATATGTGTTTTTATGTTGTATGCCGCCCTGAGTCCTTTGGGAGAAGGGTGACATATAAGTCAAACCAAACCAAACCAAACCTCCACACGGGCCCTTTCAAATATCAGAAATTAAATTCAACCACAGGTTATTTGTATTAGTAATAATTTGATACAATACAACTATCCTGTCCCTTGTCCTTATGAAAATGGTCCAAGACAACAGCTATAAACAAAAATATAGATTCCATCTAAATCCAACTGGTTCATTCAAACTAGCCCTCTAAAGTTGTTGATGTTCTTTGATGATCTGTGATTTGTGATGCAGATCACAGATGTGGTCCCTGTAGTTGGTTCCCTCTTATGTGTAACTTTCTCTAACCTCAGTGGTGACTCACTTCTGCTTCCTCAGGGAGAATCTCCTTATATAATCTCTTAGTCTTTTTTGTTCTAGATGGAAGATATTGTGCTATTGTGGCCTATTTGTTTCCTCCAGCATACCTGAATCGGCCAGTATACATGAATGTCTGTTTGTTACATCTTACTCTGCATATATTTATTTTAACATTAGATGAAACAACGAGGAGCATCCTCCTTAGGTGTCTTCTTAAAGCACAGCCAAAATTGCTCTCAAGTGTTGGTTTTAAATTTGTAATCTGAACTCTGACTACTTGGAGTTGCAAAATAACTTACAATATGCTAAATATTTCTTTTGTTCTTTCCAGTGGTAGCTTGGTGCAGAAATTGGGGGGTGGGGGAGATTACCACTTCTCAGTGATAACTAGCTGTACATGGAAGCTATAGCTATTTTACACAGCTTTGTGGTAACTGTCGAAAGTACGAACAACTTGGTATTTTAACACTTCTTTAAAAAATATTAAATCTTCATTATACTATATTGCATTGATCTTATGCAAGGTATCATGGTATCAATATACTGATTACCTAAACTTGAAAGAGAAGGAATTATCAGATGAAGGCTCTACATTGTCCACTATTCCAGTAGCAGTAAACTTGATGCTTCGAAAAGAGGATGATAGAATAATTGTCAGTTCCTATCCATTCTTTTTTTTTTACATGGATAATCTTTATTGTTAGAGGAGCACCAGCAATTATTACTGACTGTAGTGGAGACACATGGTAAGGCACTTATTATATTAAAAAAAAGGTTTGCAAATTTGGTTTAATGACAGCAACAGGGATAGGAGGTTCCTGCAGTGAGAGCAATAACCTCTCAAGTATAAGTATAGGATATTCTTATTTTAATTTGTCATTTATTTAGATGTTTAAATTCAGCATATAAAATATGGTTAAGTAGGCAGATAAATCCAGCAACCAGTGTATGGTATAGAAAAGTAAAGACTATTTATATAATTGCAGCCCCCATAGAAAGGCAGTGATAAAGATTTACTGTATTTTCTTAATTACTTATAAACAAGAGATACCAAAGTCTTCAACATATCATCTCTGCAGATTAAAAGTTTTTTCTTTTTTAATATACTGTTAGTCACTGTGCAGAATAACTAAACCTGTCCCCTGATTATAGAGCTAGAGGCTTAGACATTATAGTAAAGAAGCACTTCCTTGCCCATATTCCATTCAAACCCACTAAATGAGAAAGAGAGAGGGAGGGAGAGAATGAGAATTAAAACCTTCTATAATATAAAGCACCAAAAAAAACTGGAGAAAAACACAGAACATATCAATCCAAAATATTATGGAACAGAAGTTAATAAAAGCAGCAAGTAAAATTATTTTAGTCTTTTATCTTGTTTATTTTGTGGGCTTATATGCTGTTCCAATCACTAATCATTTCTGAGAAACATACATATCCATACATAAATCAGGTTAATAAAAATACAACATGTAAATAAAATAGCATATGTATATAATCTGGGAACATCAAGTTAACTAAGTTAACTTCCAAAGCTAGGAAAGTTTTCCATGACAAACTGTATCTGCAATTGATATAAAAAAAAATAGGAATGCCTGTGCTGCTTGGGTCAGTGACTTGGTATGCTTTCATTTCAATCACATCTCATGCAAAGAGACAGCATAATTATTCTCATCCCAACTAAATGCTGAGGAGTCAAACCAGAAACAGAAGCAGATAGGAACTTGTCTGTCCTGTCTCTGCCCCCCCCCCCCGCTATAATTTATCTCTTATGACATACAAGCTACTTTCTTGTTTGAAACAAAGTGCTCTGTTGCCCATTTTTACCTTCTCTTAAATGTTTCATGTCAGGGAGCTGTCCAGCAAAGCACTGGAAGTATGGTAGAATATGGTGGTGTTCATATTTTCTCATTTTTATTGTCTGTAGATTCTTCTTAAAGCAAATACTGTAGCTGTATGCTAGTCTAACAAAATTTCCCCCACTAGGTTGCTCTCATTTTGACATGTAGCATAGACTACAGTCTAAAGTAGTAGGCCATGGGCACGACTGATTGAGGTAGTACAGCAACAGCTGTTAATGGCATTCTGAATTTCCTGGGGTTGAATACTTATATAGGGCACAGTTTATCTCTTTTTCTTTATCTGTTCATATAAAGCAAAACAGAACACCCTTTCCTTCCTTTTAAAAAATCAGTATTTACTGCCACCCCCAGGAAAAGAGAAATAAAGATTATCTTCTCTAATACTGGATATTATATTAAAAGGTGCCACAGTGTCAGATGAAATGCTTCAGTTGTTTCTGATGGTTTGATATTGAGGTCTGGCTACATGCTAGGGTTGATGTAGGCCACCCAGGAATGTAGAGTCACTCTAATAATTTCCTCTGCAAGGCTACTAAAGTTTGTGCATGGTCAAAGGATAAAGGACTGAGTCAGGGCAGCTGCTTCAGATAGGAGGTGAAATAGCATGAATGGGCTACAAAGCAACCAGGAGCTTGTCCTAAGTAATCGTCATCCCACATTCAAGAGAAACAATGAAGATGTGTGATTCTGGACTTTTATATTGTTACTATATGCTTATATTGAATGAATAATATGGTCACCATAGAATAATCAATGTCCTACAGTTCAATATGTGGAAATCCCATCTGTTCCTCTCTTTCTCTGCCCTCCCTTCTTGGTTGTTTTTTCTGGTGGCTAGAAGTAATCTCTCTTCTTCCCTGCTATAGACTGGGGAAGAAGAAAAGTACAATTTGGAGTGTGGACATATTTTTACAAGCTAGGTAAAGGAAAAGGTAAAGGTTTCCCTTGCACATATCTGCTAGTCTTTCCCGACTTTAGTGGGCAGTGCTCATCTCTGTTTCAAAGCCAAAGAACCAGCACTGTCCAAAGACATCTCTGTGGTCATGTGGCCGAAGGCACACAGAATGCTGTTACCTTCCCACCAAAGGTGGTTCCTATTTTTTCTACTGGCATTTTTACATGCTTTCAAACTTCTAGGTTGGCAGAAGCTGGAACAAGTAATGGGAGCACTCCATTATATGGTGCTAGGGATTCGAACCGCCGAATTGCTGACCTTTCTGAATGACAAGCTCAGCATCTTAGCCACTGAACCACCACATCCCTTTTTTAAAAGTTAAAAGTGTTTAATTCAGTAAAAAGTCCTTTGGGTAAAAAAAATTAGGAAAATACTTGAAGAGCATTTACAAGCATCAAACACTGGGTTAATATCCTTCAGTTCAAAAAGTTTAACCATTTTAACTTTGTAGCCCAATGTTCAGTGCTTTTCATCATGTAAACAGAGGATTTTTAAATCCAAGGTCTGTAGGTCCATAAATGGTTGGTCCAGTGATTATATATTTCATCTTTTCAAGAGGGAATATTTGTATTATGGTCTAAACATTTCTGGCCTGCAGTAATACCACTACTTTCAAACATTCTCATCCATCTCTGTCACTGCTAGAGATCCTGGGATCCCTTTCATTCCTCTATCTGGAAGAACTTAAATAATAGTATCCAGCAGCACTGAAAGCTCTCAGGAACATTAGAAGTTAAAAATTGGCTTCGCTGTGATTAGTCGGTTTTGTGTATGTGTGCTACCCATTTCTATTCAGTTGGAAAATGAAGGAAGCAGGCAACTGGTGGTAGGAAAATCTGTCTCTATGAATTGAGCAGTGCTAAACTTCTGACTAGGGACTATACTTTATATAATTGGTAAGGGTTTTACAAATGGGAAGAGATTATGTCTGAATTAGTCATTCCAAAACTCAATGCCAACCAAAATAATGTCATGTATTACCTGCTGCTGCTGCATGTCACCTGTCAGGTCTTGTCAAATGCTGCCTGTTGCATGTTACATACCATTAAATAGTGAATGCCAGCTGTTAGGTACTGTCAAATGTTTACTGCTTTCACCAAAAAGGGGGGGTGGACTCTATTCTAATGCTGACTCTCAACTCTTCATAGCATTTCTGTTTTGCTCACGAGTATTCAGCTTTGTAAAGGACAATCCCAAAGGGTGAAGTGATCATTATTAACATGCTTCTTTTGAGAAAGTAGAGCTAATTTGGTTTAGTGCAGTGGTTCTCAATCTTTTCTTCCCCAGACCCCTTTAAATACTTTTTGTGGCCAAGGACCCCCAAGACTTAACTCAAGCTTTAAATCTTAACATTTCTTCAAGCCTTCACAGACCCCCTCTGGTGACATCGTGACCCCCAAGAAGTCTGCAGATCACAGGTGGAGAACCACTCATCTAGTGGTGAAGGCCCCAGGTTAGAAACTCTGGGAGTTCTAATTCCACCTTAGATATGAAAGCTAGCTGGGTGACTTTGGGCCAGTCAATCTCTCTCAGCACCTTCTACTTCATGGGGTTGTTGGATGGGGAATAGGAGGAAGAAGTATTAGGTATGTATTGTATGCTCATCACCTTGAGGTGTGTGTGTATATATATATATATATATATATATATATATATATATATGTATATATATATATACCTCAAGGTGATGAGCATACAATACATACCTAATACTTCTTCCTCCTATTCCCCATCCAATATATATATATATATATATATATATATATATATATATATATATATATATATATATATATATATATATATATATATATATATATATATATATATATATATATATTTATTTTACAACCCCCGGTATGCCCAAATATGGGAGGAAGATCACTACTTCCATTCTCTGTCCTTCGGCTCGTCACAAGAGACCATCCAGACAGAAACCCAATATTTTTTACTGTTGCCTTTTTTGTTACATTTGTTATATTTGTGCTGATAAGGAGTCGAGCTCTATGGCTCAATGGTTAACACATCTGCCTTACAGGCAATACAACACAGGCTCGATTCCCAGTAAGGGTATGGCTAGCTGATGAGAGCTAAATAGCTTGAAATAGATCTATACTAGTCTCCCTTTATTTATTTATCAGCACAAATATAACATATTATATATATAGATAGAGAGATAGAGAGATAGAGATAGAGATAGAGATAGAGATAGAGATAGAGATAGAGATAGAGATAGAGAGAGAGAGAGAGAGAGAGAGAGAGAGAGAGAGAGAGAGAGAGAGAGAGAGAGAGAGAGAGAGAGAGAGAGAGAGATAAGATGGGATAGTTTCCAATGAAGTGGAAACCCTGCTGAGAAACCTGTCTTCTTTCTTATTCTCTTCTCACATGACAGAACTATGGTTTACCTATCTCTCATTCCCTGAATGGTAGTTTGCTCACTAGAGGGGGTAGGTGACAATATTTTCTCTGAGTGACATGCAGTTTTATAATAAATGAAGGGACAATTTACTCTTATCTTTTTGACATTGCATTTGATGCAAACTACAAAAATTGCAACAACATGATAAAAATTTTAGTGTCCTATATTTAATTGTCCTGATGTCACAGAACATATTTTGTCACTTGTTTCCTTTCCCACACCCTTAGTTGTTTATAGTACATGGGAATAATATGTGTCTCATCCTAAGAAAAAGAAGTAGGTGGAAACCATATCTAAGTTTTCTGGACATGCTTCCTTTCTGTTTTGAGAACTTTCATAGTCATCACATTCTGTCATACTTTCCATCACACAACAAGATTGTGCTCCCGTTGTAAGATTTCAGAATTTCAATTAATGTTTTAAACAAGTGTATAAACTGTGTGACATGTCACATTTTGGAACACCACTTTTGTTGTTCTTAATTTATTGATCAATAAAAAGGCAACAATGGAGCCTATTTTATTTTCTGCCCACTGTGTGCTTCAGCCTTCCAGTGAAAGTCTCATTAACTGATGTCATCAGCCTCTGATTATTTTTACACTTTGTCTGACAGACACTTCTGGAAATATCTCCAAGTTTTACATCGTCAGCAGAGCTTCCAAACTAAGTTCCTTACATATCTTTAAATACTGCTAAGCTGACTGGCATTTACTCATACTCCCTCACTCCACCATAAGAATCATGGGGTCTATCTTGGCAAGAATTATTGTTTTTTAATTGAACAGCTGCCCTCTAAAATGTAAGGTTATCTGGCTCTTTCAAGGAGGAAAAAAAGCAGGTAAAAGTTAAAATATCTCTAACTTGGAAGAAAATGCTTCATGAACAATTGAAAATTCTTTTCCTACTTATGGTCTGACATTTTCACAAAATGTTTAATTGCTTGTCTGAATGTAAAGGGTTATGTTCTTTTTTTAAGCTGCATGTGCTCTGCCAAATACTAGCTTGGACATGCTGTGAGTGGTTTTTTGGGTCATCAACATGCTCATGCTATTTTAAGCTCCATCACTCTTGTAGTTGCAATTAATTTCAGTGATCATAATGACGGTTGCACTTGTTTCTGATAAGGTTGTCTTAAGACTCATTCTTTTGAAGAACATACCGCTTGGGATTTTCACATACAGAATGCAGTATCTGATCACAGAGCAAATATATGAAGAATCACTATCTCAGGGAACACATATGTGACTTGGATTAAGAACTAGTGCAAGTGCACCAATACATTGCATTCAGTGATTTCATATCAAAGCCCATACCCTATAAAATCTATTGTTTACAATCTTGAAAGCCATTATTTGAATACCTTCCCCTTTTCTTCCATCTGTATTGTATGTTCTCATTTGATTTTCTTGCTAGTTTTGGCTGTTATATCTCCACCAAAACTATTTTGATCAAACACCAGGGGGAGCCGATACCTATGGACGGCCCCGAACTCTGAAATCCTTGGCGCGACTCGGCGGGCTCAGTGGTGAAGATGGCGGCCCCACGGTGACGACGGCAGCGTTTGTGATCGATTTGCGGCGATTGCAAGGCCTCTTAATTTTGTTTTTGCGACCTGGTGAGCCTCTAGTGACCTTGTCTGCCAATTGCTGCTGTTGCCATCGCTTCGGAAGGGGGGGAGATTGACCTGGGCTTTTGCTCGGATTGGGCGAATCGGGCGGCTGGCTTTGTATGCCATGGCCGTGGCCCTCCCCGGATGCCCCCCCTTTACACCTAGCTCATCCTCTCCACCAATGCTGCCTTCTCTTCCCATCGTTCTTTACTCGATGGGGTTTTTCCTTCTACCGAGCCTTTCCCCCCTGCCTGCCCTGGCTGCTGCGGAGTCCCCTTTTGTCTCCTCTGCTTAGCATCTGGTCTCCTGCTATTTTGGGCTTTGAACACTTGACTTTCCTTAACTGCAATTTTGGGGCCTTTGGATTTGCCTTCTTAGCCCCAACTGTTTTCATCATTGCTACCTACCACGGCCCCTGGACTACCATCTTTGCCATCTTTATTGCCTCCCACCATGACCTCTGGACTACCAACTGGGACAACGCCCATTTAATCCATCTAACCCGTTTTGTTACGGCGCTATGGACTGTGGTCGGATGGGGGCATTTACTACGTGCGGGAAGGTCTGCTGACATGTTGGGAACACCTGAGACACCCCCCCCTCTACTCCGATTTGTCTCTGCCACCCCAGACTTTTGGACCTTCTTCAGGCCTACAGGAGAAGAGAAGACAGATATTCTCCTGTTTACCATCTATTGCCACTGCCGGTTCCCAACCATCTCAACCATTCTGGACCTTTTGAGTTATTTGCACAACTTTTAAGATCTGCGCAAACTATCTTGGTATGCGGAGTGTCTGAGTATGTATGTTAGTGAATGCGCCCACTTTTTATTATTTTTAACTTTTATACCCTGTTTTTAGTGTACCTTCTGTTTTTATTGTTATAGTGGGGTGTGCATGTTGAGCATGGCTGTTTGGTGTATACGAGGGGGCCGGGAGCGCGGCCTAGGGCCCCCTCCACTGAGTGCAGAAGCAAAAGTGGATGGGGGCCCGGAACCGCCTCTCGTCCCGGAGTGTATGGGGTGAATGGCCTGATGAGGGGAGTGGGGGCCGTGGGATGGGAGGAGGGGTCTACAGAAGGTGGGATGGGCCGGAGCATCCTGGTTACGTTTGGGAGAGGCAGGTATGGTGGGAGCTTCAGGGCTGGCCATTACCGGGGAAGGAGAGTTCGCTACGTCACAGCAATCCCTCGTTCCGGCCTTGATAGCTCATCTCAAGGACCAAGTGGCAAGGGATACCAGGGCCCTGGTGTCAGGTTGCTGTTGCTAAATGCCAGGTCTGTGATTCATAAAGCTCCCCTCATCCGGGACTTGATATTAGACGAGGGGGCAGATCTGGCATGTATTACTGAAACCTGGCTGGCCATGAGGGAGGAGTCACCCTCTCTGAAATGTGCCCAGAAGGGTTTCAGGTGCTCCACCAACCACGACATCAGAGAAGGGGTGGGGAGTGGCTGCCATTATCCAAAGGTCATTAGTTCCGCGCGGGATCCCTGCTCCACAGATTGTCGGATGTGAGTCCCTTGGTGAAGCTGGACCTTGGGTGTCAAGTGAGTCTGTTGTTAATGCACCTACCTCCCAGCTGCGTTACAACAGCCCTGCCTGCGCTCCTAGAATCAGTAGCCGGACTGGCGGTTGAATTCTCCAAACTGATAGTATTGGGGGATTTCAACCTGCCATCTCTCTACGAACACTCTGATGGGGCGCAGGAGTTCATGGCTTCCATGACAACCATGGACTTGACCCAGGTAATTCAGGGTCTGACTCATACAGCAGGACATACACTCGACCTCGTGTTTCTCTTGGAGCAGTGGAGACATGATCTGGAATTGAAGGGCATTGAGATCTCGCCCCTGTCATGGTCAGATCACTTCCTACTGAGGCTGGACTTTCGGAAACTACTCCTGCACTGCAGGGAGGTAGAGCCGATTAAATGGTTCCGCCCTAGGCGCCTGATGGACCCATCGGGATTTCAGACGGAGCTTGGGGAGATACCTGACTCCCTTGCCCGCAGTCCGACAGAGTCCTTGGTCGCTGCTTGGAATATAGCAGTGGCTGGGGCTCTTGACCGGATTGCGCCTTTGTGGCCTCTCCGTGGCAGTGGATCCAGGAGGGCTCCTTGGTTTACTGAGGAACTCCGGGAGATGAAACACCAAAAGAGATGCCTAGAGCGATGTTGGAGGGCCAGTAACTCCGAATCTGACCGAACACAGTTAAGAACTTTTATTAGGTCTTACTTAGTGGCGATACAGGCGGCAAAATGTGCTCATTTTTCTGCTCTTATTGTGTCCGCAGAATCTCGCCCGGCCGCCCTGTTTAGGATAACTCGCTCCCTCCTGAAGGGGAGGGATGCAGAGGAACCCTTAGAGGGTAGAGCCGAGGAATTTGTTCAGTTTCTGTCAGACAAAGTCGCTCAGATTTGGATGGACCTGGACTCCACTTGGGCAGTACCTGCCGAGATGCCGGGGGTGGGCCTTGATCAGATTTCTTGGAGCGAGTTCCAGCCTGTTACTCCTGAGGAAGTGGACAAGGCCATGGGAGCGGTAAGTGCCTCCACCTGCTTACTGGACCTGTGTCCCTCCTGGCTGGTTTCGGCCAGCAAGGAGGTTACACAAGGCTGGTTCCAGATGATTATTAACACCTCTTTACAGGAGGGATCTTTCCCGCAGCCCTTAAAGGATGCAGTGGTGAGATCCCTCCTTAAGAAACCTTCTCTGGATCCAGCTATCCTTAAAAACTACCGTCCAGTCTCCAACCTCCCCTTTGTTGGGAAGGTTGTTGAGAAGGTGGTGGCCTTTCAACTCCGACGGTCCTTGGATGAAGCAGATTATCTTGATCCCTTCCAGTCAGGTTTCAGGCCTGGTTACTCCACTGAAACTGCTTTGGTCACGCTGACCGATGATCTCTGGTGGGCCAGGGATAGAGGACATTCCTCTATCCTGGTGCTTCTTGACCTCTCAGTGGCCTTCGATACCATCGACCATGGTATCCTTCTGCGACGACTGGGAGATGTGGGAGTGGGAGGCACCGTTTTACGGTGGTTCTCCTCTTACCTCTCAGACAGGTCGCAGTCGGTGTTTGTTGGAGGACAGAGGTCAACCCCTAGGTCCCTTAGATATGGGGTGCCGCAGGGCTCAGTCCTCTTCCCCCTCCTTTTTAACATCTACATGAAGCCGCTGGGTGAGATCATTCGCCGGCACGGAATTAAATACCACCAATATGCGGACGATACCCAGTTGTATCTGTCCGTGCCAACTCAGCGAAGCGGTGGAAGTGATGTGCCAGTGCCTGGAGGCTGTTAGGGTCTGGATGGGAGTGAACAAGCTGGCACTCAATCCAGACAAGACCGAGTGGCTATTGATGTTTCCTCCCAAGGATAGTCCAGATTCTACATCTATTAGCCTGGGGGGTGAAAGTCTACACCCCTCAGAGAGAGCCCGCAAATTGGGTGTCTTCCTGGATCCACAGCTGACATTAGAACACCATTTGTCGGCTGTGACCAGGGGGGCTTTTGCCCAGGTTCGCCTTGTGCACCAATTGCGGCCCTATCTGGACCGTGAGGCACTTCGAATGGTCACTCATGCCCTCATCACCTCAAGGCTTGATTACTGCAACACACTCTACATGGGGCTGCCCTTGAAGAGTGTTCGGAGACTACAGTTGGTCCAGAATGCAGCTGCGCGAGCGATATCGGGTGTACCTTGGTACACCCATGTTACACCTATCTTCCGTGAGCTGCCCTGGCTCCCTATTGGTCTCCAGACGCGCTACAAGGTGCTGGTGATTACCTTTAAAGCCCTACATGGCCTTGGACCTGGATATCTGAGAGACCGCCTCCTGCTACATACCTCCCAACAGCCGATAAGGACTCACAGGCTAGGCCTCCTCCGAGTGCCGTCGACCGGACAATGCCGGCTGGCGACCCCTTGGGGGGAGAGCCTTTTCTGTAGCTGATCCGGCTCTGTGGAACGATCTCCCCACTGAGATCCGGACCCTTCCCACTCTCACGGCCTTCCAAACACCCACCAAAACCTGGCTGTTCCGGCAGGCCTGTGGCTGTTGAGCTATGAATCAGGTCCAGCCTCCAGCTAAGCCGAATGTATGTTGTGTTTTTTAAACTGTTTTCATTTCTCCCCTATTTGTTATTTTATTTTATCTTGTATTTGTAAGCTGTCCGGAGTCCTACGGGATTGAGCGGCATATAAGCTTATTAAATTACAAATTACAAATTTTTGATGAATGAGTATAAACAAATTGCTCATTCATTTTTTCCCATCATCCAAACCAGATTTTGAAGTAGGTTTGGAAACCAGGATTAAGGAAAAACCTAATGAATGTTATGATTATTACTGATGCAGATATAGTGCTAAATTGTATTCAAGACCATTTGAAGAATCAAAGGAGAAATTTGTACTATAGAAAGAAAATGGGGAGAGGAGTGTCTGTTTCTCCCCCCCCCCCCCTTCTCTAGAAAAAATTGCAAGATGCAAAGTATCTGTTCCAAATGCCATCTGCATGGTTTGGTCTCCCAAAATCTTCATATTTTATCTCTGTGTTTTGCTTAGTGGATATTTAATTTGCCAGCAAATAAAAGGTACAACAAGACTAAGCAATCCTTCTCCAGGCTTTGTCTGTTAGCTATTTTGGATTTCATTTTCCATAATCTCTAGCTAGTAGGGCCAAAATCTTCCAAGACAGGAGTTAGGAAAGAAAAAAGTTAGAAAGATAACAGAACATGCTAAGATAAACCCCTCTATTATTGCTTATTGCTAAATATAAAAGAGCTTCCTCTGCTTTTACTGAGTGTTATTTATGGGAACATATGTTTTTAGGATTTGCCAGAAAATGAAAGTTAAATATGGATTCATGGTTTCACCATGAGCTAATGATTTTAGAGATTTTAAGTGTTTTATAACTATTCTTATACTTTCTTTTTGATGAACTAAAATAGACTTCCTATTTCTAGTCCATAAAAATGTTCAACAGCACAGTAGTTCAGAACCAGTGGAAGCTGCTGTGACAAAGTTTATTCATTTCCAGATCACAATGGTTAGAAATTATCTTTAGGTATTCCATATGGTGATAAAGTTTTCTTAAATCTATGAAGTACAAGAGAAATTCCCTTGATAAAAACCCTAGTATGATTTAACAATATGTTTGATTCTGTTAGAAATTAGATATTTGTGGGACCAAAATGTAATTACTAAAATGTAATAGAACCAATATTCAAATTCTTTCTTGGTTGGAAAGTTGTACAGTGGGAAAATATTTCAATTTTTTTCCTAAGTGACAGATTATTATCAATATAAATGTAGAATTTAAATGAAAATAGAATAATTTCTATTCACAGTATATGATTCATCAATTTCATTTCTTCCCCTTCCCCACATCCTTATCTGTTTATTTACATTCCCATAGAATCTGGAATCAATTGTTTATTTAATAAAGTTATTCTGTATATATTCCTTTCATAATTACATGATCATACTCTACTATGCATACTGGATTTTCCAGGCAGACATTTCTGTCATTACAGTGCTTTTATAATTCGCACATCAAATATGCAAATTCCTTGTTATGTTGGCAAGAATCATTGTGGAGAATATATGGCTACTATTTCCGTATTTATGAAGCCAAACAAGTCTACTGAATTAATTGATTGAACATTTCACTTTTAAATCCATTTAAATCTTCCTACTATAAGGTTCATGGTAATTTCCTTACCCATTTTGCCCTTTTTATTTTTTGCAAGAAAACAAGATGAGAAAAGCTATTAAAAAATCCTTAAAAAAATCAGAAGAAGAAATGTAATTAAAACTAAAAACAAGAGGTGAACAATGTAAGCATATTATCTCTCTCTAACACACACACACACACACACACACACACATTTTAAAATGTCTATATTCACTTTCTCTATTCAGTTGTCTGTACAAACAAATTCAGTTTGTTTTAATGCGGCTTAATGAGGCTACAAACACAATCAGATTTCAGTAAATGTATAATTTGCTGTATGCTTTTCCAATCATACATATTAAGTTTTCAGGCACAGCAGTTTCTCACACTGTCAAATATAACCGATCTAATGAAATACTTCAGTTTTTCAGCAACTAAACAGTTACCATCAATTTCATAGTTTACATAATTTTATGTCCTAAAAAGTACAGATCAATAATATATCAATAGCAATATTCATTATGAAAAGTTGCTGGGACATTTTCTCAAAGTCTCCTTTTCAGCCAAGGAAATTTCAGTAATTTCAACTAGGAGAAATTAATTGAGCATTACCATTTGTAATAATAATGCATAAAGAATTTTTTTTTCATCTTTATAAACACTATCTAGAAAAGTTTAAATTTAATAATATGTATTGTCACTTTTCAGTTCTGTTCAGGGTTAATCCTGATTGCCTATAACAAGAATTTTAAAGGAAATTCTGGGCCGTAAAGAGATTCAATGAGATTAATCATATTCAAATTCCAGCATTTTAAAGATTTTTTAAAGAGAACCACAATGCTTAATATGAGTTTTAGGTAACATACATGGGATCACCCTTCTATTAAAAGAAGTGGATATATAATATTTTTCAAATAATAGTCTTAACATTTTTATCCTCATAACAATCTTGTGATGTAGTGACTGACTTTTCTCCAGCTTTGTGGTTTAATGAGGATTTGTATACATTTCTCTTTTTTCCCCCCTAGCCTGGCACTTTAATTTCCACATTATAATGGTTTTCATTTTCTCTCTCTTTATATATTGTATTATATCCCACAGTTTCTCAAAGGTCTTTGTGAAACTTTGGAATCATTTTCTAACCTATCTGTTTTATGACAATGGAAGGTCTGGGGGCTGAGCTGATTTATTACTAGCTTTATAGCACTTATTTGTAGCAAATCTGTAGCAAATATTTACACAGTCCATTCCTAATTTTATGGGAAGTCTCACTTCATCCTGTTTCTCGCCATGGCCAACTTGCCACAGCCAACTCACCATGGCCAACTTCCTGTGGCCAACTCACTACATCTACTTTATCATGGAACAGCCAACAGTTCGCTACAGCCAACTCACCACAGGACAAGTTGCTGCAGGATAAAAGTTACCTAATATCTAAGAAATGGTGGAATAATTAAAGAAAGGATGCAAAAGGAGGAACAAAATGAAATATAACTGACAAAAATTTTTAAAAAAATTTGAATAATGAAATAAAATTGTTGAATTGTCTTGCAGTAAGTTGCCCCACAATGAGTTGACCATGGCGAATTAGGAGCTATGGGTTGGGTGCAGCAAGTTGGCTATGGTGAGTCATCTCATTCCACTCTTGATTCTCCATGTAACTGTTTACATTTCAAACTTGAATCCATGAAGGTGATGGGAGTAGGCAATAGAAAATGCCAAAGATGGAAAGATCCAATCCCCTCTCTCGCTTTTCATATTAATTTTATCTTTAGAAGGTTGATTTTAGCTCCTGCTGAATTATAGCATTTTTCCCAGGATTGTTGAATAATCACAGTTCCAGATGGAAATTTCAACCATGCTGTCCCACAACATAACCACTGCATATTTCAATTGCAGTGATGTCATTAAGTCAATCTTAATGTTTACAGACCCCTTGCATCCTGGATATAAATTATTTCAACTCCTACCCTCAAAACGACGCTATAAAGTACTGCACACCAAGACTACTAGACACAAGAACAGTTTTTTTTCCCGAACACCATCACTCTGCTAAACAAATAATTCCCTCACCACCATCAAACTATTCACTAAGGCTGCATTACTATTACCATTAGTGTTCTCATCATTCCTATCACCCATCTTCTCCCACTTATGACTGCAACTTTGTTGCTTGTATCCTTACGATTTATATTGATTTATATTGATATTCAATGTTTCCTGATTGCTTATTTGTACCCTATGACTCTCATTAAGTGTTGTACCATGATTTTTGATGAATGTATCTTTTTATGTACACTGAGTGCATATGCACCAAAGACAAATTTCTTGTGTGTCTAATCACACTTGGCCAATAAAGAATTATATTTCTATTTCTATTATTTCTATTCCTATTCCTATTCTGTTCTCTGTTTGACCTAAAATGCTTATGACTTGCTCTTGTACTTGATGTGTTTTATACTATTATATTCTAACTACTTTTTCATTTATATTAATACCCAAACAGTTTTTTTGGTTTTTGTGTTTCTCTGATACACTGAATGTCTATTTTCAGTATAAAAATATTTCAGGATAGCCTCTGAAATTTTTAATACGAAAAATGGTTTGGTAAGAAGGCAAAACTCCATTCATTTTCCTAAAAGAAAATTTAGATATACAGTTAATCATTTGAACAAAATTCTATGCGCAGTCATTATTAATGCATATCCATTACAGATATTTTGCCATTAAGAGTTGCAGGCATTTGCACATGGAGAAAGAAATGAAACATGAACGAGTGTGGTGTACTGCACCAGGCTAGAAAGCAAGAGGCAGTAAATTCAAGTCTTTCCTTAGCCATGAAAGCCAGCTGAGTGACCATGAGCCAATCACTCTTTTCTCAACTCAATCCATCTCACAGGGTAGTTGTGGGGAAAATAGGAGAGGTAATGTGTTGGCTATGTTTACCTCTTGAGTTAATTGTAAAAATAATAAAAGTGGAATATAAATAAAGATTCTTATGTGCATACAAATATGAATACAGCTTTTGCTGCAGTTTGCAATATACATTTGTATTATTGTGTTTAGGAACACATGCATATTATTAGGGTAGGCCTCTGGTTAGAGGAAGCTTTCAAGAATCTTAAAACTGTGGTATGAATTTATTTATTGGATTCATTAAGCACAAAATTCTGACCCTGTAGGAGCTATGATGGCACTTTCAGAAGGGAATAGCAACATTGTCATAATACTAATTGGATATAATTATTCGTGACCCGAAAAATGCGCACACGACAAAAGCGTGCCAATGAAACCACGGTGACAAAAACCGTGACGTCATAAACGCACCCACAACAATGTGCCGACAAAACCGCGCCCAAAAAAGCGCAATTTCAGTTAAGGTAAGGGTTACATTCAGGGTTAGGTTTAGGGATTTCAGTTAAGGTAAGGGTTAGGTTTAGGGTTAGGGTTAGGGTTAGGGGTAGGTTTAGGGTTAGGTTTAGAACTTGCGGTTTGTTGAAGGCGCGCTATTGTCGGCGGGCTGTTGTCGGTGAACCATAATTATTGATGTCTCAATTAGATATGTGATATCACATAGTTTTGGCATGGTGTTTGAGCCAATATTTATGCACTATAAATGAAAAATACTACAAAAATATAATATTTTATATTGTATATGCAAATATCTATGTAGTGGTGTTTCACAGAAACTAAACTAAGATTCTGCCTATAAGAGAAGAATCTATATGCCAAATATCTGTGACCTGTTAATAACCATATCTCTCAAATGCGAGGCGAGTTCAGCTGATGAAATAAAGTAACAGGGTCTATACTGTAGTTGTCACAGTAAAGAAAATCTCTTCCACATTATCGACAATACTTGTTCAACTTCTGAGGCCTTACTGTGTCTGTTTTTCAAAGGATTGCTGTGACGAAAAGAAACTCGTATAGCACATTCTATTCCAAAAATTCTATTACGTGACCCTCCATGAGAAATGAATTTTCAGAATGAATTTGCTTGTCAGTTGATACATTTCTACTGAAGCAACTTTACTTTGCCAAGATTTTTTTGGCAGGTACAAAACTAGCTGGAATGTAGCTAATTATATATTCTGTCCCTCTGTAGTAGAAGTTGGACTGAACAACTGTGCAGGAAGATAAGAAAGGAGTGGGAATCAATGCTTTGCTGAGAGGTATTAGGCAATATTTCCAAAAGAATGTATTCATTCTTTTGGATATTAATATTATCCAATAATAATATCAATATTTTCTGTATGAATGTAGTTTTTCAAATATATTAGTTTTCTTATATATAGGAGAAAGCAAGGTTATCATAAAATTATGTATCTGATACAAATTGTCACCCATATATGTAAAATTATATGCTAAATGCCATATTGTCAATTTTACATAAGCATACATATTCAGAAACATGTATGAATTCATTTATTTTTCCTAGCCAATAAGGTAGATCAGTAATGGTTTGCAAGCAGAGCTAATCAATAAAAATTCTTTGACAAAAGGGCTTGACAGTTCTCAGCAACCTTATTAAGACATATTTTAATATGGTAACACATTAATTTGGTCTTCAGTAAAGAGCATTGGTGCAGTTTATAATCAAATGAGCAGTATTTGCTTGCACATGCATATGCCCCTTCTTTAAACCAGTGAATTTTAGTGACAAATTGAAACTGAAAAATGGATGCACAAAAAATCATTTGTTTCCTATAATATGATATACAAACTTTTTATCTACCGTTTCAACATATCACTTTCCTCCTTAATGTGTGTTTAATTATTTGTGCGTGTTTTTGCATGTGGTAAAAATGCTTCTTGTTTAAAAGAAAAACATCTTTTTAAAGCCAAAACAAAAAGAAACAAAAGCAAAACCCCAAACCAAATGATCTCTTGAAATCCATAATCCATATTTCAGTTTGTATACAGTGGTTAGACAACATATTTGTTGTGAGATAAAAGCAAAATGTTTGGTGCCAAGAGGAAATGATCTCTCTGAAAGGAAATGATAGGTTGAATAGCTTTGGTTACCTCACAATACTTGATTTAGAGCCATCTCTGTTATCCTTCTCAGAGTAAAGATATCCATTGTGACTGAAAGTGCAATGAGGTCATCTCAAGAAAAAGAATGGGGTCTTTCTGCAGCCTCCTGGGAGCAAAAAAGGGCTGAGGGAGGAGCGCACACCCTCCACCCCGTTTTGGGTCTAGTAGGCCTTCCTGCAGCCTCCTGAGAGCAAAAATGGGTCACGGGGGGCATACCCCCATCCCGTGCATGCATGTGCAACCCCCACACATGCACCCCACCCCCACGCATGCCTCCTGCCCCTACACATGCACTGCAGAGACCAAAAACCAGCTGGCCAGCGAGAGGCATGTGTACATGTGCAGTGGAGCTGAGCTGGGGCAATGGCTCACATGCCTGCAGAGGGGCTCTGCATGCCACCTGTGGCATGCGTGCCATAGGTTTGCCATCACGGAACTATCCTTACAGAAAATATAAAAAATCTTAAATAATTATTTTAAAAGTTTTAAAATTGTTTAATAATAGTAATAATATAATGAAATGAAATGATTTGATTAAGTGATGATTTCCCCAAATCTTCCCCTATAGTCACTTGCCTAGAAGCAGGTTACAATTAATTTAATGGCAATTACCTTTAGAAAAGGCCAGTCCTATTATTAGGTTGATTTAATTGTTTCAGACAACTCAATTTAACAATCAAAAACAGCTGAACAGCTAAATAACAATAACAATAACAATAACTAGTATGTGACCAGTTAGGTCCTATATATTTTGTACCAACTGAATCTTCCTTTGAAACAGTTGACAAAGTAGCATCATAAAATCTATAGAAATATATGGGAAAAAACATTATTTTACACTTTTGTGTCTTGGGAATGGCCCTGTCTTTAACTATGCATGCATAAATATTGCAGGTATATTTTATTGAATGTTAGCCCTAGTTAATATGGATCCATCTGGTAATGTTCTAAAACAGAGTTTCAAGCTGGCTTAACGATAATTACATGGAAGCAAATCCATTTAAATATATTGGACATAATAAGTAAGTATAGCACCCAGGACAAAATAGTGAATTAAATTCCTCCCCCCCCCCCCCGAAGTGAATCATGTTTTTATCTCCACAGCACTGCTGTATTCAGAACTTACTGCCCAATGGGAGCCAGCTAGCAGGACAAAAGGCAAAACATTCACTGACAATTAAGTAAAGTATTTTGATATTCCTGTTTAAAAGGTTGTAAATAACACTAGCTCAATATACAAACTTAGGTCCTTAGAGGCAAACAAAATGTAATGCCACCTAAATCTATAGAGGAGTTTCTGTTGACTACTGACTACGTTACTGACCTCCGCATGACTTCCTTATAGCCTTTACCTTTAAGTTATTTTCTTGTTGTTTTCTCATTCTTTAACACTACTGAATATTTATCCTGGAACGTATTTGTGAAATAAAAATGTAACTCACTGACTCATCATGTGTACCAAAAAGAATTTTAATATTACATTAATGCTTTGCCTGAAATCATAAAAATAAAATACAAATTTTCTTCTGCATTTTTCAAGTACAGTTTATGTCCTTCTTTGGCTGCTGAATTGTTCTGCAGCATTTGATATTTTTTTAAATAAATATATATATATATATATATCCGTCAGGTCTTGATGCTCATTCTGAAAGTTAAGACCGCAGCTGTGCTACATTTCACATTCACTTATGTCTCTCAAGAGGATATCCCTTGTCTCAAGTTGGGTCTCTAAAGAGCTACTTTATATTTCTCCCTGCTGTTCCATTTCCAATTATTAATAATTGTGGCATTGAAACTCTTCCCAATTGACAAATAATGCTTTGGAATCAGACCTGTGGGAGCTTTTAGTTATTGAGACATTTTCGGTTATCCAAATGAATAGTTGAATGACATGCAGTATTATAGTCCCGTATACTTTTCCAATTTTAAAGTCCTAATTGCTAGGAAATGAAGAGGAACTTACTTCCTTGACTAAGGACACATCGTGGTATACCTGTGTATACCCATATGCTTTACCAATAACTTAGGCAGTATTGCAGACTAACTCTGCTCACTGCCAGGAGTTTGATCTTCACTGACTCAAGGTTGACTCGTCTTTCTATCTGTACGAGGTTGGTAAAATGAGGACCCAGATTGTTGGGGGCAATATATTGATTCTGCAATCCACTTAGAGAGGGCTGAAAAGGACTGTGAAGTGGTATATAAGTCTAAGTGCTGTTGTTATTGCTTCTGAGCATGGACGTAATTTAAAAGCATTTATTCATAAAATTTAAAAAGGAATGTTTTTAGAAACATAGAAACTGAATGGGCTTTGCGTAAGAGCTTGCTAATTTACATAACACAAAAAAGTAAACCAGGGCACATATATACCATATAGACTTATATCGACAGGCACTTTTTAATGTACTAATTAAAGGTGAGGAGGAGGAGGAGTTTAAAATCTTTTGGCAAACAAAAGCAGTTATAGAATTTGAAAGTCAACAAGAAACAAATTTACTTTTGTTTCATTCATACAATAGGTTTTTCATTCATCCAATATTTCACCATTTTTTTAATGACGATATCATGACAGACTATTGAATGTTAACTATCAATTTATTGGAGTCATTTCTGGCTGGCCTGCTACATTCAGTATATTTATAAACACTTCAATCTTAGACTGGAATATAGTATCACATGGAGTACCAGAGGACTCTGTTCAGGACCTTTTGCTAGTGAATATTTTTATTAATAACTAAATAAAGAGGTTGAGAAACGATGATCGGATTTTCAGAGGAAACCAGACTAGGAAGAATGGTTAACACTTTGAAAGAGAAAGATAGATCCAATGGAATAGTAGGTTGCAACCCATAGGATAAGAGTTTAAAGTTTAATAACATTTATATGCCGCCCAATCCCGTAGGACTCCGGGCGGGTTACAATACAGAAATAAAATTAAAAATAAAATACAGGGAAAAAGAAAAGATAGATTTAAAAAACAACACACCATACACTCCATTCTAAATGGGGCTGGACTGTATTTTAGGGTCAACAGCCCCAGGCCTGCTGGAACAGCCAGGTTTTAATGGCTTTCCGGAAAGCCGAGAGAGTGGGAAGGGTCCGGATCTCTGCGGGTAGATCGTTCCACAGGGTCGGAGCAGCTACAGAGAAAGCCCTCCCCCAAGTAGTCGCCAACCGGCATTGCCCGGTCAACAGTACCCAAAGGAGTACTGTGAGATCTTATGGGTCGTTGGGAGGTATATGGCAGGAGGCGATCCCGCAGATATCCAGATCCCAAGCCATATAGGGCTTTAAAGGTAATAACCAGCATCTTGAAGCGCATTTGGAGACCGATGGGAGGCCAGTGCAGCTCGTGGAGGATAGGTGTAACATGGGTGTATCTAAGTACATCCGATATCGCTCGCGCAGCCGCATTCTGGACCAATTGTAGTCTCTGAACACTCTTCAGGGGCAGCCCCATGTAAAGCACATTGCAGTAATCAAGCCTAGAGGTGATGAGAGCATGAGTGGCCATTTGAAGTGCATCCCGGTCCAGGTAGGGCCGCAACTGGTGCACCAGGCGAACCTGGGCAAAAGCCCCCCTGGTAACAGCCGACAGGTGGTATTCTAATGTCAGCTGCGAATCCAGGAGGACACCCAAGTTGCGGACCCTCTCTGAGGTGTGAAGGGTTTCACCCCCCCAGGCTGAGGGATGGAATATCTGGTCCACCCTTGGGGGGGGCAACATCAATAGCCACTCGGTCTTGTCTGGATTGAGTGCCAGCTTTGGAATCCAGACCCTGACAGCCTCCAGGCACTGGAACATCACTTCCACCGCTTCACTGAGTTGGCACGGGGCGGAAAGATACAACTGGGTATCATCCGCATATTGGTGGTATTTGATCTCGTGCCAGCGAATGATCTCACCCAGCGGCTTCATGTAGATGTTAAATAGGAGGGGGGACAAGACCAAGCCCTGAGGCACCCCATACTTTAGGGGCCTAGGGGTCGACCTCTGTCCTCCAACCAACACCGACTGCGACCTATCTGAGAGGTAAGAGGAGAACCACCGTAGAATGGTGCCTCCCACTCCCACCTCTCCCAATCGTCGCAGAAGGATACCATGGTCGATGGTATCGAAGGCCGCTGAGAGGTCAAGAAGCACCAGGATAGAGGAATGTCCTCTATCCCTGGCCCACCAGAGATCTTCAGTCAGCACGACCAAAGCAGTTTCAGTGGAGTAACCAGGCCTGAAACCCGACTGAAAGGGATCTAGATAATCTGCTTCATCCAAGGTCCGTTGGAGTTGAAAGGCCACCACCTTCTCAACAACATTCCCTACAAAAGGGAGGTTGGAGACTGGACGATAATTTTTAAGGATAGCTGGATCCAGAGAAGGCTTCTTAAGGAGGGGTCTTACCACCGTGTCCTTTAAGGGCAGCGGGAAAGATCCCTCCTGTAGAGAGGTATTAATAATCCTCTGGAGCCAGCCTCGTGTAACCTCCCTGCTGGTCGAGATCAGCCAGGAGGGGCACGGGTCCAGTAAGCAGGTGGATTTAGATTTAGAAATTTAAAAACCTGCATCTTATAAGAAAAAAGAAAGAAAAAAGAAAGCCAATACTGTCGGATTGGGTAATAGAACCCAGTTTAGCAGTAATACATGTGAAATGGATCAAAATAGTCTGGGAGATCATAATTTGAGCCAGTGACATGATACAATTGATAAAATGACAAAAAGAATGGAGACAAAATCATGGGAGATAGCTGCTTTATTTTCTCACTTGGAATATTGTACAATCTACAATTTTGGGCACTGCAATCAAATGACACCAACAAACTGAAACAAGTTCAGAGGATGACCACATGATAATGGAAATGAAATACTGGGAGTACTTTTTAAAAAAGATATAAAATTGTTTTCAGAAGACGGAATGGACCTGGTTCCTGTTGCTTTGGAGAGCAACCAGTGAGCAACCTGATGATAAGAGCTGTCAATCAATGGAAAAGATTGGCTAGAAATTGTTTTACCACTTCATTGGAGGTCTTCAGAGACTGGATAGTCCTCTGAAGGCAGTCCCAAAAGCCTTCACCAAGAGGGAAGTAGAATTATCTTGGATAAAAGTAACAAAGTTTTCTAAAACGTTGTCTAGATTTGTCCAGAATAGGACAACCTACCAATTCTTCCACTCAAACGAACCAATAAACAACCAAGAACTAGGGCAGCCACAAGGAAGCCTGTTTCTGGCTCCACCAGGATCTTTATGTAAAACATTATTTCTTAGTTAAGATGGCAGATCAAATTTCCCAAAAGTATTCTTAGTTTAATAACAACAGAATTAGCATTCTAATAATCAGATGTAAATTAATAGCACAAGGACACCTGGGATTATTTAATGCAATATGTGTGAAATTATGGAAAATTACTGAGTATTTTTAAAAATCAGTTCTAAAATTCCTCTTCGCTTAAACTGTCATCTGTATCATCTTTAAAGTGATTTACTTAAAATATAAAATTAATGAGTTAATTATGTTAATTAAAACTATCATCCTATACCCCATTTACCTGCTATTAAATCCCATTAAGCTCAATAGGGCTTCATAAACAATACAAGACTATGTTATAAGATACTTCAGAGAGAGAAGTAACTTTCACTTGCCAAGTAAACTATGTGGCAAAAAACAATTCCAAGCAATATTTTAATACTGAAAAAGCATAATATTTTTAAAAAAATATATTAATAATAAAGAATTACATACCCTTAACTGTATATCCAGCTATTAGAGCCATGGTGGTGCAGTGGTTAGAATGCAGTATTGCAGGATACTTTTGCTGACTGCCAGCTGCTAACAGTTTGGCAGTTCAAATCTCACCAGGCTCAAGATTAACTCTGCCTTCCATCCTTCTGAGGTTGGTAAAATGAGAACCCAGATAGTTGGGGACAATATGCAGACTCTGTAAAATGCTTAGAGAGGGCTAAAGGCAATGTGAAGCAGTATATAAGTCTAAGTGCTATTGCTATTTTGTTTGGTGCTGCTTAACAGCAGAATGACCCTGCTAAACGTAACATCTGTCTACATTAAATTTATCACATTCAGATGGAAAGCTAGTAATGCTTCATAAAGAAAAACTGATGTAAGACAATGGAGAAAGCTAATGGCAACCAATCTTGGTGCAGCAAATAAGCATATGTCAAATAAATAAATGATTCATTTAGTAACATTAAATGATTGAAAGTTTAAACTTGATTCACCGAAAGTCATTTATTTAGATATCTTAGGTTTTATGATTAAGTCTGTTTTTAATATTTGCTTAGATATTTATAGTATTGTACAAAGTTATATATTCAATTTTTAAACTAAGCTATTAATAAAAGAGGTATAGCTGACACATTTACAATGTATAATTTCCCAAATTGGGAAAAGGTAGTATATAAACTCCATAGAAAACATTTATGATGAATTATTGAATAAGGTGCCTATCTTTATCTATAGCAGCTGGTATTTGAGATGGGTCAGGGCAACCATGACCTATCTCAAAATGATAAGCAAGGTCAGACCAAACTAATGCTTAAATGAGAACAATTTTCAGGAAATTCCAGGATTGTGTTAGACTATGAAATTAGAAACAAAACAAAACTGGAAACAAGGAATGGTAAATAACATTATTATTGCCATTATTATTGTACATGAAAATCATCAGAAGTTAAGGCTGCTTTGTAAGAGTCTAATACTTGTTTAGCTTCCTTTCTTCATTTTACTTGAAAGCTGGAACAGAAATAAAAATAGCCTATTCCATTTTACTTTCTATCATTTTTACATGCTTTCGAACTACTAGGTTGGCAGAAGCTGGTACAAGTAACAGGAGCTCACCCCGTTATGCAGCACTAGGGATTCAAACCATCAAACTGCCGACCTTCCAATCAACAAGCAGCGTCTTAGCCACTGAGCCACCGTATTCCTAGTTCAAAAGGATACTTGAGGCTACTTCATACTTTAGTCATTCTTATGGAGGAACTGCAAACCCAGGTCCAGTAACATGATAGGCAAAAAGAAAATGGAACTATGGAACTATATAGCCTCCTCCTCCTCCTCCTCCTTACCTTTGGGGTTTTTAGCTGTAAGATAAACACAGCTTTTCTTCTGAACTAAACAAACTACTGTACTAAAAAAAAGCATGGACTTGAAATAGAATGAAACAGTGATGATAGATAAGCTTATTCATTTCCCAATAATCTTTCTGTCTTACCTGAGATCACTCACAGTCTGGAAAATGCTGGCTTAAAGATCTTCTTTTTAAACTACATAAAAGGGGGAAAGACATTTTTATGCAACAAATGAAAGTAGAGGTTTACAATACACTTTTTATTTACTAGTTACATAGGAACATGTAATTAGTTCAAGATTAATAGTTTTATTTGTTGCTTTGTTTGTTTGTTCCTTCTAATCAGTGTTGACTCTTGGCAACTGCCTAAACAAATTCCTGAAGTTTTTTTTGCCAATATTTCAGAAGTGGTTTGCCATTGCCTATATCCTAGGGCTAAGAGAATGTGCCTGGCCCAAGGCCACGTAACAGGATTTAAAAAAAAATTATTACATTTGTTTGTGACTAAGGTATGACTATAACTCACCATTTCCCAGTTTTTAGACTGGGGCTTTAATCCCTATACCAAGCTGGTTCTTTTTAAAGTTGCAGTAGCTAAAACATAAAGGACAACTCTATTTTAGAGTTATCCTGAGACATTTTGGTTGCTAGGTTTGCTAGCAATCTGATTATTTTCAGCAAGGAATAGGAATATATTTATTTCTTCATTAATAGAATATTAATAAATATATTTATTTCTTCAACTTTTCCACCAAAGAAGCAGAAATGGAAAGTTCCAATCTTATGCAAGTCAGTGAGCAAAAAGGCGAGACTAAAAGATATTTCATTATTGACTGATCTACATAATTTCAGTACCCAGCCAATATTATGTCAATTCTACCCAATGATATTAATCTTTAGTATTATGCAGTAAGAAATTATTTGCTACCTTAAACCTCTGAAGTGAAATGTTAACTGTATGACCAATTTCAGGGCAATGTGACTTCAGGAACAGCTGGATGTATTCCAAAGACCAACACCTTAGTGCCTATGCTAATATTAGAGGGAGTCTTTCGCATATTATTTCCACAGACTACCTAACCAGTTGTTTCTGAGTTCACAGGATAGGTAATGTCAGCCAATCATCCTTATTTGTCCTCTGGCATGTTGCAATCACTGAAAGCAGCACTTGACATTTCTTTTGTGTTTGCAGTAGCTGATAGGCACTAATAGACTTTGCCATCTGCCCAGAATTTGCCTTCTTAGCTTTGACTGAATGTTTACATCCAAGTCAATTGTTGGCTCACTCTGAAATCCATGAGGCAGAAGGGGAAACCACATGCCCAGACTGCTATCTGGTCCCATGCTTTCAAGCTTGAAAAAAAGCAAACTAACTGAAGTGCACTTGGGCAGAACTATCCATTCTCAGAGATGTACAGTGATTACTTTTCCAAAATGAAGCAAACAGCTTGCGACTTGCAAGAATTCAGACATTCAACAGGCTTGATGTGGCCTAACAGAAATTGGCTAATGGTCCAGTAGTTATAACAACTGATTTAAGAATAAGGCTCAGTGACTTTCCTTATTTGGTTCTAGTGAGAGGACAAAAACTGTGTGTGGGTGTGTATTTAAGGAAACATTGCCTTAAAACCTTCGAGTGGAAGGGATCAGTGAAATTCAGCAGGTTCTGCAGAACCAATAGTGGAAAAAAATTTAGTTTGGAGAACCGGCAAATACCACCTCTGGCTGGCCCCAGAGTGGAGTGAGAATGGAGATTTTGCAATATCCATCCCCCAGGAGTGCAGAAGGAATTGGGATTTTGCAGTATCTTTCCCCTAGAGTTGGATGGGAATGGAGATTTTGCAGTATCCTTCTCCTGCCACGCCCATCAAACCACACCCACAAAACTGGTACCAAAACTGGTAGTAAAAAAATTAATTTCACCACTGGATCAGTGCTTGCTTACTACAGGCCACAAACTTGATTAATTAATTAATTTTACTACTCCATAGGAGAGGAGGAGCGCATGGGGTGGGTGGGTGGTTTGAGAAACCCCACGCGGAATACTGAAAAAAAGGCAACGCAGCGCAGAGTAGGCGCGCCTCGCCAATTCAGCCCCGCCAGCCAGGGACCCGAGGACCCCCGGGGCCAGCATCCATCCACGTGCCAATTTCCCTCCCGCGCCCCGCGCTCGACCAATTACTCACGCGAGAAAGCAGCCAATGGCAAAGCGGCGGCCGTCAGCTGTAAACACCGTTCCTCCCGCCCTCACCTCGCACACTTAGACACGCACGCGCCGACCTTCCGTCGCTTCGGGGAGCGCTGCTCCGGAACTCTCAACGAGTCGCCTCACGAGTACAACAACAACAACAACAACAAAACAAAACCCCAACAACGGAGGAAAGGCGTCTCGCAAAAAAAAAAAAAATAGACAACGTGGCGCGCGTTTTTTAAAAATACCCTTTCCAAACCCCCCTTTCTTCCTTCCCCGGACGCTCATTTCTGGGTGTTTCATCTGAGCTCGAGACTCGCTTGCAAAGAGGAGAGCTTTCTTTCTTTTTTGGGGGAAAGACGGAGAGGGGGCGTAAAGCGCGAGGGGCAAAACTAGCGACCCCTCAAGAAAGTTTAAGGATTTTTTTTTGGAGGGGGAGTTTTAATGGGCCGCGCGGTTGAGTAAAATTTCTCTTCTTATTTCTCTCCCTCCCCACTCGCCCCGTTGTAACTTTGTTGCGTGAAGGAAGACGGGGAGAGTATGTAACTTTGAAAGGGATCGTTTTCCTCTTACCAATAAATAAATAAATAAATAAATAAATAAATGAAGAGTCGTTCAAGGCCGGATCTTCGTCTTAGAGCCGGGGAGAGAATAAAAACATAATTCAGAAAGGAAGCAGGAGCAGCAACTTGTAAAGAAGCGAGCGAAGGAGTCCTGGCCAGGGAGGAAGAAAGAGAAAGGAAAAGAAAAGGTGGGTACGATCATTTCCCTTACCTTTCTCTCTCTCTCTCTCCTTTCCAGCTCCCCCCCAACCCTCTTTCTTTTGGCGGCGACTAAAACCGGTAGGGAGAAAGAAAACGCGTCTCTTGGTCCCTGGGCTTTAACAGCGCTTTCCTTTAATAAGGGAGCCACCACCGCGCGGGACGGACGGACGACGAAAGTTTGGCGACCGAAACAGAAACAGCCGCTGACCAAAGCGGCGGCCTCGGCTACAAACCAAGAGAGCCTGACTTCGGTGCCCGGCGAGTGGCTCTCCCCAAGTCCCATTTTGCCCTTCGCGTCCCGGGACCTGGGAGTAGAGGACGCGTGTGCGTTTGGGTCTCGAGGGGGGAAAACGCATAAAAACCAAGCAAACTTTTCCTCAGAGGGACGGCTCTGTTTGGGAGGGTCGGGGAAGGGGGGTGTTGTCGCGGGCTCGAGGGCACTCGGGTTGCCGCCCCGGTGCCTTTTTTTCCTCCCCCACTTAGAGAACCGAGGACATCGCCTCCGGAGTAAGTTAAGTCAGGCCTCTTCGGAACGAAACGTCGCATTTGAGAAAAAGTTCGCCTTGGCTTTTTTGGCCAGAATTCCAAATTCGGCCGTCCTGAGTTTCCCCACCACCATCTCGGGTTTCTTTGCCTCCTCCCGTCGCTTAGGGTCGCTAGAATAACAAAACGTGACATAACCGGTAAGAGAGATTCAGACGGCCGCTTTTGACGCCCCGGGTTGGGTTCCCCCTCACTTTTCGGCTTCTGTTTCCAAAGGTCGCTTGTTTTTTTTTCCTAAACGTTGTGTTTCTTTTCGCTCAACTGGACTTCCTTCAAACCGGAACAGAGTTGGCGTTTCGGCAGGGAATCGAGACGCTGGGGTGGGTTGGGTTGGGTTGGGTTGAAGTGGGGGACGGGGAAAAATTGTGAAAAATCTCCCAAACTCTGACGGGCGGGGGAGTTATTATTATTATTTGTAAATTACTTGTACTTTCAATTGGAGAAACTCTCTGCCAGCCTTTTTAGGAAACAATCGGGTTTTTCTTTTTTCTCCCCTAACTTGGATTATAAATGTTGAAGCTAAATCGTACCTTACTTTGTTGCATTGAAAGCCTGGAACTTTCCGGTCTGTCTTCATGTTTATCCTGAAGAAGTAAGTTTGGCATGCAGGGGTTTAATGAGGAAGTTTGTTTTTAAGGTTCGAGTAACATAGGATTTTTTTTTTAAAGGGGGATGTAAGCGGTTCCACCTGCATTGTTTGTGTATAGATTTTTTTTTAAAACCGAAACGTTTATGAGCTATTTTAACACTTAGCAAACTTCCCTCCTTAAAATTATTTTGAGCAACGGAGGAATTGACTTTGTAGATCAGGTGAGTGAGGTGCGATGAAGATTATTCAATCAATGACTTGTGTTTTGATCTTAAAATACTACCACGTGGAATACTTTTTTGTGGCTGGTCCTCCTTGAAGTTATTTTATATTCAGTCCCAAGGGCTTTAGTTATTAATTAGATGTTGTGTTCTCATTTAGAAGCTTTAGTACAGGAGAAAAGAAAGAATGTGGGCTTTATGACAAAATAGTATGTTCTGGACCACCTCAAATTTAGCATTCTGTGAAAATTCTGCAGCTAAATAGTGACAGATTTAATACATCCAAGCTATCTTGTCTTTTATTAGGGCTATTGTATGTTGCTCTTCTACTTGCAGTTATTTCATTATGCAGTGATATTGGCATACAGAGTTTTTATTTTCCAAAGACTCTGGATTTTATCTACCTGAAAGAAAATTATTGTTAGTAAAGCCTGACATAAAACTGATCTATTCATGCTTTTATATCTGCCATGGTTAAAATGAGCAAGGCTTGACAAATGGACAGCAGGCGACATAATTAGTCCTTTTGGAATATAAAATTAACTTTACATTAGAATATTAAGAGACACATTGATTAAATGATTAGTTTTCATAAATGAATGTATTCGGTTGGTTTCAGTCCAGTTCAATGTAGTTCATACATAGGTTTCTCTGCATTTGATGTGTATCCTTCATTTTCCAGCCAGAAATAGAGATCCAAACACTGTATTTTTTTCCTTTAATCTAGCAGCATTACAGTCATAATCATGATACAAATACGTGAATGTACCATATTTCAGTCCAGTAGTTTCATTAAGAATGCAGATATTTTTCTTAATTTCATCCGTCCTGAAATTCATCCGTCCCGTTCATGTGTTTTTAAAATGCTTGGCATTTTTGTTTAGTGTAAGATTTTTTTATTAAGCAGTATCCTATCAATTACCAATGTTTTGTTTTGTTTGTGGCAGTATTTTTTAAGGTATCCTTATTATAAAATAAAAACCATGTGCTTATAGCTTTGTTATAAGCATTATTGGTAGTCAAGTATCTTTATAGTGAGGTATACTATAGAAATGAATTAAATAAAGAAATGAATATACAAATACTAGTACTAAATCAATAATACTTTTTTCTAATGAGACATAATAATTTTGAATTTTTTGATAGTAGGACCTGTCTTGACTGTAAGAAAGGATTAATAAATGTACAACTTATCTTGCCATCATTTTTACTCTTTATTTGCGCAATCTTTATAATTATATAATGTTATTAATATTATAGTAGGCTTTTAATCTCTATTTTTAAAGACAGAAATATGGGAGTTCTGATATCAAAGGAATTTTTCAAAGTGAATATTAATGCATCAAAATATTATTAATACCGATGGAAATGAAAGATGTGCAGAAGCTTAACTATAACAAATAGCCCCTCCCCCCCAAAAAATAGTTAAATTATTATATACAATATTGCATTGTTTTGAAAATGGCAGAACCAAATTATTTTGCAAGCTATCATGGACAAAATCTACTGCTGTGCTTATTTTACAGAAGAGGGAAAGTTTTATTAGATATTTGCCTTCTCATTTTCAGGTAATGTCACCTGGGACTTAATTTTATTTATTGAAGTAATTTTTGATAAAGTTCTTGGTGTAACCTTTAAAAATGAAAATATTCAAACTACTTAGAGGGCTTTTTTTAACAAGAGGAGTTTATTCGGCATACTTTTATATAGCAGCTGCTGATCATATTTCATAGAGCTGTTAAAGCACTTAAAACCTAAAATTAGGTACTGCCTAGTAGTAAATATTTTCAATTGCTGCTTAAAGAAATAAATGGAAGAGTTATTCTTTAAAATCCATTGCTAAACAAAAGCAAGCACAGTTTCAAAATTTTAAAAAAAGAATAGCTGCAATTTATTTTCTTATTGTAATTCTATATGCTTTTAGTCTCCTTTGAAAAGTGACTCCACTGTAAAGAAATTGTTAAAACATATCTTTGCTTGGTATTTTGTAATGCAATTGTTTCATAATCAATTTTACCTCCACTTAACATTTGTTTAAAATAAATAATCTACAATATGGAACATATTTATGTTCTTTGTGCAATGAAATCTTAACTATTTTCCACATTGCAAACCTGTGACAAATTGAAAATTTTATACAATAACGTCTAAAATCTACATATTTTCACATTATATATTTATATTTATATTTTCAGTTAATAATTTTATTATGAATTAACACAAATATTATTGTATAAACCTACTTATAATGCCAAGGACAAATAGGTATGATTTGACATTTTATGTCAAGCATAATAAAATAGCATTTATTGGCACAGTTTATTAGTAATAACAAGCTATGCACAATGTCTTATATTGTACACTAATAGTATGAACATTGTCATGCCTTCAGGCTATATCTTGGGAACAATACATAAACATATTGATTCTAAATAGAATAATTATACATTGCTTTGGATAGCAGATAGTTATCAAAAATACTACATTTAGCAGCAGAAATTATTTTGTGAATATTTGAGCTCTGATTTAACTGTAAATGGAACATTTTACCTGGGATACTTTTCAAAAACTGGATATTTAGCTGAATGAAACTTTTGCATATTATTAAAATACTATTACGCTTAAAGTATAATAGCTTATTTAGATGCTTCAATTTTAGATGCTTCAAACTTTCTTATGACATGTTCTTTTAAAGTATTTTTTAATCTCATTATTTTGTATGAAATTATGATTTAATGATAAATCTGGATACTAACCATGTATTTGTATTTATTTTTCTTTAAAACTGGATATAACCTTTTTTAATCCTGTGCTTCAGGACATCAATAACAAGATTAGATATTTCTGCATGCATTTTAAATTATGCAAGTTTATACCTGAATCCTAAACCTTTATGGCCTATTCAACCAATCAAGCTGTATTAATCAGAGGTTGATATTTATGTAGTTCAAAAATATCACAGTCAAAAGAAATCAACTTCATAATTTTTTGATGGAATAGTAAACTATGGCAATTATTTCTCTTCCCTCAGCTCCCCATATCAAAACACAAAAGAGGTCTTCAGGATAAGACCATGACTAATAGTGGAGTCCAAATGTAACAATCATTTTCTATTTAATTTAATTATTTAGACATCTAGAACCTTTTGAATTGTTATTATTTGACTACATGCTAGTTTTGATTTTATTCAAGTAAAGAGTTGACCCTTGCTACTTATATAAGGTTCACCTATTCATTTTCCAGTAGAAGTTTAGTTTCAACATATTCTGAAAACTTATATAGTTATTCTTAGCACTTAGCACTTTTGAAACCTAGTTTCAAAAGCACAGAGGTCATCCAACCATCTGAAATTGAAAATGAAATTCCTTTCATTTTTGATAAGTCTTCATTAAAAAAAAGAACATCAATTAGTTTTTAGGTCAGTTAATTTTAGATAAAACTAACATATGTATGATAGAGCTTTTTGACCTACACCTTTTGAAGTGACAATAATTGCACATTATATTGTTAGACAATATTTCAGTGCAGTAGAGAATACATGACAGATAGTTTGTGGAAGTTTAGAATAGTGGTATATTTTATACCTATAAAAATAATTAATATCAATATACACAGAAGAGCCAAAATACTATCTGTGTTTACATAATTTCACTTCAACTGAAAATAAACGGAAGTCAAATGTAATAGTGTTTGTGAAAGCCAGGATTTGTAATTTTTAATTCTATAGTTTACATGGCTATCTATCTCAAAACAGCGACTCAATGATTAGAACCACTATTGCCTCCATATATAACCCATGATGTCCAAGGTTAAAACCCAAAAACCTAGTTTCAAAAGCACAGAGATCATCCAACCATCTGACCCAAACATCTGGTCTTCAAAGCTTTGTGAAAGGCTAACATGGTTGGGTCTATCTGGATTTCTGGAGATATACTATTCCACAAGGCATGAGGTGCCACAGTTAAAATACATCTTTTGGATCCAACAGGATGACCCTGTTGAATGGAGAGAACCCAGCTCATGCCTTTTGTGCTCTATCTGGTGGGCTAAATAGAAGCTATGGGAAAAATATTTTGGGAAAAATAATAGTAATAAGCAGGTAACTATATCCAAAGTTCACTTTGGGAATTGAGATGCAATTTCTGACAATCAGGAAGTTTTAAAATTGGTAGATAAATCACTCATTAAATCCTGACTCCACAAATGTAACTATTGTATTTTGTTTAAATAATTTTGTTGAACTCTAGCTATAAGTTATACTAATTCCATTTAGTTAAATTTACCATTAGAAAACCCATCCATTAGGGAATTCAACCCAGTAAGTTGCTTTTGTATATACAATCAAATATACCTTGAATTTGATAGTTTAAAGCTTGTAGGCAACAAGAAACATCTTTTGTTGTCAAGAAAGCTGTATGAACATGCCTATAAAGTCATCAGGAATCAAGCCCAACTTTTTTTTAAACTTTTACTTGAAACATATGTTTTAAATGTTTTGCATAGGATAAAGGTCAGTAAAATAAAATAAATCGATGAACAATGCCAATGCACCACAAACTGTATTTTAATGAAAGTCATCTCTTTAGGTAAGCTAAATGTTTTCCTTTCTTACCATTCTAAATGGAATTTCACATAGTTGTGTGCATTTGTGTAAATATAAACGTATATAAAACCACAGCGGAATGCCTAAATAGAAGTCTTTTCATAATTTTGAGTAGTTTGGATAATGCAGTTCCTTTACAAAACATATTTGTAAACCAGCATGAATGGATATAAACTCTAGGTTTTCAGAGACTTGTAAAATTTGATAAATATATCATGAGAACAGGCACAGATGTTTCATTGGTTGTATGCCCATGCCAACTGCCTTAATTTACTTTCTTTCTACTTTAGTGTTCTACATTAGAGGTTTTCAATAAGAACCTCACCTGTTTGGATACATATGTTTTTAAAGTATTGTTTATGTGGCTCTGAACAAATTCTGCTTGGAAATATACCCTTTGTCAGTAGCTTTGAAACATAAATAGAATTCATCAGAGTAAATTCTATTTAGCTTAATGTGACTTCCTTCTGAGTAGAAATGTATACGACTAATGACCTATTAGAATGAGAAGAAATGGAAAAGTAGTGTTGTTGAAACATTGTATACGATATGCAGTTATCGTTATTTTTTATGTTTTTTGTTATTCCTTAGTCAAAATGAAAAGAAAAAACCCATAAAATTCTGATAATTGTCTCCTATCATGATTCTGCTATTATTTTAAAAAAACTTCAAGTAAAATAAAATGCTTATGTCAGTTCAGATATTATAAATTTGAACCCAAGACATTTGCAGTTGGTAAAGGCTTACTTACATCTATATTTCTTCATACTTGGCTAAATATGTATATTAATCTAGTTGGGTACAATCACTTCCTATTATGTATGTGGCAATGTATGAATAGAGTTTCATATGAGGATAGTTTTTTATACCTGGAGCAAGTTTGCTATGGAAGAAGAAATGAATGAGAAAGCTATATATAAATAGAAAAAATAAAATGTATTGATTTGTTCTCTTTTTGGTGATCTGTTTAGATTTGCTGAGTATCTTGCAAATGATAACACTGTTGGAGACGATTTTAAAATATTGAATATGTAAAAGTTCAAAGAAAGAAGAAAGAAAGAAAGTAGAAAGAAACATTTACAATTTTGTCCACATACAGTATGCTAAAAACTATGTACTGTATGTACGTATGTATGCACATGAACACAATATTCTGTACAGTAGGTACAAATGTACTAATTTGAAAGGCTATGCACTCCTATGACTTCAGAATCATATATCAACTTTTATGTCAGTTGCAAAGATAGAATTTCATTACTCTCATACTGAAGCATAGTTGTTTTTAATTTACAATATAGTGATGTGAACTGATGAAGTATGTGAACATTTGAGGAAGTAGCTCTTACAAGTGCTTGTGTGTATATGTGTACAGTAAATTGTAAAGGTGTGTGTGTCCACACACACTACTGTACTATCTATGAGTTAGGGGATGTAAAAATAATATTGGGATATTTCATACATTAGGAAAATAACAACCATGTATTTATAGAAGATACATATGGTATGGTCATTATACATTTATTACTTTAATTTATCAAGCAAGTAACAATATCAGAAAATTGTATACTACACATGCTTATTAATTTTATAATACTGCTAACAATATATAAATTGCTTGCAGATCTATGCCTGTTTATGATTTATTTGTGTATATTGGATCATTTTATGTGAATATAGTTAAGCTGAAATGGGGCTGTATTGTTAAATTTCAGGTTTTTGTCATATGTCTTGTTCTTTTTTAACTGTAGGACAATTAAACATGTTCTTATAAATGAATGTTGTTTGTAAGCAAAGTGACAAGGTTCCAGTGGAAACATTGTGTGATGAGTTGTTTTGGAATGGTTCACACTTAATTTTAAAATGATCACCCTTTAACAAATTAAACCTAATACTTTTTTATCATTAGTGTTGGGTGATTTTCACATTTGTTATGCAAATAATTGGGGGCTAATAGTCATTTTGCACAGCACTCTTTTTATATCCAGTGTTTAGTCACTGAAGCACTACATCATCTCAAGTATTTGGATTGACTTCAGTGAAGACCTCCTAAATTAATTGAGTGGATATATATTCTATGTGGAAGGTACTTTCTTAAGGTTGCTTAAATTTTATTATGACTATTGCTTGATTTCTAAATTCTTATGGCAAAATTAGCTCTCCGAATAAACTAAAAGAGGAATTGTTGTGTATTCTGTATGTATCAATTACATTTGCCACAATACAGTTATGTAAATTATTTTTACCATTCCGATAATATTTTTCTATTGATCTAAAATAAATAAAATCACTTAGTGTTTGGATTCCCAATCCTGGACCATGGACTGGTCCTGGTCTGCAGCCTGTTAGGAACTGAGCTGCGCAAGCAAGTGAAGCTTCATCTGCACATGCGTGACATCTAACCTCCTGGTTTGTGGAAAAATTGTTTCCCATGAAATCATTCCCTGGTGCCAAAAAGATAGGGGACTGCTGACTTAGTGAAACAACATGTGAAAGGCACAAGATGTTGGAAATATCTCTGTATTAGGCAACAAAATAATATCCAGTTAAAGTCTGATCAGCTTTGAAGATTTTTTTTTACAAACTTCATCTGAAAATCTGAGATAAAACTGTCAAATGTCGTTGTATTGGAACTTTTCCTGGCCTGTATCTCTGACCTTTCAAATTGTAATTGTTATTTTAGAGCTCTATAGCATTCAGAAAATCATATTTGTCACTTTCCTTATCTTTGATACTTGGCAATTTTAGTTGACATGTTGTTTAAGTACTATGGATATTTTACATCTTAGAATCTTTAATTAGATTACATCATTGTCTGAACAGCAAAAGTTAATGGCTTCGTAGTGTTTCCTTCTCCTGATCGCTGTCTCTATTCCTGCTGATATTTTTGCTTGCTGTGTAATGTTAGCAGTCAGATCTTATAATGATTGTACCACTGTTACTTGGAGTAGTTCTGCCCATATTGATTAAGGGGAAAGTATAAAAGCATAAATTGAGAGTAGCCTCACTTCTGGTTTTGCCTGTTAAATAATCATTATCTGTTGGATAGTAAAGACAGAAGAAAGGTAGTGAAACCTGGGGCATCAGAAGATGAAAATACTGTCAATACAATAGGAGCAATTGTTAAGCTCATTAACTATATAACATCCTTTAAAAAATAGGGGAATATATTCACAATTCAGATACACACACTCACACATATAAAATAAAAGGTGTCTGGGAACTAGAGAAAAAAAGAGACTTTCAGTAAGCAAAAGAAGTATGCAAAATTATTTGAGTCATATGTACTTTAGCTTAGGTATGGTACAATGGTTTAAGTTTCAAAGACTTTGATACATTTTTATACCAGATGTCAAGTGACAATATAAATTATTATTTATGAACATATTAGTTGACATCTGGTATAAAAATTAGAGTGTTGTAAAAGAGTTTTGTAAAAGTGTATTAAATGTGTTAATATAGAAAGTATATTTTCTTCAATAACATAAAACAATTTGGGGGGGGACTCTTTAAACATAAAATACTTTAACTTTAAATTACATCTACAGATGACAGATGTCTATCTTCACACTAAATGGTCTATAAACTGTTGAAAATATTTTTTTAAAGTTAGAAAATTGATTTATAACTGGCATAAAAATGATCAATCTTCTGTTTCAATATTTTTTTAAATAAATATATATTTTATTCATTTTCACATTCCATTTTACAGTCACTTATATACTGGATATTTGCTATAAGAAAAGAAATAAAATAAAATAAAAAAGAAAACACAACTCATCATCATTCACAACCCCACCTGACACTTCCATCCTCCATACACCCCATCTTCCCCCTCCAACTTTCCTTTCCTCCCTCTAACACTCCCCTTCCCTACTTCCCTTTCCCCTCAAACCTTCCTTTCTCCCCTTCCTCCTAGCATTCCCCTTACGCCCTCCTTACATTCCCCTTACTCCTCCCTCTTCTTTCCCTCTACCTCTCCCCTTGGTGTGTTCCTTTATTCAACTCTTATTTATTAATATTGAACTATAATATGATAAAAAATAAAAAATAAAATAAACCAAGGAAAAAAATATAAAGAAAGAAAAGAAAAAAAGAAAGAACAACCGTATACAAGTGCATTCTTCTTCTTATTGAAACTATATTAGCACCCACCCACCCACCCCCCGTAGATCCCCATCCCTAGTCCCCCCGACTTCCCAGGGCCCACACCTGGCACTGCCCTCTGTCAAACCCCTTCTAAAGTATCTTATGATTGTATGAATTAAAAATAAAAGTAATATAAAAAAATAGATAAAAAGAAATTACAAATTATAAAAAGGAAAAGAAAAGAAAAAAAAGGGAAAAAAAGAAAAAAAGAACTCTTTGTATTAAGCTCAGCCCCCCATCTTTATTTGTGTTTAAACAGTATAAATCATTCTATATGTATTTTATTCTTGTCTCTTGCTTCTTTGTTATTTATCCCAACCTCCTGTAGACTCTCCAGTTCATCTTCCTTAACCTTATATTCAAATAAAAATTTATACAAATTTGTGCAGACATCAGTTTACAATCTAGCTCAAAATAATCTCACCAAACTTTCCCTTCTAGTAAAATTTAAGCAGCGTGGATCATTCCACATATTCAAATATTACTTTACACAAGAATCAGTTTGCATTCTATCTTAAAATAATCTCATCAAGCTTTCCCTTCTAATAGGATTTAAACAACGTAAATCATTCCGCATGCATTTTACCCTCGTACCTTGCTTCTCTGATATTTACCACTATTTCCCATAGTCCCTCCAAATAATCTTTCTTAACCTTATTTTCGAACAATAATTCACACAAGAGTCAGTTTACCTTTTAACTCGAAATACTCTGATCAGGCTTTCGCTCCCCCTCCACCTATCCCGCGTTACCCGGCTCCCTCCTCCCAAACCAGAGTTCAGTAAAATTACCATCTCCACTCTCTTCACTTTAGAGTCCTGGACAATTTAAATTAAAGTTCAGACATACAAGTCCCGTGAAATATGCATTCAGCATCCACATAATTCAGTCCCAATATCACACCACCAATATCCAATTCCGCTTTTTCTACCGGAGAGAGATCGCAAACCCCCATTCAATCCACAACTTTGACGAATATTTTGGAATGTCTAAATCCTCGATCTCCGCTCTTCTGCTTCTCCGAGAGAGGGAGAGCTACCCCCTCCATCTTGCAGCCATGTGGTCTGCTGCTTGCCTTCTCCTTCGGCTTGTCTTTCCTCTTTTCCAAGTGAATCAGGAAGTCCCGCCTTCAAAGTCTTATAGTAGAAATCTCGAGCCTCCGAAACAGAATTAAGACGAAATCTTTGATTCTCAAGTGTGACCGTAATGCCAGCTGGTGCTTCCCATTTATACTGTATCTGGTGGTTTCTAAGCTCTTTAGTTAAGAAAGTATAGTCTCTTCTTGCTTTTAACATCTGGGATGGTATTTCTTTGAAGACAATGAAATCCTGCCCATCAACTCGCAACCTGTTATTGTAAAACTTTTGTATGATCGCATTTCTGGATTCTTTTGTGGAGAAATATATAATTATGTCCCTTGGGAGCTGTCGCTGTTCCGCTACCAACGAATTCTGGCGATAGATTTTCCAAATCTGCCAATCAAAATTAAATCCCGGGCTTCCCACCGCATGGCTGAAGGCCTCAACAAAGGTCTGTTTCAAATTCTCTCGCTCCTTTTCGCGCAATCCTCTGACTCTTATTGCAAATGCCTTCTTGTTAAAATTTATCATAACGAGCTGTTCTTGAATATCTCTAATTTTTTGTTGTAATGTTTGGATATTAGTAGTCAAATTAGAATTAGCCTCCTCCAAACTTTCCAATTTATTCTCCATTTCAGCGGTATAATCTGTCAGAGCAGACACGGCTACAAACGTATTCGCCTTCATTTGGGCAATCTTAATCTCTAAATTATCATATAGCTCCAATACAAATTCTTTAATTTCCTGTTTAAAGTCATTAAGCATTTGAAAGAGAAATTCCTGTGTTAAGAATTCTCCAGTAGAGGGCGTAGGAGACAAGGGCAGCGATTTCATAGCAGATTCTTTAAGCACATTCGTAGAGAAACGCTTCGGCTTTAACCTGAGAGCCATTATAAATAAACAAATAAACAGCGCTCTCGCTCCCCTCTGTTTCCAAAAAAAATATTTTGTTTATAGATTTTGGATAATTAATAAGGAATGATCTGCAGGAAGGTAGAGCCGGCTAAGTACATCCCCTATCAGTCACCAACGGAGAAAAATCGCCATTTTGAAGTGCGTTTAAACAAAGAAGCCTCTAGGACAAATGAGGCTGGTGTTTAAGATAGTAAAAAAAGCAAAAATCTCTCAGGGGTGGGACCCGCTCGTATTAATCATAGCTTCAAACAACTTTGCTTTGTCCTGAGGGGGGAGTCACCTGTCTAGGGCTGCAAAAAAACAGCTGAGAAGAACTGGCTGGAGATAAGAGCTCAGCTTGCGCTGGATCTAATCTCCGTCCACAGCCAAAAAAAAAGAAAAAGGCTTTGAACTACGAATAGACCCTAGCCACTGAGCTACTCCCTGCCCCTTTCTAGCCAAAAAGGGGTGATATCTATGATCTTATTTAGATATACAGACCAGATCTCTGAGAGGAGCTCCGTTGAGCCCTCTTCGGCGACAGGCTCCGCCCCCAGAAGTCCCTGTTTCAATATTTTTTTAACATGAAATGTATCTTGTAACTTGACTTGGTAATCAAGACTTGGTAACCAAGACTTGGTAACCAAGTCAAGTTGTATCAGTAATAAAAGATATTACTACCTTTTTTAGAATTTTTGAATTCCTAAATGTTTTTGCTCATAAAATCCAGGGCAATCATATCCTAAAAAGAGTTTGTTTCCCATCTGTCCTAAATATTGCTGTATATTGCAGGGGATACTCCAGGCAGTCAACAAAACACAGTGGCCATGAACACATAGTCAAAGCCCTGACTTTAAAAAAAAAAATGTTAAATGTGTGGTGCACATAAAAAGAAGCAAGACTTCAGTTAAAGCTGCCGTCTTGACTTTTTATCCCATCTTGCAGGTGCCTCCTGCATTATTGATCATTTTTGTAGTAGTTTCAAAGTTCTGCTTTAAATTTTGATTAGTCTTGATGGCATGGGGAACTATGATTGCTTTCAATCTGGCATCATTCTTGGTCTTGAGCTTATCAGCTTTTGTCATAAAAATGGAGGGAAAGCACCTATCGTTAATTGTTCCAGAAAAATGTTTGGGAAATACATGAGACTTGGTGCCATACCAAAACATCTTGGATGGCACTTAGAAACTCTTCACATCAATCAAATTCCATCTGTTAATTGCAAAAGGTCACAGCATGTATCCAGACATATACTATGCCAATTTATTATAACATACTAGATTCTTGGGAACAACTTGATGCATATAAAGGTAAGTGATTTCAAAGAATGGGACTGATCTTGTTTTTGATACTATGGCTTCAGGCTGCTCACCTGAAGTGGTGAAAAAAGGATGGCAAGACTTCACTAGATGGCTTTTTCAGTTTTAGAGTTCAATGCCTTTAGTATGCCGATAAAAATAAACTTTATTTAAATATACAAGAACCTTTCTATTTTAAATTTCCAATTTTGAAAACATGATTGTATTTGCAGAACTATGCCGTCTCTGTCAATTGTACATAATTCCGAATTTCTCAAACCTGACAATCATTTGGCCTATTTTAATGTTTTCTACATGGTATTGAAATTTCAGCCAATTTAGAATGCTAGATTGAATGCTTTGTTGACTAAGGCCTGCTATGGGGAGCAGCTCTATTGTCTTTAGGCATGTTTCATGAAAATAGATGCAACTTATAACCATATTATGACTTTCCCTGGGTTTTAAAATCCTTTGAAGTAACCTATTCTTCAAAAAAGCAGTAAAAACTGTACTTTTTCAGAAGTCCTATGATCAAGCTTAATTATGCTTCAAGCCATCATGAAAATAGTTATTTCCATGTTGAGAGGTTTGTGTAATTGTTAGTGAATATGTTTATTTTATTATAAACTGCATGGAGTCATTTTGGAATAAAGCAGTATACAAATATATCAACAATAACCCCATCTCTAAGAGACTAAAATTTCATGTATAAACTTAAAAATGATTTAATGAGGAATTATTCCATGTTGTAATAAAAGGTACTACTTAGCAAGTTATTGCAGGAAAGATGGAATGTGTTACTTACCATGTAGCATGAAGTTATATTCTAATTAACTGAAGTGTCATTCTCATCTTGCTTTCATGAATTGGGTATTAAAGTGGACTATCTTCCTTTTTAGATACAAACATTAAACAATGCAAGTAATTCTTTTAAATGAAACTGCTAACTTATATTTCTGAGATCTGGATCACAAATTTAAAATGTTGTATTGGATATTTCTATAACTTTTTCTAAGTTTAGATATGGATTCATCAAATCTTAAGCTTATTTAATTCTGATTCTTAGCTAATGCTTTTGCTGATTGATTCTAGAATGATTTTTCTATCATTCTATCAAAAGACTCATTTGCATATGAAAACTGGAATTTGATTTACATTTCGTGTGGAGTTGCCACCAAAAGTTGTAAATGCAGATAAATTTTGAAAAATTTGATACAGTTTTCTATTTCCATCAACAAACAATGATTTGAAGGACAGTATGGCTGAAAATGAAAAAAATAAAATAAAATTTGAACATTCTACTATTGATGTCAGTTCTATTTTCAATTAATTATATAGATCTGTTTTGAACATAAATGGCACTAGTTGCTGTACTTAAAATGATGGTTTTCTTTCAGCTATGAACAAATGAATGTGTAAGAATAGAACCTAGTTTCTAATATGTAGTTGTATATATTTATATTTGTATATATTTATATATACAACTGCAGAAACGAAGTAATACTTTGTCTTGTTGTTTTTTAAAATTAGGACATCCAGTTACTTCTCAGTTGCTTCTCTTTGTGGAAGAAAAGTGAGTAACCTCCATGGAAGATACTCAGGATTTAAATGAACAGTCAGTAAGTAAATTGTCACACATTTATTTTTAATGGGAGAGATCCAACATTATGTGAGAAAATTGCTCAAACAGCGGGACTTTTCATTTCACTTTTCAGTCCTCTTGTCTCCCCATGGAAGGTTTCATAGCCTTGCAGAATAGATGGGGAGAATTACAGAACTGTACCATTGACAGATGCAGTTTTTATAGCAGAGTAGAAATCCACATGCTCAATGATATTTTTCAGCTGTATATGAAAATGTGTACTTCTGTGGCCATTTGTGTTTTTATAACATACATAGATTACATACTATAGTTAGTTCTCGACTTACAACCATTTGTTTAGTAAATTACAATGGCACTGAAAAACACGACATACGATCGTATTTTTACAATTATGACCATTGACCCCTCCCTGTGGTCACGTGGTCAAAATTTGCGTAGCTGGCAACTGGTAGGAATTCTGACAGTTGCCATGTCCCAGGGTCATGTGATCACCATTTGTAACCTTCCCTACTGGCTTCTGACAAGCAAAATCAGTGGGGGAAGCCAGATTCAGAGACCACATGAGTCATTGGATAACTGCAATGATTTGCTTAACAGTTTTGGCAAAAAAATTATAATCATAAAATAGATTTCAACTCATTTAATAACTGCCTTGCTTAGCTATGGAAATTTTGAGCTCAATGATGATCATAAGTTGAGGACTACCAGCACATTTTAACAAAATGGACAAAGTTTTTTGTATTATTGCTATATCTGCTGACTGCATTCTTGTCCAAATACTTCTCTTGCTCCTCCTCCTGTTACTACTACTGCTACAATAATATATTTAACCAGAAGTTGGACTGCTTGAATGTAGTATAGGATATCCTCATATGCATGTCTTTATTTTGGAGAAGCTTTTGGTTTTGAATTAAATATTCTATATTCTATTTCTGTTTATAGAAATAATTATTTGGCTAAATATTTTTTCCGAATTAATAATTAATATTCATCATCAAGCTTTTAAAAACTACACAGTTTAATAGTAGTCAGTAAGACAATTATAATGACCAACAATTCTAGGCGTAATGGGTTTAATGGGTTGGTTTAGGAACTACACATGATTTGCAATATCTTTATACAGGTTTTGGGCACATTCCAAGTGCAATTCAGAATTGACAAAATGGACAGCTCATAGGCTCCATGAAAGCTCTTTCCTTCCTTCCTGCAATGCTTAGATCTTTCCCTGAAAATAATGTTGATTAAATTGTTCTAAAATATAGTTTTTGTAGTTTTTGTTTTTTCTTTTATAATTTTTTTAAAACCCTTAAAATAAGAACATTCATCTTCTAGGATTAATATACTTTTAGTAAATGCTCAGACCCATCTTCACCTTCCCACCCCCCATCAAAAGCTGACTTAGGCTTAATCCCAAACCCCTAGAAAACACAGCCACACTTTTTCTTTTAAAAATGGTGGGATGGTAGGAGAAAAGCAGCCCATCCCTTAAGATGTGTATATGTTTATTGAAGGCCAAAACTATTTTTCAAGGTTCAACAATCATTAGAAAGTTAAAAGCAGCAGTTTTAATTTTCAGTTTCTTTAATATATTTACTAACAAATTAATCCATGTTCTGAACAATCTTGAATTCAATGCAAATTTGGAGAAACTGCAGAAAATGCATCTGTGGTAGCCAAATTTAAAGTATAGGTAAAGTATATTCATGGTAGTCCTTCAGGTTCAAAGAATTGTTAATGAAATTTATCTTTGAACATGGAGGTGGCTCTACAAGTGCAGAACCTAGCACAGTTGGACATCTCTCATGGTTTTCTATTAGTTATATTTTTGTGTCTATCTCCAAAGTTGGTAAGGCTTTCATAGCAGAGGAGCTGCGGCTTCTAGATTTCTGGGCTGTGGATGTCATAGTGGCACTAGGTTTCTTTCATAGTATCTTTGTAACATTTGTGTTGTTGACCTCAGTCTCTTCCTGGATTCCAGTACACTCATGGACCATACACCAGTCATCCATTCTGATGTTATGTCCCCCCTATCACATCTGGACTCTGATAATCAGAGATTCAATGCTGGTATTGAATCCAAGAAATCCAGATTTGATGCCCTACAGTTACATAAGCACATTTTGGACAATTGACATCTGCCTCATATTTGTATTGTCCTGTAGTTATGAGGTCAAGATTTTCAACATTTTTTTGCCAATTTCCAGCATTTACTTCCAATTTCTAGCAAAAAATGCCCATTGGTGAAATCAGCTTCGCTTATGGCCACCATATCTGCAAAAAATGTTGCAAAATTGTGTATAATTACATGGTGATCCATTTTAACAACTACCATGATTTACAACCATAATTCCAGCTCATTTTTAACTTAAACAAGAGATTCGACAATTGCAAATAATACGTTCACTATAATATGCAATTACGGTTGATTTAATTTGATGAGACTGAGGGCAGAATGTTAATATCATACATGTACATTTGTTTTATTTCTTTTACTGTAGAGGAAAGAAGGATTACCCAGCGTATCTTTAACATCTAGAAAGAATATTGTTACTAAAAGTCTTTCCAATTTGATATATTTGGAATTTAGTTGGAAATCTTTAATATACACACTAAGAGGTTGCACTGTAAATATTAGTCTTTCTCATTTTTACTTATGGCAATTATCAAATGTATGTCAACTTTATCCCTTCTGGTTCAGATATAAATATTGATATTAAGCTGCAACTAACATACCAATAATATAATTCTAGATATTCTATGAGACAGCTCTTTCTTCATGTAGCATTACAAAGGAAAGCTAAAATACTATTTCTGACATTGCTTTTTCTAATTTATACAAAGTAATTACAAAAAACTAAAACACCCCAGTGGCAGCTTGGTAACTTCAATTGTGCATGTCCTAGTCTTGCCTTAAACTGAATTTTGGTTCACATTAAATGTGACTTGGCATCATTGCACAAATTGCACTGAGTATAATATTTCATTATTTACAATTAACTTGCATTAATTGTGATCTATCTGTACTGCAAATAACTTACTTTTTACATGTTATTTTTTCACTCTTAATTTGCCTTCCCAATTCCACATTTCCATAATTTAATGACAACAGGATCTATTGTAATATTCCCACATGTCTTTATAAATAAATGAAAAATTATAAATGAACTATAAATGAAAAACTAATGCAAAGCTTCTAGGTTTGTGGTCTGTATACTATAATGTCTTGCATGGAAGGATTACCTCTTTGGGAAAAGGTTTACAAATCCTAAAATTGTTTTTCAAGTTTCAGAAGCACACCTCATTGTAACACATGTTTTCTGAAATGGCAAAATGAATGATTAAAGATAACCAGGAAACAGATTCACGAATAGAAGCAGAAGACAAAAGTTTTCCCCAGTGAAAATTTTTATATAATGGCAAAAAAAAATCTCTCATTATATTCCTTCCAATTCCTTGGTTTTCATTATTAACTAACAAAGCAAAACACAAGGTGGGGTGAGATCTTTCAGGCACTTCCACTGTACTCATTCAACTTTCTAGTACAAAATATATTAATCTAATGGTTATTGAGTTCTCTGGAAATGTATCCTGAATTATACCCTTAAACATTAAAGCTATTTTAAACAGCATTATCTTTTGTTTTGTAATACTGAAAACCAAGAAAATGGAAGGAATATGAGATATTTTTATCTTTAGCTATGTCATGAAGAGTTAGTATTCCTGTTTCAGGGAAATCCAGAAAAAATTAAATAGACCACCTCACTCTGCAATGTGTGCGTGTGTGTGTACACACACACACATGCACTGCAGTATGTAATTATTTAATACATGATTGTGAAGGTTTATGAATGTTTCTTTTGCAAAAGATTTGTAAGCTTGTCATGATTGCTTTGAAGAAATAACTACTGTATTTCTATAAGAATGCTTTGAATTAAAATCAAGAACCTGCAGCCTAGTCAGAACTGGGCTGTTTTGTGTGTGTGTGTGTGCGCGCGCGCATGCAGCTGCATATGTGAAAGCAGCGAATGTGCACAAAATCATTCCCTCTCCCCCACCCCACCTCCAACTGTCTACCAAGCCAGAAAAGCTGGAGTCCACCACTATAGGTCAATGGGATACTTTTTATCTTAGGAACCTAGCTGGGATGCACTTTACTTTTTAGCCAGATGTAGATCTGGCTGCCTTAGTTATCATGGCAATTTAATGGAGGACGTTAGTTGACATAGCATATCATTTGATAAGGCACATTCATTTCTGGTCCAAGAGTGTTATGAATAATTCATATTAGATTATGAATAATAAAAGGATTTATAATTTTAAAACACTAAGTGATATTTTAAGTGATTAAAATAAAACAAGCTATAAAGGTAAATACTATCAATACATCTTTAAAAAGGGCGAGCAGAACCTTAAAACTGTGAAAATTATATTTAGAAAGATACAAGCACTTTTTCTAAGACTACATGGGGCTATTATTTTCTAAGAGAATGTGAGGATTTTAATTAAATAAAATTGGGAATAATTTTGGATTATATGCCATCTAAAAATATCCCTAACTGTATTCTTTTAAAAACTGCCTGGTTTTCTTTACAATAGCAAAGAACATATATTTTAACATATAACATACAAAAATAGGCATGAATGTGAACATAAGAATTTATTTTTAAAAATGCACGGTTGAAGTTGTATTTCTTTTTTGTTTCTCATAATAATATACAGTAATTGGAGCCTTCTAATGAGATCAATTATTCTGGAGAAGCCATAAAATTTTAAAGTCATTTCTCCGTTGTTTTTGCTTCTTTTCTACTGCTTTTTCCTTTTGCTAATTCTTTTTTCTTTTCTTTTTTTCTTTTCCATTTTTTTGGGGTTTTGCAGGAAGTGTATATATATGATGGAAACTCTGGAAACTAATAGGCAATTAATATGTAGGATTACTTGTTGAGGTTGGAGGTTTAATTTTAGATAGAAGTGTCTGGGGATTCCTAATTGGTATCTCAGTGTTTGAACAGAAACGTAATTCAATTTGTCTTGAGAACAATTTCTCAAGACAAATTAGAGTGTCCAGTATTTTAATATAAAAATATTGATTAAGGTTGTAATCTCTTAAACACCAAATTTGTGTATGTTTTTTTTTTAAAATTCAGTACAATTTAGTTGTAGGTACACTTATAGAATTATGCTGTGTTAATGGTACATTAAAAATAATTTTATACTTGTAGTACATGTTGCTGGAATATGATAGAACAAGATAAAATAGGATACATTTGTTTGGTTTTTATTTGTTTTTAAGAAATGTGCCCAATAGTGGTTACAACAGTTTTCCTTTTATCAAAAGTAGCTCATTCAATTTATTTATCTGTTTTTGGTCAACTGCATTAAGGTAAACAACCTAACAATCATTTGGGTATCTAGATACTTCATAGATCTACCACAGTAATATTTTTACTACTTGAAAATTTGCTAAGTATGGTATTTATCACATGAAGTTACCCACATCATGAATTGACAACTAACTTATTATCAGGAAGTGAATTGCTCAGCTTAGAACAGTATTTTCTGTCAACAAGGAATAGTAATAATGATGAATTCTAAAGTTACATTCATAGTTTTCTTGAATTATAAAGTTATGTTGACACCAATAGTATAGATAAGCTAGAACTAATCATTGCTGTAAATACCACAATTCTCTACAAGTACAGTAATTTTTCACATCAATGCTTTACAAACCTTGCACAAAATTGTTAATTGGAAATAATTTTGTGTGTGTGTGTATGTGTAATATTGGTAAAGCTTTAAATTTTAAGAAAATTTAAAAATAGTGTAATGATTGCTTACACATTATTTTGTTTGATGATAATTCACATAATTTTCTTGTGCTAAAGTCAGGCAAGGCTGAAGACTGATATTTATAGCTTCAAAGGAAGTCCTTTCATTGCTTCTTTATCTCAGAATGCCTTTATGTAACTTGAGATCTTAACACATGGCAAAGTACTATCTAATTAAGCTTGTAACCTTCCATTACCATCTTAAGCCTGAAACAATTTTCATATAAAGGCTTAACACCATGTTCACATATTAAAACTTTTGTCTTTTCCTTAAAGTTTTCTTTGGAGAGAAAGTGGTTTATAATCCAGATATTTGGAACTGAGTATGATAGAAACTATTACTTTACTGAGCCTGTGAATTGAAATGTATTTTTGCACATCAAAACCTCTGTGTCTTCAATTTGATCTATAAGAAACAGTGGATCCATTGCATATATCAATGTAAAATGTTTGAGTCAATTTGGTTCTATGCTGTTTTTACTTGGGATGAAACTGCAATCAAATCTGTGTTGTATCAGCTTTATTTAAAAGATGGTACAAATGGTGGCATCTGGGAGGCAATTCACCGTTTAATTATATTAGACTGTAATAAAATCTGCCATAATGAGATTAAATTCAATTATTAATCAGGAGCTGACATAGGCACAAAGCAGCATAAATAATAGATGAAGGCTGTGTCTGCTGTTTCTGCTGAGAACCTACTTCACTGCAGAAATACTTTTTAACAAACTGGCATTAGGCTTTCTGTAGTGGCATTATATATCTTCTTTAGACTGCAATCTTAAATGAAACACTTCCATTGCTGGTGGAATGTTTTAAACTAGCAAATCATATCCTAAAGTATTTTATTACTTTGAAAATATTGTAGAACTTTAAATATTTTTGGGAAAAAATAATGAAGTTATGTGAAGAAGCATATACTGGGAGAAAGATATGCCCTCCTAGTATCTCCATTGACTCTATTCTAGTTTTTCTTTATTTTTCATCATAATTTTTCTGGTGTTCATTTGTTTCCTTCTTTCTTTTGCTCTCAGTATTTAAGAGAAATTTGGGTGCACTTCTTGAACTTCTTTAGTATGAAATAAATTAACCCATTTCCCCAAGACTTGTATTTTATCTGTTAGTTTTCACTACCTTTCTTCAAAAACTACCAAAGGAGTATATGGAGATACAGAAATGCAATAACATCATAAAAACAAACCTTAAAATCCCCCCAAAGATTATACAGTAGCCCCAAAGTACAGTTTTCCTGTCTTCTGATTATTGAGTCATGGAGTTGAAAAGGGACTTTTAATTTAAAAAAATCTAACCCATTGCTCAATGGTGGAACAATTCCCTTGAAGGGAAATCTCCTCCTCTGAGAATTAGTTCCAATGACAAATTTTTAGAACTTTTTAAAACTAGTTAATTGGAATCTGCTTTCTATATGGCCTCTTTTCAGCTATTTGAAGAGTGAATTTCTATCTCCCCTTAGTCATCTTTTTTCAAGGCTAAATGGACATAATTAAATGTAAATGTACCCTGGTGCTGCTGCTACTGCTTTTCTTTCTGTCTGTCTGTTGGCTAATGATGAAGCCATTCTGTCTGTTTCCCAAGGAGACATCTAGCCATATCCCAAAACCTTTATCCAGTGGTGAAATTCAAATTTTTTTTACTACCGGTTTTCTGAGCTTGGCTTGGTGGGTATGGCAGGGGAAGGATACTGAAAAATCTCCATTCTCACCTCACTCCAGGGGGAGAATATTGCAAAATCTCCATTCCCATCCCACACTTGGGTCAGCCAGAGGTGATATTTGCCAGTTCTATGAACTACTCAAAATTTCCACTACCAGTTCTCCAAAACCTGTCAGAATTTGCTGAATTTCACCCCTTCCTTTATCCTTTATTGTGTTAGAGAACATCTTGAAATTAACTACTCCAAAATGAAAGTCTTGATATTCTGTAGAAAACCCTTTAAGTCTCCAAGTAGACAGGTGTTCAGTAGTAAACTTACTGAATAGGTTAAATATTTTTTAATGTGAGAGAGCTGATTATAAGAGCCCCTTTTAGTTGTTAAATTCACAAGTCACTTTGGAAATAACTATCCTGGTCATCATTTAATTAATTAAAGCAAATGTTCTGAATATGTTGCTATATGGTATTCAGTTAGGTACTGAGGACAACTTTTAAGCTTAGATGTTATCCTGTCAAATATTTTTTTTAGAGAGAGGTGAGGGAAGAAGAGAGTGTTAGGAGAGTGGGCAGGGGAGTGGGAAGAGGAGAAGAGAAAAAAGGAGTGGAAAGAGGAGAAGGAGAAAGGAAGGAGAAGCAGAGAAGGATGACAGAGGAAAGAAAGGGGGTAGGGAGGAGGAGAATAGAGGGAGAAGAAAATGATGGATATGGTACAAATATGGTATATGGAGCCAATAATCTTTTTGGGGGGTTGATGGTAAGACGAATTGATGTAAATATTTAATAATATAAAATAATGTTTGTTATGTAACAGTATACATGTTACATATATTAAAGCCATTTTTCGCTCTCCCCAGGCTCTAGAGACTTCATAGGAGCCTGGGAAGGGTGAAAAGAGCCCCCCTGTGCACCCCCTGGAGGTCCTCCAGAGGCTTCAGGAGCTTCCCTGAAGCCTCCGGAGTGCAAAAAAACAGTCCTATGGGCAATCTGGAAGTTCGGGAACGGACTTCCAGTTTGCTCGTAGAGTCTGTTTAAGCCTTCTGGAGGCCTCAGGAACTTTCAGGAGGCTTCCCTGAAGTCTCCGGAGGACTAAAAACGACCCTACGAGTCCTCCAGAAGCTTCAGGGAAGCCTCCTGAAGGTCCCTGAATCCTCTGGAGGGCTTAAACCGACCCTACGAGCAAACTGGAGTGACTTCCGGTTTGCTCATAGGGTCATTTTTTTGCCCTTCAGAGGCTTCGAGGGAGGAGGCTTTTTTCGCCCTCCCCAGGCTCCTATAAAGCCTCTGGAGCCTGGGGAGGGCAAAAAATGGGAGGAACGCCTTGTGCACGTATGCACACTGGGAGGGCTGTGTGCTGCATTATGGGTGTGGCACGCCTGCGCACGACCCCCCCTGCGCTCCCCCCTTATGGCATGCATGCCAAAAAAGTTTTCACCATCATGGCCTATGCTAGGTTCATACAAATAATTCACAAAGCTGTTTATAAACAAAACATCCATATTTTAAAGTGTATGAAGTTTAAACCTACCACCCATCATTTATACCTACCCTGTTGTTATCTCTGAACAAATTTCACAGCATTTTTTTTTCTTTTTCTTTTACTTGGACTAACATTTTTTTTCCATTCCGACATTCCTCCTCTCAAATTGTTTCATTACTTTTATTTTTAATTAATTCAGTCTCATGGAAACTCCTTGCTTAACCCTCTATATCTACATCTGAAGCATTTTTTAAATCTCCATCACAATTGCTGTATACTTTTTCTTCCTTTCATAATCTCGTTAACCTTAAGATCCCTTTTCATATTTCTCATTAACATGACTACCCCCATGTCATTTTATAATATAAATTCATTTCACTCTACAACAGGCAGATATAACACCTGTTTTTTCTTATGCCCTCTTTTTAGAAAATCAATCTGTCCTAATATTTTTTCATTCAGAACACAAATTGCTTCTTCCTGCCTTTGTTCTGTTTTACTCTCTCTTTTTTTCTTTTCCCATGTCTGATTTGTTTTCCCCCCAAGATCGTTTTGGCACTACCAAAATGTTCTGTCTTGCATTCAGAATCTCTCATCACCCTTTCATCATAAATGGTTAAACAAATTGTGTTTTTATACTGGTTTTCATTCCTTTGCCCCATGTTTATATATACTTATGCTTATACTGCATATTCAAGTAAACTGATTTTTTTTTTCTAAGGATATGCTTACCAAACAGAATCATTTCCATTAATTCTTGGGTCCTTAAATGACTTCGCCACTCTTTTATCTCATATCCATCCATCTATTCAGGTCACTTAACAGACTTGGATTGCAGTCATTCAGAATGTCCCGTAATTTACCCCAAAGTCATTTTTAATTCATCATTATCACCATTCTTTACATGGCAACTATCATCAGAATAGTTGTTGATTCCTACTTCCATATGCACCCTCAACCTTCAATAACACCAATTACTGTTTTAGCCATTTTATCCATAATAACTTCACTTCCTTGCACATATTCTATAGCTTCACTTCCCTGCACATATTCACCAACCCCATTCAGGGAAATCAGACCACACTCATTCATCTTTCCCCTTTCTTTTCATTTCATAGACACACAACATGTCTAGTTTTCTTTCTTCTTTACTTCATCTTGTAACACTTATTTCTCTAAATTATAAGTCAGTGTGTTCAGTATTTCATAATCATTATGAAACGATGTACCCATTGATACTGATCTCCAATGGCTATCATGGCCTTGGTCAATTGAGACTTCTACATAAATGTTTCTAGTGATGATAGAGAAGATGTAGACTGAATTGCTACTATGCTACTACTATGCAGCAGTCACTGATAATAGTAAAGACAGTATTGTTAATTACTGGTACATTTTCCAGATGAAGTGAGGGAATGGTCACCTGTGGGTATTCTCAAAGACTGAGAGCAAACGCTTAAATACTGGTGCCTTCCAGTCCTCTCCCAGTTTCCTCTCAGTCTTTTCTGGTCCAAGAACTGTTTGAGAATTATCCTATGGTAGGATTTAATTTTATTCCAATTTGGTCTCATTTGGTTTAATTGGGCATTTTTCAAAAGTTCTCTATATTGCTAAATTCTGCAGCTGCGGCCCTGAGGAACAGTTTACTGCCCCGGGCAGTTGGGGAGGGCCCTGTGGGGCATGCTGTCTCCCCCTCGCAGGGCCAGAGCCTCAGCCCTATCCCCGGGATTGCGGGGGTTCCAGCTCTTATTCCAGCTGCTGGAGCAGCAGCTTTCTCCTTTAAATGGCCGGGAGAAGCAGCAGCAGTACCACGAGGCGCATACGAGCCGCTTGCGGAGCCGCCGCTTCATTTGGGCGGCTACCGCGTTCCTCTTTTGGCTCGGGCCGCTACGAGTGTTCCTGGGGGAGGGGGTGCGTGCCTGGATGCCGCGTGGCTTCCCCCGACCTTGCCTGCATCAGCGCGGGCCTTCGGCCGCCCGGCAGAGCCACTAGATTGGCAGAGAAAGTTCCGGCGGCCATTTTGCTTTGGTCGCCACGTGCACGAGGATCGCGCTTTGGCCTATGGCCATTAAGACTGGTACGGTGGCTCTCCTTTGGCATAGCAGGCGACTGGGACAGCAGGCCTAGGTCCCGGTGGGGCCTACTGCGGCTTGTAATCCTCCATTCCTTCCGGCTGGATGCGTAAGTGGGGTAATGGAGGAGGGCTAGGATATTCCCCAGGGCCAGGTGGCAGACCTGGTGAGAGGTGAGGTGGCCCACTGCAGGGGGTGGGGTTTTTCCTCTGCCCTAACTCCCTTCTTGATCCTCCTCGAGGGAGGAGGTCAAGGGATGCATGGTGGCACAGTACTTAGAACGCAGTATTGCAGGCTAATTCTGCTGATTGCCAGGGGTTCTATCCTGGCCTGCTCAGGGTTGACTCAGCTTTCCATCCTTTAGAGGTTGGCAAAATGAGGACTGGTTCTGTAAACAGCTTAACAGGGGGCTCTAAAACAATCTGAAGAGATGTATAAGTTCTAAGTGTGAGGGCTATTGCCATATATACCAGGGACTGGTTTTGGTCTCCCCTCAGGCCCCTTTCGGCCCGATCTGCTCCTAAGAGTTTAGTCCTTCTTCGTCGTGGGCCTCCCCAGGCAGGTTTCCCTTTTTTTCCGGGTGGAGTGGGGTTCCCCTCTCCCTCCCGCTCAGGGGATCCCTGGGAGGGTGCTTCTAGGGGGTCCTACCCCTTGCGCAGGTTGGCTCCCCAGGGGCCTGGTTCTGCCTATGGTGATATGGAGGAATTGGATCTGCTCCCTGCTTCCTTTCCAGGCATGGAGGTCTGGGCCACGCCCAGTATTGGGCTACATCCCCTCCCATGGTAGCGAGGCTTCGCTCATGGGGGAGGAAAATTCTCCAAGGCTTGGGTTGATTGGAGGACGAGGGTGCAGCCCCATTGGATGGGCCCGTTTCTCTGGGCTTCCTAGCCCCAGACATGTTCACAATTCTCTTGGGCAAGGCACGGAACTTACCTAGGTGGGGAATGGCCTCGGTTCCTCCACCTAGGGATCCTGACATGGCCATGTTTTCTGCCATGAACTAGGAGGAGATTCTGGCTCCTCCCTTGTTTAGGGTGGCGCTGACCATCCAGTGGGCGCATTCCCCCGACTTCTTGTGTCCTGGGAGCATTGGCCGCTGGCACTTAGAGTGGAACAGGCCCTTGCCAAGGCTGTTCAGTTGCTGTCCGTTGCCTCTCCAGTGGCTGCCCTGGTATCCTTCTTTTGGGTGGCATCGGTGATGCGGCAGATTAGTTGTACAGGGACTGGGCATGCTGAGCTTTCCTTAAGGGAGCACTTGATTGCCGCTGCATGGGCTGCCAAGTCCGCGACCTCGGCCTCCTGTTTTTAGCTGGGCCATGGTCTTGTGACTTATGCAGCTCCAGGAGTGCATTCCCATCCAAGGCGAGCGGCTCCACCAGGATCTCTTCTAGATCAGGGCAGCCTGCCAGTTTTCCACTGATGCGACCTGGGCTTGCTCAAGTTTGTGCCCAGGGCGCTGACCACTTCGGTCACATCTCACGGGCTCCTGTGGCTGCATCACTGGCTGATGGCCAACTTGGCCTAATGGAACTGGGCGGCCGTTCCATTCGAGGGGCCTGATCCCTTTGGGGGGGGGCTCAACCTCGTTCTGAAAATGGGGGCAAGGAAAAGTTCGTCCATCTGTAGCTGTGAAGCCCGGGTCTAAGTCTCATTCTTGTCATGTGCCACAGTATAGGGCTTCAGATTATGTCGATAACCAGCGTTCTCTTCTTTCCACTCTGTCAGGCAGTTCCCCAGGTCGTTCTTTCAGGATGGAAACGGTTTCCATCACCAGTCCAGGTGGCCCGTTCACAGAGGGGGTGGCCATCTTTACTGCAGAGGGAAGTGACTCGAACTCGGGCAATCCCATCGGAGGCCATCTTCCCTCTAGGCAGATCAATGGGGCGGGATCACGTCGGGCACTTGGGTCCGAGCCACGGTTCGTCACGTTCCCGGGTTGGAATTTCTCTCCACCCCGCCGGCTCTCTTCAGGGCATTCCCTCCGTCCCGGAGCCTGGGGTGCCGCCGCCTGATGGCTCAGACCATCGCCCTTCTTCTCAGCATTCAGGCAGTGGAGGCAGTTCCTCTGGAGGAATGGGTGCTGGACTGCTTCTCCCACCTGTTCGTGGTTCCAAACGGGTGGCTGGAGGGCTTGTCCGGTCCTCGAACGTCTACACCGTTTTCTGGTGCACTGGCGATGAGAGAGTCTTCCCTCATTTCTGTCCTTCTGGGTATCGGACAAGGGGCTCCTTGGCCTCAGTGGTTCTCATGGAGGCCTATCTTCGCACCCTGATTCTGGTTCCATCTGGCCCCTTGGCTCTTGACCGGCGGCTGCTGGGGGGGGCTGTCCTGTTCGCTGGGGTCCATCATGACTCGTGGCGTCTCGGCGCCCTTATACAACCCTCGGCTGCGGTTCCACCTGGACGGCCTTTGTCCAGTGGTGTTCTCCTCTTGCCTTTTCTCCCAACAGGGCCTCGTTTCCTAACATCTCGGGTTTCCTACGAGAAGGGCCTTGGCGACGGGCTTTCATGGGAGTTGTGCCGCCAGGTGGCAGCTTTGTCTTCGGTCCTGGAGGGCGTGGGGTCTTCTTCCCTCTTTCAGGTTCCCCTGATCAACCTTTTTTTGTAGGGGGCGGCTTCTCGGGTCTCCCTCCATCCACGGGTTCCCCACGTGGGTTCTTCCCCTTGTGCTCAGGGCTTTGAAGGGGCCCCTTTCGAACCTCTTCGGTCTGTTCATCTGCGGTTCTGGCCTTGGAAGTGGCTTTCCTGGTGGCAGTTGCCTCCGCCCGGTGTATTTTGGATTTGGGCGCCCTGTTTTCCAGGGTCGACCTTTCCCATCTTCTACAGGACAGGGCAGTGCTTCGCCTTGCTCCTACCTTCTTCCCGAAGATGAACACTCCCTTTCATAAGGCTCGGAAGTTCGTCTTGTCCAGGCCCGTTCCTATGATGGGGGGGCTCTGGCGTCGATTGGATGTGCGTCACGCTCTGCGGATTTTCCTCCGGCGGACCAAGGGGGTCCGTAGATCGGAGGCCTGGTTCGCTTCGTTCCAGCTGGGTGTGTTTGGTTCTGGGGTGTCCAGGGCCTACGGGGCAGCTGGTCGTCTGGCTCTGTTGGGCATCACGGCCTGTTTTCCCAGGAGTGCCATGGCCACGGCACCACCCATCTGCTGGTGCTGTCATGTGGCCTCTTGGGCTTCTCCAACGCCTTTTCGCCTGACGTTATCGTCTGGATGCTTTCCCTTCGGTGGATGCGTCATTTGGTTGGTAGGTCTTGCAGGGGGTGGCGGCTGATGCTCCCCTTGGGCCTTAGTGGTTTCCTGTTTTCCCTCCCTGGGACTATAGCTTGGGTATGTCCCACAGGTGACCATTCCCTCACTTCCTCTGGAAAGAGAATGTTGGTCTTACCTGAACGTGTCTTTTAAGAGAAAGGGAGGGAATGGTCACGACCCGCCCTGGTGGTTTTTCCTTTGGGGCCAAGGGGGGGCCCGGGTGGTTCCCGGGGGGTTTCGTTGTTGTTGTCTTTTTGTTGTTTCTGTTCTACCGTTCGCCTTAGAGGAAACTGGAATAGGACTGGAAGGCACCAGTATTTAAGCGTTTGCTCTCAGTCTTTGGACCAATCAGGCTTTGAGAATACCCACAGGTGACCATTCCCTCCCTTCCTCTTAAAAGACACGTTCAGGTAAGACCAACGTTCTTTTTGGCCGGTGTGACATATTGCAAGTAGTATACAACAAGCACTTTCAAAGAATATTTATTCTGTTACAGTCACTCTATTTTGTAGAAACTGGAGTTTCGAAGCTTGGGTCTACTTTCCAAGCCAACATATTTGTCCACATACTATAAACTCGCCCTGCAATGAACCAAAGCATTGGATGTGTTTTATATAAGAGTATATAGTATGTTCAAAAGTCTGAGTGTAGAAAGGATATGGGGATATCTGTGCTAGCTTTATTGTTTACATTTGTCTCCTTACCTTTTTTTATTGTTCTGTACCATAAAACCTGAAGAGAGATTGAAGTCACATACAGTTAAGCTTGATCATTGTCTTACGCATGAGGAACGTTTAATAGATTTTATATGGACATCTGGATTAGAAATGATGTTATGTTGTATGGACAGACTTGTAGACTCAAATATGTTAATGCCAGAACATTGTCAAATTGAAAAATATAGATAAAACTTAGAAGTTAAAGCATTGTACATTGTTCTTCTTACATGCTCATTATTTTTGTTGGCAAAGCATTACTGGAAGCAAGCAAATAGTAAAATACTATCAGCAGCTTTTCTGTGTGAATCTCTAGCCTCTGGCATGAAATTTTTGTCCCCCTGGGATTCAGCAAAGGAACAGTGTTTATCCAGCTAGTGTAAATAAGGCCAAGCTTGGCTTTATAAAAACTATTGGGTATTTTTCTATTTTAAATCCAGAATGGGTTGGCAAATTGTGAAATGCTATGTTAAAACAGTTGTTTTCTTTTACAGAGATATATAAGCTGTGATCACATTTTAAATGCAGGATACTATAAAGCTCAATTGTTCTGTATAATATCTAGTTAGGGCCTTATTTCTATGTAAGCTGTGTCTCTAATTTAAATATATTATTTTAAACAATGGCTTTAGGAGATAATGCTTACTGAGTTACTTCATTAGTAAATTATTTCCCTGGAATTGCAGAATTCCACTCTATTTTTAAGGACTAATTATTTAAATAATATCAGTTGGATACTTCCAAGAACATTACATTTGAATTTATGGTGGAAATATTTTAAAGGATAATAATTCAATTAACTGAGATATGTATAAAGCATTCTCTTAGCTGGAGGCTATACAATATATATATATATATATTTTCCGACAGTCAAGCAAACAAAATACTTAGGTTTCTCTTTATTAACCTTCAAACAAAAATACTTCTGACATGAAGATTTGTCTGCAAAACAAAAGGAATTTTATTTCTTAAAGAAGCATAAGATGATTTGGTTGATTTTGGTTGTCGTCTCAAAATGTTATAAATAAAACAGATTATTTTAAACCTTTTTGCATTTACATTCAGCTTCTTAAAAGAAAGATTTGGGCATTCTAGCAAATATTCCACAGACCTTTCTATCCACTGATATTTAATAGTCTAGTGCTCGAGTTTTATTGTTTTGCCAAATTAAACAGTTGATTGAGCAAGTCTAGTTATATAAATATATGTCTGAAAATGTAGTTTCTATATATTGACAAAGTGATAACTTTCAATGGATTACTTTAATTGTGGCTGGACTTCTAGAAAACCACACATCTTGGCATTTGTGGATAGATACGATTTTTCAAAAATTCTAATTTTGTAATTTTAGTCCTCCTTCCCCTCTTTCCCTATTCAAAAATCCAAAACAATATTTTGAAGAACCCCAACTGGTTAGTTTTTGCAGATTAGTTTGTCTTTTAAGAAATGGATTGCTCATTTGCAAATTACATAAAGAATTTAAATTATCATAAACTTACATGAGAGAAGATTATCTAGAATGTTTCCAGGATACTCTTGTGTTCAGAAATAAGACTTATTTTGTATATATTCTCATTATAAGAGTGTATAGTATATGATTGTAAGACTTTTGTATTGTCTAATTGATTGACAAAGGGAAGCAGTTTTCTGTCTGAATGGCTTTGATTTCCTAGGGAATCTCATTTTTATTTAGTTAGCGGTCTAGCTGTTTCCATTTCAATCTCTTGAGTGAATGAATGAATGAATTTGTTCCCTGACTGGAAAGTGCACAATTATGCCAAGCATAAACTGATGACCTATACTCAACAGGCAGTTACTCATATTATTAACACTCTGAGCAATAGATGGGAAAAGTGCCTTTTATTCTCTTAACTTTCTACTTTCATACTAGTTATTGGCAATAGCAATAGCAGTTAGACTTATATACCGCTACATAGGGCTGTCAGCCCTCTCTAAGCGGTTTACAGAGTCTGGGTCCTCATTTCACCCACCTTGGAAGGATGGAAGGCTGAGTCAACTGTGAGCCGGTGAGATTTGAACCACTGAACTGCAGATAACAGTCAGCTGAAGTGGCCTGCAGTACTGCACCCTAACCACTGCGCCACACTCTAAGGAGTGTTTCTGTCCCAGAACAAACTATCTTCTGGACCTTTTCCAATTGACCATTGTTCAGCAGAAGTAAAATCCAGAATACATTGATTGTTCTACATTTCAGTTACCATAAAATACAGAGAAGGCAAATAACCAAGGATGGTATACATTACTGATTCTGTTCCCTAAGCAGTTTCCAATAATACATATCCAACTGGCCAACCTACTTTTTAATCCTTGAACTTTCTATTGCATTATTTTATCTTCTTCCCTTCCCCTACTGCTACTAGTAATGTTGTATGAACCGTGCCCCCCCAGACTTTTTAAGTGTTTACACTACTAATGTCACAACTCTAGAACAACATATACCAGTGATGCACCTGCCGTATGCTATTCTCAGCCCCTTCCTTTCAATATATCTGCGCAGCTCTCACCACTGATAACTTTTGAGTTTTTCCTACTTCCTAATTACATCCTAATTCACTCAAACAAACCTTACATTTACAATAACTGTATTTCTGTCTCTGAAACAAAGCATCTCTGCTTTGTTATATTCATTTATCAGAACACCTGAAGCATATTTAGGACATCCTGCCATCAAGTAGCACTGTTTGAACTTTTATACTCAGCACTGTTTGAACTTCCATAGAAATATTATATTCTTGTTTTTAGGCAATAGGGGGAGAGACGTACTTTCAGACTTGTAAATTTCTGTTAATGTACCATTACAATAAAATAAGATTAGTTCATCTCCATGTGTTTTCTAAGCACTATTGTTTGCACATAAAACATATTTAGAAAGCTACAAGTAGCCACCTCCCTCTGTAGGTATTGTATTAATTTATTTAAACATGCAGAGTTTGGTGTAAGATAGGTGGCTACATAAATAAATAAAACACTTACATAGCTGCACATTTTAATTTACTAAAAATAATTAAAATGTGTGCCTCTTATACCAAACTTGGTGGATCCCAATCAAGAATTAAACAATATCAGTAATTCATAAAACAATACAAAATCACATTAAAACTATGAGCATTAAAAATAAAAGCTTAACACCGTGTTAAACCTTTGACACACAGTCTCCTCATCCTATCTCAGCACTGGGGAGAAAAGCTAGGTTTTCATTGCTTTTCATGAGGCTAGGAAAGTAGAGCTTCGAGGAGAAAAATGTTCCATATTGCAGGGCTGCCTCAGGGAGAGAGAGAAAAACACTTCCTGGCTGCTGCAATATTTAAGGGAAGAGACTAGGAGTAGGCCCATCCTACCAAAACTGGGTAGATGTCCTTCAGAAAAGACAGTCCTGTAAACTAAACAGTTGGTGGCAATTCCTAGGAGAATATACAGTCAAAGAATGCAATTGTGCAATTTTTTTCTAAATGTATATAAATAAGTGAATAATTTTCAAACTCAAAATACTAAGCATACAATTTCCTATAAGAAATGAGAATAGCCAAAAAGTTGCTAAGCTAAAAATATTCAGAGATTCAGATATGAAAAATCAGATGACTATCTCCTTTGTATTCGCTGAAAGCTCAGCCCGGGATGAGAAATATTTAAAAGTGATGAATGATGATGGCGAAGAAATTCTGGATGTCCACTTGAAAACTCAGAGTATGTGTCTTGAGGATGATGGTGGAACCCATCTGCCTGACATATGGGAACATCACATGTTTAAGTTTTCAAAAGTTCTTCCTGCCTTTGGTACCAATTGGCTCTTTTTGTTGTTCTATAACTCCTGTTGTTCAGTTTCACTATCTTCCATACATGAGTTAGAAATTGTCTAGCAGTTACTAACACATTTTTTTCATTATTTTGCATTAGCTTTTTTGAATACTGACAATAAATCCACCTTTGAGTCCAGCATAGTCCCAGTATCAGGGTTAGTTATTTTCTAATTTAAATAAAACTGGTTTTCCAAAACCACGAAAATTTTGCATGACAATTAAATACATAATTATGTTTACACTTTCATCTTTGTCAATATAGTCCTTTGGACCTCTTAGTGGATTTATTAAACTTATCCTTATAGGAATTTAGATATCAACAGTGAAACAACTTTTTGAACTTTTGGTGAACTTTCTCATTTTAACTTAAATTATATTTTGGTCAGCGCAGAAATCCAAAAAATTAACCAAGTCCCTTCCTTATTTCTTATAATTTCGCAATTCCTAAAATACAGCATCACAGTATATTCATAGAATAATAAAAGAGCCGAGGTGGCGCAGTGGTTAAATGAAGTACTGCAGGCTACTTCAGCTGACTGCAGTTCGGCAGTTCGGCTGTTCAAATCTCACCGGCTCAGGGTTGACTCAGCCTTCCATCCTTCCGAGGTGGGTAAAATGAGGACCCGGATTGTTGTTGGGGGCAATATGCTGACTCTGTAAACCGCTTAGAGAGGGCTGAAAGCCCTATGAAGCGGTATATAAGTCTAACTGCTATTGCTATTGCTATAGTTTGTTTATTTTTGATCCAAACTATAGTTTGCTTATTTTTACAAAACTATAAAAATAGTAACAGTAAAAGTAGTAACAACAGCTCAGTGCAAAAATATGGTTATGCTCCATTTTCTATATTTGCTATAGTGATCAATCAGTATTATATGTCAGTATACTCAACATCAGAGATAATGAAATGGTAATCAATCCATGTCAAATTCCAATAGCAAGTGGAAACAGGAAGAGGGGAGAAAATGCACATTAATTATAATGCAGGAATAAGCAACATTATTGACACAAAACCATACTGTGATAGTCTTAAAATACAAACGGGTATAACATCTAAAATGGGCAAAGAGGAGCTCCTGAGTTACATTTGAGAAGCTTAATGAGCACAACGCATGCTTATTGCTTTGCAGAGCACAGTCAAAAGCCGGGGCGAGGGGGTATTGTACATCTCTGTAGCTAATGGATTAAGTAATTTTCTTAGCCAACCACCTAGTCCCGTGATGATAAACCTATGGCACGGGTGCCACTTCGAGCACACGGAGCCATATTGCCTGGCGCGCACGGCATTGCCCATTTCTCTTCTGGGTTTCTGGCGTGCATGTGTGTGCAGTAATCAGCAGGCCTTCATGTGTGTGGCAGTGTAGCAGTGGAAACTAGAAGAGTTGGTCTTCCATTTTCCTGTGTAAACATGCGCACAAACCAGCACACCAGAAACCTAGAAGTTTAGCTGGCTGATGCACATGCACGTACCGGAAACCAGAAGTTCATTTTTGGGTGTGCGCATGCACCCTGGGCAGTTCCTCTTCTGGGTTGTGGACCAGATGAGCACACAGGCTCTCTTTTCAGCATTCAGTGCCAAAAAGGTTCACAATCACTGATCTAGTCCCACTGAGCCGTGGTGGCACCATGATTAGAATGCAGTGCTGCTGGCTAATTCTGCTGACTGCCAGCTGCCTGCAATTTGGCAGTTCGAATCTTACGAAGCTCAAGGTTGACTCAGCCTTCCATCCTTCCAAGGTTGATAAAATGAAGACCCAGATTGTTGGGGACAATATGCTGACTCTGTACACTGCTTAGAGAGGACTATAAAACACCAGGAAGTGGTATATAAGTCTAAGTGCTATTGCTATTGCTTTGGGAGGAAAATAATCAGAAGAGATAAGCAAGGGCAGGAGCACACCAATCACCTGTCAGCTTATTACAATTTCCACTTTTGTTTGTGCCCAGCATATTTCCAATTATTTCTTCTCTCTAGAACATTTAGTTCATTTTCAAACTAGGAAAAATGTATCTTGTTATTTATTGAAATGCAAGTATAATTAACTAGTAAAATGGTCTTTGTTTCAAAAACTTACTTATAACTTAAGGGCTTCAGTTTTCGTAGTTCTTTTAAAATCCATATTTTGCTTGTGTGCAAGAATTCAATTCCTTCTCATGCAGCTTCTCTCCATTTCTATGCCTCTTGCTAGCAGCTTTCTTCCATAAATTGAGATCAACCACATTCATTATTCTAGCTGTGCAGTACATTTTTTCAAGTAGGATTCCAGTGCCTGAGATTAATTTTCAGTAATCCCTTCTGACTGTAAAGTGCTACTGGTAAAAATAAGTTATTTACACGACTGTATAAATATTGTAGGTCAACTGGAGTTACTCTTCATTGATATGAGCAGCACCAGATGTGTTTGCTTTTTCAGATTTTAAGTTCAAAACACTCTGGCCTTTTATTCCTAAACAGGTAACTCAGTGTTATTCTGTGTTTTCCCCCCTTGGGGATATATGCATATTATCTAGGTGGAGTGGGGGTTGCAATGGCTGGCCAACTTGCTTGAATTCAGTCTTAGGAATTTTTTTCCTCCCCTTTCTACCTGCTCTTATTTTTTAAAATGAGGTATGGTGTGAATGCTTTCAAGTCAGTGTTGACTTCTGTTGACTGCCTGAACTGGTCCCTGCAGGTTTTTTGGAAATATTTCAGACGTGATTTGACCTTTCTAGGGCTGAGAGTGCAAGCTGCTGCCCCTCTCAAGAGTTTTCTCCTGCCCTAAATGCACAGGGTGGAAATCCTTTTCAGGCTACAGAAAGGAAGCTTGGATCTTCACAATCCCTGCCTTGTTTCTCCAGTGTGTGGTTTTTCTCTTCAGCACATGCAGGGGAGAAGAACTCCTGCGCTAGGCTGGGGAAATGAACTGGTGATCCTGAAGATTTGGGTTTTGTTTCTGCAACCAGAATAGAGCTGGAAAGGACTCCCATAGCACTTCAGACACATCACTGTCCAGTCTCTTCTTAAAAACCTCTAGTGATGAAGCACTCAACAATGTCTGAAGGCAAGCTGTTCCATTGGTTAATTGTCCTCGCTGTTAGGAAGTTTCTCCTCGATTCCAGGTTGCTTTTCTCCTTGACTATTTTCCATCCATTGTTTCTTGTCCTGCCTTCTGATGCTTTGGAAAATAAATTGATCTTCTCTTCTTTATGGCAGCCTCTCAAATACTGGAATACTGCTATCATGTTCCTCTAGTCCTTCTCTAGACTAGCCAAACCCAAATCCTCCGACCATTCTTCATGTTTTAGCCTCCAGGTCTTTAATCATCGTAGTTGCTCTTCTTTGCACTTTTTCCAAAGTCTTAACATCTTTTTTGTAATGTGGTGACTAAACTGGATCCAGCATTCTAGATGTGGTCTTACCAAGGCTTTATAAAGTGGTACTAATATTTCACGTGGTTTTGATACTAGGATTTACAACATCTGTCCCCTTCTGCATGGAGGAAAGGAATCCTTTGGCAGGGACAGCATGTTGCAACCTTCCCTGCCAGCTTCTCCTTCGACTTTCTGGGGAAGCCAGCAGAGAAGATTGAAAATGGTGATCAGAGGAACATAAGTTTAGCACCCAGATCATGATCACATAATCACAGTAGGGTTAGGTTGTCGTGACATTTTACTATGGCCAGAAATGCTTCATAAAGCAACCTTTCTGAGCTGTTGTAACTTTCAGTAGTTATTAAGTGACAAGGTGTAAGTTCAGAATTGCCTGTAGTATCACTTATGGATCAGAATTGGGACTGGGAAATTCATCACTAAGTAGCATTGTCATTAAGTGCAATGTCACATGACCATGCTGTCTACAATGGCAGTTCTAGATGCAGTCATTAGTAAATAATTAAATGCAACATCATGTGACTGTGACTTTCAACTTCCTGCCAGCTTTCCTATTAACTTCATGGTATGTACCCAGGACCTGTGGGCAGCCAGAAGAACTGAGGCGGAGACGGGAATAAAGGGCTAACAACTTTTATTCCCTAACGAGTACAAGCTAACTTTCAGAACCGGCTTTAGACAGGAACGCGCGCTGCTCGTTTGGACAGCTCCCTATTTATACAGGAGCTGTCAAACGATCAGCCAATCAGATGTCGAGCGCTTCCCGCTTAAACTCTTTCTTTCAACGCATGCTCAGAACATGACACTCCTCCCCCCTAAGTTCGCGCAAGCGTAGTCCTTTAAGTACGCTGGATGCCATTTATACAGGAGCTGTCAAACGATCAGCCAATCAGATGTCGAGCGCTTCCCGCTTAAACTCTTTCTTTCAACGCATGCTCAGAACATGACACTCCTCCCCCCTAAGTTCGCGCAAGCGTAGTCCTTTAAGTACGCTGGACGCCGCCTGATGCGGCTGGAGGCTTGGGGCCCTTCTGCACCGCTTGGAGGCTCTGGTTGCTCGCCCGAGGACCTTGCGTCGGAGGATGGTGATCGCCCGGGCCGTCGAACAGCCAAGGATGGAGCTGGCCCACCAAGTAAGTCGCCGCTTCGGTTTGGGGCACTGACTGCTTGCTCTCTTGCGGCCTCCTCGTTCCTGGGCCCCGCGTCACTTGTTGGAGGTGGTGGCTCGGCCGATGGCTGCTGCTGCTGGTCGGTTGGTGGTTGGCGTCTGCTCCGCAACTGGTCGCAGTGGCGTTTCCAAACTCTGCCGTCGTGGAGCCTGATCCTGTAGGAGCAGGGTCCGGTCTGGTCAATCACTATGCCCGGTAGCCACAAGGGATGCCCTCCATAATTCCGCGCATACACTGCCTCCCCCTGGCCGAAGGAGCGAGACCCGCCCTTGGAATCCAAGGGTGTTGGGGTGGAGTAGGCGGGGTGCAAACGGTCAAGGGTTGTTCGCAACCGGCGTCCCATGAGGAGCTCGGCTGGGCTCGTATTGGATTCTGGTGAGGGAATGGAGTGATGGGCCAGCAAGAAGGCGTCAATGCGTTCTTGCCATGGGAGGTGGTCCATTTTGGAGAGAGCTTCTTTGACGGACCGCACAGTGCATTCCGCCAGCCCATTGCTAGAGGGGTGGAAAGGGGAGGTGAGGGCATGTCGGATGCCCTGGGAAGCCAGGAATGCCTCAAATTTGGCAGCTGTCAGTTGTGGCCCGTTATCGGACACCAACACGTCGGGTAACCCATGGGTGGCAAATAGGTGGCGCAGGGTTGCGATGAGCGCATCTGCCGTGGTGGAGGACATGTGGACGACCTCGACCCATTTCGAGAAGGCGTCCACAGCAATGAATAGCATGCGGCCCTGAATGGGGCCTGCAAAGTCAACGTGGACCCAGGACCAGGGAGTGGATGGTGGTTCCCACGTACGAGGCTCGGCTTTTGGAGGCAAGACTTGGGCGCCCTGGCATTGCAGGCACTCGGCGACATGGTCGGCTATGTCTTGGTCGAGCTTAGGCCACCAGACGTAGCTTCTGCCCAGGGCTTTCATCCGGACGATTCCGGGGTGGGCGCGATGCAGCTGCCGCAGGACGGTAGTCCTCATTGAGGCAGGGACTAACTCCATCTCGCAGGGCTTCCCCTCCACGGTAACAGTTAGCTGGATCTTTTTCTGGAGCTGGTGGCACGAGAGTTCTTGGGTGGAATTGCGGAGGATAGCATGGCAGTCCATCCTAGCCTTCTTGGGGCCTTCCGTCCGGTTCCGAGGTTGCCGAGACCGCTCGGCTTGGAATTCAGAGGAGGACATGGGCTGTGCAGCGCGGCACACCCGAGCGATGTGGCCCTTTCTGCCACACCGCTGGCAGAGGGCTTGCCTAAATCTGCACTCAGCTCTTTCGTGGTTGCCTCCGCACCCACTACATGCAGATTTAGGGTCGCCCTTCCGCCGAGGCAAGCTCTTTTTGTTCACCTCGTAAAGGCGGTTAATGTCCTCCTCAGGGATTTCAGAATTGGAATCTTCACTCTCAGAGTCTAGTAGACCGGTAGCTGTGTTAAACGTATTGGCAGACTGCGCTGTTGTGGTAGACCGGGCCTTCGCGATGGTAGCTAGGGATGCCTCAGCTATTTCGGATGCCCGCACCTTGTCAAAAGCAGTTTGAAACGAGAGATCTGCTTTGGTTAGCAGTCGCTTCTGCAGCTTGAGGTCTCTGAGGCCACACACCAGGCGGTCGAGGAGAGCTTCATCGAGATCTCGGAACTCACAGTGGAGGGCGGCCGATCGCAGTGCAGTAACGTAGGCGCTGATTGACTCCCCCTAGGCTTGGCTGCGCTGATGGAAAGCGTGCCGGCGGGCTATTTTCGATGGCGATGGGGTGTAATGGCTCGTCAGCTTCGTCATAAGTACAGGCCATGGCACGGCCTTGATGGGTTCAGGGGCTGTGAGAGCCCTGGCAGTATGGAAAACGTCCGTGCCGCAGACGGACAAAAAGAAGGCACATTTTCGCTCGTCCGTTAACTCGGTAAGGTCGTGTGCGACCAAAAAACATTCAAACCGAGCCATGTAGGACTCCCACGTCTCATTGCCATAGTTGAATGGCGCGAAATTTAACGTGGCCATTCCTGTCAGGCACAACGACGTCTCGTCGCGACAAAATAAGCACGGTTCTAGTGACTCAGCGAGGGACTTCAGCAGTGAGTGACTTCAGCTTCTCGCACCTCAGTTTGGCGATCCCACCTTCGTCGCCAGTGGTATGTACCCAGGACCTGTGGGCAGCCAGAAGAACTGAGGCGGAGACGGGAATAAAGGGCTAACAACTTTTATTCCCTAACGAGTACAAGCTAACTTTCAGAACCGGCTTTAGACAGGAACGTGCGCTGCTCGTTTGGACAGCTCTCTATTTATACAGGAGCTGTCAAACGATCAGCCAATCAGATGTCGAGCGCTTCCCGCTTAAACTCTTTCTTTCAACGCATGCTCAGAACATGACACTTCACTTATCAGAAACTGGCTGAGAAGGTGGTAAATGATGATCATGTGACCATAGGATGCTGCGACAGTTGTAATTGCCTGCCAATTACCAACCATCTGAATCGTGATCGGTTGCTGTGACAACCATTAAGATAGTTGATTTTAAAAATAGTCCTATGTCTTATTTGTTAGTACTGTTTGTAACTTTGAAAGGTCTCTGAAGAAGCAGTTGGTGCGCAAGGACTACCTGTACTCTTACCTAAGTACATCTTTACTTCATCTTCACGATAAATTCAAATGTATGAGTTTTATGAATGTGTACTTTTTTTTGCTCGTTTTTATTTTATTTATATGCCACCTCTTTCTCCTTGAGGTGATTCTAGGTGGCCTACATCAAAGTGAAAGCAATGAGATAAAACATTAAAGTAAATAGTAATATTAAAATTGACTTAATTTAAAGATATCGAGATGCAAATGAGTTGGAGGCAGAGTCTTATAAGGTGAAGAGTCGCCTTATTAGTGAGATATTTAAATTTAATAAATAAAAATATCTATTTGTTGCAGATCTCTCTTCCTGAAGCATAAATCAACTACCATGTTCAGTCTCATAATTATATCAGATTTAAGTAATCTTTTTATTTCAAGTTGTTCTGGCTGAATTTGAAAACAGAAGTAGATTATTACCATATTAGTGATGCCTAAAATCAATATATTTATAACAAATACGTATTTGTCTATCTGTAGCAAATATATCAAAGGGACACAGTAGCTCAGTGGCTAAAACACTGAGCTTGTTGATCAGAAAGCTCGGCAGTTTGGTGCTTCAAATCCCTAGCACCATATAATTTGAGTAAGCTCTCATTACTTGTCCCAGCTTCTGTCAACCTAGCACTTTGAAAGCATGTAAAAATGCAAATAATAAAATAGGAACCACCTTTAATGGGAAGGTAACAGCGTTCCGTGTGCCTTTGATGTTTAGTCATGCCAGCCACATGACCATGGAGACGTCTTTGGACAATGCTGGCTCTTCAGCTTTGAAACGGAGATGAGCACCGCCCCCTAGAGTCAGAAACAATTGGCACATATGTGCAAGGGGAACCTTTACCTTTAGCAAATATATATGTACATGCAAAATTAATTTAGCAAATAGAAATTTAAATTTGGGTATACATGGAAAATCTATGACCATAAAGTATCTGTATTTTTATGATGGGATGAGCAGCATTACCAGTATTACTTCATAACTCCGTCAAAAGAGTTTAATATCTGGTACTTCATTTCAGCCTCCAAAAAATTATCCATGACTAAAAACACTGAAAAGGGAACTAAATATGTGTGTAGAGGTATATTAAAAATGGGAAATGTTGACTTAAAACACTTCTAGAATAGTTAAAACAACCGATTTCTGTCTGTTGGGAACTCAGAAGATACTATACTGAATTTAAAATGTTTTACACAATTTTATAAATTTAGTTTCTTTGACTTGTACCAAGTCATTTTGAATCATATTTATTATGCACTTACGCTTCACTCTTATCCATGCTATCTAAGGCAACTGTTATTTATCCATCAAGAATTTCAGTATGATGCCAGGATACTCATTTTGAAAACAAATCAATATTTCTGTAATATCTGGAGAGTCCAACTTCCTAAGGTCTTTTAGTTGTGACTGACAATGCGGATATTATTACATCTTAGGCCACCTATCTTTTAAATAAATTTAAATTTGAGTTTAAATGACATATTGGTTGCCTTACGTTTTTGGATGAAAAATCAATCATTGATTAACAAGTTTAATTAATAATGTAAAATGTTTTCTATTTTTAAAATCAACTATCTTATGTCACATTTAATTATCCCCTCAGTTACATATTTGTGAGAGCATGGAAGCTATTTATACTGAATTACATGGTTGGTTCATCTGGCTAAGATTGGCATCATTTTGTTAAAGACATTTTTTTTTATTCATGGATGTTGAGAAATGGAGTAGCATGTTAAATATAGGGACCCAGCTGTTAATGTTTGTTAATTCTATTTATGTTGCAGTAGAAATCACAAGATCCATGCTGCTTTTCACTATAGATTATATATTTAAATATGTTACTTTTCAAAATTTAAATAACAGCAGTTCAATCTGATTGACATGTATCATTGGAATTGTGCAGTATAATACTCCAGTTTGACCTTTTATTATCCTACTCATGAATTGCTCTGTTCATTTATAAGGAAAAAAGTGTCCTTGTACTATGTTGTTAGTCTTTTTTCTGTTGTTTTATATCTAGTTTTAAGAATGGCCATATGGTAATTCTGGCTGGTTGGTAAAAGTCCACATGTTAATGGTTGAAAGTGAAGCCGATTACTAGTAGAATGGTGTGCTCCTCTTGACTTCATATATTTAAATACTGTATTTTTCGGAGTATAAGACAAAACAGAGTATAAGACGCAGCAAGGTTTTGAAGAGGAAAATTTAAAAAAGTTTTTGTACCCTGCAAACCTTCCAAAAATAGTCCATTTTTCACAAAAATGGGCCTATTCCCCCCGCCCAAAGGCATAAATAGCCTTTAAGGAGCTTGCAGAGTGCTCTTGGGGGGGATGAGCAAAAAAGGCCAGTTTTTCGCAAAAATGAGCCCATATTTTGTAAAAAGGGGGGGGCATGTATAGCCTTTAGGAAGCTTATAGAGTGCTCCTGGGGGCTGGGGGGGGTAAAATTGACCAAAACAGGCCATTTTTTGCTCATTTCTGCCCTCCCCAGCCCTCGGGAGCTCTCTAAAAGCTTCCTAGAGGCTATGCACGGTCATTTTGGTGAAGGAGGTGGGATTTTGAGAGGCAAAAAAATGCTGTATTCAGTGTATAAGACACACCCAGATTTTCAGCCTCTTTTTTGAGGGAAAAAGGTGTGTCTTATACTCCGAAAAACACGGCAAAAGGTACAGTATATTACCAAATGCAGCACACATTTTATTGAGATTCCTATACTGAGAAGTGGAGTAAATTTGATGAGGTAAGGGGCCCTTCCTTTTATTTTATCTGTGGAGAATCTAAAGAAGGTGCCTACTTTTTTTTGGGGGGGGGCATAAATCTTTCAGGTTTGTTTTGATCTGTTGTAGCTTCTTATGAGTTAAAAGAGTTCTTTGTTATTAGGGAAACCTGAAGCCATGTGTTGAAATCTATCTCAAGCCCTTTAGGACTTCAGTGTACCTAGAGTATCTCCATAGTACAGTTGATAGAACAGGCGGGGGGACGACGAAGGGGAAAGAGGTGAAAAGTGATGGTATCTTATTCTCTCATTCCTTGTAATATGTTTTATGTAGTGTGATCTATTGTTCTTTACGGTACACTTTGCTGTATAAAAAACTATCGAGATTATAAATTGTGTTCATTTTCCAGAGGAAGGGAGGGAGTGGTCACATGTGGGTATTCTCAAAGCCTGATTGGTCCAAAGACTGAGAGCAAACTCTTAAATACTGGTGCCTTCCAATCCTGGTCCAGGTTCTTCTCAGTCTTTCTTGGTCCAAGTACTGTTGAGAATATTCCATGATAGGATTCCTGGGGGAGGAGCCTGTCGCCGAAGGAGCTCAACGGAGCCCCTCTCCGAGTTCTGGTCTGTATATCTAATTAAGATCAATAGATATCACCCCTTTCTGGCAGAAAGGGGCAGGCAGAAGCTCAGGTGCTAGGATTTATTCGTAGTTCACAGCCCCCTTTCTTTTTTTTTTTTGGGCTGCGAACGGAGAAGAGATCCAGCGTAACTGAGCTCTTATCTCCAGCCAGTTCTTCGCAGCTGCCTTTTTGCAGCCCTAGACAGACGATCCCCCCACTCAGGACAATGATAAATTGCTTAAAGCAACTTAAGGCTAACACGAGCGGGTCTTACTCCTGTGAAGTTTTTTTTTTTATAACTATCTAAACACCAGCCTGGTTTTTCTTTTGAAACTTCTTTGTGCAACCGGGTTTCAAAATGGCGTTTTTACTGTGTTGGTGATTGATGACGTAATTAACCGGCTTTATCTCCCCGGAGACTGCTACTCATTAACAAGCAAAATCTACAAATAATTTATTGAGAACTGACCAGGTGAAGATACTGTTTATCTGTTTATTCTCAGCTTTTATCTATAATGCCTCCCAGGTCTAAGCAGGCAAAAAAATCCCCCCCGCATGTGCTTAAAGAACTTGTTAGTGAATCGCTGCCTTTGCCTCCTACACCCCCTACTGGAGATTCCTTGACGCAGGAGCTTTTTTTTCAAATACTCAATGACTTTAAACAAGAAATCAAAGAATTTGTGCTGGATTTATGCGATAAAATACAGACTAAAATTGCCCAAATAAAGGCGGATATGTTTGAAGTTACGTCTACTTTGACAGATTATATCGAAGAAATGGAGACTAAACTGGAAACTTTGGAAGAGGCTAATTCTAATTTAACTTCCAACATCCAAGCATTACAACAAGAGATTAGAGACACTCAAACACAACTTATAATGATAAATTACAACAGAAAGGCGTTTGCAATAAGAGTCAGAGGACTGCCCGAAAAGAAAGGAGAGAACTTGAAACAGACGTTTGTAGAAGCTTTCAGCCAAGCAGTGGGAGGTCCGGGATTCAATTTTGATTGGAATATTCGTAAAATCTATCGCCAGAATTCGTGTGTAGCAGAACAACGACAGCTTCCAAGAGACATAATTATATACTTTTTCACAAGAGAATCCAGAAATGCGATCATCCAAAAATTTTACAATAATAGGCTCCGAATCGATGGCCATGATTTGTTTGTCTTTAAAGAAATCCCGCTTCAGATGCTGCAAGCAAGGAGAGGCTATACTTTTTTAACCCAAGAACTTAGAAATCGTCAAATACAGTATAAATGGGAAGCTCCAGTTGGAATCACAGTTACACTCGAAAATCAAAGATTTCGTATTAATTCTGTTTCGGAAGCTCGGGACTTTTATCATAAAACTCTGAAGGCGGGGCTTCTTGACTCACTCGGAAATGCGGAAGGACAAGGTGAAGGAAAGACAAGCAGCAATTCACTTGATTACAAGAAGGAGGGAGTTGTTCTCCCCCTACTGGAGAGGCAGAAGAGCGGAAACTGAGGACTTAGTCATATTTTTAAAGCAGCGGGACACGTGGTTACAAGGCAGAGGGTTGCCTTCTCTTTCCGGAAGGGCAGAAGAGTAAAGAATATAGATCCAGCGATGTTTTTAAAATACTTTCTAAGCTCTTGGACTGATGAAAATTTTAGGATTTCTGTTTGGTATGAAATGGTAAAGCTGTGTACCGATGAAGAATGGAAAGAAGCATTGCTTATTTTGGACAGATATTATATGGGACTTTTATAAGATTTATTTGAATCTCAATCCAAACTGTGCATGAATTGTTTTCTGTGAGGAAAGCGGGGGTTAAGATTTATTTGAATTGCGGTTTGGGATGAATGGAGTCGGGAGGAGTGGGGCAGAAGGGAAGGTGGAGCGGGATATCGATGAAGGGATCTTGGGATTGAATGAAGTGGTATGGATTTTGGGCACACATTTTACGGATTTACATGCTTGAAGTATAACATAAAAAGCTCAGGATTTTAAAGTGAAGAGCGAGATCCTAATCTTATGGAATTTGGGCTTGGGAGGAATGGAGATGAGAAACGAAGGGTAGGAAGATGAGTAGCGAAAGTATGATTAGACTGCTCTGTATTTCAAGATAAATGGATTTTTGTATATACTAATATTTGAATATAAGGTTAAGAAAGGCTATCTGGAGAGTCTACAGGAAGATGGGGGTAAATATCAAAGAAGTAAGGGACGAGGATAAAATATAAATGGAATGATTTATACTGTTTAAATTTTAAGAATGATGGGAGGCTGAGCATAATGCAAGAGATTTTTTTTTTATTTACTTTTTGGTTTTTTTTCTTTTTCGGAGTGTTATTTTTATTTTATTTTCATTATTATTATTAATAAGATATTTTAGAAGGTGAATGGTACTGAACTGTGCCGGGTGTGGGACCTGGGAAGTCGGAGGGGATTAGGGAGGGGGGTTCATTGGGGGTGGGTGGGTGGGTGGAGATATAGTTTCAATATATAGAATAAGAAGAATACACTTGTATACTATTGGTCCTTATCTTTTCTTTTTTTTCTCTCTTTTTTTTTCTTTTTATTTTTTTCCCCTTCTTTTTTCTTTTTAGCGTAATTTTTAGTAACTGAATAGATTAAGGAATAGAGAAATGCACCATAGTGAGAAGTAGAGGAAAGGAAGAGGGAGAAGTAAGGGGGGAGGAAGAGGGGAATGTAAGGAGGATGAGAGGGGAAGGAGGGTGAGGAAGGTGAGAAAGGAAGATAGGAGGGGAAAGGGAAGTAAGAGGGGTGATTGTTGGAGGGAGAAAGGAAAGTTGGAGGGGGAGAAGAAGGGGTGTATGAAAGTGATAGGTTGGGTTTATGATGAGTTGTGTTTAGATTGGGGTTTTTCTTTTCTTATTATTATATTATTATTATTGCAAATATCCAGTATATAAGTGAATGTACAAAATTGAAAATGAAAATGAATAAAACATTTAAACCATGAAAAAAAAAAAAAAAGAATATTCCATGATAGGATTCTGTTTATTTCAATCTGGTCTTTCATTTGGCTTAATTGGGCACTTTAAAAGTTTCCTAAATTCTAAATTGTGCAGCTGCGGCCCCAAGGGACATTTCTCTGCCTCGGGTGGTTGGGGAGGGCCCTGTGGGGCATTGTGGCCTCCCCCCGCGGGCCCGGAGCCTCAGCCCTATTCCCGGGATTGTGGGGGTGCCAGCTCCAGGTTTCAGCTGCAAAAGGAGCAGCTCTGCCTTTAAGAGTCGGAGGTGAAAGCTGCTTCGGCGCCACATGGAGCGCACAAGCCGCCTGCGGAGCCGGCAATCGCTCTGAGTGGCTGCCGCTCCGCCGGTTTTTGCCTTGCTGTTGAAGGGGACGAGCGGGGGTGAGGAGAGCATGCCTGGGTGCCGCGTGGCTCTCCCCGACTGTACTTTGTGCAGCGCCAGCCCCTGGAAGCCTGGCTGAGTCGCTTGCGTTGTTTGCGACCGGCTCTCCGGCTTTGCCATATTGGCTGCCGCCACGTGTGCGGGGCCTCTGCTTCGGCCTGCAACGAGGGTGAGGCCTGGCAAGGGGAGTTTTGGCCTAGTTCCCCCACAGGCTTTTAGGCCCTGGTCCCGGCGGGGCCTACGGAAGCCCGTATTCCTGTTTCCCTCGTCGGACACGTGAGTAAGCTATGGACGAGGGAGCAGAGATTCCCCAGGGCCAGGTGGTGGGCCCGATCAGGGGTGATGAAGCCCTGGAGCAGGAGGTTCCTCCCCCAGGATTCTTGGCTACCCAGCGCCCATCTAGGTCCTCCACCAGGGAGGAGGCCAGATGGCATAGGGCGATTGAGAAGATGTTTGCCAGGGCAGAGAGGCAAGCCAAGTCAGCCAGGCCCTCGTCCCGAGACAGGTCCCGGTCTCCTCTCGGGCCTATTTCTAGCCAGTCTTCCCCTAGGGGGGTTAGCCCTTCTTCTTCCTCAAGCTCTCCCGACAGGCCTCAGGCCTATTCCAAGAAGAGGGGTTCCCCCTCTCCTTTAGGTGATCCTTTGGAGGGTACGTCTAGGGGCTCCTACTCATCTCGCAGGTTGGCGCCTCAGGGGCCTAGTTCTTCTTATGGTGATGTAGAGGATTTGGATAACCTCCCTGAAGGTCTTAAAAGGCTTATTTCTGCAGTCATTTCGCGGGGCATTGCCCAGCGGGACAAGAGCTCCCTTTCTTCCAGGCATGAGGGGCTAGGCAGGGCCCAGTATCGTGCTTCCTCTCCTTCCATGGTTAGCGAAGCTTCATTCTTGTGGGTGGAGAACCTCCAGGACATAGGCTTCTCGTATGATGAGAATGTGGGTCTTCCAGATGAGCCCTCTTCTGCGGGCCTCTTTGTTCCAGTCATGTTCAAAATCCTCTTGGACAAGGCATGGCAGACCACCAAGGTAGGGACGGGGGATCCTCGGTGCCCCCTCCTATGCCATGTTTTCTGCCACAGCCACAAACAAGGAGGAGATTCCGGCTCCTCCCCTGTTTCTGGAGGTCTTGACCAACCAGTGGGCTTGTCCTTCCAATTTCTCGACTCCTGGGAGTAATGACTGCCAGCACTATAACGTGGAGCAAACCTTTGCTCAAGCCATTCAGTTGCTGGCCATTGACACCCCGGTGGCCACCATTGTTTCATCCTCTCCGGTGGTATCAGGCAATGCGGCGGATAAATTGAAGCCGGAGGATAAGTGCGCGGAGCTTACCTTGAGGAAGAATTTTAATGCCATGGCATGGGCTATCAAGTCCGCGGCCTTGGCTTCCTACTTTAACCGCATCACTGTTATGTGGCTTAAGAAGCTCCAGAAGCGCATTCCCAACATCCAATGTTATTTGGACGATGTCTTGGTTCAGGTGGGTTCTCTTCCTCGGGCCATCTCGGACCTTTGGCTCACCATTCGGAGCTTTCAGAGCCTGGGCTTTTTGGTCAACTTTTCCAAAAGCCATCTTTCCCCCTCCACGTGCATTCTCCACCTGGGGATGGTCATAGACTCAGTGTCGGGGGTGGTGCGTCTCCCCTGGGAGCGCCAGGACAGCCTTCGTCAACTGGCAGGAACTGTTCACGGAAGTCGGTTAGTTTCGATCCTCTCTCTATCGCAGTAGACTTCACCTATGCCTCTCCAGTGGGAACTCATCCCCTTTCAGCGGGAGCGACTGAGCAATTCTCTTTGGACTCTCCGCCTCCCAGGGGGGTCCGGGTCTCGCTGGGATGGTGGCTTTCCCTGGCCATTCAGCAGGGCTGCTGCTTCTGGGAGCTGGACAGGGTGACTTTCACCACAGACGTGAGTCTGTTCGGGTGGGGGGCCCTGGTGGGTTCTCGGATGGCTCAGGGCAGGTGGACGGCCTTGGATCTCCGCCACAACATAAATTGGCTGGAGCTGAAGGCGGCCCGCCTGGATCTGCAACACTTCCGGTCCTCGGTGGAGGGGCGTCACATGCTCCTTCTGATGGACAATGTGGCCACCAAGGGCCACATCAATCGTCAAGGGGGGACCCACTCTCGGGCCCTCTGGCTGGAGGCTCTGAGGCTAGGCGCCTGGGCGGAGAGGCACCTGCTGTCTTTGGTGTCAGAAAACATATCTTTCCAACGTCCAGGCGGATTGGCTGAGTCGGGCAACTCTGGACAATGGCGAGTGGCAGCTCCATCCATCGTTGTTTCGGAGGATCTGTCAGAGGTTCGGGACTCCTCTGGTGGATCTGTTCGCCTCGCCCACGAACTCCCAACTCTCTCGGTTTTTCACCCATCACCAGTCCAGGTCGGCAGAGGGCACGGACGCCCTCAGGAGCAGGTGGCCCTCGGGCCTTCTTTATGCTTTCCCTCCCATTCATCTCGTCCTGGGGACCATCAGGAAGGTGGTGGCGGAGAAGGCTCTGGTCATTGTGGTGGCCCCTTATTGGCCCAGGAGGCCTTGATTCGCAGACCTGGTCCACCTGTCGGCCCCTCCATGGAGGATTCCACGGGAGGAGGTGGTCTTGTGGCAGGGGGCCCTGCTTCACCCGGAGCCCCAGTGGCTCCATCTGACTGCCTGGCTCTTGAATGGCGGCTGCTGAGGGGGGCTAACCTGTCCTCCGGGGTCATTCGTACCATCGAGGCATCTCGGCGTCCTTCGACGACCTGCATTTATAATTCCACCTGGGCGGCCTTTGTCCGGTGGTGCTCTCCTCTTGGCATTGTTCCCGATAGGGACACTATGCCCAATGTCTTGGACTTCCTGCAGAAGGGCCTTGACGGGCTTTCACAGAACACATTGCGCCGCCAGGTGGCGGCTTTGTCTTCGGTCCTGGAAGGGGTGGGCTCCTCTTCCCTCTCCCATGTTCCCCTGATCAAGTGTTTTCTGAAGGGGGCGGCTAATCTCAGGCCACCCCCCCTCCCGTCCACAGGTTCCCCACGTGGGATCTTCCCCTGGTGGTCAGGGCTTTGACAGGGGCCCCATTCGAACCTCTCCGGTCTGTTCATCTACAGTTCTTGTCACTAAAAGTGGCTTTCCTGGTGGTGGTTACCTCCACCCGACGTATTTCAGAACTAGGCGCCCTGTCTTCCAGGGACGACCTTTGCCATTTTCACCAGGACAGGGTGGTGCTTCACCTGGATCCTACCTTCATCCTGAAGGTGAATACTCCCTTTCATAGGGCTCAGGAGATCGTCCTGCCCGACTTTTGCCCGGGCCCGTCCAATGATAGGGAGAGGCTCTGGCATCAGTTGGACGTCCGCTGTGCTCTGCAGATCTACCTCCGGCAGACCGAGGGGGTCCGTAGGTCGGAGGCCTTGTTTGTTTCTTTCCAGCTGGGAATGTTGGGTTCCAGGGTGTCCTCGGCCACCATCGGCCGTTGGCTGTGTCAGGCCATTATGGAGGCTTACCGAGCATTTGGTCAGCTGGCCACGTCGGGCATCACAGCCCATTCTACTAGAAGTGCCGCAATCACGGCGGCGTGGGCCACGAGGGCCCCGTTTGAGGACATTTGTTGCGCGGCCACTTGGGCTTCTCTGACACCTTTCATCCGACATAGTTTGGATGCCTTCGCTTCAGCAGACGCGTCCTTTGGTCGGAGGGTCTTGCAGAGGGTGGCGGCTGAGGCTCCCCTTGGGCCTTAGTGGTTTCTTGTTCTCCCTCCCTGTGACCACTCTCTCCCTTCCTTTGGAAAAAGAACGTTGGTCTTACCTGAACGTGTCTTTAAGAGGAAGGGAGAGAGTGGTCACGACCCGCCCTGGGGTTTTTCCTTCGGGGCCAAGGGAAGGGCCCGGGTGGTTCCCCGGGGGGGGGGGGTTGGTTGTTTTTTTTTTGTTGTTGTTTCAGTTCTACCGTTTGCCTTCGAGGAAACCGGGCCAGTATTGGAAGGCACCAGTATTTAAGAGTTTGCTCTCAGTCTTTGGACCAATCAGGCTTTGAGAATACCCACATGTGACCACTCCCTCCCTTCCTCTTAAAAGACACGTTCAGGTAAGACCAATGTTCTTTTTGTGTTTTTTCTTGTAGCAGTTGTTACTTATGAAATTCTCATCTGTGAGTGGCCTTATTTTGCTTCTCAATTTATAACATTATGGCAATATGTATCATTAGACAGTAGATATATTCCTAGCAAAAGTAGTCCTCAACTTATTTAGTAATTCAAAGTTACAACGGCATTGAAAAAAGGTGATTTATAACCTGTTCTCACACTTACAAGTGTTGCAGCATTTCCATGGTCATGTGATCAAAATTTGGGCATTTGGCAACTGGCATGTATTTATGGTGGTTACACTGGATTCTTACCAGCAAAGTAAATGCAGATTCACTTATCAACTATATGATTCACTTAACAACTGAAGTGATTTGATTAACAACCATGGCAAAAAAACCTTCTAAAATGGGGCACGACTAATGTAACAATTGCCTTGCTTAACAAGTTGAACTTGTTTGTGGTAATAGGTTAAGGACTGACTACATATATATATATATATATATATATATATATATATATATATATATATATATATATATATATATATATATATATATATATATGTTATACATATATAACATACACACACACACACATACCTATGTGTATGTGTACGTACATACACAATCTTACTGTTGGATTGGGTAAATCATTTTATAGACATATCAGAGGGTAGAGAAATACCTTGCAAAAATAAATTCATGCTGACATGGGTTTTAGTATCCTTTTAAATAAAAAATAAGGAGCATATTCAGCATTTTTCATTTAGTTTGTAAGAAAATTCTCCTTATTTGCTGCCACTGAATGTGGAATTTAAGAAACATTGTATATATTTAAGTCATAAATTATTATCTTAGCTGCTTTTCAGAAGTAATAATAATATAAGCACATTTGTTTCTACCCATCCTACCCAATCTCCTTAACTGTTGGCTAGGAAGTGTTTTCTGGCAGAGCGCTGAAGGACAGCCTTTCCTGCTGTGGCACCCTCCCTTTGGAACATAATTCCTCTGAGATTAGATTAGCCTATCCCTGTTGACCTTTTGTAAAGTCTTGAAAATATGGCTTTGGATCCAACCTTGGGACTCTGAACCCACCTTCTGGTTGACGATGATAGAACAAACTATGCTCAGGTACTATGTGTTTCTATTTTTTAAATATTTTTAATATTTCTTTATTTACTATATTTATATAGCTGCCCTTTTTGCATTCATTAATAGTGGGCAGTGTACAATAAAAGAACAATCATAAAAAACTAACAATTAAAAATACAGCAATTAAATCACCAATCATTATGAATGCTCAGAATCACATAAAAGGGAGGTGGGTTATATAAAATATGAATGAATGAATGAATGAATGAATGAATGAATGAATGAATGAATGAATGAATAAATATGGGAGGAAGGAAGGGAGATAGATGAATGAATGAATGAATGAATGAATGAATGAATGAATGAATGAATGAATTTAATATCTCAGTTCTTAACCTTGAACTCTTACTGAATATTGTGATCTCAGAAATCAGTCTTTGAGTCATAATTTTTTGCACTGACGTATATTGTGTATGCATACCTCATATGATCACAAAAATAAACTGAATAGGATCTTGGTATTGTGTCTAATGTAATAAAATAGTGAAATTTTGGCATTCAAAAAGTAGCTATATCTCTCTCTTAAGAAAGAAGCAGATCAAAATGGCTTGTAACTCAGATATTATCTTGTTAAATAACTAAGATGTGACGTGATACACCTATCTCTAAATTAGAAACTTATCCAAAAGGTTTACATGTTGAAACATAACTATTAGAATGTGGTCAAAATCATTTCACTTTTCTGATGAAGCCTGGGCATCAGCAAGTATGCTTAACTGCATATTTTATATTCTTCAGTAATAGCAGTGAGGAATTGAATTATTTGCTTATTAGAATCTAAATTATTCAGCACATCAAATTTATTTTGTGGAAGAACAAATTTGGTATACAAAAATTTTGCGTACTTGATCCTGAAACTTTAGTAAAAGGTATTCATTATGTTTGTAGCATATATTATATCCCACTCTCATATAAATTAGGTACTACACTAGTCAAATTTTATTAAGTCTTTGGCCCTTTAAATTATTCTGCAGCCATTTAGACGAAGTAAAGGGCTGTAAAATAAATTGGAATGTTGAGAAATAGAACAGGTAGATAAGTGCAAAAAAGAGGGGGATTGAACTCTTTTGAGCACCCCCCTTCTTCTACATTCCCTCCATATATCTACTGTGTTGGAGTGGGCTCTCAAAATCTTGGAAAGGATTAGCAGCTACAAGTAAGAGGGAGATCACTCATCTCTGTTCAACTAATGTAAGCTTTCTATTAGCAGAGGAACATTAGTCCCCTTAGGCTGTAGTATTGTATTGTTATGTTGGTTTCTATTTGAGCAAAGTTCAGATAAGGCCAAGTAGGTAAGGTTTGCCTCATTTTTACAGATATGGATTTGAATGTACAGAATATATAATAATCCTAGTAGAATGTTAGTTTAGATCTTCTAATATGTAAAAACATATTAGCAATGTTTGTTGTTATGTTCATAGGGTTCAGCAATATGCTTCCAGCTCTTTGTTTCAGTTTCTATGTCAGCTAAAACAAATTCATGTCTTTTTTTAAAAAAAAAATCCTCAATGGATTAATATTTATTGAAGACTTTTTAAACTGCTGTTTTAATGCTGGATTACATTAATTAAATTAATCCATCATAGTATTGGATTTGGGTCAGCACTTATTTTCATCTGTTTGGAAAGCATATTTAATTTTTCATGGGTGATTATGGAAGCTGTAATTTAAGATACTAGAAATTTTCTGTTATTGATCAGAATTTTCTGAAAACAGAAAAATACTTTTAATTTAGCATACTGGCATCCACAGACCACTAGGGAATGAGCAAAAACATTTTAAAAAATTGAAAGGCGCTTAATAAATTGTCATAGACCAGTATTGTATTTGTCATAGACCAGTATTGTATTAGGGCTTTGTATGGATTATTCTAGTTATTACTAGATTAATTGCCTTTCTTATATTTTTAATTCAAACAATGTAAATTATTTTAAGGACATAATTAGATAGCTGTATTCTATGTTTTGTCATGCAACTGCTGTTCTTGCTATTGTTATTTCACCATAACACGTTACAAATAATGACATGGAAAATAGCCCTAAATTTAACTATTATTAATGATACTGTGGTCCTTGCAATTCTTTCTAATAATAAAGGCTTGGAACTGTCAAATGATTGCACAAATATCCTAATCTATTTAGATAGCTTTTTAATCCAAGTCATCAATCATACTTATTAGCATTTACAACTGCATGATGCTGTCATTTAAATGTTGCTTGTATTGGGAGATTATGCTGGCAGTGATCTGCAGGTGCAACTTTCACTCAAACACTATTCCCCAGTAGCAACCTAGTATCTAAGTTTGGAGAGAGTGCCATCTTCAGTTTCAAATGTCTATTGAAGGATAATATTGAGTATGTTTGTATATTGAGAGGTGGTTTTTTTGTCATTTGACTATAAATTTATTCATTCCTGCTTTATGCATGGCAGTAGGGTGGGAAGTATATGCATTTATATTGACTAATATTACTACTATTGAATTGTTACTTTATAAACATTTTATGTATATTACTTTCAATAGTCTCAATAATTTTAAGTTTTACATAATATTTTCAATATGGAGTTTTATATTGTACCCCAATATAGTAATAGTTATTATTTTTATTTATTTATAAATACTCATCAGACTGCTGTGTTTTGAAAGGATAAATGAAAAATAATAGAGATAGCAATGAAATAAAATTATTGTACCCTTCGTATACATTTCATTCTGCTCATTTGTAAATTCAAATGTTACTTTACTATTTCAATTGGATTGGTATTTCACTTTTCAGTAGATTGCTGTAGTACAAAGTCTTTCCTTTATTTCTGATATATTCTATAAGACACATTGCAGTAGGGATAGGTGTTGCTGCTATTACTACTATTCCTCTTTTTAAAAAAATGTCACCATCTTTAAAAAACCATTAATGCTACTGACCCTTTGTCTATAATGAAATATAATGCTAGTTTGTGTAAATCTCTTACTTGCCTTTAAATTTAAAAGACTTCGTAAAATACAAAACATATGTGTCATAGTGACAGCAGGCAAGTAGGAACTGTCGAATTGGGTTCATTAAAAGAGCCTTGAAATACATGCACCACATCAGATAGGTGAAAGACAAAAGCTGTTGATGTGAGGGACCTCTGAATGCAAGTCATATAAACAGAAGCATGTAGAAAGCTTGTGGTCTGAGACAAATTTGCTTCTAACTCAGAATTGGCTTTGGTTAATTTAGAATTTGTTCTCAAGGAGGATAGAAGTATCTTTAGCGCTATCTGAAATGAGACAATAATGCTCTGTAGGGTTAACTGATTCGGTACAATTCTGTATGTGTGGTAGTCAAATATAATTGGTATTAAACCTAATATAACGTGTGTATGTTTTGCTAAAAAATGAAACTATTGTGCTTGAGAATTCTCCTAATCTACTTAACTCTTTTAAGAGGAAAACGAGGTAAGCTTGAAATTTATTTCCATATCATTTCTTATTTATAAGAAGCAAGGGAAGACAAAAAATATACGTGTCTTAAAGAATAATTGTGGTTTTAATTATTGATATGTTAAGGGAACTAGTGTTTTCATGAATTAGATCTTTTACATTTAAAATATAAATTTCATATTATATTCGCTTATAGAACTTCACAACTGATTATATATCTAGCATTGTTTTATAAAGCTGTGTATAATCTGAATGTATAGACAAAATATAAATGCCCATTGATAACTCAGATAATTTATAATTGAATTATTCAGTTTTATTTTGTGGGGAAAGCAATGTTAAATAATCTGTAACTTTAGAAATTGGTTTTCTAAATAACAACAGCATAGTTACGGTATATTCACATTTACTTAGAAATCCTGTTGTTTAATGAGTATTCAGAATATATGTATAATTTTGTGTGTGTGTGAATTGTGGTAACAAATAAACTGTTGCTATTTTAACCAAACAATGACACATGCCTGTTTTTTCTAATACTTTAAAAGAATAACATAAAGCATTGAAATAGTTTGTTCCTTTTAGAAATAGATTCAGTACTATAGAGGTTTCACTAATTTATCTGTCTATAACACAATGTTGCCTATTGTTGCTTTGGCACAGTTTCTTAGGCTGTTTTTAAAACAATGTGCACTTCAAGTATAACGTAAATGGTGTATTATATTCAGATTATATAATATTAGTAGATTGTAGATTATAACATACTGCTTTTGAACAGTTTGTTTCCTTGAAGATAATTTATATTCAACATAATTTAGGAATTTTAAAAATTAATTAACATTTGTTATATAGGAACAATATTTTATTATAGAAAAGTTTAGAGAGAAAGAAAAGAGATTTACAGATGGAAGAAGGCGGGGCTTAGCAGTGAGAAGACGGATTTTCAGGCTATTCCTGAAATTCCCCTATTCCGAAGGAATTGGACGGTTCATTTTGAACCCAAGCTGTCCCAGAGAGACAGTGAAAGGTAGGAGGAGATCCAGTGATCCCAGAGACGTTCGCAAAGTCTCTGGGGGCTTGGAATTTAACCTCCTTTGCCAGTGACTTCTGGATTAGCCGTAGGCTAACTGAAATTGCAGATAGCTCCAAAGAATGGCGAAAGTGTTTTCCAGCTGGTAAGGTGATTTTATTATTCAGAGAAAGACAGTCCGCATAAAAATTTAAGCTAATTGAAACCAAAGAACAGAAGAATCTAGCGGCGATTTCGATCTCTTTATTGGTTTATGGACGGTGGTTACCCTATTTTTTAAATGTTTTAAATGCTATTTACATGGACAAAGGAAAGATTACTCCAACATCTCCGCTGATCCTCTGTAAGTGGGCTGTAAACCAATTCACTATAATTTGGCTCCTTACAACTTGACACTTTTATTGCTTGGCTGGTTTGGTCTAAGATCAGATAAGATTGTACAGCTCCCAGCTTGTTTTTACTTGCAAATTCCTTAGAGTTTCCAAAGGAAAAATACTAACTGCGTACAAATATGGCGTCTATTCAAGTCTCTATTCAAATGATTTCTTCTGCACTACAAAAATTATCTGCCACATATGACAGATTTGAGAGGAAACTGGATTATTTACTGTTTCTAGCAACAAAATATGAAGAAAAAAATGAGAATGTTGAATGTTTGAATGTTCTTGAAATACAAACGAAGAATGTTAGAGATGAAGATTTTCAACTTGCTGATATTCCAGGCAACTGGTTTACCTCTGAGGGAGAAAAAGATGGAATGTCTGAAAGGGGGGCAGCCACACAGAAGATTTACTTTGAAAGACAGAGCATAGGAGGAGTGAGAAGCATTAAAGAATTTATACTTTATGAAATATCATCTGCAAAACTTTTGATACCACCACTGAGAATTAAAGACAAGCTGAAAAAGGAAACAAACGGAAGACGGCAGCATTATATGAGAGGCACCATACGCAAAAAGGTGCAAAGATTTTTTGTATGGACTTGCTCATAGAGACGTTTGGAGAACTCGACCCACGAATGGCAACAGGATTAAGGAGGTTTTGTTACTGGAGAGACACAGGCTAATAGATGGAAGAATACAATTCAAAACTAGCTAAACCTAATTAAATTCATTTGTAATAGATATAGTTGAATAATAATTGATAATGATAGTAATGTATATAATGTGGAGTTGATATGATAAATAATAATTGGATATGAGAAGGGGAGGTTAGAAATATTTTTGGACCATATATAAAGGTTATTAATCACAATAATTATTACTATTAAAAATAAAATAAAACTATATACAGTTAAATCTTAACTAATATGGGGAAAATGCTGTGATATACGATATAATTACATAAAGAAAGGAGAATGATAATAAACTATATACATGGAGGATGGAATTTTTGGTATTAAATATTATGGATGTTTAGCTAAAACAGGATATGAGGATTTGATGTTAATGGAGGATTTTATAAATAAGTAAATGAAATGCTAGCATGTGGTTATGGATTAAATCTTTGGCATAGTTAAGGATGAAGGATGTTTAAACAACTGTAGTCAACTAAAAGTGGAGGTATGATGATGTTAATATGGTAAACATTTGAATTAAGATATTTGAATTAATATGAATTAATGGAAGAGATGCACAAAAACATGTTGTAACCAGCTGATATACTTTTTTATAACATATACTTGTTGTGTTTTTTGTTTTGTTTTTTTGTTTCTTTTTCTCTGCCTTGTCTTTTGTTTTTTGGTTTTTTTTTGTTTTGATTTTTTCCCCCCACTGTTGTGGGCATGTGTTGTTTATGTAACAAAAAAATAAAAAATAAAATTATTACTAAAAAGAGATTTACAGTTACAGGAAGTTGCTAAAAGAAAGTATTTTGTAGAATAGAATGATAAATTATTATAACCAATTTGTTCTTCAGTTTAGTTTATATGATCCAGTGAACAGCATGCAGGAGTATCAGATTGCAAGTTTCTTTAATTAGGACGCACACTGGGTGGATCTGATATTTTTATTGGTTACAAATTTTAAACGAAAAGTTTATAAAATAGGATCTCATGCATTTTATTTCGATAAAACTTTTACATTTGCATTGTTTTTAAAGACACAGAATTACACTAAGTGCCTCCTCAAAAATAGTTTTTTTTTTTTTTTTTGTGGAACTATTTTCCTAGCCTGAATCACAAAAGAATATATGCTGAGAAAAAAAGGTCCATGCTTAGATAGTTGTAAAAGAATTATAAAATACTACATAAAATCATTTTAAAATGTTAAATCGTGCACTTATTCAGTCTATATAGAATGACAAATAAGAGTGTACAGTGCAAAAATAAAAAGCGAAAGAGCAATTAAAACATGAGCTATGACATAGAATTCAGTAGCATTTATTGGCAACTGTTTAATCTTCTTTATGTAGACTTCTGTGAAATGTTGATAGCTCTCAGAATCTCTTCAAAACATGTCACTGGAACATATTTATTATTGCTTATTTGAAAATGACGTTTAAGAAAATTTACTATGAGTATGGAATATCATTACATAAAATTGTTACATACATAGGGAGTAATCATATGACCAACACGTGATTAAGTGATTAAGTAAATCCACGCCCATTTCTTTGTCCTTCAGGTTTTTGGAACATGATCTTAATCCCAAAGATAGTGGTTTGGGCATTAATTATTTTTAGTTACCTACAGCTAAACTTTGTTTTGTTTTTGTAATCTCTTTAAAGAGAATATAAAATATAACTGCATTATGCATTTTCATTATTTAATAATTTTTACTGATAGGAATTGTATGCTGATTAATTGTACATTGTTTAAAATTGCAGGAGTTTCCTAGGGCTGAGTAATAAATAATTCTTATCAATTTGAGCATCTTTCTTCTTTTTGTAGCTTATGTAAATAGGGCCTTATAGTTTATGTTCTAGGATTGCTGTAAAATAATACAGTACATGTTCTATTGTAAACTAAGCAGCATAACTAGGCAATTCTCACTTGAGCGGGACAAGCAATTCTGCTGCTAAGCAGAATAGGAAATCATGTGACTATGCTTTCAGACTGAAAAAGAAAAAAAAACTATATACTCAATTCCACACCTTTGGTTTTTGTTTGCCTCCTAACCACTCCCCTGCTCTTTGAAATGCTCAAGTGCCATCTTGTACACTTCAAAAGTAATTTGATCACATCGGAAGCCCAGGGCTGGGAACCACAGGTATACTATTCAAACAGCTTACTCTCTTGAAATCTCTTCGTCTCCAATCTCTCCATTCTGCAATGAGAAAAAGGAGGGAGAAAAACAAGTGATTTCTGTAGGCAAATTTTTTGCCTCCTTCTAGCCCACCACCTCTGAGAATTGAGAGATTAGATGGGAAGGGATTGCAAGGGAGTAAGTTTTTTTCTCTTCTACACATTGAAAGTAATGTGATTGCATCAACAGTTCCAGGCTGGGAGTCATAGGGAAGTGTGGTTCATATTTGAAATTCGTCATTTTCACACAGGGAGGCAAAGGTATACAGGTAGTCCTTGACTTATGATCACAATTGAGCCCAACGTTTTTGTTGCTAAGTGAGACATTTGTTAATTTTGGCCCATTTTATGACCTTTCTTGCTGCAGTTGTTAAGTGAATCACTGCAGCTGTCAAGTTAGTAACGGGAGTTGTTATGTGAATCTGGCTTTGTCATTGACTTTGTCAGAAGATCACAAATAATAATCACATGACTCTGGGACACTGCGACTGTCATAAATACAAGTCAGTTGCTAAGTATCTAACCATAGGGATGTTGCAACGATTGTACGTTTGAAAAATAGTCATAAGTCACTTTTTTAGTGCCCTTGTAACTTCAAATGATGACTAAATGAACTGTTGTAAGTCGAGGACTACTTGTATATAAAATCACTAAACTTTGCATTGAGATTCGAGTATCAAATGACAGGAATATTACTCATATATGTAAATAAAATTGTTTCAGTGAACATATTTTTAAAATTTACACCATCACTCCCATTGTAAGATTATAATACTTTACATATCTGTTTTAACTTTTATAAAAATCTGAAGTCAGAATTAATCAACCCCCAATTTGGAGAACTTCCTATCAATGAGAATAAAGCATATTACTATTTATTTATTCTTTTCATCTTTTTCTGGGTAGATATATACCAGTCAGTGACCATAAATAAATGGACTAAATTATGTTATAGCCTGCCTTTCTATTCTAGCAAATACTGATCTGGACCATCTAAGAAAGAAGACAGCTGGAATGGAATGGAATAGGAGTAAATACTGCTGTTTTCTAGAGAGAAGAGAGAAAATGGGAGAAAGTTAGTTCAGTTGGCTGGGTGGGTTGGAAGAGGGAATTACAATGTTGTTTGTTATTTTGTTATAAAATCAGTTAGGCTTTTATAACAATGAGTATTTTTAAATACTGTAATACTTGAGAATATATTACATTTCTGGTGACACCTGTGAAAAGGATTTCTATGCATATACACAGCCAGAGCTAGAGGGAGACTTATACAACATATACTCTGCAAAGTGTCCTTTCTAATACTTTGAGAACACTTCAAATCTTCAAACATTATTTATCTACATTGCTTCTATATAGATTTTTACTTCTCTCCAGACCAGACTCATAACACCTGCACATATAAGTGGAATTTAAGAATATATTATGGAATATCTCTGTTGTATTAATAAACATATCCTGATATCAAACACTTCTATTAAATAGTTAAGTAACATTAAATCAAAGCTAGAAGAGGACATTATCTCTACAAGCACATATGGACAGCCACCTCTGGAAGAACCTTCTGTGGGATGTGGCTACTTTAGCTCTTCACAGAGGCTACCTTCCTTGTGTCAACACATTCTACAAATACTTGGTTTAAATTGTTAGCCCAGTCCTATTGTGTCTACTATCTGAAGTACTTTCATTTCCTTATGGACCATTTACCTATTTTTCTTCTCTTAATACTTTTCTTTTTTCTCTACTGAGCACTCTGGTTTATTCTCAAAGTATTAGATAAAGGTTTCTCCTGTTTAGCTGTATCCAACTCTAGGAAGTAATGCTCATATTGGTTTTTTAGCAAGGCTCATTTCCATGGTCATGTGGCCAGCATGACTATATTCTAAAGGCACACAGAACACTGTTATCTCCCTACCAAATTGGTACCTATTTATCTACTTGTATTTGCATGCTTTCAAACTGCAGGTAGACAGGAGCTGTGGCAAGTAATGGGAGTTCACCCTATTGTGTGCCACTCAGGTCTTGAACCCAGGCTGTCACCTTTGCAGCTGCATAAGTTCAGTGTCTTTAATTGCTGAGCCATCACATCCCCATCTCTAAATATTAAACAATTCACTATATTTGTAAATCATGTACTTTGGTGCCAGTGGTGGGTTCCAGAGCCCGTTCCGGCATCACCCACCTGCACGCGCATGCAGGAGGCAGGCGTATGTGTTGTAGCTGCCAGCGACGCTTCTGCAAGCCTCCCCGATGCTCCAGCTGCTCAGCGGAGTGTCATGTAGGTACTGTACACGCTATGCGCATGCGCGGAAGCACTGAAGGCTTTAAAGGACAGGTAAGGAGCTCAGGCGGGCGGGTGGGCCCTCCAGAGCACCATACCGGAACGGTACCCGGTGCTCCGGGCAGGCTCCTATTTGCTTGTACCGGGGCATACCACCTGCAACCCACCACTGCTTGGTGCATTAAACACTGGTAATGAATACCTTTTGAGTTTTTGATAATAGGTGCAAAAGTGGAGAAAGGGGGAAGCTGAGGCTTGCTATTTATTGCTCTTAAATAAAATACAACAATGATTTTCACTTGTATTTTGAACATCATCAATAAATATTTCTTATTAATTAAAGTTTGAAGTGGATATCAGTTCAGAAAACAATTCTATAGAATTGAAAACAGCCTGTCTTTCTGATTTCTATGTGGACAAACTTAGACGTTTGATTTCTGTACTTCAAATTTTCTCAAACTGCTGTTAAGTTGGAATCTGTTGATAGAATAATTAAACACTCTCTGTACATCGTATGTCCATACAGTAGAATATGAGAAGCATTTTATAGAGATTGTGGTGAGTAATAAATATTCATTTTTTATGAGGTAAGTGCATGAACTTCAAATGAGGAAATCTTTGTGGTTATGATCACTTGTAAGCATGATTTCTTTTCTATTTCTTTTTTTGCAGGTGAAAAAAACGTGCCCAGATTTAGATGTTTCAGAATCTCAGAATTCCAGGTATTTGACACATTTGAGTGATAATCAGCTATTAAATTATTTATAAAACTAATAATTAAAGCCAAAAAATAATGAAAATAAGAGGGTGGATTATTATCAAAAATTAAAAATGCTGCACATTTATATAGTCCATGATTTGGACTATACATACATATACTGTATATGCCAAGATTAAAACTAGGGCAAAATATGGATTATGATTTATAACATCTGTTTCTGTCTTTTACATGAAATAAAAATGGAACAGATATCAATAAAAATTACATATAATACATTTCAGTGTTTGTTGTGTTTGTCTCTATTTTTGCAATACAATAAGACTATTACCTGCCTGTTAGAAACTGAGTTGTGCAATCAGTGGGCGAGTAAGCAAAATGTCATCTGCACATGTGTAGGTTGTAGATTGAGCACGAAATGATCCCTCCCTTTTTCGTGGAAAAATTGCCTTCCACAAAAATGACACTTGGTGCCAGAAAGTTTGGAGATTGCTGCTATATACATTTCAAATGAAAATTTGTTGTACAGTAGAGCAAAGTATTATATAAAGTCAATAACAAACCTTAAACTAGAGTGACACTAAGAGCGTGCTATGGTAGAGAATATATGCCTGGAACATGATAATTCTTTCATAAACAGGGCTTAAGAAAATATTATACATAAAGTGAAATGTCAGCATAAAATGGATGTTGGAGATGCTTTCCCTTGCAGAATCTCTGAGGATTTTTTATATGGGTTTCAATCCTTAATTTATTTAACTGACTTTATTGTGTATTGGTTTTGGACTTGAGAGTATTAGAATAAGTGCAGATGGAATATGTTTTTATAGTAGGGAAGTAATTAGGTTGGGTGTGGGAACATTGTCAGGAGAATTCTTGGAGCGACATGAGTGTATCAGCAAATTCTTTGTCTTAGCTTTTCTTTTACAAGAAATATGCAAGCTATTATTTGTGGCCTACATAATTATCTGAAGGAATTTACTGATATAAAAACACATCTAGGGGAAGAATGAGTCCAGTATATACCTGCTATGAACAAAAAAGAGAATATTTAATTTGCAGTTTAGTGAAGGGGGAAAGGGAATAATAATGAATGATTAATGTTATCTTTTTGTAAGTTAGTAATTTTCATTAGATTGCCTACAATATTTTAATATATGTTTTTTCAAATTCAAGGAGACATTTACTTAAATGATGATTTAAATAAGGACTTGAAACTTGAAAATATTTTTATGTTATCATTAAATAAATTGTATATATGTACTTTGAAACATCAAATAAATTTCATTTAGATTATGAAGATACACAGCATGAAAATGATTTCTTTAAAATTGATGCTTCAATATTACTTGTGTAGTCTGGGACTGCAGATCTTTCTTCACTAATTTTAAATCAAATTATAGTATCTTCCTATGGTCACCTGATTTGTGATGACTTTTCCCCCCCAATAATTCATCCAAATAAATGAAAGTATTTGCTGTGATTGCCAAAGAATAAATGGGGCTCTTCGGAGTGACTTTGTTTTTAATCAGAAGCCTTCTCCTTGAACTTGTTTTTCAAGTTGATAAGACATTATTGATGTATGATCTCATAATCATGCCCTGCTAGGAAAAGTATCATTATAGTTTATTCCATTTAAACTATTTTTCATAGCTATCATATAAACCTATAAGAAAACCTACATTTACAATAAACTGAGCATATCTAGCCATAATATTTTAATATTATTATATATGGCTTACTACAAGGAAAATATTTTCCTGAAATATCTATGATAACTAGTCTTCCTACAAAGAAATACAGATCCATCCAGTCTCATTTTGCATTGTGCTTGGTTCTGTTATATAATATTCTGTGTGTGGGGGGGACGGGGACTGCAATTTATATATTTTTATTTTTTAATAACTTCAGTTCTTACTAATATTTGTTTTGACAAAATCAGTGGGCTTCACCTAGAAGAGTTACATCTTCCTTATTGCACATTGTTTTCATTTATACTACGACTCGAATTAGCTTGATTCACTAAAATGTTAAAATGTAATGTTAAATTATTAGATGAAGTCATAGGAGAGCAAAGTCCAAGTCCATTCTTACCCATCCACAGTCATGTGAAATGTACATCTGATATAAAGCTTTCCTCCCTTTTTTTAAATAGATATAATCAATATGTTGCTTTTATTTCATTTTAACAGCATAAAAGTGATATAATTCAACAAAAATCTCCCAAAAAATTGTTTTTTGTCATTTATTCATCAAAATTAACAGATATGCCATTTTCACTTAAGGCTGGCAGTGATCAGTTAACATCCTTGGGAAAAATAGATACTTTATTGAAAAGTCACAGCTTAAGTTCTAAACCTTTGAATTTGAAAACAATTAATTGTTGACGTCTTGAGATTGTGTGTGTGTGTGTGTGTGTGTGTGTGTGTGTGTATGTGTGTGTGTAAAAATAAAAATAAAGTTCCCTTTAGGAACTCTCAAAGTAATGGACTTAGTAATTTCAATAATACACAATATCTATAAAAATGATATTTAGCATATTCAAATCACAATATAATAATCCTAAAATTGCTCTTCCCATTGCTTTGTAAGTACAGGTAGTCCTCAACTTACAACAGTACCTTTAGTGGCATTCATAATTACAAAGGCACTGAAAAAAAGTGATTTATGATCATTTTTCACATTTACAATTAATGTAGCAGCTTTAGGTCAAGTGATCAAAATTCAGATGCTTGGTAACTGACTCATTGATGACAGTTGCAGTGTGCGGGGTCATGTAATCAACTTCTATAACCTGACAAGCAACATCAATGGGAAAGACAGATTCACTTAACAACCCTGTTGCTAACTTAACAACTGCAGTGATTCGCTTAACAACTGGCAAGAAATGTTGCAAAATGGGGAAAACCTCACTTAACAACTGTCTCAATTAGCAACAGAAATTTGGGGCTCAATTGTGGTTGAAGGGTGAAGAATACATGTATATTACAGAACATAGGCACCAGTGATGGGTTGCAGGTGGTACATCCCAGTATGGGGTACTGTTCCAGTACGGTGCTCCAGAGGGCCCACCCGAGCTCCTTACCTGTATTTGAGCTCTTCAGCCCTTCCATTCACATGCACGGAGCATACGGCACCTTTGCGATGCTCCGCCGAGCAGCTGGAATGTTGCGGAGGTGTCGTGGAGGTAAGGATGCATGTCCGTGTGCGCGCATGCTACACTCGTGCATGTGGGGGACGCCGGACCCTGTTGCATTGTACCGGTTGCACCGGGATCTGGAACGCATCACTGATAGGCACATAAAAGTACATAAGCACATATTTCCACGAAGGTCTTATGTTCTTAAGGGAAACCTGTAAATTATACTTTTATTATATGTAACCATCTGTTATTATATTCACTTCTTAGCATATCAATTGATGGCCAAAAATATTTCTGAGCAAGTTTCAGGGTCAAGAAATTAGAAAATATCCAATAGCTCTTATGAGAAAATTTAAGAAGCATGTATTTTCGATTTGTAGCAACATGGTATAGAGCCGAGGTGGTGCAGTGGTTAAATGCAGTACTGCAGGCTACTTCAGCTGACTGCAGTTCGGCAGTTCGGCTGTTCAAATCTCACCGGCTCAGGGTTGACTCAGCCTTCCATCCTTCCGCGGTGGGTAAAATGAGGACTCGGATTGTTGTTGGGGGCAATATGCTGACTCTGTAAACCGCTTAGAGAGGGCTGAAAGCCCTATGAAGCAGTATATAAGTCTAACTGCTATTGCTATTGCTATATACTCTCTCATGTTTACTATCTCAATGCAATTACTAATTGTGTTGCTCTTATTCTAAGGTTTATCATTTGCACTATGATATTTAAACATTAAACTGTCAGGAGAGAGTTGTCTGAGCTTGGTAGTTTTCTTACAAACATTTCATTACCTAAATTAGGTAATTTCATCAGTGCTAGACCTAAAGCTGCCATGTTATAAATTTGTCTGACCATTAAAGATAAGTGAGGATAAGTTCTTTTGAAGTCATCTATACATTCAGAAGGCTGTTTATCAAAAAAGGGGTAAATGTATTCTTCTGCATTGCTCCAAGGGTAAGAAAGCTTATGCCTTATATAAAATCTGTTAAAAAGATGATACCAGACTATTTCTTTGACTAGCATAGAGTAGCACATCTCTCCTTCCACAACGCCTTTAAAAGAATAGTTGACTCTTGGCAGCCAGCTATACTGTGAAAGCAAGCTTAGGTTACAGAAATTTCAGCAACTGGATTACTTTCAGTTTAAAATCCAATTATCTTTCAGCTTCTTATGTCAGAGATTTCTTCAATTTCTTTCTCATGCTCTTTCTCTGAACTTGCAAACTGGCTGCCCTTTTATAAGGCAATTAAAGAAAAGGCAAATGTCGTTAACATTACTCTATTTTTGTAATTCCAGAGCAAAAAGAATAGATGGAGTTTTAATTCATAGTATAGGCTCTCTATCACCAAAATGTTGGAAAATTTAGCCAAGGGAATGATTTTAAAATCAGTTTTACTCTTGCCCATAGAGAAAAAATATTTTTTTCTTCTCAACTGAGATAATAAATGAAGATAATTTAATTTTAATTAAACTCTCTGAGGAGTTCAGCAACTTAAAGTACAGAAGAAAGATAAAAGCCAATCATTTTAAGATCATAATTGTCTTTTTGCACATATAATTATCCTTTTTTTTTCTTTTTTAAACATTATTTTCTTGGCCATTTTGATATGTACTTACTTAATACGGTAAAATTCTTTTCTTTTTGTAACTGATCTAAGAAATAGTTCGGCAAAAGGAACTGTGGTGTTCTTTGCTAATATCTCTGATAAAAAGGTGAAGAAGTGGGTGATGTAAGATTAAGCAGAATCATCACAATGGCTGAAGTAGTCAAAATGTGTCCGGTTTTATTCTGAGCTCAAGACAAAAAGTATGCAGGAGATGACCAGACTGAACCTAAGGGAGGTCATACGTCTTGAGTCCCTTCGCATTCACAAGGGATCTAACTCCAGCCCACCTTGAATTCCATTGAGTCTTACCTACCACCAATTTGCTTTTACCATTAGTAGTTCAGATTATTGCAGAACGTTTAAGCTTGTGAAGGATCAGATGATGGAATGTATGCACAGATGAGGCCCTGGGGATCAGAGGAAGGGTCATATGTGGCGATAAGATCCAGGATGGAATGGACATGAGAGTGAGGAATATGAATTCTGATAAAACATTTTCTATTGTCCTTATTTCTTTGCCTTGACAATTAAGAACTTTGCTTCTTTCTTGTCTCTCATTGAAGAGGGAGGGGGAGTCACGGGGGAGCTGCCTCAGATAAAACTGTTTCTTTTTTTATTCTGCTGTGCAATAGGAAAGAGGGGGGGCTGCACATTAACAACGAGACAAAAGTTAGCACCTTAAAACCACTAGCCAGAGTATTAGGAACAAGAATAAGTTGCTTATAAGAAAAACCCCAAAACCCACATAGAGGTGGCACACTTTGCAAGATACCCATGACCTGGGGGGTGAAAAACAAGTGACGTGAAATCCAAATAACCAATCAATATTATTTGTTATGCATGCATTATTAGGGAAAGGGCAAAGGGTTGAATGTGACCATCCCTTGACTATAAAAACTGCTGTAAGATTCTAGTCTTGGCCCTTGGTTAGCTTTTCAAACCAAGGTCCTTATATCTTGGTACCAAAATAAAAGTACAATTCTAGATCACACCTTGTGTCTGGTGACTTATCAGCTTCGACACCAAGCAAGATCCCAGTTTTGGGGACAACACTTGCAATAAACCTTTATATTCGTTTGAATTGCCTGGATTTCCTGGTTTCCTTGCACTTGACAAGTATGTCCTATTTTGTGCCTATCCTTGCTTGTCTCTAATAGTCATGTGACTATGTTGTGGGACAATAGGATTTTATTTTTAGGAACATCTGAATGCTTTGATTGAAATGGATTATAACATAGTTTTATAAACATCATCAGAGAAGTAAATGTGAATTCTGCTGGTTCAGTTGAACCTGCCAGCTACTTTTATTTATATAGGTGGGTTAATTCATTAATGGAACTGATGTGCATGATCCTTTAAGTCAGAGAATGATGTGTGTGGGTGTGGGTGTTTGTAGATATCTGAAAATGCTAATGATCTGCAAGCTCTAGTCTTCAAAGTCAAGGAGCATAGGGAAAATTTGGACTAAAATTAAATATAAAGATCAGACTAATGTCAACTTATTCATCCATAACTTTAACAATATGGAGGTAACTTCTGCCTTTTAGGATCCATTATCATCTATAAAGAAACCAGCAGTCAAGAAATATATCACAAACTAGAAGTACGTAGGGTGGCAGTGAAGGCCTTGGAAAAAATATTGAGATACTGGACAGGTCACTATCTACAAAGCTCAGTATTGTGCAGGTATTAACTATTTTTTCCCTGACACAATATGAAAGTGAAGGTTGGACATTGAAGAAGCAGAATAAAAAGAGTACTAATGTTTCTGAAGTTTGGTGTTGGGCAAGATTTTTGAGAATATTATAGATAGCCAAGAAAACAAATCAACCTAGAGTTGTCATCTGAGGTACAAATGACCAGGCTCAAATAATGATATATTATGAAAACACCCAATTCCCTTGAGAAATCTGTGGTGTTGGGAAAGGTGAAAGGAAAGAGAGGGAAAAGATGACAATAACAACAAAGTGGATGGATTTAATTATAGTAACAACAGATCCACATTTAAAGACATTGAAGAGTCTTAAATGGCCGCTGAGAGTCATTACCAGTGTGATGGTGGTGTGTGTGGGTTGTGTGTAGGTGTGTGTGAGAGAGAGTATCATTAGCTGTAAGAATGCTTTCCTTTAAAGAATCTGGTTTATAGACAGAAGTGGCATGCTAAAATATTTTTCTCCAGCTGATAATGTTACGTGGATAGAATGTCTATTTGGAAAAGATAGTCATATGTAGCCTGGTTACATTAGTATTGGCATTGCTATACTATAGAAAAATGTATTTGGACACTATTTATTTATTGAAAACTCAGTTGTCTGAGAATTTAGATATGAATCTATCTTATACTGGATAATGAAAAAAATGAATTTCTGTCTGTTTTATTAGTATTCTAGTTTCTTGTGTGTAAAGAAATAAAATTCACTATTAATGCCAAATCATATCTTGTTTTAAAATTGCAAATAATTTATCAAAGGAAAATATAGTGCACAAGGAGTATATACAATTTTAACTCTTAATATATTTAAATACAGATGTTTTATTAGCTGCACGCTTGCTCAGAATGCCATTATGTGACTGTTCTTGTGGGCTGAAAGGTTTTTATTAATTTATCCTTCCCTTGGCATAAGGCGTGCACAGTATTTTATGAGCTGAGAGACTTGTTGTTCAGTGATAATCATTCTACAACATGTAGAGGATACTAGGATGATAGTTAAAAGACCGTTGGCTTATCTGAATGGTCGTTCTCTGGGCGCTGCGGGAGAGTCCAAGCATGGGTTAACACAGTCTATCTGCCCTAGGACTGAGTATCTTTTTTCTTTGACCACGCCTCCCCTTTGCCTCTAATATCTCAGTTTAAAAACAAAGAACACTCCGTTAAGGACCGCCTCCACAGATCCTTGATATCACCTTGAAGGTAATCCTGACTCTGGGTGGGTTTGGACTCTCCCGCAGCTCCCAGAGAACGACCGTTCAGGTAAGCCAATGGTCTTTCTCCTAGATGCTGCTTGGAGAGTCCAAGCATGGGACATACCCAATCTATGATGTCCTCCGTCATCAGTGATCTGGAGTGCGTGATGCCTTCTTTGTTGATGTGGGCCTTCGTTGCTACTTTGTTGCAGAGCCAAGGTGGCGCAGTGGTTAAATGCAGCATTGCAGGCTACTGCTAGATCAGCAGGTCAGCGGTTCAAATCTCACCGGCTCAGGGTTGACTCAGCCTTCCATCCTTCCGAGGTGGGTAAAATGAGGACCCAGATTGTTGGGGGCAATATGCTGACTCTCTGTAAACCGCTTAGAGAGGCCTGAAAGGCCTATGAAGCGGTATATAAGTCTACTGCTATTGCTATATTGCTATTATTGTTGGTGAGCAACAGAACGTGCCGGCCCGCAACCTGAGGGGAGAAGTGACGCAGAGCAAGCTGTGCTGCCCGGAGCTCCAGCCAGTTGATGCTGTGGGAAGACTCCCTCTGGCTCCACAGTCCCTGGGCCAGATGGCCCTGGCAATGCGCTCCCCACCCTTGTAGGCTGGCGTTGGTGGTTACAATGACCCTTTCAGGTTCTTTGAACAGACACCCTCTCTTCACTGCTTTCGACCTTCACCAGGTTAGAGCACGAGTCACCTTTGGAGGAACACGGATGCGCCTGTGCTAAATGCTGTCCTTCACCCTTTGCATGGGCAGGAGGAACCATTGTAGTTCCCTGGCATGGAGACGAGCCCAGGGAACCACCTTCAGGCATGAGATCATGACTCCCAGTAGTTGGGATAACTGGACAATCTGCACTGATCTGGATGCACTGCAAATTTGCACTTTGTCCCTGAGAGTCCTCAGGCACTCCGGGAACAGGAAAACCTGGCAAGAGTTCGAGTCCAGTATAACGCCCAGGTGTTGTATGCGTGTGGTCAGCTCCAGGTGGCTCTTCTTCAGGTTTACCGAAAAACCGTGCTGTTGGAGAGTCCTGATGGTAGTCTGGACGTCTCGCCATGCCTGGGCCTAGCTGGAGGAGTGAATAATGATGTCGTCGAGATAACACTCCAGGCGGATGGGACGGTTATGGAGGTGAGCTGCCACTACCGCCAGCAGCTTCGTAAATGTCCTGGGTGCAGAGGAAAGTCCGAAGGGAAGAGCATGGCATTGATAGTGCTCCCCCTCAAAGAAGAACCTCAGGAACTTCCTGTGATTTGCATGTATGGGCACGTGGAGGTAAGCTTCCTTCAGATCTATTGAGGTAAGGAGGTCCCCCCGCCTCACGCAATCCAAGATGGAATGGAGGGATTGCATTTTGAACTGCCTATATGCCAGATGGGGGTTCAGGCGCTTCAGATCCAGGATGGCCCTCCACCTACCCACCCGGACGCCTTGGGCACCAGAAATAAGATGGAGTAGAACCCCTGTTTCTGCTGCTCCCTGGGTACTGGTTCTATAGCCCTTATTTGTATGAGATGACGGATTTCCACCTGCATGAGTTCCCTTTTCAAGGGGGCTCCTGGGTGAGGGGCAACGGATGAAGGTCCTTTGGGGAAATGATAGGAACTCCAGCCGGAGTCCCGTCCTGACTGTGCTTAAGACCCACTTGTCTGTTGTTATCTCCCCCCACTTGTTGGCGTAGTATTGTAGCTGACCCCCTATAGGGGGATCCCTGTGGTGGTCACTTCCCACGATGGAAGTTCTGGTAGTTGGATCCGCCATGAAAGGTCTTTTGAAAGGAGTGTTGGTGTTGTTGTCTACCACGCGACCCGAAGGAACCCATGACCTGACCTCTATCGCCCTGCTGGGAATAGGGTCTGTTATAGGATGAAGAGGTGGAAGGCTGGGCACTGTCCTGCGACCGAAATGGCTGCCTCTGAAAGGAACCAGATCCCTTGCGATCAGATTTTTTGAGAGTTGCAGGTAAGATCTTTCTCTTATCTTTTGTCTCAATAGTGAACTTGTCTAACGCCTCCCCAAACAGGAGACCCCCCTTGAAGGGGGCAGAGACCAGCTTCCACTTGGCCTTCATCTCCGCCTACCAATGGCGGAGCCAGAGCAAGCCGAGAGGTCACGTTGGAAGCCAGCACCCTGGACGCAAATTTTGCTGCGTTCAGGGAAGCATCGGCAGAGTATTCGACTGCCGTGATGATTTTAGTTAGGTCGTGTCTCCACTGAGATCTCTGGGAGGGAGGCTTGGCTCTTAGCTGCCTCAACCAGAGGAGCGAGGAACGGATGAAAAATGATGCAGAAGTGGATGCCCTAATAGCCCAGGCAGCTGCCTGGTGAGTCTTAAGACACGCCTTCTCTGATTTTTTGTCTTCTGCCTTGAGACCTTCCAAGAAGTCCACCAGCAAGTTGGAGTTAGAGGTCAAGGAGACCACTGGAGCGTTCACTTCTGGAAGCTTCAGGGCCTCTTCCATCCTATTCTCTACAGCATATAGGGTCTTATCCCCCCACTGGGGTTTGTCAGGATCTCAGGCTGAATCCACTGCCTCTGAACTACATCTAAGAAGAGGTCCGGGACCGGAATAGACTCCTGGGCCAAGGGTGGTTCTTTGAACAAGCCCTGTTTATGGTCCTTAGTGGTGGAAGTCCCTGCAGTCGAGCCCTTGGGGGTAACGCCCAGCTCAGTAGCAGCCTTCACCTTATGAAGGATGGACTTGAAGAGGGAGGGCTTAAAGAGACCGGTGAATGCTGGCTTATCTGGAGCAAGATCTTCGTCCTCCAACAGCTCGAAGTCCTATACCTCCCCTTCCTCCAGGGCAGTCTCCTCCGTAGCAATGGAACTGCCAGGGAAGGCCGGATCCTGATCCTCAACTTGCTTGGGAGTAGGCTTGGCTTTGGGAGCCACAGCCTTCTTGCTACTCTTCTGCCTTATGCCTTTCGCGATCCCTTGGGAGATAGCTAAAGTTATTATCTCCTGCATCTCAGGAGAGAGGCCTGATTTCTTGCTCCTCCTGTGGGCCCTGCTGAAGGCTCTTCAGCCTCTGCTGCCCCCAAAATGAGATCCCTCCTCAGCAGGAGGAATACCCTGGAAAGGGTCCAGCTCCTCTCTCAGGGAAGAGCTGGGAGAATCAAGGTAGCTCCAGGATGCCTCAGGGGATGAATCCCTGGAAATACTGCCAACGGATGAGGGAGACCGGCTCTCCTGAGGCGAGACAGGTTCTCTATCCCCCCTCTGGCCTGGGGTTGGCTCAGGGATCTCCATACATTCCGGGGATGGATCTTGTCCCCGTGGCCTGGGCAATCCCATACCCGTCTTGTGCTGTTTGGCACTGTCACTCCTGTCACTAGCCCCTGGGGCCCCTGCTGGGCCTTTGCTAGAAGAACCCTTGCCCCCTTTTGCCCCTTTGGTTGGAAGCTCCACCCTGCTCTGCTTAGCTGAAGTCCCTGACTGTGCTCCCTGTGCCTCAGAACCTCCATCTGGCATCACTGTTCCCTCTAAGCTGCGCGGCTGCGCGGCCGCGCACATGGCAAGAAAACACCGCACAGGACTTTTCAACTCCCGCGCAGTGATTTCCACAGGCTCCGGAAGCTGGGGAGGAGGTCCTTTGCAGGCCGGACTAACTGCTGCTGCCTCCTCCTCCTCTAACAGCACCGCCGGATTTGCTGCCCTGCGCTGCGGCTTTGAGGAGCCTTTGAGGCTACGGGAGCCAGTAGGAAGGCGGCGGAGGGGCGGGAGCAGGAAAAAAAGCCCCGATAGCCTGTGGGAGATAGGGAAGTAGGCATTAACAGTAAGTTTCTAAAGGATAACTCAGCACGAAGGAAGCCGAGGGAAGGAAGCCGTTTTCTAGTGAATGGAGTTTCGGAGAGAGGAGAGCCAGTCCGGGACAACCTTCCCCCCACTTCCCTCTCTGTTGTCCCCCTCCCCTCGCTCCATTGCAAGACTCAGCGAGACTCATCCAGAGCCTGCGGGGAAGGGCCGGCGCTTAACGCTGAGAATCACCAAATTTGGCTCCGTTTCTGTCTTGCCTAGGCAGCAAAGGAGGAAAAAAGAAGCGGGAAGGCCTGGCAGATGAGAAAGGGAAGGATTTAAAGAAAACCCGATTCCACCCCGCTATCATTTACCCAGGCACTCCAGCGCCTTTCTCGGGAGTTCAAGACATCCCCCATCATCCTGTAAGAAGGATTCCCCCCTCCAAAGACGCCCCCTCCTCAAAGAATTTCCCCTTCAAAAGAATTAACAAGAAAAGACGCCTCTATCAAAAGGGGGAAAATTTTCCCTGAAAATAAGAAACAATCCATTCCTCTCCCTTGGTGTCTCGATCAGCGATAGCAATAAATAGCCTCAGGCACTATTTACACCTCCAAAGCAGCAGCCCCCAACTTTTGGGGCACTGCTGCTAGCCAGACTATCTTGTTTCTCCTCATAACCCATTGATATTTTCTTTTAAAAAATAGAATATTTTATTGGCCAAATGTAAATGGACATGCAAGGCATTTGTCTCTGGTGCAAAAAGTCTCAGCGTACAAACAACAAAGTAATGTAATCATAATACTGATACTAATAAGAGATGGCAGCAGAAAAGATGTTATATAACACTTTTAATTAAGCGGGTACCTTGAATAAACATAACTTTGAGTTTCAAATAATACTGATTTCATTGTTGTCTTAGGTGACATCTGTGAAAAAAAATTCAGGTGCTCAGGCATGAAAATGTGCCACTCAAACACTATACTTTTCCGCTCACACTGAAAAAAAATTAGAGGGAACATTGTCTGGCATGGTGGCTCAGTAGCGGTGGTTACCCAGAAGGAGTCAATGGGCTGTTAATGGGCCTGAGCTGGCTGGCTGTGAGTGCCCGCAGATCCAAGGGGGGAGAGGGAAGCCCGTGAGACAATACCCTTCCTCCAGCCGCCCTCCGCTGCTGGACAGATGCTTCATGGGAGGGAAGGCCTGCTGGCGACTCAGGCAAGGCCCTGGCCTCCTGGCGGCAATCCACTGCTGAGAGAGGCTGCTGCTGGTTGGAGACAGTTCCCGCCGAAGAAAGCGCGCAAAGGACAGTTTAAAATGGCCACCGCAACTGTCAGAATGAGGGGGGAAATGGCGCACTCGGCGGAGCTCCCCAGCCGCAACCGGCGGGACGAAGAGGAAGGTGCCCGCACTCGCCGGAGCTACTCAGAGGCTCGGCTCGTGCCACGTAGGTTTCCTAGCGCTGGGGGGTGCAATAGAACTCCGCGATCTCCTCATCATCCCCCTTCCCTTCGCCGGCCTCCATCAGGCGAAGGAGTCACGTCTTGCCGCGCTTGAGTTTAGCGGTGGGCAGCTACCTCAGCAATCTCTCAGCCTTAATAAGGGACAGGATTGCAGAGTCTCAATCTTTTTCCTGGTGGTCAGAGGATGGCAATTCAAAGCTTATACACTCTTAATCAAAATGGGAAGTCCAGTCTATCTGCCCCAAGGCCAAGGAACTCCCCAAATTAAGTCCTCTTGGGTGGACTGAGTTTTTAAACTGAGATATTAGAGGCAAAGGGGAGATGTGGTCAAAGAAAAAAGATACTCAGTCCTAGGGCAGATAGACTGTGTTAACCCATGCTTGGACTCTCCAAGCAGCGCCTAGGAGAATTTTTAATTTTCAGGTGTAGAGTATATTGTGAATACCTTCAAAATATTGTCTCTTTCCATTACATGAAAAATAGCAGTTCAACCTTTGAAGAAACAATTTACAACTGCATATAGCTCTGAAGCTTCAAACTATGCACCCCTGTTCTACAGCCAGAAGGGGGTGGTAAAAATAAGGGAATCATTGAAAATCACAGGTCTACTTCCACATCTGAGAACTCAGCATGCAATGGTGATAAAGTCAAATTTGTGTATTTTGAAGCCATTTTGGTTGTCCCAGATTTGTTAAAACTTAAGACAAGCTTCATATTAAATTGTCACTTTGCTTCAAAAATAGCTTATATGTGAGATCAAATTTATATGTACAGTATGTCTCATCTCCAGCAGTAACCTTCAAGAATGGACGGAACTATGGAGGCAGGGCTGATGTTGCTACAACACGACATGCAGTCTTGGTGCTCCAGGATTGCTGTCAATATCTCTACTTCTGGACAGTCCTTTTTGGACCTAAACCATTCCCTAGAGATGGTGATAGAGAAGGGCATATCCTGCTGATCTCAGGGACATTGCAAAGACCCTGATTGATCCAGGAGAAGCTCTTTTTTCTGGCTACAAGAGAAGCAGCCATTGAGGCTGCACAAGATTGGGACAGCCGCCTGCAATGGAAGCAGAGCAGGAGAGAGAGTGTGTCAAAATTGGTGAGATAAATTTTACTATTAGAGAACAACCCAAAAAGATTTTGAGTAAATTTAAAAATTGAAGACAGAAAAGAGTAAGCGGCAGATTAAGCCTGTATTAAAATTAGAGTGTTATCTTTCTTTCCTTAACTTCATTTTCTTTTTTGGATGGAATTCTTACAAATGCCTCTTACTTTTTAAATTGGACTGGTCTTTTTCCCCCTTCTTCTATTTTTCCTCACTTTTTGTACCTGTGGAGTAAGAATCTCTTTCTTTTTGCAACTTTTGGGTGGATTTTACCTTTTAAACATTTTTTTCTCTCAAGTCCGGAACAAAGAGAAGGGTAAAAGCAGAAGAAAAAGAAGTAACACTGCCACTTAGAGGCTGGAGGCTTGGAAACGCTAATTCCTATGAACACTTGACTTATATTTTATATCTCAAAGTCCTTGACTTTGTTTATTGAAAGGAGCAGTGAGAAGAGCACGATTTGTTTATACAGATGCTCTTGTGGAGTATTATCAATAAATGGACTGGAGTAAAGAGAAAGCCTGGACTTGAAAGATTATAGTGAATTTGTTTGAAACCTAGCAATAAGCCTTGGATGGTTTAGTGGCAGTGTTTACAATCTGGAAAAATGGTGCAACATGAAGAAGAAAAGAAATTAACATTGCAAAATATTATGCTTGAAATTCAAAAAGTACTAATAAGTACAGAGAACATTGAAAAGAGTCTTGAGATTATAGAACAAAGAACAGAAAGAATGGAGGGAAGAGTTGAGAATATTTACTAAACAATGATAAAAATTGAGGGTAGAGTTCAAAAAATTCCAGAAAAATATGAACAAAGTGATAAGAAAATTGTTGACATTGACAGTAAACTGAGAGTGGAGGGAGATGATACATGTGGAACATTGAAAGGAGAAGTTGATGAACTGGAACTCTATCTCAGGCTTCAAATCATGGAAAAAGCAAGGGGAGAAAATTTGGCAGAAACAACGAGAGTAATTTTGGCAGAAGCACCAGTGATAACCAAAGGCAAGCTGATGGAAGGAACAAGTGGAGGGTTTTGAGTCCTTAAAAGATATGCAATGAACAACAAGTTGCCAAGAGAAGTCCACACAAGACCTATCAAGAAAATAATTAGAATACAGATTTTACAAATGGAAAGAGATATTGGACTGCACTACTACTGGAAGGACACAAGATGATGAAATGAAATGTTACAATAAAAATTAAGTTAAACTTAGTTAAATTTTGAGTATTATGTGTAAGACAAAGAAATAATAGTTATAGTCCAATAAATGATTAACAATAATATTGCACTTATATACACTAGATTGATAAAATGAAATGATAATATGAAATTTTATATAAACTGTAAGTGAGAATATAAAGATGTAATACTATTGGATGATTTCAGGATGATATAATGAAATGCCATAATATAAATTTATTCTAAATTTAGCATGCTTCATATAAAAATGATGTAATAATAGTTATTTTCAATGCATGTTTAATAATTATAATAATTGTATACATATATATTATATTGATGATATGAATAATGGAATGTGCTGAAATGAGTAAGTTGACATATGAAATTAGAGAATAAGAAGAAACAATTTTATAGAATATGGGATTTATTTTATCAGTGGTTAGATTTAAAAAACAAACAAATAAATATGGAATTGAAAATTATTAGAGAATGTTACCAATACCAAAATAATAGAATGATTTAAAATAGGTATAAAAATAGTTCACTATTGGATATATTGAAGTTGATGTAATGAATTATGATAACATAAATGAACCCATATGTAGAATACCTTGTTTAAAATGAAAAAATAATAGTGAAAGTCAAATAAAAGAAACACTATAATAATGATGTATCTATATCTAAATATATAATGTATAAATATATCTTATTGATAACACACGACTTTATATAAAGTTTTAAGTGATGATTATGGAAAAGATGCACAAAAATTTTGTAACCAAATCGACACACTGTACGTAATGGAAGATGTTTTTATGTTATTAAAAAAAACAAGAGTGGACGGAACTACAACAAAGGTGACAGTCAGAGCAGACCTGAATAGCCTATAGATGGTTTTTTTCAGGTAGATAATTTTATTTCAAAAAAATTATGATGCAGTATGTAAACAGTGCAGTGGTGGGTTCCTACCAGTTTGGACTGGTTCAGCCGAACTGGTAGTGGTTTGGCAGCCTGCGTCGCTTCAACCGGCAGCGACCCAGGCCTGCCACACCCCTGAACCAGTTTTCTGGGTGGCGCCTATAGTGCCGTCATCTTGTTTTTTGCTTCTGTGCATGCCTCAAGTGCACACGAAGCACCCACGAGTGAACCGGCAGTAGTGACTGCTGGAACCCACTCCTGAAACAGTGGTAAAGAAAAGTAAGTGTTGAGGGAGTTTTAAAAAAGAAAACATAAAAGCAGCATGGACTCTGCTTAAATAGGGGCACAGGAAATCCTGTTCTAATAGTAATTTAATAATATAAGGGATGATTTATAAATAATGCTATCATCAGCCTACATAGCTTCACTACCTTTCACATTATCCTTTTAAAGAATCCATTCCTGGATGCAGATGGTCATTTAGACTTAAGTAGTACTCATTGCATCTCGCCTTATAGGTCACAATTTTTCATATTGCCCATATTTTGGATGGCAGTTAGGAGATTCAGATGACAGCTTAAGAAGAAATTCTGCAATCAATGCATCTGGCTTCTTGGCAGATTTCTCAAGCACTTCTCTTAATGTGTTTGGATTTGCCCACTAGCCTTTTATGTGGTTGAACCACAGATGGGATGTTTGCACAAAGCGAGTATCCCAAAGGATTATTTCCCACCCACCCCCGTTTCATTAATTCTTGACCCCACATTCCTTCTTCAATAGATAAGATTATGAGTTTCATACATTCTCTCTTGAGATATTTCATATAACAGCCAACAGACTTCTATATATTATGCACCTAACATTTTTCTTACTATAATCAGATTTTACAATATAATTAATGTATTTCAGTATTCTCCGTGCTGTATTTTTGCGGAAAAGTATTGAAAGTGACTAAATATAAGGTCAATTCCCAAAGAACAGTAACTTTACCCAGCATTTTCATAAGCAATGGATTTGCCTTTCCATAATCAGTTCTCTACCTTAGGTTTTCAAAGGCGAAATCTGGATTTGGTTAGAAGTGAAAGTGAGTATGGTGGTCATAGTCCAATCCTTGGAGGTTTCATGTCTGCCTGCTCAAAGGAGGCCCAGAACTAGAATAATGAGGTTGTTGCAGGTCACAATTGTTATAAGTTGGAAGAGGTATATTAGAAAGTGCACACATCAATAATGGAATCTGGATAGATGGAGAGGGGGGGGGGTGTTAGCTGACTGTATTCACATTTACAATACTGACAAAGGCAGTGAGCCAAAAAGTATGAATTCTGACGTATTTTTTCCTGAGATGTTGGAACTGCGATTTCTTTTGCCTCTACACTTAGAGTTTTGTTAGATTGATTTAACAGAGCTGAAGTTGTAACATTCACAAGAGACTGATGGAAATAAACCATTGGTACTCGACTTACTACAGTTCATTTAGTGACCATTTGAAGTTACAATGGCACTGAAAAAAGTGATTTATGACCATTTTTCACACTTATGACTATTGCAGCATCCCCATGGTCACGTGATCAAAATTCAGATGCTTGGCAGCTGATTCATATTAATGATGCTTGCAGTGTCCCAGTATCATGTGATCCACTTTTGCAATTTTTCTGACAATCAGTAGGGAAGCCAGATTCACTTAACAACCATGTTAACAACTTAACAACTGCAGTGATTCACATAACAACTGTGGCAAGAAAAATCATAAAATGGGGCAAAACTCACTTAACTGTCTCAATTAGCAACAGAAATTTTGAACACAATTTTTCATCGTAAGTCAAGGACTTCCTATCTATGTAGTTATTGTTTGGTGTTCTATTGATTAATTGACACAAATTATAGATTTTCCTCTCAGTAATTCAGGGTCAAGGTTTATTTTACAAGTTAAAGAGAACTTAAAAGAGAAAACCTTATTTGTATTGTGGTTTTGTACAAAATGTTTCATTTTATTGTGATTTTGTACTGCTGTTGGTAAATTTAGCATATTAATATTGTTTTTAATAATTTTAATGAAGCATCGTGAAATAAACCATTTTAATTATCTTCTGAAAATGGAATAATGTGACATGTTGCACAAAATAATTGAAATTGGGGAAGGAATTGGAAGCAAATGGAGATACTTTACTGACTATGCAACTATGTAGTGCTCCTATGGATATAAACTAATATTTCATCAATACTCATCTTAATTTCATATTAAGATAATTAGCATTGAGCAATATAAGAAAACCAAAGGCAGAAGATAAACCTAAATTTTAAAAAGCAGTTTTAAATATTTAGGCAATCAATCATTTCCTATGAAGTTCTTTCTTTTAGCACAAACATTTGCCTAAAATTTAACCGGAATGACCCTCTCCAAATGAAAAACAAAATAAGGCAATTTTTCCTCTAGTGTTGTACTGTTAGATATAATTAAACCTTGAAACAAGTTTGATTGCACTTTTGAACAAGTAAAAAAATTGAAGGGAATTGTATGCATTGTGTCAGATAACCTTAATCAGTGACTTGCACACCTGGAGACAAGTCATCAACATCTTCTCTGTACACTACATTAATTTTGGTGCTATGAATCTGAGGATATGGTCTATCATACAACATCATATTCAGGAAGAGGATATCATGGAAATGAGTAAGAATTCCAAGTTCACACACTGTAAATACTTAGGAGAAAAAGTCACCCTTCAAATTCCCATTATTTTGGTGGAATCCTTGAAACATTTTCAGTGTTCGTTAAAGTATCATGCCACCTTTTTAATGGGACTCTCTGTCTGAGGTTTCTTGCTTTCTGCACACATACAAACACAACTAAATCATTTTTAAAATTGCATGCTTGGAAATAATTTCCTATCTTGCTTGTACCAAATATTTTTCTATATTTCAATCTGTATCAAATTAATATCTTAGCCATAAAAGCCAGTTGGGAGACTCTGGGCTAATTCATTATCAGCCCAACCTGCCTCATAAGATAGTTGTTGTGGAAAAATAGAGGAAGAAGGTGGAGGTGTTCACTCTCTTGAGTTACTTGCAAAAATAATAAAGGCAGGATACAAATATATTATTCAAGACATAGAAGTGTGAATAATAATAGTTATGAAATATTAACATGAATTACTAAATAAATGTTGGATTTGATGGAAGTCTGAGGCTTTCTTAAAATGGATCAGATCTGTAATCACTATTTTTCCTCTCATTGGAGCTATATCACTTGCCATCTCTTACCCTTTTCTTAAAAACATAGAACATAGTTTCCTTATAAATAATCAAATCATTAGTCTAATCATTGCTAATTATATTGATTGGCAGCAAATGTCTACTTTTTAGAAAGGAATATTTTTACAGTTGTACTTGAGAATGCCAGGAATGAAATCTGAGAATGGAGGAACAGGTGGACTAGTATTATAAATATACTATACATAAATATAAATGTTATTGTAAAAGCCCACTGTAGCTTTCTTACATCATAAAGAAAGGCTTTGAGAAAATTATTTTTTTAAGTGAAGTCATAGAAAATGTATAAATATGAGATGGGATAAGAATTCTGTTTCCTTCTGAGACAAACATTCAGAGTATGTTTTTTGTTACAAATGTAGAGTCTTTTCACTTTGCTATGCAATGAAACCATAAGCTTAGTTTTGTTGTCTGAATCAGCCACATATTTCCAAGATGCATGATTTCTTTTAAAAAGTTACTGTCTTTCCCATTATACAAATTTATGTATTTGGATCTTTTATTTTTATCAATACATACAGTACAGCTATAATGACAAACTGTAGGAAGTTTTCATTTGCAAGAATTTTCCACTATTCCAGAATGTACTTGGTGTTTAATTTCCACCACATGATTTTCTACCCTCAGCAAATACTTTGGATAGTAACTTTTAGTAAATTGTCATTTTCTCCAATTAGCATGCCATTAGAGACTTGCTTTCATAATACTGTTGCATTTTGCTATTCTCCTAGGTGCTGCTTGGAGTGTCCAAGCTTGGGTTTAACTTCAGCTTGCTGCCCAAGGACTGAGTTTGATTTTTTTGTGTTGTAGCTCTGCCTCCTGGTTGCTCCAGAGGCTCAGTTTTAAAAAACTCAGTCGCCCTACATGACGTCTTTCCAGGGGCTCCAGTCTTTGTACAGGAAGCTGGATCCCAAATTTCTTATTTTTTGGGTTAGAGTTAGTGTAGCTCCTTTAACTAGACTGCTAGTGAGATTGTAGATAGGTTTTTCCTGCTTTCTACCTCTGCAAGGAGTCCTATTTCCCTTCATTGCGCAGGCAGGCTCCCTGGGGCGATCGCAGCCCAGCCACCACTTGGGCTGCCTCTAGGTCGGGTCTTCTCTTCAAGATGGTTCAGTGAGTACGGGGGGGGGGGGGTGATTGCGCTGTCAGAGCCCCTCTGAGCCCCTGACAGGAGCGCTAGGCTCCATCCAGGCCCGACGACACTCCAGGCGCGCGGCGCGAGCACGGCTGCCATTTTAAAATGGACTTTTGGCGCGCTTTCGATCCCAGGGCCCAAAATTCACCGCGCAGCCTCCTTTGATTAGCGGATCACCGCGGAGGGCCGCCGTAAGCCAGGAGCCTCACGTTGGGTGGCCACGAAGGCTCTTGCCCTCCTCTTTCTTCCAGTGGCTGCAGGGAACCCAGGCTTCAAATCCCCGCCTACCTGTCTTCAGCACGGATCCGCAGGAGCCAGGCTGACCGCGTCATCCTGCTCCAGCCTCCCTCTCCTCTCTTCAACCGGCCAAGCCTCCAAGCTCTTGAAGGCCACACGCGTGGATCAGGCCCTGACCTACCTCAGGCCTGGTCTACTGCCATTGTCGGAATGGATCAGCTAGATTCTACTAGCGTGGAAGAGAGGCAAGGGGGAAAGACTGGGCCCACTCCCAGTAAGCGTTGCAGGCCCAATCCATCGGGCAAGGGAGTTGGGGGGGGGGGTATTTCTCCAGGGGAGAAGCAGCCTAAGGCAGGTTCGACCTCCAAGGGTGAGGAAAAGATGGCATTGCGCCGCCAAAGGGGCCTGGAGAAACAGTTCCAGAAGGCCCAGGCCGCACAGCGCAAAATTCCCATGGAGTCATTCCCAAGTGAGATAGGGGGTGGATCTTCCACGGGTGAATCTCAGCGAGGGGCTTCCCCTTTAGGCCCAGGTAGTGAGGACTTTGGGTTCTCCCCCAACCCTCATAGGGCATCCTTGGGATCACCTAGCCATTCCATGGCTGTGGACTCCCTGGCAGATTTGGATTCAGGAGCTGAGGGGGAATCCTTAGCTCCCTCAGAATTGGAGCCCCCTCCCCCTCAGGGTCAGGAGTCCATGGACCTTGCGGGTCAAGTGGGCTTGTTGTTAACGTACCTGCCTCCCAACAGCGTGGCAACAGCCCTCCCCTTGCTCCTCGAGTCAATAGCCGAGCTGGCGGTTGAGTTCCCCAGACTTATGGTACTGGGGGACTTCAATTTGCCTTCGCTCGGCGAACGCTCTGATGGAGCACAAGAGTTCATGGCTTCCATGACAGCCATGGGCTTGACCCAAGTAATCCAGGGTCCGACTCACTCAGCGGGCCACACACTCGACCTCGTATTTCTCTCGGAGCAGTGGAGTTGTGATCTTGGTCTGAGGGGTAGTGAGATCTTGCCCCTGTCATGGTCAGACCACTTCCTGTTGAGGCTTGACTTTCGGAGACCAATCCCCCGCTGTAGGGAGGAGGAACCGATTAGGTGGTTCCACCCCAGGCGTCTTATGGATCCCCAGGGTTTCCAGACGGCGCTTGGCGTTATGCCTGATACTCTCGCCCGCAGTTCGGTGGAGACCTTAGTCACTACTTGGAACTCGGTAGCGTCTGAGGCTCTCCACCGAATTGCGCCTTTACAGCCGATCTGCGACAGTGGATCCAGGAGGGCTCCTTGGTTTACCGAGGACCTCCGGGAGATGAAGCGCCAAAAGAGACCCCTAGAGCGCCGCTGGAGGACCAGTAAATCCGAGTCAGACCGAGCACTCTTAAAAGCCTGCATCGGAGCATATCTATCGGCATTACGGACAGCAAAGAACAACCACATTGCCGCTCTGATTGCGTCCGCTGAGTCCCGCCCTGCCGCCTTGTTTAGGGTGACCCGCTTCCTCTTAAACACGAGGGTTGCGGGAAACCCTTTACAAGGTAGAGCAGAGGAATATGTCCAGTTCCTCGCGGACAAAGTTGCTCGGCTTCGGATGGACCTGGACTCCAATTGCACAGAGCCAGCCGAGGTACCGGGGGAAGGTCTTGAACGACACCTCTGGACTGATTTTCAACCTCCCAACAGTTGCTCCTGATGAAGTGGACAAGGCCATGGGAGCGGTGAGTGCCTCCACATGTGTACTGGACCCGTGCCCCTCCTGGCTGGTCGCAAACAGCAGGGAGGTGACGCGGGGCTGGATCCAGGCGATGGTGAATGCCTCTCTTTGGGAGGGTTTCTTTCCACCGGCATTGAAGGTAGCGGTGGTGAGACCCCTCCTGAAGAAGCCATCACTGGACCCAGCCAGTTTGAACAACTACCGTCCAGTCTCCAACCTCCCCTTCATTGGGAAGGTTGTTGAGAAAGTGGTGGCCTTGCAACTCCGGCGGTCCTTGGATGAAGCCGATTATCTAGACTCCTTTCAGTCTGGTTTCAGGCCTGGCTACAGCATGGAAACCGCTTTGGTCGCACTGACCGATGATCTCTGGAGAGCCAGGGATGGAGATCATTCCTCCATCCTAGTGCTCCTTGACCTCTCAGTGGCCTTTGATACCATCGACCATGGTATCCTTCTGCGATGACTGTGAGAGGTGGGGGTGGGAGGCACCGTTTTTCGGTGGTTCTCCTTCTACCTCTCGGACAGGTCGCAGTCGGTGTTAGTTGGGGAAGAGAGGTCAACCCCTAGGCCCCTGAAATATGGGGTTCCTCAGGGTTCGGTCCTGTCTCCCCTGCTATTTAATATCTACATGAAGCCACTGGGTGAGATCATTCGACGGCACGGGATAAAACACCATCAATATGCAGACGATACACAGTTGTATCTGCCCGCCCCGTGCCAACTCAGTGAAGCGGTTGACATGATGTGCCAGTGCCTGGAGGCTGTTAGGGTCTGGATGGGGGTTAACAAGCTTGTACTCAATCCAGACAAGACCGAGTGGCTGTTGTGTTTTCCTCCCAAAAACTTGGTCAATATTCCATCACTCAGGCTGGGGGGTGAAAACCTACGCCCCTCAGACAGGGCTCGCAACTTGGGGGTCCTCCTGGATTCACAGCTGACTTTAGAACACCATTTGTCGGCTGTGACCAGGGGGGCATTTGCCCAGGTTCGCCTGGTGCACCAGTTGTGTCCCTACCTGGACCGGGAGGCACTCGCAACAGTCACTCACGCCCTTGTGACCTCAAGACTGGACTACTGCAATGCGCTCTACATGGGGCAGCCCTTGAAGAGTATTCGGAGACTTCAACTCGTCCAGAACGCAGCCGCACGAGCGATTGTGGGTGCACCTCGGTACACCCAAGTTACACCTATCCTCTGCGAGCTGCACTGGTTACCGATCAGTCTCCGGATATGCTTCAAGGTGCTAGTCGTAACTTATAAAGCCCTTCATGGTATTGGATCTGGGTACTTGAGAGACCGCCTGCTGCCAAATACCTCCCACAGACCCATTAGATCTCACAGGGTTGGCCTCCTCCGGGTGCCATCTACCAGCCAATGCCACCTGGCTATTACCCGGGGGAGGGCCTTCTCTGTGGCAGCTCCGGCCCTCTGGAATGAACTCCCCGCAGGGATTCGGACCCTCACCTCTCTCCAGGCCTTCCGAAAAGCCGTCAAAACCTGGCTTTGCCGGCAGGCCTGGGGGTGATGAGTTCCCTCCCCTCTCGACATGTATGGTTGTGCGACTGTTGTCTACTTTTACTACTTGTATTTTGTCTTTTATGTTCCCCCTTTTTTCCCCCTTGAATTGTTCGCCGCTGTGAGTCCTCCCGGAGAAGGGCGGCATACAAATAATACAATACAATACAATACAATACAATTCTATCTAGGGCCATGGAGGAGGTAGTGGCTCGTGCCATTTCCAAAGGCATCACCGATGGCATGGTGCAGTTAGCGAACCAGTTGCCCTCTGTGGCTCCCAAGCCAACTGCCAGCCAGGCCAAGGCCCCCAAGGCCTCTGAAGCCAGGGCACCCTCCCCCACCCCAACGGGGCTTAGTGAGGTGTCAGATCAGGAGGAGGCCGAGTCAGAGGCTCCGGGTCTCTCCGACGATGAGACCCCAGCCCCTGAACAGGCCACGGGCTCATCTCTATTTAATCCAGCCATATTTAGGCCCCTTCTTACTAAAGCCAGGGCTGCAGGTCCCCAAATGGGTCTCCCAGCCCCCGCAGCCAAACCTATATCCGACCTGGTCATGGCTGTAGTCATAGGTCCCCAGGACCCCGGTGCAGGCCTTTTTAATGAGGTGCCTCCGCCCTTGGACCTTGTGCCGGAATCACAAGAGGGCGGAATCCGCGGCTCTTAAGACGCACCAGACCACTGCCTGGGCCATGCGCACTTCCACCAGCTCCTCTTATTTTGGCAGGGCAGCCCTCTTCTGGCTCCGCAAACTATGGGCTGGTCTTCCGGCAGGCAACTCCAGGACTAGACAGGACATCACCAAGATCATTGCTGCCATGGAATACTCTGCTGACGCGTCCCTGGCAGCCACTAAATTTTCATCCAGGGCGCTGGCCTCGAATGTCACCTCGAGGCGCCTGCTGTGGCTCCGCCACTGGCAGGCCGACGTAAAAGCAAAATGGAAGGTGGCTTCCACCCCCTTTAAAGGGGGTAAGCTGTTCGGCGAGGCCATAGATCCATTTCTAACTGAGAACAAGGATAAGCGAAAGGTGCTCCCTCCGGTCACTAAGAAACATGAGCGGAAGGGTCAGCCCTTTCGCAAGAATTCCTTTCGGAATAACGAGCCTTCCACCTCCGCAGCCGGTCCCAGTTGTGCCTACGGCGCCTCGCAGGATCGCTCCCAGGATAGGCCCTCCTTTAGGGACAGAGGGAAGCAGCAGGGTTTCTGCAAACCCTTCTGAGGAGGCTATTCCAACAAGCCCTTTAAAAAGTCCAAGTGACCGTCACAGGGCTCCTCCCATACGCGGCCGTCTCCAGCTCTGTGCCACACAATGGGAGGAAACCACGATGGACAGCTGGGTCAAGAACACGGTCCGCCACGGGCTGGCCCTGGAGTTCCTATCTTTCCCCCCGAGAACCTTCCTCCGTTGCCCTATCCCCACATCCGCCCACAAGCTACAACTGATGAGGGCGGAGATAGAACACCTTTTAGAGATAGCCGCCATAGGTCAAGAAGGCAGGGGATTTTATTCCATCCTCTTCCTGGTCCCCAAGTCATCAGGGGGGGGGGGGTGAGGGTGATCCTGGACCTCAAGAAGCTGAACAAGCATCTGGCGTACAAGTGCTTCAAGATGCAGTCCCTCCAGACCATCCTGGGCTGCGTCAGACCGGGCCATCTGCTGACATCGATCAACCTGAAGGAGGTGTATCTGCATGTTCCGATCCACCCGGCGCACCGCCAGTTCCTGAGGTTCCAGTTCACCCATCGTCATTACTAGTACAGGGCCCTCCCCTTCGGGCTCTCGTCGGTTCCGCGGACGTTCACCAAGCTGCTGCCGGCTATAGCCGCACGACTCTGGTCTCTGCCCGTGAGACTGGAATGCTACCTGGATGACATCCTTATTCATTCGTCGTCCAGGGGGCAGGCCCACGGAGACCTGGCCACCACCATCAAGACCCTGCGGCTTCACGGGTTCTCTGTCAACCTCACCAAGAGCCACCTGAACCCGACATGCAGGATCCAGCACCTCGGAACGACCATCAATTTGGAAACCTGCCAAGTCTTCCTCACTCAGGAATGAGTTGGCAGCATCTGAACCCTGGTGAGGAGCATCCGCTCGACCGGGTTGGCCTCGATCCTCTCTCTCTCGCAACTGATGGGGAAGCTGGTGTCTTGTATCTCGGTGGTCCCATGGGCGCAGCTGCACACACGAGAACTACAATGGTTCCTGCTACCTCTCCAGAGGAAGAAGGCCAGCAACTCCAGACGGGTGGAACGGGTGCCCCCGGTGGTGGCAGACGGATGCCCTTCTCAAAGGCGGTCGCTTCAGGGAGCCGAAGCGACTGATAATCACCACAGACGCCAGCCTCTTCGGCTGGGGTGCTCATCTGGGGATAGCAGTGGTTCGGGGCAGGTGGTCGCAGGCGGAGCTCACCCACAACATCAACTGGCTGGAGCTCCGGGCCGTAAAACTCGCCCTGCGCCACTTTCTCGACCAGGTCAGAGGCTGCGATGTACTGATTCTGATGGACAACATCGCCGCCAAGGCCTACATCAACCACCAGGGTGGCACGCAGTCTCTGGCTCTGATGTCGGAAGAGGAGGCCCTGGGTTGCTGGGCGGAGAGGCACCTGGCGTCAATTCGAGCAGACCACATCTCTGGCGTGGCCAACGTGACAGCGGACTGGCTCAGCAGAACCACCATCCAGAACTCGGAATGGCGAGACTGTTTTACCAGCTGTCCCAGAGATTCGGCCACCCGGTGGTCGACCTGTTCGCCTCGCCGGCCAACGCCCAACTTCCTAGGTACTTCACCCAGTTCCATTACCAAGGAGGGCACGGACGCCTTAAGATCCCGCTGGCCTCCGGGTCATCTGTACACCTTCCCCCCTCTTCCCCTAATTCTGCACGTCATCCAGAAGATTCTGGAGGAGGGGGCAGAGGTGCTCCTTGTTGCTCCCCACTGGCCGAGGAGAACTTGGTTTGCCGACCTAGTCAGCCTGTCGGTGTCCCAGCCGTGGCGCATACCTCAGGAGCAAATCTCCCTCAGCCAGGAGGTCGTCCAACATCCAGAGCCCCAGTGGCTACAGTTGGCCGTCTGGCACTTGAGGGGGACCTCCTGAGGCTTCATCGCTTCTCCAACAGAGTCATCCAGACGATTCAGGCTTCTAGACGACCATCCACCGTCAGGATCTACAAGGCAACATGGATGGCTTTCTCCCGTTGGTGCCTCAATCACCACCTTGTGGCATCCTCCGCGACCCTTCCGCAAGTCCTGGTATTTTTTCAGGACGGTTTGGACAAAGGGCTAGCACCAAACACTCTCCGTAGACAGGTGGCTGCCTTGAGCACTATTCTGTCTTCTGACACTCAACTTCTGATTTCACGACATCCTCAGGTAAAGGGATTCCTGAAGGGGGCGTCCAACCTTTGCCCGCCCACCATTTACAGATACCCTACCTGGGACTTGACTGTGGTTCTGCAGGCATTGACCACATCACCCTTTAAACCATTGTGGACAGTGGGCCTACGCCACCTTACGCTAAAGACTGCCTTCCTGATCGCCATCACCTCCGCCCGGAGAATTTCGGAGTTGGCCGCCTTATCTGTCAGGGGCGACCTTTGCATTTTCCACTTTGACAGAGTCATATTGAGACTGGACCCTGCCTTTGTCCCGAAGATTAATACAGTCTTCCACAGAGTGCAGGAAGTGATACTCCCTGATTTTTGCCCTCGCCACAAACACCAGAGGGAAGTCACTTGGCACAAATTGGATGTGCGGTGGGCGGTGCACATTTACATCAAGCGAACGGCTCCTTTCCGTAAGTCGGAGGCCTTATTTGTGTCATTCCAGCTGGCCTCCATGGGGAAGAAAGTCACACCCTCTACCATTGGACGCTGGCTCAGATCATGCATCAAGATGTCTTACGAGACTCAAGCCAGACCGGTTCCCTCGTGCATAACAGCACACTCTACGAGGAGCGCTGCGACTTCAGCCCCCTGGGCTACGCAAGCGCCAATTGAAGAAATCTGCCGTGCTGCGACGTGGTCTGATCCATCTCCATTTATGCATAACTATAGACTTGATTCTTTCGCCTCAGCTGAGGCATCTTTCGGGAGGAGAGTTCTACAGAGGGTCGTGGCAAGCACCGCGGCCCGGACATTTCTTCTTCCCTCCCAACTTCGACATAGCTTTGGCATGTCCCGAGCTTGGACACTCCAAGCAGCACCTAGGAGAAAGACCATTGGCTTACCTGAATGGTCGTTCTCGAGGCGCTGCGGAGTGTCCAAACCCACCCTTAAGGTGGGGCCGCGAGGTTGTGAATTGCACCTTCATGTCTTGGACTTGGACTTGGACTAGTTCAGTCATGGACTATTGATCTCCTTCATTTTTTAAAACTGAGCCTCTGGAGAAACCAGGAGGTGGAGCTACAACACAAAAAAATCAAACTCAGTCCTTGGGCAGCAAGCTGAAGTTAAACCCGAGCTTGGACACTCCGCAGCGCCTCGAGAACGACCATTCAGGTAAGCCAATGGTCTTTCACGTCAATGTTTCACTGTTCCTACCTAAGTTCCATATCTCAGTTACTGTTCCACAAATACATGGTGATTTGAGACTGGTGAAGTTGTATGAAAGTCCTTACGTTATTTGGATATTAAATGTCAATTATTATTTGTGCAAAAATACTGTATTAAAATTATATCCCTATATTTTGCCTGTTTTTTAGGAGAGGAATATTTCCTATTGATATTATTCTTTTTTTAATGTAGTTCTTTGTTCAACTCTCCTGGAATAATTCAAAATACCTATATTACTACACACACAAACCACATTTATATTCTGAGTGAAATCAGCAGTGACCATTACTATCTGTAATTTCCACTTTTAATTAAAGATGAACTTCAGTTAAATCATAGTATGCGTAATTGCAGTCTGATATCCAAAAGGCATTTGAAGTTTCTTGGACAAAACTTTCAGATGCCTCCCCCCCACTCTTTATTCCACCCACCCACCCACCCATAGAAGAACATGATTCAAGTGAAATGTTTCTAATCTTCTCATCTTTTCCTTTTCTACCAGTTTCTCTCTCAAGGATAATGCTGATGATGATAATGATAATCATGAGGCTAATTGAAGACTAGTGCTTTCTTTCATATGTAAAGTTTTCAGGAAATGTTCATTTTCAATTTTCACTTTAAAGTATGGCTAGATGGGGTCTGTGCACTTTTATGAAGCAAATAATAGTGATAGTCTTCCTTTTTCTTTTGTCCTTTAATAGATCTATGGAAATGCAGGATCTAGCGAGTCCTCATAATCTTGTGGGAAGCAGTGAAGCACCAGGTAGTTCTAAACTAGAGAAATCTAATCTTAGCAACACATCTGTTACAACAAATGGAACAGGCGGTGAGTGAAAATCTACCTCTTTCGGTTTAAATCTATAAAATGCTGTGAGGGACAATAATCAGATTCTTAAAAAAGATGAAAAAATTATATAAGTATAATTTTTTTTTAAAAAATCCATTAAACATGAGGTAGTAAGACTACATAAATACATTTTGTTTGTTTACTGTATCATTCCTTATTGTATAATTTAAAAATATATTCTACGACTTCTGAATACCCTAGCAGCTATTGCAGATCTAAGCTTTTCTTCCCTTTCATTTCCAATATGACACTAATACCTTTCATGTTGTTTGTATTATACATTGGGCCTGTTTTCATATTTTTGTATTATAATCCCATTAAGGTTTTCCAAATTTCCTACTTCACTTCAAATAGGTAAAATTTATTTTACATATTCATTCAAGTCCTATTCCCAGCTTCCTCTTAGTTATCTTCCTCCTCCTGTTGACAAGATGCACTTGGCCTTTATATGCGGCAACTGCTGGCTAGGCCAGTCCTTCTTCCTGAGGCTGTTCCTGCTGTTCTCCAAATAATGTGTCCCATTCTCAGCAATGTTTGGGAAGACTTTAGAAGTTATGAAGTAGAGGCCCAGCCATGGTGGTGGGTGCTGAGATTTCTGAAGGCTCTGGACCTTTACTTCAGCCCTGGAACTGCCACCTAGGAGTGCTGCTGTGCAGAGCAGCCAAAAAGACAGAAATGGGGGTTTGATAGCTGGATGAGGGAAGATCAAGAGGAAGCTGAGGAATCAATCCCTTATCTTAACTTCACCTGAAGTTTTGCCTGAGGACTGTATTGCTTAGCAATGAAAATTCCAGTCCTAGTTGCTGTCATAACTCAAAGATTACTTATACTGGATATATTGAATTTTACATGAGCGTATTTGTTTATTTTATGTATCCACTTCCAACAATATGAGTCAAAGAGGTTTTTGTTTTGTTTTGTTTTGTTTTTTTGAGAATTGTGACTCCTGAAAACATGCTAATGACTCGGGCCATTTTTCATGGTATCTAAAAACATACTACTGAAAATAAGTGATTATTTTAACTTGTATAGGTCTGTCTGTTTGCCTGAAAGCAACACAGAGATCAAAGCTGTATGTGAGCAAATACCACGATGTGTGTGATTTTTTTTTATCCTGAAAAATATTAATTTACATTAAGGAGGTATTCAGATAATGAAACACTGTGTACCATTTCAATTCTTAGGAGACAACATGACTGTTTTAAACACTGCAGACTGGTTGTTGAGTTGCAGCACTCCTTCTTCTGCAACAAGTATGAGCAATCCTAGCATAATGCATGTGTGTGGTTGAATTGATGATTTATTGTGTTGAGCATCTGATAATTTGCTTTATTGTTTTTGCTTCATAGCTGCATCCCCTTCTATTTCTAGAAATCTTTCTATAAATATTTTACAAGGAAGTTGTAAGATTTTGTTGTAACAGGCTTTTTGCTATATTTTACATCAATATAAAGTATATAAAATAAATTAAAACAACAAGAAGCAGAAACAATTTCAGCCTCTGGTAGGGAAAAAACAATGTGTATGAAGGAGAATGGACCTGTGTACCACACATAAATCATTATAATATTAATGGGGGTCCAATATAATGCTTGTATTAAAAGTATTTGGAGAAATTAAGAGGAGCTGCAAGTTTTTGGAATCACCAGGACTGGGAATATTCTATCTTTAGTTCTGAATGGAGATACAGTTCCCCTTCAGAAGAATTTTCTTTATCTCACAGTTAATCATTGTGCTAGGAGCACCTTACATGAAGACCAGGTGGGTTCCTATCACTACCGGTTCACTTTGTGCATGTGCCAAAGCTTAACCTGGTCCAGAATGCAATACCCAGAATTATAGATATGCCATGTCATGCCCATGTAACACCTTTGCTTCACACAATAGTTACCAGTAGGTTTCCAGATGCAATTGAAGGTTCTTTTGATTAGCTATAAATAGGGCCTGGTTCTCTAAGAGACCTTCTATCTTCTATAGTTTCTGTCCATAGGTATGATCAAAGATGGCATGTGCCAGGCTGATGAAACCTGAGAAATATGTTTCTCTGTCATAGTGTCCACCCACTGGACCAAGATTCCCTCCGAGGTCCGTTGTGCCTTCTCATGTTTATAAAAACCTGGGTCTTTTCTCAAGACTTTGGGTTAGACTAGATAATGGGTACTCTGTGTTATATTATTTTTAGAATGAAAGGTCTTTCTTCTTTTGCATGACTGTCATTTTTTATTTTTACCTTTTTTGATTAATGATTTTATTACCACCAGAGCCTTCATGGAATTGGATATCCTTATAAATTTAATAATAAATAAAATAAATATGATCAAATATATCTCAGTAAAATATATAGTAAACATAATTTAAAAATTCCTTCCTCAGATTTCCTGAGAAAGGAAAATAATTCTGAGGAAGAAAAATAATTATGTTTAATTAACCTACAATTTTATTTAATCACATATTTGAGTAAAAGCTGGAAATTGAATTGCTAATTTATATATAACAATCCTTTTTTCTTCTGAACTGCCTATAAAATAGAGATTGGAATTGCCGTTAACAACAATATAGATAATTTATATTTATGAACCTAAAATTATTTTAGTTTACCCTATGATTTTGAAAAGCAATCCATAATAAATAAACTGTGATTTAAAGTCATATTTCTTTACTGGAGAAAAAGTTTATCTTGGCTCTGATATTAATTGTAGTTAGTTAAAATGGAAGCAAGTTATTTAAGTTTATAATCTAAGGTTTTACAAACATGAATCTAGGTTTCCAGAGAAACTGTGTGCAATATTATTGATATGAAATCTCAAGATTTCATTGACATCTCAATGAAAACACAAACGTAAACACCATATGCATATTATGTTCTACGTGGAGACTTTGGGGCTAGAGTTATTTTAGTCTATTATCTTTTACTCTAAGACAAGGGTCTCCAAACTTGGGAAATTTAAGACTTGAGGACTTCAACTCCCAGAATTCTTCAGTCAGCATGAAGGTTTAAAATCGCTGCTCTAAGACATAGATCACTCTGGAAGAACAAATTTTAGAAATAAAAAGGAGGTGGAATCAAGAAGCTGAAAGTGAAAAGTGGGGAGGGGAATAGTCTTGAAAGCCACGTGTCTCTTTTTGTTAGATGAATATTTGAGAAATGTAATGTAAATACTTCTAGCTGTCTCCATTGATCAAAATCAAATAATATTCAGTTTAAATGAATAAATGTTAGTATTTTTAATTTAAAAAAATAGTGCATAGTTTTAAAACTATGGTTCTATGGCTGAAGGTTATTCTAAGAATCTTACTAATTTTTTTCACTGTGTGTATCATTTGACATCTCAAATTTACTTACATTTTGCTTTAGTTGGCATGATATATGTAAATATAGAAACGCAATCTCACATCTGCTCATTCTTCTATACAGTGTCTCTCCTTGCAGTCAAAACAGAGCCTATGAACAGTAATGACTCAACAACAACAACAAGTGGAGATGGATCTCTTGACAATTTTACTGGGTCAGGTAAAACACATAATTTGCTCATAATACTGCATGTAGATCTATATCTATAGTTTTTAAAACTATTCTTTACAAAAATAAACAGTAAATCATCTAATGTATGGGAAAATGTGCTGGCAGTTAGTTTGTACCATTCTTATTACCTTGCTCAAGAAATTGCCTATCAATACAATATATATCTGATGACAAGATTTTCTGCTTCTAAAATTTAGATATAATGAATGACAGTAACAGTAATGACAGAAGAATTTAGGGGAAGTGTAATTTGGCCTATGGACACCTTTCCACAATTACTGTATTTTTCGAAGTATAAGACGGACCTTTCTTCCTCAAAAAAAGAAGCTGAAAATCTGGGTGTGTCTTACACACTGAATACAGCATTTTTGCCTCCTGAAGCCCCGCCCCTTCACCAAAATGGCCATGTATACCCTTATGGAGGCTTTCAGAGAGCTCCTGGGGGCTCGGTAGGGCAGAAATGAGTATGTTTGCCCCCCCCCCCCCGCCACACTCTATAAGCCTCCATAAGGTTATGCATGCATTTTTATTTTTATTTTACAAAAAACAGGCCCATTTTCACGAAAAATGGGCCTTGCTCATTTTTGGGGCCCCCAACCCCCAGGAGCACTCTGCAAGCCCTCTCAAGGCTATTCATGCCTTTTTTTAAAAAAGGGCCCGTTTTCGTGAAAAGCAGGCCGTTTTCATGAGGTTTGCAGAGTGCAAAAACTTTTCCTTTTGGAAAGCTCTTTAACTGATTGATCAGAATTACATTGAACAAGAACAAAGTCTTAGGTGCTACAGATTGTCAGCGATTTTCTTCTCCAGCACATGGATGAATACACCTGGAAACATCTACCTACCTACCTACCTACTCTCTCTCTCTCTCCCTGCCTACCTACTGTATTTCTCTATCTCCCGCCCTCTATCTACCTACGTACCTACTTACTCTCTTTGTCTCTCCCTACCTATCTACTGCATTACTCTTTCTCTTTATTTCTCTCTCTATCCCTCTAGCTACCAGCCTACCTACTCTCTCTCCCTCTCCCTACCAATCTACTCTATTTCTCTCTCTCTCTTTCTATTTCTCTCTATCCCCCTACCTACCTACACACTTTGTCTCTCCCCCACCTACCTATTGTATTCTCTACTGTTTTTTTTCTCTCTCTCTATCCCTTTATCTACCTACCTACCACCTACCTACCTACCTATTTAACTAACTAACTAACTACTCTCTCTCTCTCCCTACCTACCTACTCTATTTCTCTCTCTTTCTCTCCCTCTCTATCCCTCTATCTACCTATTTACTTTTAAAAAATTGCCTCTTCAAAACCTTGGTACGTCTTCTACTCCGGTGCGTTTTATACTCTGAAAAATATGGTATTATCTCACAGATACAACACTAAAATCAGTTTCTATGCCCTACCTTTGTACAATATGAAATATTATGAAATATTGTGGAAATAAATATGAAACAGTAGAATTTAATTTAAAATCATTTAATAATAATTTATGTATTAAATTATTATTATTGAAAGTTGCAAATGTCACTCAGATAAGAAGGAAGCAGAAGAATTTCTGGCTTAAATTCATAAAAAGAACTTCATTCATCTAAGAAATATTCTAAACTTTAAAATATAAAGAAATGCAAAAATAGTTTCGGGATAATATGGGAAGTTGACTTTGCTGTATGTAGTTATAATACATTTATTATACTCTGTTCTCAGATTAATTAGGTTCTAAAATTTTTGTAAGTGGCCATCATCTTAAGTTCATACTTTTCACAAAACTTAGAATTGTATACTGTAATGTAATAACATAACTTTTTCTACTACTTACAAAACCTTATAGATCATTCTTCTGGCTTCAAAAGCCATTTGAAAAAACTTAAAAAGGAGCATTTAAAGTCTACAATATATAGAGTTTATTTTAAAGTCATATATTAAACAGATATTTAGATGCTTTGTAAAGAGGGAGACAAAAATTGTCAATATACCCAGCGAAAGTTTTGATTTTCTTTCATTGTCAGCCCATTCATATCTTATCATATAGTGCTTTTGAAATTAACAGTGTTTCTTGAAATGCCATGAAGCTGAAGTGGAAGAAGCTTAATTATGGTTAAATAAATAAATGTGATATTCAGAGAATTTTGCTCCAGAAACTAAAGGTCTTAAGTACATGACACTTACTCCATGATTCTTTGGTTCCTGCCTAAAGTGTGTTTTGCAAAATGATTAGGAACTGCTACCTATCTGTAAAATGCTAAAGACTGGCATATTGAAAACAGGAAACTACTTTGAAGTAAAAGTATGATTGATTAGACTACGGGATTTTTCAGGGCTACCTTTTATGCAGTGCTTTTATCTTTTTAAAAGTGAATGAAATGCAGATGGCTTAATAAAGACATTCTATGTTAGAGGGCTGATATGAAATGGCTCTGAAAGGTTTCATTCACATTTTGGTATATATATTTGGAACACATTTGCCGTAGCCAAGACAGATGGTTAGACGAAAGAGAAACTTTTGGAATCGGTCCAGACTACGCAATATTCTTGAACGATTTTAATAGAATATGATTATCATCATTTAAGCTTCTGCAGAAAAATACAGCTGCTCTTTGTGTGGGCATGTATGCAACTGATAGTTACCATACTGGTGCGTTTTCGGTATAAAATTAAATGAATGTATTACTTTCTAAAGAAAAATTAGTACCGCTTTGACTCTCACCTCATAAACATTATATTTTTATATGTGGAAATAATAAGATAAATACTGTCAACATAAGCCAGAATCCATTGCCCTAGCCAAGACTAAGAACAGCACTGTTAATAAAAATCCAAAGAAATGTGAAAATATTTTCATGAATCCTTTCAACAGTATTAGCAGGGGAATAAGATATGTCAAACTGGCCAATGATAAAAAGAATTGCTACAGATCCAAAATGAGCAGTGTCTATGATCCCAAATTGATTTTATAATTTTGATTTCAGTAACATGGGCTTGTAGATACCCATGCTTCATTTTCTTTATTTTAAACTAGTTTTCTTTGAAACATATAGTGCTATGCCATGCAGCACAAGAGCTTTTAAATCTGAGTTCAGTGTGAACCAATTGTTAAAATTGTATTGGACTAATATAAAGTCACTTGTGTAAACTTAAGCAATTCCATTTTGTGGCCCCACTATTTTATCCCTGCAAAAATCAGTTTTAAAAAGTTGAAAACGCATGTAACAGAAATCACATATTTACTGAACTCATTACTACAAATGAAGAGCATTATGCTTACATCCCATAATGCATATTATGCTGTTTTATGAGCAAGTTTCTCTGTTAACATTAATGAATTCATCCTGCATGGCATCATATGAATAATTGAACGTAGAAGTCAGGAATGCTATGTCCACCAAACCTTACACTAGAGTAACTGGATAACAGTCATTTCCCCACCTGTATAATCCACACATCTGGAGAGGATGGGGAAAAACCTGCTGGCATAGTTGATGTACACATATACAACATGATGTTTTGTATGGTGGTTGCGCATTTGCTGTTCCCACACCTCTTAAATCTGGAGTCCGTAGTAAACAGTGGATTTTGCTGACTCTTACTCCCATACGGTTTTCATCCTATTGTTATTCTCCAGTTCATGTTAATTCTCTGAAACAAAATAGTAACTTTTAAGGTAGAAGTCTCCAATAACTAAGGAGAGGTGAAAATTGAATATACAACTTGTTTAAATAAAAAAGCTTTCTAATAAAACAAATCTAAGTTGTAAAATATTACTTATAAATTATTCATCAGCATGGCAAATAACTGCACAAAAATTATATTCCATAAAACATAAGTAATTGATTTTTCTTCCAGATTTTAGTTAATATTTATTTCCATAAATATCTTCTATTCAAGCTTTTCATTGGTAATCTTAGCACAGCATAATATGATAAAGTTTATTTATTTATAGGACTGATATTGCTGCCTATCTTATAGAATGACTCTAAGCATCTCATAACAATCCATAAAATGCATAGTAAAAAACAAAAGTATCCTTTTGCCTCGGGTACCAGATCTATCATCCTCATAGTTTAACCCCATCCCAGGCTAATGCTTGGCAAAAGAGACAGGTCTTCATAGTCCTCTGGTAGGCTAAGAGAGGAAGGATCCCTTTAACCTTAGGAAGAAGATAGACATGATAGCAGTATTTCAATATCTCAGGGGTTGCCACAAAGACGAGGGAGTGAAGCTATTCTCCAAAGCACCTGACAGTAGGACAAGAAGCAATGGGTGAAAATTAATTAAGAAGAAAAGCAACTTAGAACTGAAGAGAAATTTCCTGACATTTATAGCAATTAATCCAGTGGAACAATTTGCCTTCAGAAGTTGTGAATGCTCCAACACTGGAAGTTTTTAAGAAGATATCCATTTGTCTGAAGTAGTGTAGGGTTTCCTGCCTAAGCAGAGGGTTGGACTAGACGACCTTCAAGGTCCCTTCCAACTCTATTATTCTATTTTATACCAGAAGAAGGATGTTTGAAAGGACTAGGATGTCATCAGGACATCCAAGGTCTCATTATTAATCCATTAGGATGGGACAGAAGAACAGATGGGCCCACAAGTAACCTGTTACCTGGCAATATGCTATACAGAGTTTAAAAGGTAACAACTAACACCTTGAATTGTACCCAGGAAGCAAATGGAACCCAACAGTGTTGTTATTCAGGTGAACTTCAGGACACCTCAGCTGTACATGCCAGATATTTTGCAGATGTGTGACTTTCAAGAGCAACCCCATGTACAAGACATTTCAATAATCCAAACAGGAGCAGAATATGGCATGGCAGGCCAGGAATAGTATTTGAAAAGTATTGATTTGTATATTTATGAAAATCTGTTCTGCTTAAATGCATCTGCTAAACTAAAGATCATAAAAAGTTAGACATTGTATAGATTAGTTATTTTTTCCAGGTAAAAATTGAGAAGAATAACACAATGGTACCAATTTTATTTAAAACATTCAAAAAATGTAAGCCTTTTTAAAAAATCTCAATAGCTGATAAATTGAACATTGTAAATGCTTTCTTTTACAGTGATAACAAGTAGTGGCTACAGTCCAAGATCATCACATCAATACTCACCGCAGCTATATCCCTCCAAGTTAGTCTGCAAGTATATTTGAATATGTTATTTGTATATCAGTTTCTGCAAGTATTTATTTTAAAAAATGGTTTAAATTTAGAAATTACACTGGGTTTGCCTAAAATGCATTGTTATATGGACACTTTGGCCCGGTTTAAACTCATTGCTTGCCATTAATGTTAGGGTGATTTATTTATATTAAGAAGCAAAGTTTTAAAATTCTGAGTTATGTGCGCTGGATAATTATTTTCTGGATTTGTATACTCCAATCATAACTGCTACAACTGTCCAAAAAGCACACATGCTTGGAGGAGGATGAAATCCTCCTGATTGAATCAGGGGTGCATTGACTAGGGGAAGTAATGGTGACAAGAATGGCACTGTATTGTATATATCTCTAAATCTTCTTATGCTTATGCATATCCCTATATTATTCTTATTTTTGTATCTTTGCATTGGATGATAGTTCTAAAAGATTTTGAGTTTCATGTGTAAATCAACTACCCATACATAAATTTCCTCACTACTTAAAACCATTGCTATTCCCCAGGACATTTATATCTAAAGACTGTGTTGCAAAGACTTATGGTCTGTTATATTATTGTATGTACTTTATTGTTTTAATGTGTCTGTACTAGTTTATAGCAATTTTAATCCATTATTGCATTTGTAGGTAATTTTATTGATAAAAATACATTAACCTGTATAATAAAATATCGGTAGATTACAACTTATTCTTAAATTACTTAATTTAGTTTAAACCATTTATTTTTCATTCATATATTTTTCCTGACAAACAAATGTTTGTCAAATGTTAGTCTTTGATGCATTAATTTTCAGAAGAGTGTCCCTTGCTGTATCTGAAGTCAATCTAGTGTTTACTATAAATCGTTCAGTTTCTTGGCTAGTAGCACAGCACCATACAAACTGACTTCCATATTCATGTCCCCAATCAGTGCACCCCTAACATCAATCACTATAGCCAATCTTTCTACATTTAATTTTTAAATACCTTAACTGAATATTTGTTCTATTCAGTATTGAATAACAGAATAACCAATTTGGAAGGGACCTTGGAGGTCTTCTAGTCCAACGCTATACCATTTCAGACAAATGATTATCGGTATTTTTTGAGCACCATGTGGATTGTCATGCATGCATTACTTCAATCATATGTCATTATTATCCCATTTGAACAACCAACCTTCAACTCCGTATTTGGGTAATAAACTCCAAAATTCAAACCTTTACACACTATCATATTTTTTCTATATGAATAAACTTGTTTATCTAATTTGGATTCATAGACAAAGTGTGCTGGAACAATAAAGATTCTTTCAATTTCCAAGTGTGGATTCATATATATTTTGAAATGCCTCTTAACATCAATACTTGCACCCCAGTCTTAGCCTTTACCATTTATTAACACACTCATGTGTTTGTCATTCCTTCAATCATTAATATTAAACTAGACATTTCAATTACAACATTTGGTATGTTATTGTAAATTTCCTAGCATTCCTTCACTTCAGTTACATTCCTAGATCTTTTCTTTTACAATCTAAAACCTCATGTCCACAGTCAAAACAGTAATTCCAATTTATAAAAACAGTAGAGCTTGCCTAATCTTTCCAAACCAGGGGTGCGTTCCAGCAGGCACTACTGCCAGTTCGCTTGTGGGGCGCTGTGCACCCATGCACACTTGATACACAGTACAATAAAAATTGTTCTGCTCAAAAGCAAAAAACAAGATGGCGTCACCTATGGTGCCGCCAGGAGAACCAGTTTGGGGGCATGGCAGGCCTGGGTCGTTGCCAGTTCCAGCGACCCAGGCCGCCAAACCACTACCGGTTTGGCCAAACCAGTCCAAACCAGTAGGAACTCACCATTCTTCCAAACACCATTGAGAACAGCCATGTGTGAAAATCCAATGGAGTCTGGATTTCTTGAGGGATGCTGTTCCACAAGGCAGGTGCTGCCATAGAGAAATCATGATTCCTGGGTTCAATAAGATGCAGTTGTTTGATAGAAGGGATCTGGATCATGCTCTCATACTAGACTTGATGGATGATAGAAGACAGCCAGACCCACAAATAATCTGGCTGTTATTCCATGTATGGTTTTATAGGTAACAACCAGCATTTTGAATTGCACTTTGGCTTCTTGCAGAGAAATATGGGTGTAATGAGAAATGCCAAAAGCTGTCCCTACCAGTGCATTCTGGACCAACTGCAGCTTCCAAGTGCTTTTCAAGTACTATTGCATGTAGAATTAATCTACTGGGAGGTGACTAAGGCACGATTGCTTGAGTCAACAATCTACGTACTTAGCTTATGTGACTGATAGTTTGTCTCCCATTTCCTGCTGTTTAGGCCCTATCCACATATTCTTTCTACGCCAGCAGCTCAAACAATGTCTGCCTATGCCAGTCAGACCCAGTATTCAGGAATGCAGCAACCAGCAGTGTATACAGCCTACTCACAGACTGGGCAACCTTACAGCTTACCTGCTTACGGTATTTAACTTCCAGTTATTCTTTACTTACTTATGAATATGTTTGGCATCATGGAATTTGATTGTTTCCCCTACCCTTACTTCCATTGGTAACAATCAGTGGAACATTAATTTCTTACACAGATTTGGGTGTAATGTTGCCGGGCATCAAGACAGAAAGTGGACTTTCACAAACACAATCACCATTGCAGACTGGATGCCTTAGTTACAGCCCAGGGTTCTCCACACCACAGCCAGGCCAAGCTCCATATTCATACCAAATGCCAGGTGAATAATTCCTTGTTGTTTTTGAATTTTCTTAAGATTCATACATTTTTTACATAATTGGTAAGTGTTGTGAATGAAATTTATTACCTGTCCAAGTCTTTCATTTATTTTTTTTAAAGAAAAGTATAATGATCTGAAATTTAAGTTAGAAAATTTGGTTGTTAGTTTTACACATTTAATGTAACTTATTTAAAATTTATGGAAGAGTTATTTACCAAAATTATTACAAATGATCAAAAATATTATTCATTGTTGGTAATAAATCATACTATTAATATGAAAAGATTGATAATGGGAATAATAATGGCAACAATCATAACTAAAGCCTACATGAAATATCTTTTGAGAATCCAAATCTCGAGCATATCTCTGTATACTATGTGCACCTTTTAAATTTCTTGCTCTGAAATACCATGCACAAAATTACTATTTTTAATATTTATGACACTTTTATATTTATGTACTGTTGAATCCTGATAAAAAGTTTTTAAATTTAAACTCTATTCAGTTCCCAAAACTTTCAATAATAAAATGCTTGTAGATCCAGAGGTATTTGGTAGGGGATGGCAGGTGATAAAATGCATATCACAAGGCAAGCAGCACTTGTTATATGACACAAGCATTAAAGCACAGACTTTATGTTATGATATCATGATGCATATTCTGTTATTTTGGTTTAGTAGTTGAGAATAGAACCGTGAATAGCATGAACATGTCTCCACATTAGAACAGAACACTGTTTTTAACAGAATCAACAAGGATAAGCAACTTTTTGGTGGTTGAAGATGGTACCTAACATGGCGGGAGGCTTATTGAGGCTGTAAAATGAGCAAAACCACATTACATTAAATATTTGTTCACTCAATTTATATAGTCTGTGAACTCATTTTTATGTGTAATAGACAGTAAAAATACAGAGCAGCCAGGCATGATTAGTCATACATACAACCAGGAGATGAGCTCTAACCCACACCCACCCAGTTCAACACCAGGTCTTCACAATCTTGTGAAAGGCCAACAACGATGAGGCACTCTAATTTCAGGGGGAATTAAGCTGAAAATCCTCTTCTGGACCCTGCCATCTGACACCCTACAGATGATGTTATCCAGAGCATTACTTTCTTGCCCAAAATCAAATAGGAGTGGTAGAAATAACTTGGGAAAGATAGTCCCATAAGTAACCCAGTCTTATGCCATGAAGAACATGAAAGAAAGCCAATGTACTCATGGGGCAGGGGTTCACATGTGCTGAGTAACTGGCATTAATGACTACCGCTGCCAGCATATTTTACACCAGTTGAAGCTTCCAGGGACAACCCTATGCAAATTGCATTGCAGTAATCCAAGTTGCATGTCACAAAGACTGCAAGACTGAGTTTAGAGAAGATTGTCCTGAGTTTTCTTTGTTGCTTTTTAATGGCGATATGCCTGGAACATAATACAATTTTCAAAAAACCCATAGTTTAAAGCAACTTTGAGGAGAGAGATTTAAAAAAACAATAAAATGAGATTCTGCACAACCCAAGACAGCAGGCTTCTCAGCCTTAGCTGTTAGATATTTGAAGAGATCTTTTTGCTGTCCTCACCATGATTCTACTCCTTAACTATTTATGTTGAGAACATTGGAGAGATATGAATTATTCTCTGTTTGATATAGATATGGCCATCTTAAATCTGGTCATTTCATGGACTAGAAGTTCTCTTAAACCTTGAAACTACATTAAACATCCTGTCCCTCCAAACCATTATCAATATATTTTTCTAGTACTTTACAATAGCTGTATTAAAGAAAGCGAAAGTTTGGTGTTCAAGAAAGAAAAGTTTTGAAACGGAGTAAATTTGCTGATACATAAATGTCTATTTTCAGTGTTTATATGAAGCAAACTGTTATGAAAGATGGATATATGGAAACAATTACAAACATTATTCACAGCTTGTTCAATTTTTAAACTTCCTTTTCTTTACAACAGTACTACACTAAGCTATAGTTAAGCATATTTTAAAAAGTTCAAGTGAGATAAATGCATATTTTAATTACATACTTTTAATTTTCATCTGAAAATTTCATTTCTTATTTGTATGAATTTTGAATTTTGCATTGCTTAGCTCTTATAGGGAATTATTCTTTTAACTCTAGGTTCTAGTTTTACACCATCCTCCACTATTTATGCAAACAATTCAGTATCAAATTCTACAAACTTCAATAGTTCACAACAGGTATGATTTTTTTTGTCTATAAAGCGCAAACTATTATGAATTTATTTGGCAATTTATTTGGACAATACTGTTGTCCTATTTCTATTTTTAGGTTACAAAAAAGATGTAATTTTAAAGGTATTAGTCTTAATTAAAATGTTGTTTGTAACATTCTAGGATTATCCATCATATGCAGCTTTCAGCCAAAATCAATATCCACAGTATTATTCAGCATCAACATATGGAACATATATGACATCAAATAACACCACAGATGGTACCTCTTCATCCTCATCAACATATCAGCTTCAAGAATCTCTTCCAGGTCTTACTACCCAACCAGGTACCTTTCATTGATTTTTGTTCCAATCATTTAGAATCATGGCATAGGTTCATGTGAACATTAATTGTAGCTAAGTATAGCTAAATGTATGAAAACAAATTTCATTTGTATAAATTTGACATCCAAGGAGTCAAATCTTATCCAGTCTTAATCAGCAAAAATCCATTAAGCATTAGTAAAGAATCAATCCTTTAATTCGACTATACCTAACAAGATATCAAAAGCTTCGGGATTAAGTTTTTGCAAACAATGAAAGAAAGAAAACTGCATCAATCATCCTCACCAAAGGACTTGCCTAGGTGACAAGTCATATTTAGAGGGTCCTTCAAAATGCCAGAAGGGTGGGAATTAGTGAATTATTGGGGAAATTGCACAATCTCATGTAGAATACATTAAAGTAGTTAAGCCATGAGGTGATCAGAGCTTGAGTGGCTATTTGAAATGTTCCTCCCCCACCACCACCCAATCCATGACAGCTCAAATGAAGCAGGACAAAGGCCTTCCTGAATACAGCTGTTTATCAAGCAAGAGCCATGAGTTCAGAAAACCCCTGTTGTGGCCTGCCAACTACCAGCCTCTATAGCAGCCAAATCAGATGAGGAGGTAGCATGGGAGTCAGGGCATCAAGGCAACCTGAGAGCTCCAAGGGCAAAGTGGGAATAGAGCTGTCGGAGATAGAGACAGACCCTGGGCCATCCATCAGCCCTGAGATGAAGAGTCAACAGTCCCCAGGTCTAGAGGTGGCTGATGAGTAAGAGGATGAGTAAGTCAGGGGGTGGAGCTGAATAGGTGTGACAGACAAATTCATCTCCCTACTGAACAGACTTGTTAGCCTGCTGTGTGTGAGAGAGGGGTTTTTTTTTTTTTTTGCCGGGGCTGCTGTCACTCGTAATAAAGGGAACATTTGTTTAATTACAGAGGGATTGTTGTGTTTGGGAGCTGGGTCAGAATAATCCCCAAAATGTACATTACCATTGAATAGAAGTGCCACTCCATTCAATTTGAAAGGTGGAATATCTTCAGATCTGGACAGTATTAACACCCCCAGTCATTCCGTTTGGAAAATAACTTCTGACTTAATATTATCAAAGATTTGCATCCAGCAATGTACCATGTAAACTATTTTGCAACTGCTGCTACTCATAACTCAAATGTATTTTACCTGCTAGTTTCCAGATCTTCTGTTAATAGAGTATAAAGCTTGCAGAAGATAGCACCACCTGGGGAAGAACTCATCAAATAGGGTACAAAGTCAGGTTATCTTAATCTGCAATCTGTGCTTCAGAAAAGTGTTAATTCTGAACTGCCTCCATTCTCACTGTCTTAGACTATAAAGTTAAAAAATAAGGTTACTCATAGATAGAAATTATTTACTATGTTGTGGTAAACATTTTATATTTCTGCACAATAGAGTGTTATGTTTCATTAATATCCGTAACACTAAAAACTTTATTGGTGGCCTTCACATCTGCTCTTAGAGTTTCAGAGATGGGAGTTCCTTTGGTAAAGAAGTATTTGGGCATGTTCCATTTAGTGCTTGACCTTTATGAAGTAGGTATTGCATAATATTTGAAAGACGGAGTGTTAAAGGACCTCTATCCTGGAACAGAACTTTTCCATCCCATAGTATAGAAAATAGATTGATTTATTTAAATTTGCTTCTAATTTTAAAAATAGTCTGCTCAGATAGAATTATCTGAAAGATTATACAGCAAGATTACACTCCTCGGATATGCTTTTAACACTTGCCTTTATATTTGTTTATTCAATCTTTGTAATTTGGCAAATACTTGTAGTTAAAGAAGGTGAGGAATTTCAATAAACAGATTATTTTCATTCCTCTTGAATAATTAGGAATTTAAGGGAATCCCAATTGTACATTTAAAACTATAGGAGTACCTTATTTAAACTATAAAATTGAATGAGGAATACTTTGTATTTTGATAAATGTTTATTTATCTTTTTTTAAAAAACAGGAGAGTTTGATGCTGTGCAGAGCCCTTCAACTCCAATCAAAGATCTTGATGAAAGAACGTGTAGGAGTTCTGGGTCAAAATCAAGGGGCAGAGGGAGAAAAAATAACCCATCTCCTCCTCCTGATAGTGACTTGGAGGTACATTCTTCTAAATTAATAGCAATATGAAGATCAGGAAGTAATTCATACTTCAGAGATATAAAAGAAGACATATTAATAGAAAAATCTGTTCACTCAAAATTATAGTAAGTATGTAAGTATTTAATTTTGAGTGAATAGCATTTTTAAAGGAAATTACTTTAAAGGGAATTACTTTACGTTATGCCTACTCTTGGAATGTAACTGAAGTGTGAGAAGCCAGGGAATCTACAGATCACTATCTCAAGCTTGGAACTCTCTACTTCAAGCTTGAAATATTTTAAGAACTTCAAATGTCCATAAATTCCCTGACAGATTCTTCCCCTTTCAAACAATTATTAAAGTTTAAATATCTTTTATTGGAATAAAAACTGATAGAAAACTTTTTTCTTCCTGGTGCTAAAAGATAACAGGCAAATCACAAAGTATATTTGTATGGGACATCATTAAGGAGTTTGTGTATGTATACATGCATGATATCACAGAATAGTATATTTGATCATTTGTTAAAAAACATAATTGCCCTCATTAATATGATCATAAAAGTTGACCATAAATGAAGATGTTCTGTTATAAAAATTAAAATTACTATTTGATATTTCTACCTACCAAAGCTCTTTGAAAGAGGGACACAAAGAAGAAAATTGGAGCATATATATTTAATCTCTATTTTTGCTTGAACATTCAAATATAAAAAAGCAGCAAGAGGGCTGGGCAGTGCTTTGGAGTCAAAAATATGTTTTGTAGTGTAGTCCAATATTTATTTATGACCTATCTGCAGCTCCTTAAAGCACCTGCAACTTTCTCTGGAACTATACAGCTGCCTTTTCTTTAAGCAATGTCTTTCTTGATTTGAAGTATTGAATCATAACAACCTTCCCCCCCCACCCCACCACAAAGACTGGGGCTACAGCTGCCTATAGTTCTTGTGCTATCTGTATATATTGATTTGTTGATTCTTTTGTTTTCAGCGTATATTTGTTTGGGATTTGGATGAAACTATCATTGTCTTCCATTCGCTTCTTACAGGATCTTATGCACAGAAATATGGAAAGGTATGAGAGAAATACTAGTGCTTTGGTGGAACTAATTATTGTGCAGTACAATAATTTATTTGTTAAGTTTAAAGACCTTGAGTCATCCCCATAATATTTAGTAGTATTTCTGGTACATAAATAAAATTTTGTTTTAATAGTCCTAGATTTGACAGATTTTTTCTTCTTCAGACTTTACTTTAGGATTCACTGTTTTATTGCAAATGATACTATTTAGATTAATTACATAAAAGTCAAGTAATATAACTTCACATGAATGATATACAATGATTTTAATGGACACCCTGCCCTATACCCCCACTCCTAGTCCATTAAATGCAGGATTGCTTTAACTGGATACTTAGTAACACTTTGTTCCATTGTTCTTGTAACTTTTCAAGGCTTTACTGCTTTTTGACTAAAATCAGCTTCCTTTATTTTACTAGCATTTAGCTGTCAGTCTAAACACTGCTATTGAAATATTTTGTGATTGATTAAGAAAATACTCAACCACTATGTAACTATTGCTTTTAATAACAAGTTACAGTAAAATAATCAGCACTCTAAAAACATATGTTTAATAAGAGGAAGGAAGGATTCCAAACACTTTCCAAATAGCCCAATGCATCCATAACTCGACAAAAACTTAAGTTAGATTGTAGGTAAGCAATTTAGGAAGAGTCAGTATAATAAAAAGGGAATATTAACTTACATGAAAAGTGCCATTTTCTGCTTAGGTACAAAATATATCAAATATTATTATTGTTTTATTTAATATTTCCCACAAAACAATTTTGAAATCAAATTGGTACCAAATTCTCCTTAAAAAAATCTTCTGCTTCTGTTGAGCTAAACAAGTTTTGATTCTCTTCTGATGTCATTGCCTAACTAAATAAATATTGGCATAGCTTTTAACATAGCTCAGGCTTCCTTCTCATCCTCCTGAGAACTTTGAGTATTTGTCTCCTAAGGGACATTCTAGTAGAGATGGCCCAATCTAGCACAGAAGTCAACAGACAGACTGTCTGGCTCCAATTTATGCCAACTGCTAATGCAGCCAAAGGCATTTGTATCTTGATATAGGGAAGTGTTATAGTTGATCTTACCTCCGTTGCAATGTTGGCAATCTCTGGATAAGGCCATATTCCCATGAGCCTGAGAGGGCTTTCCCTTATATCTATAGCATCAATACCTACAAGGAAAAAAATGTTTAAACATTATTAAAGTCAAAGGAGATTAACACAGAAGCATTCCTGCTGGCTTTTCAGTAATTTGACAGTAGTATATATTTAAAATGATGGTTTCTTTACTGTCTCTTTATGTCCTTTTCTAATATATTACGTTTAAAAACAATTGTTCACATTTCATTTTTTAATATGTGGGCAGATGCATGGAATTCATCTCATGCATGACTAATAAATTACTTTGGAAGAAAAGCTGTACAATTTGCTACAGAAATATATTCTGTAATATTCTAGACCAGTGGTTCCCAAAGTGGATGGTACCGCCCCCCTGGTGGGTGGTGGGACGACTTAGGGGGGCACTAAGAGGCAAGGGGGGTGGCAGGGGGTGCTAAGAGGCAAGCGCGGTGGCAGAGGAGTGCTGGAGGTGTTCTGTGCTGTACTCTTGACTCGCCTAGCTTAGCGCGCAGGTGCAGAAGGGAATGTGATGGGACCGAAAGCGAGAGTCCTTCCCCGCGCGTCTGGTGTGGAGGTGGCAGCTCAGTCTCTCCTCACCAGGAACCGGTGATATCCACGCATGCGCAAGGAAGATGTCTGCCTGAGCTCTTCCGCTCTGGCTCAAAGAGGAAAAACGGCCAAAAAGAAACGGAGCTGAGGTTTGGAAATCGATCTAAGGTGAAAATAAGGCATTAGCAATGTAAGGGGGGTCTGGAGGAGCAGCCAACGGGAAGAAACATTGTTTTCTGAGGTTGCTGCTCTCGGAAGATGCAACCCTGCCGCCATTCCACCTATTCCAGCCACCGCAGCCCGGCCCTGCTGTTCGGTGGAGCTACTGACCCTGCTGCCATCCCACCTGCTTCGATCGCCGCGACTGCCGCCCCATCTGTTCCGGCCACCGTGGCTGGCTCTGCTGCTTTGGGGGAGCCGCCGACCCTGCCGCCATTCCACCCACCCCGGCCGCCGATCCTGCTGCCATTCTGCCTGTTCCAGCCGCCGCGACAATCGCTCCATCTGTTCCGGCCGCCGTCCCACCTACTCCGGCACTGTTGCTTCGAGTGAGCTGCTCACCCTGCTGCCGTCCCACCTACTCCGGCCGCCGCGACCGCCATTTCATCTATGCCAGCCACCATGACCTGACCCTGCTGCTTTGGGGGACCCACAGTCCCTGCCGTCGCCCCACCTGCTCCGGCCACCATGGCTGCTATTCTACCCATCTGGCCACCGCGGCCCGGCCCTGCTGCTTCAGGGGGGGGGGTATGTTTGTGCCGCTGTGCCTGCCTTGTTGCCCGTGGAGCTGCTGAGTTCCATGCCAGTGTGCCTGGAGACTGGTGGCTGGCTTCCTTGCCGCCGCCATTGCTGTCCTGGACGCACCCCCATCCCTATCCCCCCCTTCTTTCTTCCACCGCGGCCTTTGGACATCACCACCGCTGACCGTCCCGAGCGTCGTGGGACCTTTTCTGCCTGTCGCCCCCGCAGAGAGAGAGGCGAGAGAGGACAGGGTCAAGGAGAATGGGGAGTCTGCTCTCTCCAACTAGTGCCAACTCTCCCAGCTGCCTCAGACTTTTTTTTCACACCATTTCCAGACTATGCGAGAGAAAGAACGAGGAACCCCTCACTCCCAAAGTATTGCCAGCCCTAGCCACCTCAGACTTGCGCTGACCGCTCCTGTTTTCGCGGACTTAAGAACTGCGTTTTAATTAGTGTGTTGACTGTATGATGGTATGATTGTGAGAGAGGACGCGCCCACTTTTTAATCTAATTAATTTAATTAATTTTGTATCACTATATTGTATTTTTAATGATATTGTGGGGTGTGTCTGAGGAGAATGTTTGCTTAGTGAGTATGATAGGACTGGGGGTGCGACCTGGAGCCCCCTCCACTGAGTACAGAAGCAGAAGTGGATGGGGCCTGGATCCGCCCCCCGTCCTAGAGTGAATGCTGTATATGGCCTGCCGGGAAGAATGGGGGCCATGGGAGGGGGGAGGTCTACGGGGAGGGGGGAGGGTCGGAGCATTCCGGTTACGACCGGGAGGGGCAGATATGACGGGAGCTGTAGGGCTAGCCAATACTGGAGAAGAAGGACTCGCTACATTACAGCGATTCCTTGTTCCGGCCCCTCAGGCTCATCTCAAGGACCTGTTGGCAGAGGAGATCGGGGCCCTGGTCTGAGGTTGCTGCTGCTAAATGCCAGGTCTGTTATGAACAAGGCTCCCCTTGTCCGGGACTTAATATTAGACGAGGGGGCAGACTTGGCATATATAACTGAAACCTGGCTGGGCCAAGAGGGAGGAGTCCCCCTCTCAGAAATGTGCCCAGATGGGTTTCAGGTGCTTCACCAACCACAACACTAGAAAGGGGTGGGGGAGTAGCAGTTGTCGTCCGAAAGTCATTAGTTCCTCGCAGGATCCCTGCCCCAGAGATTGTGGGGTGTGAGTCTCTCCTCTTGAAGTTGGACCTAGGGGTTCAAGTGGGCTTGTTCTTGATGTACGTACCTCTCAGCTACGTCACAACAGCCCTGCCTGTGCTGCTAGAGGCAGTAGCCGGATTGGCGGTGGAGTTCCCCAGGCTAATAATGCTGAGGTACTTTAACCTACCGTCTTTTGGCGAACACTCTGATGGGGCACAGGAGTTCATGGCCTCCATGACAACCATGGACTTGACCCAAGTAGTTCAGGGCCCTACTCATAGAGCGGGACATACACTTGACCTTGTATTTCTCTCGGGGCAGTGGAGACGTGATCTGAAATTAAGGGGAATAGAGACCTCACCTTTGTCATGGTCCGATCACTCCTTGCTGAGGCTTGACTTCAGGATACTACTCCCCCATTGCAGGGAGGTGGAACCAATTAAGTGGTTCCGCCCCAGGCGCCTGATGGACCTGATGGGATTTCAGAAGAAGCTTGGAGTGATACCTGACTCCCTTGCCCGCAATCCGACCTAATCCTTAGTCGCTGCCTGGAATGTTGCGGCGACTGAGGCACTGGATCGGATTGCGCCTTTGAGGCCTCTCCGTCGCAGTGGACTCAGGGGGGCACCTTGGTTTACCGAGGAACTCCGGGAGATGAAGTACCAAAAGAGACGCCTAGAGCGATGTTGGAGGACTAGGTGGCGCAGTGGTTAAATGCAGCACTGCAGGCTACTGCTAGATCAGCAGTTCAGCGGTTCAAATCTCACCGGCTCAGGGTTGACTCAGCCTTCCATCCTTCCGAGGTGGGTAAAATGAGGACCCAGATTGTTGGGGGCAATATGCTGACTCTCTGTAAACCGCTTAGAGAGGGCTGAAAGCCCTATGAAGCGGTATATAAGTCTACTGCTATTGCTATTGCTATTAACTCTGAATCTGATCGAACACTATTAAGAGCCTTTATTAGGACTTACTTAGTGGCGATACGGGCGGCAAAATGCACACATTTTCCCGCTCTTATTGCGTCCGCAGAATCTCGCCCAGCCGCCCAGTTTAGGGTGACCCGCTCCCTCCTGAAAGGCGAGGAGGTGGGGGAACCCCTGCAGGGTTCATACCATAAATCCAGGGCCTTCCAATAGAGTATATTAGAAAGCAAACCCTACAGGGGTAATGTGCTCTGTTTGTCCTGCTTCCCTCTTCTTGAATTTGATTATTTAGTTAGTTAGTTAGTTTGTCACTCATGTACAAGATAACAGGAATAAGAATAAACATTAATAAACACAAATAAAAAAATTCTTAGGAATGGTGTGAGGTCAACAGTAAGATAGTTTAAGGTTAAAGCTATGGAGGTTTGAAGATGTAACAACAGAGTCAGGTAATGCATTTCAAGAATTGACCTCTCTGTTGATGAAGTCATATTTTTTGCAATCGAGTTTGGAGTGGTTTACCTTGAGTTTGTATCTATTTTTTGCTTGTGTATTGTTGTGGTTGAAGCTAAAGTAGTCATTGACAGGTAGGACATTGTAGCAGATAATTCTGTGTACTACACTTAGGTCAGACCGTAGGCAGCATCCAGTGAGTAGAGGAGTGGAGTACTCTTCTTGTGAAATACCTCTTGGCTCGCTCAATTGTGCTAATGTCCAATATAAGGTGTGGATTCCAGACAGACGAACTGTATTTGAGAATTGGTCTAGGAAAGGTTTTGTATGCCCTAGTTTGCAGTACAAACTAGGTTGCAGGCTGGAGAGAGAAAAGAGAGACTTAAATTTAGTACACTATTTTTTTTAAAAAAAAATCACCTTGCTGTTATGTCGCCCTGTGACAAATTCTTCGTTTATTCTGTGGGCCTGAGATAGTGTGCTTGCTAGTAGACTATGTACTGTATATTTATAAGTATTTCTAGTTGGCCTTGTATATTATATATACAATAGTGATAACATATTTACTTGTCAGATTTGTCTTTTAAAAAATTGTTGGACAATCTGCAGATTATTCCAAAATGTCACTATTTTAAAAAAAAAAATATTTTTATTGAACTATGATTAACAAACATCAAATAATTAAAATAACATAATATGCATTTCTATATTCAATATGCATAGAGAAAAGATATAGAAAATACAAACAAATATAATAGATAAGAATGTTAATTTTGATTGTTCTAGAAGAAGAATAACACTAACATTTGAAAGAGAAACAGGAATAATTTATAATATGTATTGCTGTGGAACCTTTGAGTATACTTTACTATATACTTTGCAGTATCTTTCCTCCCTATTATTTTCATCCATCTTTGCCTGAAAATGAACTTGCTGGACACATTTATGATGACTCCCTATTGTAGCTAGTGATTCAATACTTCATTAAGTTGAACCTTGAATTTCAAATCAATTTGAATCGAGTCTTGTTGCCTTTAGTCTTTAATTGCAAATAGAAATAGAATGTTGCTGCCGATATGTCATATCAGATCTTGACTAATTTGTATACCTCTTATTTGTATTGGAATGTTCTTTATCTACAGAAGAGATAATAACCCACTCTGCTCAATTTGTTGTAGCATATTGTTATCAATCAAATACTTACCCTGGTATATGTATTCTTTTTGCTGTTTCATTTTAACCATAATGCTATTCCTGGCTTTTTTGTTTTAGTTCTGTATTAACCAGATGCTTATCTTTTTATCCTGGTTACTTATTACATAGATTTTTTTTAATTAATCCATGTTTTACATTCCCTCTCTCTATTTGTATTTCCAAAGCAATATACCATTCTGTAAATAGTTCCTAGAGAATATCCTTCTGTAACTTCTAACCCTTTCGTAGCAGTCTTCCAGTTGGCTGCAGCTGTGCTTTCTTATTTTGTATTTAATATTTTCCATTCTGCTCATAATTATAAAATCCTGAATAATTTACAACACTGTAACAATAATATTGCAGGATAAAAGTAATTCCTTAAAAAGGAAAGATAAGAAGGTGTCAGTGACTGGAAAGGGGCTATAAAAAAGATATCTCCCTTCCCCAAAGATGTGGGATGGAGGGAAATGTCATTACACAAGATAGGAAAGGTTCACATCCATATTTCAGCAAGTAGCAGTTCATACTGTCTGACACACATAGCAGGATTTTTCTTCTCCCCTCAAAGAATATAGTAACCACAGAGATGATGTAATTGAATATGTTCTTCAATGTAACTTGATCTGGGACTTTGAGCCATAAAATTCTAACAGTAACCTAGCTGCTACATTCTTCCCTAATTTTAGCTTCCAGAGCTTTCCAAGGGCAGTTCCCCACTGAGTGCATTACAGTAATCCAATCTGGAAGTATTGATCATTCTATTTAAACTAAAAGCAGCATTTTATTATTTAAAAAGAAGCAGCACAGCAGATGTGATGTGAAGAGCTTACTACTCAGTTTTTGCACATCTACTTAAAACTCAATATCACTGAAGAACAGAACAGAATAGAATAGAATGGAATTCTTTATTGGCCAAGTGTGACACACAAGGAATTTGTCTCCAGTGAATAAGCTCTCAGGGTGCATGCAAGCAACAAGTGATGAATGATTAGTTTCATAGGTGTGCCATAAGCATTTCCCTTATATTGTTTATCTACTCAAAACAGTGAAAAGGAGAACAATTAATCAGTAGAATGGCCTCCAGAACATGTGGTGCTCTATCATTAGAGATGTTTAAGAAGAAATTGCACAGCAATTTGTCTAAAATGATGCAGTGTCTCCTGCTGGAGCAGAGTTGGACTAGAAGATCTCCAAAGTCTCTTCCAACTCTGTTATTCTGTTAAAACCATTCCTTTTGTTCTATAAACAGATCGAGTTGAGTATTAGGGGAACTAGTTGATAATCATACCATCAAGGCACTGTATGGATTAGTTGTTAGAAAGGAGTTAATTCATTTCATTTCATTTATTAAATTTATAGGCCGCCCAATCCCGGAGGACTCCGGGCGGCTTACAATGAAAGAAGAAAAAAAGAAAAACAAAATAAATAAATAAATAAATAGTTTAAAATACATAACACATATATGTTCTAATCGGGGCTGGACCTTAACACTAAGGTCAACAGCCCCAGGCTTGCCAGAACAGCCAGGTTTTAACGGCTTTCTTGAAGGCCATGAGAGTGGGTAAGGTCCAGACCTCTGGGGGTAGCTGCTTCCACAGGATCGGAGCAGCCACAGAGAAGGCTCTCCTCCGGGGGCCTGCCAGCCGACACTGACCGGCTGACGGTATCCGAAGGAGGCCCACCCTGTGGGATCTTATCGGCTGTTGGGAGCTGTGTGGCAGTAGGCGATCTCGCAGATAGGCTGGTCCTAAGCCATGTAGGGCTTTAAAGGTAATAACCAACACTTAGAATTGCATACGGAGACCAATTGGCAGCCAGTGCAGTTCGTGGAGGACAGATGTAATATGGGTGTATCTCGGTACACCCAATATCGCTCGCACGGCTGCATTCTGGACTTGCTGTAGTCTCCGAACGCTTTTCAAGGGTAGCCCCATGTAGAGCGCATTGCAATAATCGAGCCTTGAGGTGACAAGGGCCTGAGTGACAGTCTGAAGTGCCCCCCTGTCCACGTAAGGCCGCAATTGGTGTACCAGGCAAACCTGGGCAAAGGCCCCCCTGGTCACAGCAGACAGATGGTGTTCAAGTGTCAGCTGCAAATCCAGGAGGACCCCCAAATTGTGAGCCCTCTCTGAGGGGATCAAAGACGGACGGACTGAACTGTCCCTTGGGGGAAACATCCAAAGCCACTTGATCTTGTTGGGATTGAGTACCAATTTGTTCATCCCCATCCAGATCCTGACAGCTTCCAGGTATCAGCACATCACGTCCGCCGCTGAGCTGGCACGGGGCAGATAGATACAATTGAGTATCATCTGCATATTGATGGTACTTTATCCCGTGCCGTCGCATGATCTCACCCAGCGGCTTCATGTAGATGTTGAATAGAAGGGGGGACAGGACCAAACCCTGTGGCACCCCACATTTGAGGGGCCTGGAGGTCGACCTCTGTCCCCCGATCATCACCGACTGCGACCTACTGGAGAGGTAAGAGGAGAACCACCGTAGAACGGTTTCTCTCACTCCCACCTCCTCCAGGCGTCGCAGAAGGATACCATGGTCAATGGTATCGAAAGCCGCTGAGAGGTCAAGAAGCACCAGGATAGAGGAATGCCCTCTAGCCCGCCAGAGATCATCGATCAGTACGACCAAAGCGGTTTCCATGCTGTACCCAGGCCTGAAACCAGACTGAAAGGAATCCAGATAATCCGCTTCATTCAAGGTCTGTCGGAGTTGAAGCGCCACCACCTTCTCTACAACCTTCCCTAGAAAGGGAAGTTTGGAGACAGGACGGTAGTTTTTCAGGATGGCTGGATCCAGGGAAGGCTTCTTGAGGAGGGGTCTCACCACCACTTCCTTTAGTGGTTGTGGGAAAGACCCCTCCTGCAAAGATGCATTGGTAATCGCTGGAGCCAACCTCGTGTCACCTCCCTGTTGATCAAGACCAACCAGGAGGGGCACGGGTCCAGTAAGCAGGTGGAGGCGCTCATCACTCCCATGGCCTTGTCCACTTCCTCAGGGGTGACAAATTCGAACTCATCCCAGGAAGTCCGACTTTAGACCTATCCTCGGCATCTCGGCTGGGATTACAAATTGAAAGGTTTTTTTTTTCCTGGACTGAGGGTGTAATTCTTGGATAAGCTCTTTAATTTGGATAAAAAAATATTTTGTTTCATAGCAATATTTTAATAGTCTCAGTAATATTTTTCATTACAATAATTAGTTTGTAACTACCCTGATTCCCTGAAAATAAGACCTCCCTGTATAATAAGCCCAATTGAGCTTTTGAACGCATGCGCTAAAATCCCCCCCCAAAAATAAGCCCTGCCTGAAAATATTGCAATGCAGCAGCAGCCATAAGGTGACCACACTCACTGCCTCCTACACCTCACAAATAATACGTCCTCCCTGAAAATAAGGCCAAGTGCTTATTTCAGGGGTTAAAATAAAATAAGACCCTGTCTTGTTTTCGGGAAAACACAGTATTATGTAATTGTTCTATCTTAGGTTAACCGTGATATTCATTTTTAAAATGCCTGTTTTCACTACCTTTACATTTTCTTTCCAGTTACTTATCGTTCAAGATTTTGATAATAAGAATTTCTGCTTCAAGTGTAACATTACACTCCACAAAGGAAAAAAAAACCTATTTCATTTCTATGTAGAATTCTTATTAATTTTTTGTTTAATTATTTGTAATAATTTTTTATTTTTCTATTATACATGTATAGTGTATAAAATTAAAATTTGTATTGACCATTACATGGTACTGAGAATATATACCTTTTCTGTTTCCCCCTAAATCAACCAGGATCCACCTGTAGCAGTGACTCTTGGACTTCGCATGGAAGAAATGATTTTTAATCTTGCTGATACTCATTTATTTTTCAATGATTTAGAGGTATGTACAAAATATAATGTATATTAGAACACCTATTTCCAATAATCTCTACTACTTCCAGTTGTTTGAAGCCAGAAATAAAGAGTGAACTAGGTTAACTATATCATTATCCCAGATACTTTTTATATGGTTAGATTGGCAAAATATGGAAATAATTAACAAGATTATGTTGCTATTAACTTTTAAAAAATCAGATCTTTTTGGAACATTCCATTAGTTTTAACTTCGTTGTTCTACTATAGGACATAATAAAAATTAAAAAGAAGCCGCTTGCTCTCTCATTTTCATCCTAAGCCATTAAAATAGATGCTCAGTTCTACTATCACCCAAATACATTTGCCAAGGAATGGTGTTAAAAAAGAATGAAGAACTTTTGAAACTCCCATAGCAAATAATAGGAGCAACATCTATTCATGATTTTTGCAGCCTGTCCTATCTCGACATACAACTCCAATTCCTAAACCTAACAAAAATAGCTGTTGATAGTTCTGAAAGGAAACAAGAAGAGGTGAAAGGCGTTTCTCATTATTAGCTTTAAATGTATTTTCACTTGCTCATAAGAAATATCAGAAACCTGACATTCAGAGTATTCATCTTTTGATCAGGGAACATTCTGTACGCTAGCCTCCTTTTTGTTCCTATATTCCTATAAATTTTAATTAGTACAGGAAAATATTCTGATTTGAATGAGTGTCAAACTTAGAAAGATGCACAAGAGCACTGAATGGTTTCTAAACTCAGTTCCACTTTTAGGCAAAATAAAAATCCCATGCTATTGCTCGTTAATGTTACAGAATTTTGCATCGGGTAGTTTTATAATGAATTTTAAGAAAACATTTCAACGATTTGCTAAAGTTATATTTACATGTTGGATTGTTAAGTCCAATTTTATTTTCCTTATCTCTTTAAATTATACAAATAGTTGGCCTACATTTTATTTTTACTGTCAAGGAAATCTTTTCTCTTACATTTGGCAGTTAATCTATACCAAATTTGTTATTATCTGTCAGATAAAGATGAATAGAATTTGTTCTTCACCCTTAATTCTGCAACTGCTAAGATCTGCATAATAGAATTTTTGTTTTTACTAGCAGTGAGTCATTGTTTTTATTGGATAATGAAATTACTGATATTTCCAAAATATTTTTTTTGTGGGTCAACTGTAGGTTTTATACTCCTTAGTAAAAATGTCAAGTTCTGAAGAATTCTTTGGTAAGAAACTAGTTGTACCGAGATAGTAATTTAATTTAATGTTATAGCAGTCAAAATGAATTTGTAAACGCTCAGTAATGGAAAATATATTTTATCTTTCTTAGTTTTGAACTTGCACAGCCAGTGGCCCACTGTGACTTGAGTATAGCCAGTTCTGTAGCTGTTTTAAAAGGTATTTTACCTTAAATTAACATTAACAGAGAGCTTCCTTACAACACAATTTCTACCTCATTTCTATTATAACCACATAGCAGTGATTCTGATATTATGCAAGCAGAGTTTAAATTTCCACTGGAAATGGGAGGGAATTAATTTAGGTTGATGGCCTTGAAAACTTCATTATACATGAATTGATTTATGTATAGTTAGCTTAAAATTTTGACAGGTTTGAGGTTTAGTTTAAATAACTTTATAATTTTTTCAATAATAATTCTGCAAATAATTCTGCAAATCGTATAGCGCACAAAACACTATTTTGTTCCTCAAAATATGTAACAGGAAATGACAAAATAATAAAAAGGGTGTACCACAGAATATTCTTGGAATATTGCATTCAGTTTTGGTCGTCATGATTTAAAAAATATGTGGAGACTTTAGAAAGAGTGCAGAGAAGAGCAACAAAGATGATTAGGGGACTGGAGGCTAAAATATATGAAGAACGGTTGCAGGAACTGGGCATGTCTAGTTTAATAAAAAGAAGGACTAGGGGAGACATGATAGCAGTCTTCCAATATCTTGGGTTGCCACAAAGAAGAGGGAGTCAAACTATTCACCAAGGCACCTGAGGGTAGAACAAGAAGCAATGGGTGGAAACTAATCAAGGAGAGAAGCAAATTAGAACTAAGGAGAAATGTCCTGCCAGAACAATTAATCAGTGGAACAACTTGCCTCCAGAAATTGTGAATGCTCCAACATTGGAAGTTTTTAAGAAAATGTTGGATAACCATTTATCTGAAGTAGTGTGGGGTTCCCTGCCCAGGCAGGAGGTTGGACTAGAAGATCTCCCACTTCCCTTCCAACTCTGTTACTCTATTCTATTCTAAGTCAGAGAAATAGATAAGCCACATTTATATCATATTTCCAGATTATAAATGGATTTTTTAAAAAGAGAACAGCAGACAAAATGTATATCCTCACTAATTTTAAAGACTATGGCAAATTTATAATCTTTCAAAATAAAAAAAGTACATGAAAACAAAAGACCCGTGAATCATTAATAAAAGATAACTTGATAATACATTTACAAATACCTTCAGCTGGGATTCACATCAAGGATTTGATTTACTAAATATATTCTAGCTAGACAGAAACACTCCTGTAAAATCTTATGTATTAATAGCCATGTCTGCTAGTCCGCCTGTTTACAGTTTTTTCCTAAATTGCTTTCCTAGTACTAGGGAGAGACATGGGAAATTAAAAGGGACAGAATGCTTTTGTTTGTTTGTTTGTTTCCAAAATCTTTGTGTCAGGGTTCCAAATATCATGCAGAATTAAATCAGAGTCCAAGGCAGAGCTATCCTTAAAATTCCAATTTAATAAGACAGAAATGTTAGCACAAACTGTGAACCCGAATCTGAACTAGGGTTTCCACTCAGTTGAAAATTCATGATCTTGTCCTCACACCCACAAGTTCATCACATGGTCCAATCTTCCTCTGCCATGCTGGCATCTCCACCCATCTAGTTCCGGTCAGGTGCAGAGGTGCGGAGACAAAAGATGACCTTGGGCTTCTAGAAAGGAATGTTCTATTTTGACAACAACGCATTCTACAATTCTACTCCTTACTATCCCCCCTCCGAATTCCCCACTAATGAAACAGCATAATAAAGAAATAGAGAGAAAGTGTGTGGCAGTCCAAAGATTCTTAAAGAAATCGCTGCAGGCCTGACATTTTGTCTTTTGCCAGATGGAGATTAACAACAAGATTTTTTGTCCCTAGGAAGTACAGAGGCAAAGGAAAGTTTATAATGTCTTGGTGGCATCACACATCAATTGTTTCTATTCCTTTCATCACTGCTTGCATAACTATATTACACCACACTGCAAATTTGAGACAAGGGTAAAATGGATATTCAAAATTATTCTATAATAGTGTTGATTTGATGGAAGACTTTAAAATTTCTAACGGAGAAAAACAAATGAGATCACATGAAGTAATGTCAGGCAGATCAGCAAAAAAGAAAATCATGAATGAGAAAAAGATCCATCTAGCATTACAAAGAGTAATAAACATTGCAAGGATCTCAGAAAGAGAAACCTGGGGAAAATGCTCATTTTGCAAGAGCTTTCTTTTCAAAGCTTAAGTTTCCATTAAAATGGAGAAGCCAGATTGTTGGGGGCAATATGCTGACTCTGTAAACCACTTAGAAAGGTCTATAAAGCACTGTAGAATATAAGTCTAAGTATTGTTGTTGTTATATAATCTTAACAAGGTGCTGAAACATTCTCCTGTGCAACCCTTTAATAACAGTTCCACTCTGGATCATGTGATTGACAGTTAAGAACTTAGAATTATGCAATTGCCAATATTCTAGTTTAGCCTCCTCTTCCATAGGGATCCATTGGAGGTGGGGTTTTTTCCCCTGTAGCACCTGACCCATTTTTGAACTTCATTATTTATTGTAGTACCCTGCCACCAAATTTGGTTCCATGCTTCTCAGCCTTTGGAAATTTACTCTGTTGATGGAAGGACAAGATGCCTTTTTGCATAATTTATTTCCAACATTCCTTATGGGTTTCAAAGAATTAAAAATGGGTTCAACAGATAGAATGAAAGCAATGAGATAAACAAGTACAGAGGAAACAAATGCCAGAGAAAGAAAAGAACAGGAAAAAGAAAGCAAGGAAAGAGAGTCAAACCTAGTTTGATTGGAAAGTGTAACCTAGGATGTACCAATAATAAACAATATATTTGTTGGAAATCTTGATCTATAATCTATCTAACTCTACTGGGATAGGAATGTCATTAAACTAAATATTTCACATATTCTCAATTCAAATGGAACAATTAACAAAGTAGCAGCAGGAGCATGACCATTGGTGAGATATGTGCTCTGAAATCCCAAAATCATTCTGCTTTATGATGCATAGAAAATGAAATGGTAATTCACAATGAAATAGAATTGCAGATACCTATTAGTAGGCTGATAAAGCAGAAAATGAATTAAAGAAAGGAAGCAAGAATTCTTCCTAATTTGACCACTTACATCTTTATGGCTATGGCTCAAATCTTCTATTTCAGAATCTTTGTAATTTTATAAATTCTAGAAGAAATTTTGAGTTTTTAATAGAAAAAGGAGCATTTATTCCACACTCAAATTGTGGAAGAAATTACAATTCCTGACTGGGATTTTTCCCCATGTAACTTTTCCTTTGTTCATTCTGAGTATTAAAATTTTATTTTGTAGGGCTCAGATTTTAAGAGACATATTAATCTGATTTTTTTAAAACTATGTTTGTATTGGTTATCTTATTGAAACTTTTGCATCATGCCCTTTTGTATGAATTCAAAGTAACTAACAGCAAAGTTGTGACATATGACATAATTGTTTAGAACCTGATATGAAAATACTTCCCAGAAAAAAGCAGGAAACAACCATAAATGTAAAAAGTACAAAGTCAGCAATAGTTGCTTAGAGCTCTAAAATGTAGTTCTTATGATGACATTAAATAGCCATACTACATCAGTGATGATGATTTTTTTTAATCAACTAGAAATGGAAAACTAATTGTGCTCAAGGAAGGATACCTACCATCAATGACATAGGCCCTGATAATATCAAGGCATGCTGCAGTGTCCTTTTATAGATTGTCCCTAATAGCCTGGAATTTGCCTCTAGCCCATAATAAAGCAGTGCAAATGTTGTATCTTCCCCTGTGTCAAAATAACTGAACAAGACATTGGTTGCTTTCCATGCTCAGTTCACCATAGAAGGCAGTATTAGATCCTAGATTTAGCCACAAAACAGGCTTTTAATTCTAGTCCCAATTGGGTATATATTTCTGGAGATGTTGCTATATAGGAGGATCTCACCAGGTGGAAGAGGTTAATATAGAGAAGAAATTCAGTTCTTTTAACTACAGCTTTAAGAACCAGCCATAGCATTTTGAATTCCATATGGGAAGACAGTATAGTTTTGCAGTAAAGTGGTTTGTTCCCTTCATGCTTTCCCTCTTAATAGCCTGTCCATCAAATTCTGGACTAGTTGCAGTTCTAACTGCTCTAAAGAAAATTCTGTGAATCAGTCCAGTTATTACTTAATTAAAGTAAGTATCATCACTGTGCCAAAGATTTGCTTTCTCCAGTGAGAGCACTGAGGTTATTGGTTGCAACAATGATGAGATGTCACAATTATCACCTTTGAAATTTGATCTTTGGTCTTACAAGCAAGACCAGAACTATTATAACCCTGAGTGCTTAAGTCTCAACTTAGTGAACCAGTAGACTTGGGTATTATTATATTATGAATATCACGTAATCATTTTTATATGTGGGCAATTATCAATTATATTCACAGTCTAAGACTGGTAGAAACTTAATACATCAGGTCCTAACCAAGGGCCTAACAATTAATAAGGTAGCATTTAAGAAAATAGATGCTATTTTCCAGGCAGAGTGATTTTTCTAAAAATTGGGTGTTCAGGTGCCATAAATTCAATATTTTCAGATATTATTTCCACTGATAAAACCATCAGAAAAAGCAAAATGTACAATCAAGAATTTGTTGCAGTTGGATACATTTTTATTCAAAGTTATTTTTCTTTTAAAAGTCTGTTTATTTTTCAAAAAGATAAATATGATTGCTTGCCAGTGTAGTCAACAATGGAGCATGAATAAACAGATATTTTTGAAAGTTATGCATTACTTTTTTATTTATATAATATACATTGATTTTAAGTTTTGTTTATTGACATAGTTCTGATGATAATAAGTTTTTATTTTTCATTTTGTGTTTTATATTGAGGCTTCTTATGCAGGACAAGCGAACATATACTTAAGTATTGTGTTAAGACTTGCAAATCTTAATTGGAGCAAAGTGGAATCATTCGTGTTTTTGTGTGGGAGGGGTGTGTGGGTGTTTTCATCTACTACTTAGCAATCTTTGAAGTATTGCAGTATATCTAGGAATATACCAGTTGATCATATTGGAGAAAAAAGAAATGATAGCTTCACCTTATGAAATTGTAAATGCTCATATTCTGCCATCTGCTGGCAATAGAGATGGTAATCCTCATTTAGATTTTTCACATTAAAGCATCAATGTAAAACATTAAACAAGATATTGCTGCCCTATTCTAAAACATATTATCTTACTAGGAATGTGATCAAGTACATATAGATGATGTATCATCAGATGACAATGGACAAGATCTAAGGTAAGATGTGCCTTGAAAAAAAATGAAGCAAATTTAAATAAGTATATATTTTTAGGAAGAAATAGTATTCACTTTTGCATATTTTGGGTGTTTGCAGTACCTACAGTTTTGCAACTGATGGCTTCCATGCAGCTGCAAGTAGTGCAAACCTTTGTCTGCCAACAGGTGTAAGAGGAGGAGTTGACTGGATGAGGAAGCTGGCATTCCGTTACAGAAGAGTCAAAGAATTATATAATACTTATAAAAACAATGTAGGAGGTAAGAGGTATTTTTTTTCAATATGACATTAACATCAATCTTGTACTCTTCTGAAAATAATTATTTATAATGTAAAATATAAATAATATATAATAATAATACAATCATAGATAGATTATAGATTATAGATTACTGTATTTGTATGCCGCCCTTTTCCCTGAGGGGACTCAGGGCAGCTCACAATTCAAGGGGAGGGAAGGACAAACAAGTTACAAACATGAAGACAATACATCGTTAAAAAGCGCAACAGTCATACTATTCAAGTGGGGTTGAAGTCTTTAGCCCCAGGCCTGTCGGGACAGCCAGGTTTTAAGGGCTACGCGGAAGGTCTGGAGGGTGGTGAGGGTACGAATCTCCACGGGGAGTTCGTTTCAAAGGGTCGGAGCAGCCACCGAGAAGGCTCTCCTCCGGGTAGTTGCCAGTCGACATTGGCCGGCTGATGGGATTCGGAGGAGGCCTAATCTATGGGATCTTATTGGCCTAGTGGAGGTAATTGGCAGTAGGCGGTCTCTCAAGTACCCAGATCCAATACCATGAAGGGCTTTGTAGGTGACAATCATACAAAATAACTATGGGTGGTTTGGATGTTTTGTGAAGAAAACTGGATGAAGAAAAAAAAAGGAATAATTTACAGTCTTCCTTTAACTAGTTGTGTAATACCTGGAATACTGCACCCAGTTTTGGTCACCACATTACAAAAAAGATGTTGAGACTTTGGAAAAAGTGCAGAGAAGAGCAAATGGGATGATTCCCGAAGACTAAAACATATGAAGAATGGTTGCAGGAACTGGGTATAGCTAGAAAAGAAGGACGAGCAGTGACATGATAGCAGTGTTCCAGTATTTGAGGAGCTGCCACAAAGAAAAAAGGATTAATTTATTTTCCTAAGCACCAGAAGGCAAGAAACACTGGATAGAAACTAATCCAGTAGAGAAGCAACCTGGAATTAAGAAGAAACTTCCTAATGATGATAATAATTAACCGGTGGAACAGCTTGCCTTCAGAAGTTGTGGGTCCTTTAACATTAGAGTAAATGTCTATGGAGATACTCAGTCATCCATGTCATGTTTGTCCCAAGGTGTTTTTTCATGATACAACTGGACTTTCTTATTTTTCTTTGAAGACATTTTGCTTCTCCTCCAAGATGCTTCTTCAGCTTTGACTGGCTGGTGGGGAATGGAAGGATTTATATTCCTTGCAGACAGCTGGTCATTTGCATTCTTTTAGAGAGTCATTGAGGCCTCTTAGAAGTTCATCTGTGCCTCATTGTCACCCGAGTAGTGCATCCATCTTCATCGTTGGAAGTTTTTAAGAAGAGACTGGATAGCCACTTGTCTCAAATTGTATAGTCTCCTACTTGAGTAGGAGGTTGGACTAGAAGACCTCCAAGATCCCCTCCAGCTCTATTCTGATTGAAGTTTGGACCTTAAATTGCAGGTTTCTTGAGCTCCCCTTGCATTAGTTAACTTAGATGACAAATAGTCACTTTAGCTTTTCATCTCAAGTTAAAACGGTCCTCTGTGCCTTTGAAGAGAATCTTCCTAGACAAATTGGTCTGGTATAGTTTTCTCACTGATGTTGTAGCTTTGTATATTCTGGATTTTCATTACAGATATATCTCATTTAATGACTGCTTTGTACAGTGATCTTTTGCAGTTTAAGTCAATGAAGAAAAACTAATTTTATGACTAATCATTGTACATATGACCTTCACAGGTCTGTAAAGCACAGGAAAGCTGAAGTAAGATCATAAGTCACAGTTTCATTTAGTAACAATTTTATTTGATTTGCCAGACCCAATTGTAGTTGCTAGATAAGAACTTCTCGTATATATGGAGTAGCATTCAAAAGCATTCTTCAAATGCAATCCAATGTAAATAATATTTTAGATGTCACTTACAGTGGGGGGGTGCCAATTTTTTTACTACTGGTTCAGGCACGTGCGCCCTTGCACGCACAGAAGTCTCCAGCTGGGTGGGCAGAGCCTCCTACCACCGCTACTACTGGTTCACCCAATCCGGGCCAAACCAAGAGCAACCCATCTCTGGTCACTTATATGTTATGCATATTATAACCCAGCCAGGGCTCAAGACTAAGCACAGATCCCAACCTATGGGGTTGTGAAAGATAAAATCCACATATCCTTAAGGAATTATTTTTTGATACGAGGAGGCGCTGAGGTAATTTCAAGGAACGTTTATTAACAGGAACACTACAACTGACAGTTCAGAACGCGCGTGCTGGACAGCGCCACCTGACAGCTGTTTATACGAATAGCTGTCAGGCGGTCGGCCAATGGGAGAGCCGCGATTCTCCTGCCGGCAGCCAGCCGTGCCTGGACCAATTGGGTTCTTGCGAGGCGTGGCTTGGCTGCCGGCTGCGTCAGGAGGACACAACACCCCTTCCCCCCAGAAGGCGCATGCGTAGTCGTCCAGATACTTTGGTCGACTACGCAGGCGCTAGGATCGCCTCAGTTTGGGTGTGGTCACCGAAGACGACGGACGTGGAGGAGGAGTCCTGCTGGAGAGGTGGAGCGGAATCGGAGGCCCAGGCCCTAGCCTCGCGCCAGAGTTTGAAGGCAAGTTTGCGGTCACGGTGGTCGTTGGTGGAGGGTCGCCTGGTGGATTGCGCATTGGTGTTTGCAGTTGCGGTTGGAGGCCAGAGTTGCACATTGGTGGTTGCGGTTGCGGTTGGAGGCCAGAGTTGGGCGGAGCAGCCAGAGCGGTGAGGCCCTGTGGTCCGGGCAGCTGGGCGGTTGCACGGCAGCACAACTGGTCTACATGGCGCTGCCAAACTCGTCCATCGCCAAGTTGGACCCTGTAGGAACAGGGCCTCATTAGTTCTTGTATCACGGCCGGCACCCACTTTGGTTCGCCCAAGTAATTCTGGGCGTATACCTCCTCCCCCACTAGGAAAGCCCTTGGGGCGGCTGAGAGGGATACAGACAGGGGGAGAAGTGGGGATGTAGCTGGTCCAGGGTAGTGCGGAGGCAGCGGCCCATGAGAATTTTGGCAGGGGACTTGCCGGGGGTGGAGCAGGGGGTGGAGTGTTGGGCTTGGAGGTAGGTACAGAGGCGGGCTGGCCAGGGCAAGTGGCTGAGCCGGGCCAGGCTTTCCTTGGCAGAGCGAACAGCGCACTCAGCTATTCCATTGCTGGCGGGATGGTAGGGAGCTGAGGCATGGCAAGCCCCCAGGCTGGCCAGGTAGAGGCGGAATTCGGCAGAGGCAAATTGGGCACCGTTGTCGGTCACCAATGTATCCGGGAGGCCGTGGGTTGAGAGAAGGCACTCTAGGACATGGATGGTGGTGGCAGAGGTTAAAGAGTGCATTTGGATAACTTCTACCCACTTAGAAAGGGCGTCCACTACAAGGAGGAAGGAGCGGGGTTTCCCATTCCCGAGGAGGAGAAGTGGGTGGGGCAGGCCGGACAGCCTGGCAGGGTGGGCACCATTGCACCCAGCCAGCAATGTCGGCGTCCATGGAGAGCCACCAGACATATCCGCGGCCCAGGACCTTCATGCGGACAATGCCTGGATGACCCTCGTGGAGCCAATGCAGGACCAGCTGGTGCAGGGCAGGCGGCCCGACCACCTGGGAGCTCCAAAGGAGGCATCCCTGGAGGATGGAGAGTTCGGTGCGGCAGCGAAGGAAAGGCAGGAACTCGGGAGCCCGAGAATCCGCCATCCAGCCCCGGCAAACAGTGTCCAAGATGCAGCAAAGGAGGGGATCGGTGGAGGTTGCCCGGACGATGTCAGACGCGGAGAGTGGCAGCTCCAGGTCATTTACGAGGAAGACGCCAGAGGCCACGGAGGGGTCAGGGTCAGAAAGCGGGGTGGGCAGCGGACACCTGCTTAAGGCGTCGGCGGGGCCCATATGCTTACCCATCTGGTAGTGCAGCCGGTAAGAATAAACAGAGAGAAACTTGGACCATCTGGACATGCGGGGCGAGAGAATGGGGGGGTGGCGCGATCCCCTGCCAGGATGCCAAGAAGGGGCTTATGGTCCATGAGGAGGGTGAACGGGCGGCCGTAGAGGTAATGATGAAACCTCTTCACCCCAGAGGCCACCAGAGCCTCCTTGTCCAGGTGGCTGTAATTCCTTTCAGCCCTGGACAAGGTGCGCGAGTAGAAGGCGATGGGTGCTTCAGAGCCATCAGGGAAAGAGTGGCTCAAGACAGTACCCACGCCATAAGGGGAGGCGTCACAGGCTAGAAGGAGAGGTAAGTGCTCATCGTACTGCACGAGCACGGGGGCTGCTGTCAAAAGGTGTTTGACAGCCGTGAGCGCATGCGCCTCGTGGCTGGTCCAGGCCCAGGGGGCGGAGGAATCCAATAAGCGGTGGAGGGGCTTCGCCACCAAAGCCTTGTGCGGTATAAAGGTGGCGTAGAAGTTTAACAGCCCCAAAAAAGCTTGTAGCTCTGCCTTGTTAGATGGGGTGGGAGCGTTGGTGATGGCCTCAACCTTGGCGGGAGAGGGGTGGATGCCACGGGTATCCACGCAGAACCCCAGAAAGTCGACGGAGGGAACCCCAAGGTGACATTTGGAGCGCTTCAGGTGGAGACATGAGGCGCGGAAATGGGAGAGGACAGTCCAGAGGGTGGAGATGAGTCCTGATTGGTCCAGAGCAGCAATCAGGATGTCATCAAAGTATGGCATCACGCCAGGGATGCCATGGAGTAGGCGCTCCATGAGTCCCTGGAAAAGGCCGGGGGCGACGCTGATGCCAAATTGCAGGTGCTTGCATCAGAACGCCCCCCTGTGCGGGACGATGGTCTGGGCAGTGGCAGTGGCGTCGTCCACTGGCAGCTGCTGATACGCTTGGACCAGGTCGAATTTGGCAAAAATCTTGCCCTGGCCCAAGGAATGCAGCACATGCTGGACGACGGGCACTGGGTAGGGGTGGGCCTGCAGCGCCTTGTTGACTGTGGTCTTGTAGTCGGCGCAGACCCTCAGGGATCCGTCCGACTTCAAGGGCAGGATGATAGGAGTCTCCCAAGGGACATGATCCACGGGTTCTAGAGATGAGCTTATCCAGCTCTGCGTCGACTTTAGCCCGCAGCGCCAACGGCACTCTGTGGGCTTTTAGACGAATGGGGGCCACCAGGGGATCTAGGTTTAGGGAGATGGGAGTGCCATTATAACAGCCCAGGGACTCGCTGAACACATCAGCGAACTCTGAAACCAACAGGTCAAGATCAGAGGCCAGCCTGAGGGAATTAACACCAGCAATGGACAAGCCGAAGGCTCGGAACCAGTCCAGCCCCAGGAGAGAGGTCAAGGAATTTCTGCCCAGGGTGAGGGGCAAGGGACCGTGGAACCGCCCATACTGGACCGGCAACATGAGGCACCCAAGGACAGGAATGGAAGTCCCCTGAAAGTCCCAGAGGTGGCAAGGGGCAGAAGAAAGTCGTTCCCGCTTGAAGCAGGGGAAGAGTTTTTTAAGCGTGTCCCATGAGATGATGAATCTCAAGGAGCCGGTGTCGAGCTCCATGTTGCACGGGCGGGCGGCGAGCAAGACGCAGAGGTGCATCTTACCCCGGCCCCCTGAAGCAGTCGAAGCGGAGTCTATCAGCCATTCAGATGCAAGCCCCTCGGGCTCTGAGACGGCGTAGCACCGGGAAGAAGAAGAAGGCACAGAGGCAGGATGGCAGCCGGCAGGAGCTCTGGCAGGCCACGGCGTCGAAGCAGGGGAGCGGCACACGGCGGCGATGTGGCCCTTCTTGCCTCATTGGCAGCAGAGCACGGCCAGGAATCGGCAGGAGGAACGCGGATGGCGGCCGCCGCAACTGAGACAGGCCCCAGCGTCTTTGAACGAAAGGGACTGGAATTGATCGACAGAGAGGTCGAAGTCTGACCGAGGCTCGTCATGGGTCACTTGGCAATGGATGGAAGAAGGAGGAAGAGAAACTGTGACCAGGGGAGGTAACCGGCAAAGATCCGACATGGACTGGCCGGCCATCTCATACGCCCGAGCTTCGTTGACGGCGATCTTCATAGACAGCTCCGAGCGTGACAGGATGTGGCGGTGGAGGTTCAAGTCTTGGAGGCCATAGATAAATTGCTCCAAGAGAGCATCGTCTAAATCGAGGAATTCGCAGTCCATGGCGGTGGTGCGAAGAGCCGCCATATACTGAGCGATGGACTGGCCCTCCCGCTGGATGCAGCGATTGAAATGTTGTTGCCTGGCATAGCGGGAGGGAGCCGGTTCATAGTGAACCTTGAGGTGGGACAGGAGAACATCGAAAGGAATGGCGTGCGACAGTGAAGGAGCAGAGAGGGCACGGGCGGTGGCAAACATCTCCGCCCCGCAATAGTGGAGAAAAACTCCCTTCTTGCACCCCTCAGGAAGGTCAGTGAGCCCGTGGGCTTGAAGGAAGACTTCGAATCTCTCCAGGAAGGCATCCCAACTCTCAGCCTCAGGACGGAAAGGCAAGAAAGAAGAAGTGGCGGCAATGGCCGGGACGTGCACTGGGTCAACGTCGCTCATCCTCGTCACCAGGTTTTTTATACGGGGAGGCGCTGAGGAAATTTCAAAGAACGTTTATTAACAGGAACACTACAACTGCTACCACCCTTTCCATATGTCCTGAGATATTAATCTTTGGTTTTAATTTGTGTATCCCAAAGGTGCTTTTTCAAATGGCAACTTGACTTTCTTTGTTTTTTTTTTAGACATTTTTTTTTAGACATTTTATTGACATTTATAGGCCGCCCTTTTCCCTAAGGGGACTCAGGGCGGCTTACATTTCATAGGAGGGGAGTGTAAGACAGGACACAAAAGAAATGTGAATAAAGAAAAAAAATAACCAATAAAACACAACATTCATTCAACATTCGGGCGGGGCGAGATTAAGGTCTTATCCCCAGGCCTGACGGGATAGCCAGATCTTGAGGGCTGTGCGAAAGGTCTGGACGGTGGTGAGGGTGCGAATCTCCACGGGGAGATCGTTCCAAAGCGTTTTTCCTTGAAGATGTGTCTCTTCTCATCCAAGAAGTTTCTTCAGTTCTTAATTTATTTATGTTTTAATGTAGATACATTTTATGACTATAAACCACATAGAGTACCTGAAACAAAATAACCTTTAATGCATATTATAAGTAACTTGGAAGTAGTAATATGCACTGGAGACAAATTTCGTGTATGTTCAATCACACTTGGCAATAAAGCTGTTCTATTCTGCTCTGCGCTGCTCACTTTTACATTCACAAGCAAATGGATTGAAATATTTTTGTAGAGAAATATGTTATCGGTCTAAATTAACATGGGACTATAATTCTTGTTAAACAGAATGCACTTTTAAGAACTTTTTTCTTTATGAATCAGGACTTCTTGGCCCTGCAAAAAGAGATGCATGGCTACAGTTAAGAGCAGAGATTGAAGCTCTCACTGACTCCTGGCTGACCAATGCACTTAAATCATTATCAATTATTAGTACAAGGTGAGTACAAACTCATTTTTTTAAAAAAAATATATTATATTACACAATTACACTGCAGGAAAACAATATCAAAGGCAAGAGCAGATAACAAGATACTTATAGGCATTCATTTTCCTGCAGATATGTTCTTCATGCATTTTTTGGCATTTTTTATTTTTGTTTTAATCAAAAATAAATGGATGGTAAAATGCTAGCAGCTAGTATTAGCTTTATTAACAGGAATGCATCCAGGACCCTTAGACATTCTTAGAAAATAAAAATAGAATATTTTTAATATTTTAATAGAATAGTAGAAGCATGGCTGCTCCTTGAAAATTGATTAGAGTGGTTAGAGAAGTGATGAGTGTTTACTGACTCACTACACTCAACATCAAAGGCATTTGGTAAGACTAATATTCCAAAGGCATCCCCTGGCCAACAGAATACAGTGGGACCTCAGGTCGCGAGTGGTTCTGACCACGACCAAATCGGGTGCTGACCAAAAAATCTGCTAAAAGTTTCACTCTGTTCACAAACACATCCTCGGGTGGCGATCAAACACAGCCACCGTGGCAGGGAAAATCTCTTTCAGTGCCTTTTTTTGTGTGTGTCCGGGCATGTGCAGTCACTCTTGCTTCCAGTCACAACCAAATCAGGTGCCATCCGAAGTCCTGGAACAGATTACGGTCGTGACCTGAGGTCGCACTGTATCCACCTATCCCTCATATAATGCAAAGTGATATTGTAAATAGGAGATTAGGCATTGAGGTAGTCTCCAACCTATATAAGAGATAGGTGGGTATTTGTTCAATGGCACTGAACAAATGGTGGTGACAACTATTTCTCAGAGTTCCAACCATCTCAGCACCCGACCAAATATGTGATTATGACCAGAAGCTTGGCAAGGTAATAATATTTCTAACTGGTTGCAGTGCCTGATGATCACATGATTAATATTTGCAACCTTCCCTATTGCTTCCCTATGAAGTCATTTGGGAAGACAGCAAGAAAGGTCACACATCTTTGGGATACGTTTCCCCTACCTGCCTGCTTTCTCCCAATCCCTCTGCACTTGTGCCATGCCTCTCACAGACTTCCTCATGCACTTTCCATGACTTGCATGGAATGACCTACAGCATTGGGGCCCCCTCCCGACTGCATCACTTAGCAATGGAAATTCTGGTCTCAGAATTTTGCTGCAGTAAGTCAAGGACTACTGTACAGGAAACTGCTCTACAAAAAGCCAGGCTATTCGCCCATCCAGCTATCATATTCTATAAATTGTATAGCCTGTAAAATTATGTTGATTTCTTTGTAAGTTCAAAAAGTGATAAATAAAAATGTTATCTGAGACAAAAAGGCTATTTTTCCATTCATAAAGTAATTCATATTCTGTGAATTTAGAAACTCAGTTAAAGGTGTATGATGATCTATGGATCATCATAACCATGAAATTTTCAACGTACAGAATATTGCAATATTTATTATTATTGCAGTACTAATTGAAGTAGTAATTGATGGCTGATCTGTAGGTAATTTGTTTTATCATTATGCAGATATATACTCTGTCTTTCTTTATAGGAGTAACTGTGTAAATGTCTTGGTAACAACAACTCAACTTGTACCGGCTCTAGCAAAAGTGCTTCTGTATAGTTTAGGAGGTGTTTTTCCTATTGAAAATATTTACAGTGCAACTAAAATAGGTATGTATCTCAATTCTTTTCAATTTACATAATTTACTGATAGTTTCCAAACATCTTCTAATCTACTAATGTAATTTCAGCTCAGTTAACAAATGTCTTCACTTGTAAGAATTGTATGTAAAAACTATATATAAAGAGGTAGACAAGTAGAGTGAGATTCCTAGTTACCCCTCCCCCCCTCTCCCCCCCCTCTCTCTCTCTCACACACACACACACACACACACACACACTTTTGGATGTACCAACCTCACTATTATCATTTGTTATGTTATTCAAGCATTTGAAAGAGGTACTTTACAAACATGTATTCTCATTAAAATAGGCTCTCTTTTTTGCAAGGCACAACTGTTTCTGAAGCAAAGTGACTGCATGCTTGAATGGCTTTCAAAGCAACTGTATACAGCTGCTTTGATGATTTGAAGAGATTTGTTTTGTTCATACACCTGCATATTGTGGTACACCTTTTTAAAAATGCTTTGCATGCTTCATTGACTCACAACATCCTTATTCAGGAAAATTGACCTCCTCCCAGGATGGAAAATGTATTGAACTTCAAAATGTTGAACTTTGAAAATAAAAAGGGCTACTCTAAGAAAACAAGTGCAGCTTTTGAGATACCAAGATTGCAAGAGAACAGACAACATGATTGTTTATGTCCAGAGGAAGAAACAAATTACATGCTTTATTAGGGTCCTAGCAGGATACCTTGCATGTTGTCTTAATATACCAAATATTAGCTTTCCTAAGTTTCCATTGAATTGTGGCAGAAAATAAATTTAAAAGTCACCGATCTTATTCGTAAGGCTTGTTTGTGATCATTTGTTTTGTATATGTGTCCCTTAGACTTTTTAGAGATCACTGTGATATTTCTTTTTTGAGGGCTCAAATAAATAGTGCATTATTTTTCAGGAAAAGAAAGCTGTTTTGAGCGTATAGTGTCCAGGTTTGGCACTAACATAACTTATGTTGTGATTGGAGATGGCCGAGATGAAGAGCATGCAGCTAACCAGGTAACTTCTCTCTGAACACTTATCTCATTTATCTTCCAGGAAAAGAAAGTTGCTTTGAACGAATAATGCAAAGGTTTGGCAGAAAAGTAGTATATGTTGTAATTGGGGATGGTGTAGAAGAAGAACAGGCAGCCAAAAAGGTAATTTGTTTCATGAAATGTTGGTGTGTTCTATAGATATTTACGCAAGCTTATTTTGTTTGCATTTTTGTTAGTATGGCACATTTGTCAAATTATTTCATATGCCACGATCATAAGAAGTAAGATATAATCAAATCATTTGGATTCAAGCACAGGCTTTATGAGGATGGGCAAGATATGGAAATTGAATAAAATATATGCTGATTATACCGTAGATCTTTTTAAAAAAAATAATAACTCTAAGCAAATTAAACATATTGCGTGGATTTGCAAGGCTCAGAAAAGTGTATTTTGTGTCATATAATCGAAAAAGCACATTGATCTTCTTACAAATCTGAAGGGAATAATATGCAAAAAGCTACTAATTTCAGAGTGTAAGCTATAAATATATTTTAAGAAATTGATTATAATTTGAATTGATTTCATTCTCGAGACAGACACAGCTGTATCTATTCCTCATTTACCTTTAGAGAGCTGTGATTATTCCTGGGGGCTGGGGGGGGGCAAAATTGAGAAAAAAACAGGCCTTTTTTACTCATTTCTGCCCTCCCCAGCCCCCAGAAGCTCTCTGAAAGCCTTCTACAGGCTCTGCACAGCCATTTTGGTGAAGAGGAAGGAGCTTCTGGAGGCAAAAAATGCTGTATTCAGTGTATAAGGCGCACCCAGATTTTCAGCCTCTTTTTTTTGAGGGAAAAAGGAGCATCTTATACTCCAAAAAATACAGTATTTTATTATTAAAGTAATTTATGATCATATAAGTGCCTAATATATGAACATTGTCCTTAAAGAAATCTAGCAGGAAATCTGCTGTACTTCAACACATTTCATACTTCAGAATAAATATAAGCAAAGTGGAGAAAACATATAGATTCAGATATACTGCATCTAGAGCAAGGGTGCCCAGCCTTTTGGCTTGCCTGAGCCATACAGAATGAAGAGGATGTGTCTTGGATCCCATATAAAATATATAATATAGTTAATGTACATCAATCTCATAATAATGTTAAAAGTAGGCAATCTTATGGTTCCAAATGGTTGCCTTATAGATGCAATACAGTGTTAAGAATATCTGGTAGCCTATTCAGGAAACTGGGTGATTGATTATCTTAGAGTTGGCATGCTTCCTTCTAACTTTACCTGTTGTGTGCATGAACATTTGTAGATTTTTTTTAAAAAGAAGGCAATTTTTTCAAATAGATCTGCAGTCAGTAAAAATAAAGTTATTAAGCTTTATTAACAGACATACTCATGAACTTTTGCAGTGTTTTTAATTGCAGAAAGGGTATATTCCTCATAAGAGATTGCTTTCCTAAATTCACTGGCTGATACTTGGTAATCATTGTAGAAGTTCTGAATATTGAATAATATAACTTAAGTGACTATGTTGCTTTCAAGGAAAGTTTCATACATGACAGCAATTTAATTCCATATATAACAAATACAGGGGTTGGGGGTTGTATCGCCTATATAGACAGAAGTATAGGTTCAATTTGGGGTATATTCTGGTAATCATTGCTCAGAGAGAAATGAGCTGTATTGTAAAAGTTAAGCTGAAAGCAAGCATTAGAATTAAATGTGTTCATTTGCCTACTTATTCTCAAGTATTGTACTTTCTGAAGAAATCAGAGGGCATGATAGTTGTAAATTAAAACTAAGCACAGTGATCCAGTAAAAGTCATTAATATTTTATATTAATGGATTCCCCCTGTAGTATACAAAATATATTTTGTAATGAAGATTATTACATACTTGATTGCTACTAAATTTACTTCTTTGAAATATAAACAATATTATTCTTAACATAGGCTTGGTAAATAAAGTTGGAGTAACATGTTGGTGTAGTAGTTAAGGCATCAAGCTAGAAAGTGGGAGACTTTGAATTCTAATCCCCCATCTTAAGCACAAAGCCCAGCTGTGTGACCTTGGGCCAGTCATTTTCTCTCAGCCTCTCAGAAACTACAAGTTTCTCGCAAAAACTACAAGGACTGATCTAGACAATCTCAGAAACAGATACAATTGAATAAAAAAACAAAGTTGAATTTATTAAGGTACTTATGAACCTTTTTGTATATTTTTTCAGATCTATTTGGACATTTGCTTTGTTTTATGTTTTTGTCTGTGTCCTACTAAGGATAATCATAATATATAAAAGAAAATATGTGATGGGCATGATAGATATATTGTTTATTCTTCTTGCTTTCTCTCTCTCCCACCTAACTAATGCAGCATAACATGCCTTTCTGGAGAATATCTAGCCACTCCGACCTCCTGGCTCTACACCAAGCGTTGGAATTAGAGTATTTGTAACTGTTCTTTTTTTATACATATTTCAAAGTACATTGATTTTTTTTTTTTACTTTGGATATGGTGACTCTGGCTTTCCACATATTATCGTCTTAAAAAGAAAGCAATACATGGATTCCATTGCAAAGAATTCAGATCACTGAATGGAGACACACGTTTTAATACGACATAAGGATTCTCTACATGGTCTTATATATTCAACATTTTGATGATTAAAAAACTAGAAAAATGGTTGCTGGTACACACCAAATGAGTCCTAGCCAGAGTGAACAAGGTTTGCAATAGACAAGAAGAAGAATGAATGCATTTTGTGAATGACAAGGGTGGTATTCAACAACATTCCTCACAATGGGATATATTCTCAGCACGGAGGTTTGAATCGAACTTTAGGCTACCTACCTGACCCAGAGAATTGGGATGCACTTGGACTATACAATGGCAGTCCTATCTCAGTCCGTAATAGGTGTAAATTATTAATGAAAATAATTTACTGTGACATTAGCAACTGACTTTGGAAGTGGATGCAATTTATTATATTGTTTTGTTTTGTTTTTGGAGGTGTGTGGGAAGGGGGTAAATAATAATAATTGTCTCTTTTATAAACTTGGCAGACAGAATGTGCATAATGATGTGTTGTGCCTTAAATGACAAGATCTTGTTTGTGTGTTACAGTGTAACATTGGTTTAAAATTATGTAGATAAAAGGATAAATCTTTGTGATAATTTTTGACATGACCAAATTTCAAATTCAACTAATCAGTACTGCATAAAAGCAGTTTAAGTGTTTGTTGCAGTAAGAGAAAAAATATATATAACTGAAAGTTAGCGTTTTTATTTAAATTCTTAATAATTCCACTGATTGTATGGAAATATTTTTTTAAAAAAATGTCAAAAGGTTGGAATATTCGGTATTTTGAGAAAATAGTTAACATGACAAATTATTTGACAATTTTTCCTTAATTTTTGCGTTTAAAAAAAATTATACACATGGATAACTTGTGCTGCAATGAGTTTAATTTATAGTATATGTGTAAAAAAAAAACTAGCAGGCTACTTTTACCTATTGACCTGATATCAAATTACAATGTAGTATATTTAACATTCAATATGGTAGATATAAGCATGGCTGAATGTGGTCCAATGAAAGTTTAAGTAAAAGAAAACAGCTAAATCAAAAAACAAAAGGATTTGCTTGATATTTGTGCAACAAAAAATACAGTATACCAGGGGTGTGAAACTCAGTTTCATTGAGGGGCGCATCAGGACTCTGGTTGACCTTGGGGGGCTGGGTGGGGCCAACTGGGTGTGCATGGTCACGATGCCACTCCCTAAACTGCTGGCATGTTTCCTCTTCGCATTGAGTAGACTGGACCAAAGCTATGCTGGTCTGATCTTTCCTCTTTGCATTGGATAGACCAGAACAGCCCCATGAGTCGTATCCGACTACATTGTGAGCTGGATCCAACCCGCAGGCCTTGAGTTTGACACCCCTGCAGTAGACAAACAAAAAGATTACTAGATGGACAATAATATTTTTCTAACATTGTCAAGTAAAGACAAATGTAATCCATAAATTGCCCATTATATGGTCCAGTCAAAAAAGATCCTTTCAGTTAATGAGTTTCTACCAGGACTTAAGTCCATCATAACTGATTTTGTAGCTGTAGGTCAGCATGAATCTCAGTGGAATGCTCTGTTCCTCTCTGGTTAGTTTTTCGTATGCATATTAACTATGCTTACATTTATTTGCAGCAATTGTTTTTCTAACATTGCACTATATTATGGGTTCTCGAATAAATTGGTTTAATTCATACAATATATGAAGTCAAAATCAAACAATTATTTGAATGTGTAGATTCAGCCTTGCATATTATTTTGATCTTGTGTTTGCATAATAATAGAGTACAAGTCATTTGTTACAAAAGAGGTGGGCAGCATGTGCTATCCTGTCTGTGGCAACACCCCACCCACTTTAGAATCTCCCCTCCCCAAGAATTTAAATAAGCTGTGATTTTGATGTGGACAACAAGAGTACTTTTGTTCCTTCTAACTTTTAAGGACTTCTAACATGAGATGGATGGGTGCTGTAATTCCACTCTGTTTATTTTAATGCTCTATTTCACAGGTAGTCCTTGATTTATAACAATTCATTTGGTGACCATTGAAAGTTACAGTGACACTGAAAAAAGTGACTTATGACTGTTTTTCACACTTAATGACTGTTGCAGCATTCCCATGATCGCATGATCAAAACTCAGATGCTTGACAAATGACTCATTTATGACAGTTGCAGTATCCTGGGATCGTGAGCCCCTTTTGCAACCTTTTGATAAGAAAAGTCAGTGAGGAAGCCAGATTCACTTAATGACCATGTTACTACCTTAACTGCAGTGATTCACTTAACAACTGTGGCAAGAAAGGTCATAAAATGTGGCAATACTCACTTAACAAATGTATCAGCAACAGAAATTGTGGGCTCTTGTGGGTCATAAGTCGAGGACTACCTGTACTGCTTTTATTTTTAAAGTCCATTTTGTAATATTTTCCTCTTAACTGCCTTGTACACCTTTCTTAGGGCCAGATTCTTTCCTGTCTAGTTGCCACAGGTTGTTCATTTCAGTTCAATGATTCTGTGATTTTTCTAGTGATGTATAATTTAAGACTTGTAAGGTAAGCCTTGTGGGAGGGGAGGAAAGGAATGAGACTGGATAGTTTTTAAGAACAGGGTAGCAGCCTCTTGATGTAATTAATGGCTGTTGCAGTTATGCTTTGCACATGTGGCTGAAGGGCAGTTACCAGTTGACACAAAGAATGAGCTTCCCAATTAATGAGCTGTGGTAGCAAATCAAGGTAAAAAAACACGACCACAAGAGTTTAAAAAATCTGAAACACCTTGAGTATAGATAAGAAAATGAAGGAAGGTAAAACTGAGAATTGGCCCTTTGTTACCACATTTTTCTGTAACTATTTGTGTGATGGGACAGTGGCTCTCTATAGTATACAGATAGTTCTTATTTACCAATTACAACTGGTAGCAGCTCTGACTCTAAGCAGTTTGGTTGTAGAGTGAAACATCAGGTGATTGCTCCCAACTTAACAAATTAACTGTGGTCATTAAGCAAGTCCCCACAACCATTACATGTGACGACTGTGATTTTCAGCTATCAGCCAGCTTCCCCAATGATTTGTTAAAAACCAGCTGTGAAAGCCACAAATAGTGATCACATGACTGTTGCAAATGTACACCTGTTGCCAAGTGCCCAAATTGCACTCTAGTAACGGTGGGAATGCTGCAACAGCGCAAATATGAAGAACAAGTCATAAATCTCTTTTCGCAAGCTGTCATAATGTTGAGCAGTCACTGCAATGAGCTGGTAAGCTAGCTCTACCTGTACCATTATTATTGGCTGAGTGAAAATCCTTGCAAAATTTAGAGACTTAATAATGGAAAAACACAGGTGCCATTTTTGCTTTACAGAATGCAAAATGCACAGGAATGAAATGTTAAAAAAATAGGTAAAATCCTTTGGTGAGTACTAAGATTAAGATACTTAACATTTACATCTTGGGAATGCACAAAATAATAGTCTTTAGATATGAATTGGTCTACAATATGAATAAAAAACCTATTAGTTGAAGTGAATTTCTTTTCTGTGCTATCCTCTGTGTTAATAAAATTCATTCTAGTTTAAAAGAGCTTACAGATGGTGTTTCTCACAATTTCAGTTGTGATTATTTTTAACGCAGCAAACATTTTACTTTTTCACGCTTGTTTTAAAATTGTTTTATTTGGCCAAAGGCCCTCTGAAAATTATTGTATCAACTTGTCAATATAGAAACGTTTTTGTCATCTTTGGATATTTAGAAATAAATAGGTTAAAAATGTCCATAAAATATTCATAAAGTCTGCAAGCCATCCAACCAATTTTATACTTGTCAGATATTTTAGTTACTTAAGGTGAAAATTCATATCCCAGGTCTTGGATTATAATAAAAAAATACCTATGAATCATTGAATAATGTATATTTTTAATGTAGTTAAACTTCTTACAAAGGTGTTCCTCAATAGTTTCAAGATATTCGATAAAAATATAAATGGAAGTTGTTTTATCAAAATGACAGAATGACACTATTATACAGTACAAGTTTATTTGGCAATGATGTAGAGTTGAGATATTGCAATGTTTTCAATTGATACAATCACCTTTGTTTATTTTGCTTTACATTTGAGTTTGCTAAACGTTGCTCCATTATTATTGTATCCATTAATGTTTTGAAAAAAAATGAAATCCCATGCATAATAACAAGGATCAGAATTGCCTATATATATAAAATTTGGACTGCCATTGGTATTTTTATAGCTTTTTATCTCACATCTACCTATGTGCATATGCACATATACACAATGTTTGTTAAATAGTTGTGCACTTAAAACAATATATTCTGAAGATTGCAATTGCTGTACCAATTTGAACAGAAATGGCACTTAAGTATGAAGCACTTTAAATATAGGGCTTGAGATAGAGGAACAGCACAATTTAGTTTAGGAGAAGTACAAAGTAATAATGGATAGAGGTTTCAAATCAATAAACTACTATAGTGAAATGGAAAAATAAAGTAAGTAGACAGTTTTCTGCATTTTTCCACACAGTGTCTTCCTTTAAGACTTAATATGTCCTCCTTTCTCCCGTTTTCATTAGCCTTTGGCATAGTGCATCAGCTGCTGTGACAGACTTATCCATGGCTTTCAATTGTCTGCCTCCAGTTGTGGGGAGAGAATTTTTTTTTGTTCCCGTACAAATCAATTTTAATAGTTGGGGGTTTTTTAGTCATACTTTCTAAATAATGGTAGCAATTGGAGCAGATTTAAAGTAAAATGTGTTGGCAAATTCTCTTAGTAGGATAACATCTTAATTAGGACCAACTCAAATATTATAAACCAAACATAAATTTAAAAAGTTGCAATTCAAAATTTGCTCTTCAAATAGGTTGTGCAACAGAACCCAATCTAAATCTTTTTGTATGTTGAAAAATATGGGGCTGTGTCCATTTAAATTTTAGATGTGACTTTCATTTTGGATTGCAGGGAGAAGGGTTGGAGCCACGTTTAAATGCTTGAATCAATGCAGTATTTAGTACTTTAGTGTAAAACATAATTGACATGAGCCAATATTGCATTTGAATGCCCAGCAATAGCAGCCTTATGGAACTTTTAAAGCCAAGGACCTGTGTAATGTAAATCATGATTTTGTCTAGGGATTATTATTTAAGAAATTGTAAATTAATATTGAAAGCTTGTACAAAATGTGTATATCTTTAGTATTTCTCAATAAATACATGTGGAAATATTGTCATTTTCTGCACAATCATAGTACTCCTGTATCCTTGATGTTTTTAGAATTATTTTTTTTTAGAATTTTATTAGTATTTGTAGGCCGCCCTTTTCCCTGAGGGGACTCAGGGCGGCTCACACAAAACCGGGAAGGGGGAATACAGACATTAAAATAGAAACATATAATAAAATAGTAAACAACATACATTCATCATTCGGGAGGGGTAACTATCCTTATCCCCAGGCCTGACGGGTGAGCCAGTTCTTCAAGGCTATGCGGAAGGCTTGGACGGTGGAGAGGGTACGAATCTCCACGGGGAGCTCGTTCCAAAGGGTCGGGGCTACTGCTGAGAAGGCCCTCCTCCTTGTAGTTGCCAGCCGACACTGGCTGGCCGATGGGATACGGAGGAGGCCTAATCTATGGGATCTTATCGGTCGCAGGGATGTAATTGGCAGAAGGCGGTCTCTCAAGTATCCAGATCCACTGCCATGTAGGGCTTTATGGGTGATTAATAGCACCTTGAAGCGCATCCGGAGATCGACAGGTAGCCAGTGCAGCTCGCGGAGGATAGGTGTTATGCGGGTGAATCGGGGTGCACCCGCAATCACTCGCGCGGCTGCGTTCTGCACTAGCTGAAGTCGCCGGATGCTCCTCAAGGGCAGCCCCATGTAGAGCACATTGCAGTATTCCAGCCTAGAGGTCACAAGGGCCCGAGTGACTGTTGTGAGAGCCTCCCGATTCAGGTAGGGTCGCAACTGGCGCACCAGGCGAACCTGGGCGAATGCCCCCCTGGTCACAGCCGTTAAGTGGTGGTCAAATGACAGCTGTGGATCCAGGAGGACTCCCAAGTTGCGAACCCTCTCTGAGGGGTATAAAATTTGACCCCCCAGCCTGAGTGGTGGAATATTAGCCAAATCTTTGGGAGGAAAACACAACAGCCACTCGGTCTTTTCTGGGTTGAGCACAAGCTTGTTAACCCTCATCCAGTCCATAACGGCCTCAAGGCCCCGGCTCATCACGTCTACCGCTTCATTGAGTTGGCACGGGGCGGACAGATACAATTGAGTATCGTCCGCATATTGATGGTATCTAATCCCGTGCCTGCGGATGATCTCTCCCAGCGGTTTCATGTAGATGTTGAATAGTAGGGGGGATAAGACCGAGCCCTGAGGCACCCCATAATTTAGGGGCCTAGGGGACGATCTCTGCCCCCCCACTAACACCGACTGTGACCTGTCCGAGAGGTAGGAGGAGAACCACCGTAGCACGGTGCCTCCCACTCCCACCTCCCGCAGTCGTCGCAGAAGGATACCATGGTCGATGGTATCGAAAGCCGCTGAGAGGTCAAGGAGGACCAGGATGGAGGAATGTCCTTCATCTCTGGCTCTCCAGAGATCATCCATCAATGCGACCAAAGCGGTTTCTGTGCTGTAACCGGGCCTGAAGCCTGACTGGAAGGGGTCTAGATAGTTTGCTTCTTCCAAGGACCGTTGGAGCTGGAAGGCCACCACCTTCTCAACAACCTTCCCCAAGAAGGGAAGGTTGGAGACTGGACGATAGCTATTAAGAACAGCTGGATCCAAGGATGGTTTCTTCAGGAGGGGTCTCACCACCGCCGCTTTCAGTGTGGCGGGGAAGTTCCCCTCCCGAAGGGAGGCGGTTACAACCGCCTGGATCCAGCCTCGTGTCACCTCACTGCAGTTAGTAACCAGCCATGAGGGACACGGATCCAGGACACAGGTGGAGGTACTTACAGCTCTCATGTTCTTTTTTGAAATGTTGTGTTTTGCAATGCACTGTAAAAACAAAAAGTTACAAAAAGTAGTACCTCAAATATAGTCATTCCCTAAATGAAAAGCCTTGTTGAGCAGCTGTTCAAGCCAGAAATAATATCCTAGTCCTGTCCTTTTTCTGATTTGAACAATTAACCCTTGGAAAAGGATTTTGTGCATCCCATTCTCCACTTTTAGAATATATATTCAAGACTTAATTTCATGTGTTTTCTATCAAAATAAGATCCTTGGGTAGATGACTATTTTGCACAATCGATTGCTCTAAGATTTTCTCTTCATATTAAAAATTTGCAGTCGATTTTCCTTTCTCCTATACACTTAAGACATTTGTTTTCTGAGCATTCAGGATCTATCAGCACATTTACTATCAATATGTTTTATTGAAAAGCATAGGCTCCTGTATGCTGACTGGGGCTTACAGCCCAAGGGAGGAGTAGGATTTGGGCTTGAGGGAGGTCAAAATAATGGCAATAAGATTAGAGCAGGGGTGTCAAACTCAAGGCCAGGTGTAGTGAGATCTGGCCTGCAGGGCCATCCTGGTCTACACAATGCGAAGAGGAAAGATCAGCCCAGTGTGGTTTCAGGCCAGTCTACCCAGTGTGAAGAAAGATCAGGCCAGCGTGGCTTTGGCCCAGTCTACCCATTGTAAAGAGGAAACATGCCTGCAGTTTGGGGAATGGGGTCAATACCTAGCCAGTCGGCCACCACCCCTCCCCCCAAGGTCAACCACAGCCCTGATGCAGCCCTCAGTGAAATTGAGTTCGACACCCCTGGATTAGAGAAAGAAGCTTCTAAAAGAACCGTATAAAACAATTTCAGATTTTTAAAAAAGCTTGTGCAAATAAAATCTTATTATTTGGATTGCTATAGCTTTCTTTCTCACGTGTGCCTGTGCACACGTGCACACAGTAGTTGGGTACTTAAACCTGTACTGAATACTATGCTTTTGTAATTGGTGTACCAATTTGATCAGGACCTGGAACCCATAGAGTATGATTGATGTTGCTCTTAGTATTTAGCTGCAGAAAAAATGCAGGCTTGCTCTAACATCATTTCATTATTTTTTTCATTTTTATTTTTATCTCACATTATTATTACAAATATCTCAATGCAGCGAACATACCCAAGTCACCTTCCTTTTTTCCCTACAGCAACAACTGCGTGAGGTGAATTGGGCTGAAAGAGAGTGACTGGCCCAAAGTCACCCACCTGGCGTTCATGGCTAAAGCGGGACTAGAAATCATGTCTCCTGCTTTCTAGCCCATTGCTTTAACCACTAAACCTAACTGTCTCTTGCACAACTTGAACTCTTTCCAACTGAAATCAGCCTTATTTAATATCGCCCTTGGCAAAATTGTTCATTGGAAGGTAAACTTATCATAGCTGCAGCATATAAATAACAGGCTGGCCTATGGCATCTAATTTCAGTTGCCACCGTAAATTTGCCTGCATATGAATAATGAAATATTGTCATCATTCGCATGTTTAATGTTTAGCTTATACAATCCTCAAATTCCTGTAAACAGAACCAGGGTATTGCAAGTACTACAGCTTCTGTTCCCCAATGTTCTACAAACGCTCCTTACGACCCCCTTTTTTCTGCACTAAAGGCAAGAAATGTCCCTTTGAAAAGAGGGAGAAGATCGGCAGATACTGCTAAGGCCTCTTCAGAAGTTTTTAAATCAACAAAACATAGAGCTGCGCTGATCCCAATTGGAAACTGGTTTGCTCACCCATTCCTATAAACAAGAAAAATGTAGATACCAAATTTTTATTACTGATATCAATATTTTAGTCCCAGTCTGTGGCAGAAAACATGTTCCAGTGTAGCACTTCAATTTTCAACTTTTGGAGTTTTCATTTAGATAAGAGTGATTCTTGTAGCAAGCTGCTCAGTTGCGTATATTTATTCTTGCATTTTTAAAAATTGAAAACTGCAAAAAATATTAAAAGGACTGAACTCTACCAAAAGGGCTAAGCTTCAAACTGTACAGTTTAAAGGTATTAAACTGGCTTCAATTCCATAAGATTTGCAAACAGAAGAAAGGCAGCAAGGCTCTAGTAGGAAAAAGTCCAGGGGTCAATTTTTTCATAGTATAATATAGAGTAGGAACTTTCAAGATAATACCACAATTAAAATATACTGGTACATTTTCAGGGTGAAAATTTGAAAAGAAAATTTGAGAGAGAAATAATCCCTAAAAATTTGTACCCCACATTAATTTAGATTTCCCCTTGTAATCTTACACAAATACACAGTCTCAAGAATGATTGAGACGTTTCATAGGCTTTTTTACAGTATGCACTAAACCATATCCATAAGTTAATTTATAGAAGTGATTAACTTTCTAATTGGCAGCGCATGAAAATCTATATGAACAACAAAGGTATAAACCAGTGATGGCTAACCTTTTTGTCCTCGTGTGCCAAAATCATGTGTGCATATGTGACTGCGCATGTGCATGCCCATACCCGCAATGCAATGTGGCCTGCACCCTGTGCATGCACACACAAAAAACCCTGTACTCCACCTGCCCCACGTGCTCCACCCGTGCATGCGCACACACACCCTGTGCCCCATTTTGGGCTTAGCAGGCCTCTCTGAAGCCTCCTGGGACCAAAAACGAGAGCGTGCCGCACTCCTCATGCTCTCCCAGGCATGTGTGTGCAACCCCTTGTGCATGCGCCTCCCACGCGTCCATATGTGTCTTTTACGTGTGTGACAGAGACCCCTAAATCAGCTGGCTGGTGGGAGGCACACACACACGCATGGTGGAGCTGAGCTCAGTGACAGCTTGCGTGCCATCAGAGAGGTCTTTGCGTGCCATAGGTCCACCATAGGTTCGCTTTCACGGGTATATGCTATTGAACAGCTGAGGCAAATATATCTAAAAATAAGCCACCAACAAAATAAAATCTAAATATTTTAGATGCAGGACTTGAAAAATTAACCCAAATATAACTGACTAAAGCATGTTACTAGTGGCTCTATTTTTAAGGAGTGACTGCTTCTATTCTGGGTTAGATAAGACAGATCATATTCTAGGGCCTCTTTCCCAAAAGCGAGTTTATAGGAATTGCTTTTAAAAGACCCAGAGATTTATTGGATGGAGTGACATTATGAATGTGACCTGGGATCTTGTGGAATCTGAGCACATTGGATATGATGCAGTTAAGTTTAAACAGAACACCGGCTACATTGTCTGTAGTTGGCTAAGAAAGATGGGGGAAATGTGCATGATAACTGTTTAAAATTTTTGGCATCGGCTCCATGCATGATAAGCAACCCAGAGAGTTTCTGAATGTCAGCCAAGTGTAAAAGCCAGGAGCTATGATTTATTCATATGCTAAACTAGGCCTACTACTTCCTTTACAAATAAAATGGGAAATTCTTTGTGCAATCTTGCAGTCATCTTATTTTTAGAAAAGCTTTTCTGAAAAAGCAGCCTGAATCAAATCAAGTTAGGAATCTGACAAACTATACCTGATTCATACATATCTGAAATCTAAAGCTACTGTTTGCAAACAAAGCTTTCTGAACAAAATAACTATACAATTGCTCAAGGATAGGTAAGTATGCTTGCTTCTACTCAAGAAGCCCAACAAATATTGTTGGTTTTGTAGTATTCAGATACATCAGCAGGGTTGATAAGGCTCAAAATAAAAGTTAAGATGGCAGTCTTAGTCCCATGGTTGTGGTCAACCATCTTGTCTTTTATACTCCTTTTCCCACAACAGATGTCTGATGTTACTGCTAAGTGGCATGAATGCAGATTTTCTGAATTCTGGATCCTCAATAATTCCTGATGAATTATTTTAAAGGAGCTTCCAATGAGCAACTAATGCTTGGATGGATCCCATTCCATTATTCTTCCAAACTTTCACTTTGTGTGGAAAAAAATAATAATGATGCAGAAGATATGCTGCACTTCTGATCCATTTGATTACCAAATAAACTGTTTTAAGTAAAAAGTGAATGAGTGCACCTCCTCATAAGAAAGAAGCAAAATATGTTGCTTTTGCATGATACAGTTTGGTGTTTGTGTAACGTGGGTTTCAGATTAGTAGTTCACCTTTTCTACATCTCATATTTATTCTTTTGTTTAGCCTAAAACTATTGTGTGATGTTTAGTGTAATAGTTGATCCTGTTTCTTTTAAAATAAAAAATCTTCCACCTTTAAAATATGTGGCCTTGCCATGTGCCTTGATATACAAGACAGATAAGTCTTTGGTTGAGTTTCTTAAAAACAGTCTTTAGCGCTTAAAAGGATCCTGTATATATTTTATATTTCTATTAACTGCGCCATCTTTCTAAGTAGAATTGTAGAGAAAAGGTGAGGCATACGGTTTTTCCTATGTGCATAGTTCCTCTCTCCTCTTTTTTTTTAAAGGTAATAAATGCATACAGACTGTAAGCATTAGTTAAGTGTTTCTACTTGATGTCTTGAATCTTATTTCTTCTGCCTTTGCTTTTTGGGGACATGATAATCAGCATAGCATAATGTCAGGGTTTCTTCCAAACTCTTCATGAATTAGATCAGCCTGTCAAGATCTCAGATCTTTCATCCCAAGTGTAGCCATCCAGAGCAGGGAGTTTACTGGTATGGTTAGGTGGACTTTTTTATCCATGTATGATGGTATGTCTGAGGCATGTACCAGCTGGTGGGAATCTATTTTTTCAAAGCCTCAGATGTGATTAATCCAGAAGAACAGACAGACAAGTTCATCCCTGAGAGACAACCTTCTGCATAGAAGGGGATCCCGGCATGGTGTTTCCACCTAAGTCAGTTTCAGGGTTCATCTGATGTGATCTATGGGCTTTCTGACAGCTGAAGAAATGTGACATAGATCTTCATTTTATCTATCTATGTGCCTCTAATATTATTCATACCTCTTATCCTTACAATAGCCTATTCAAGAAACTTCATCCAGCTGGGTGTTTAGCGTATCTACTCTTGCTACCTGCTGTCTCAGGGCAAAATGATGTCCAATTTTGTTTCAGATTTTATATACCAATAGTCCTTGCCTTACAACCATTCATTTAGTGACAATTCTAAATTAAAATGCAAGTGATTTATGGCCATTTTTCACACTTAAGGCCATTGCAGCATTCCTGTGGTCACATGATAAAAATTTAGACACTTGGCAACTGACTCATATTTATGATGATTGCAATGTCCCCAGGGTCAGGTAATCATCTTTGAATTAGCTCCAAAAGCCCAATACCAAGAGCCCACCATCACAGTGAAGGGACAATAGCTGAAAGCATTGGACCAATCTGCATACCTTGGCAGCATCCTCTCCTATGCAGTGACAATTGACATTGAGGTCAATTGAAGATTCACCAAGGCAAGCTCTGCATTTGGCAGATTACTGACCAACGTCTGGGACCGCCTTAAAATAAGCCTTTCTACAAAGCTCAAAGTCTACCAAGCAGTAGTGCTAACTATCCTGATGTATGCCAGTGAGGCTTGGACTGTGTACAGGAATCACTCCCACATGACCTGCCTCTGTAGAATTCTGAGGATCCGGTGGCAGGACAAAGTGCCAGACACAGAAGTCCTCTCCAGAACAGGCCTGCCATTAGTTCACACCCTACTGATGAAAGCCCAAACATGCTGGGCAGGCCATGTTGAAAGGATGCTAGACCATCACATCTGTAACAGCTCCTCTATGGTGAGCTGTCTCAAGGAAAGCAGTGACATGGGGGGTAAAGGAACCTATACAAAGACAAATTGAAAGCCTGCTTCAAGTCACCACCACTTGGGAAACCCTAGTACAAGATTGGTAGACATGGCGCACGCTGATCCACAAAGACATCTTGGTGCCAGACGTCTGAGGACAAATATAACACAAGAGAAGCAAGTACTCCACAAAGCCAGAGTTGCAAATGCTGCAACAATGGTACACACATGTGTCTGTCCAACATCTGGCAGAACATTTCGTGCCCGTATAGGCCTTACCAGCCACCTGCAGACACATCATGGACAGCCCACAACCTGTTAGATGTCAAGGTCCTCTTTGAACATGATGGACAAACATCATCAATCATCTTTGGCAACCTTCTAACAAGCCAACGGGGGAAGCCAGATTCACTTAACAACTATGTTATTAACTTAACAACTGCAGTGATTCACTTAACAACTTTCAAGAAAGGTTATAAAATGGGGCAAAACTCCATAGAAACTGTTCATAGTTACTTAGAAGTAACTATGACAAAAATGTTTGTACTAACCACAAAATTTATTTTAAAAATTGAATACCACATGATTTTTCCCCTTTCTACATAGGAATACTTAATTACTTAGCATAAATGGAATATATGAACGTATCATAAGAAGTGCAGAAGCTACTAATAAAATCTATAAATATCATAGGAGGGAAAATGAGCATGTAGTTCTAGGAGATGGAGTTTGAGTGCAACATATTTCTCTATTTTGAAAAAAAATCAGTTCATCAGATTCCCTTTATTTAATGTGCTTATGACAATATTAGGATCTGCAGTAAAGTTTTAGATTAGTAAAGTTTTAGATTATGTTCTGACTTTGGCCCAAAAGCAAAATAAATTTCATTAATCTGAGGTGGTCTGGATTACTCTAGGTCACAGATGTCAACTCACAGTGTCATGTTGCCATCACATGACATATCGTAATGTTTTCCCCTTTCGTGGAGCTTGGGTGGGCATGGCCTGCGTGTGACGCATCCAGCCTTCAGTTTGACACCCCTGCTCTACTGTAGGTATAGAAACTTTACAAAGCTTCCCCGCTTTATGCCACAAAATATTTGCTTCTTGGTTTTGGAGAAGAAAAATGGATTCCGAGATCAACAGGACCATTCTTAGTGGATTTGGTGTTCATACCATTAGAATTATAGCATATGTCTTGTCCAGCATAGGGTGCTTATCAGTGAGATCTAGCTACTTTTGGAGGCAGTTCAATTTAAAGACAAATCTATCATTCATCATTACATTGTTCAGCTGCATTGTACAGGTTACATAGAAGGAGAACATTTCAACCTGTATCCCCAATGGAGTTGGTTTGTAAAAAGCTATTTGTGAGAGCTGCAAGGAAGATTGGGGAGGGGAGTTCCTATGCTGGAATATCCATGATCATTTGTGGGTGGCAGCAAATTACCATTCCCTTTTCACATGAAGCACATTTACTTTTCAACATATTTTGATCTGGCTATGTCATTCATCTTTCCAACAAATGATGGTAGAAGGTTGAGAACAGGCAGGGAAAGAATGCACCTCAATAAATCTGCACTTGCAGTTCTATTTATTTTCTCAAATAAAGAGTAGAATAATTTGGTGAGGAAAAGAATATTCTGGACTGATCATTAGATCCTCCTGGATGCCCCTGACTATTTAAAAGATTGTATGAGGAATAAAGTGTCCATGTTTGGATGGATCTCTGTTTCCTTTCTGCTTTTGGCCATGATCACCATTTCCAGTTTGATTCTCAGTTGTGATTCATATATAAATCCTGGTCTGCTGTTTGTTTTAGATGTCAAAGACCTGCTGATAGCCTAGCACTGATTCTATATCCATGTTCACACAAATCTTTGCCTAAAGAGTGAATGCTACACAAAACAGAAAGGTGGAGAATTGCAATTTTCTGACATCTACCATGTTTCTTTATTTCTTTATTTGCAATTGTACACACATTTTTGATTTTTAGTATGACTCCAAGGATAATGGGAGGCACACCTTTTTTAAAGTGGGTTGAAAAAATGTGTGTTAACATTATTCAAATTTTATTAGTTAACAAAATCAAACTAATAGATTGTAATATTTTAAAATACATCTTTGTAGAAATATTCTGCAACTTTTGGTGGAACAATAGATGCACAATTATCTTCCTTGGCCAGTCACAATCTAGAGTATGTGCCACCCACCACAGTTAGATTTTTTTAAATGAGCTATAGCTCTCAGTCTGGAAAGAATAAAAATTTACCCCTCCTGAACTGAATAAAGCACTTGAAAATGTTCTTGGTTGATAAGAGCAGCTGAAGTACTCATTATCGAGCTGAGCTTCTGAGTTGTTGGGGAAAATCCAAGTAATGTTGATTTCTTCTTTCTTGACTGTATTTGTCTATTTCACAGTTACTGTGTCCTCATCTGACCAGCAAATTTTAAGAACTGACTTCCAATGCCCTATGTTAATTGATTCTCTATTTACCAAGTTGTTTCTGCATTTCTATTGCATAAGATACTTATTCACACCACCTGAACGTTTGATTTCAAAATGCAGGAAATATTTAAAAGCTTATTGTCTGTCAACAACATATTTTTGGGGGGTGGGGGTGGCAAATAATCCATCCTTGCTAGAAGTGCATTTATTTTAATTGCCCAGTTCATATCATTCCTTGCACAAGCAAGTTTCTTGCATTTCCATTTCAAAGTTGCACTGTTATATCAGTCACTCCACCCCACCCCAAATATAATTCTGCTTTTGCAGGTGCTCAAATCTCGATAGCAGATTTACAGCGCCTAGAAGAAAACATATTTCTTTTAATTCTATTTCAGTGAGGCTTTTAATTGTACAATTGCTTCCAAGGAGCAGAACAAAATGACATTCTGAAGCCTTTATAGAATCTTGCAAAAATAAATTATAAGAGCTGAAAGCTTTTGTTGTTCAATCATCTCTCCAGTGACCTAACTGAATAACATGGTTGGATGGGCCCCTGGAGTTCATCTAATCCAACCCCCCAACATGAACAGGAAACCCTATTCATTTCAGACAAATGATTGCCCAGTCTCTTCTTGAAAGCCTGCTATAATAAGGCACCACATCTTCTGAAGGCAAGCCATTCCACTGGTTGATTGTTCTCATTGTTGGGAAATTTCTCCTTAGTTCTCTTTGATTAGTTTCCATCCATTGCTTCTTGTCTTGCTTTGCGGGGCTTTGGAAACTAGTTTGCCCCCTCATCTTGGTGGACGACCTTCAAATATTGTAACACTGCTATCATCTCTCCTCTTATCCTTCTTTTAACTAGACTAGGCATACTCAATTCTTGCAACTGTTTTTCATACGTTTTAGCTTCCAACCCCCTAATCATCTTTGTTGCTGTTGTCTGTACTCTTTCCAGAATCTCATCTTTTTAAAATAGCGGTGGCCAAAACTGGACACAGTATTCAAAGTGTAGCCGCACTAAGGCTTTGTAAAGTTTCCAAGCTTCAATTAAATTCCGAGGGAAAGGAAAGACATCCCACAGACGTTTTCTGAACATATCTGAACACATAGGTAGACAATCATAGAGTAATAGAGAAAAATGTAAAATAATAAGAAAAAATCACAAAGTACTGGGACTTGCGAATTGGAGTTGAATGACTGTGGAAAAAGAAATTGTATGTTGTCCTGATTGTAAGTGGAGCCCTTGGAGCAATACCTAAAGGGCTACCACACTATTTGCAAATTCTAAATTTATCGGACTTGAACATTCTGATTTTACACAAAAAACACCCTACTTGGAACAGCTTATATCCTCCGACGTTACCTTAACAGTTCCTAGGTCCTTGGTTAGGACTCGAGCTGTTGAGCTACCAACCAGCCCCAAAGGCTGTGAATCTCACCAAAGATTAAACAACAACAACAATAATAATAACAACAACAATTATTTGTCCAGTCCCCCAAAGTATTTCTCATGCACCATTATATCATTAGACCAACCGGAAGTATATCCTTGTCTCAAATAGAGTAACCTTTTACACAAGTAAAGTTTTTTCCCCCAGTGTAGCCTAGCAGTATTTCTCCGAGCATAAGCTTAATATTGCGGAGCTCCCTGAGATGGGATGATGTTTCAGCCCTTTTCTCCAAACACAGCAAGAGCCTGCTAAGTCAAGTCATCTTGATGTGACTTAGAAGTTCTAAGATTTCTGAACTCAGTTTCAGAACATAGATTACGGGTGTCAAACTTGCCACGTCACGTTGCCGTCACAGCAAGGAATTTGTTGCTGTATTAACTCTAATGTATTTAGGCCATGTCTGAAATTGTAAGTCACAATATTGAGCTACAAAGCATATTTTTGTACTTTGGCAGTATTCTTCCAATGCTGTGACTCCATTATTTGCTTAGGGGGCCAATCTGCCAGCTCTTCCATCTTGCTTCTTGTTTTTTGAACAACAAAAGGAATTAATTTAGGACATCTGTTTGCAACTGTAGATTCAAATATCTGGAAAGCCAAAGGACAACCCTAAACTTTTTTGACAAGGCTTTGGATGCAAGTAAGAATCTAGAATGATCAAATGCTGCCCTCATCTGGTAAGCATTATGAATTTTATTTAAAGGTCTGAAATAAAAAAGAACACAATTCATCTACATCTTACTCTCTCAGTTTGGCAGGAGGTAAGGATGGAAATGAATTTGAGGCTGAGCGAATGGGTAAAATGAATGGCTGTCATTCAGCTGCAAATTGTTAACAACAAATCCTTAAGAGTAGATCTCCTAAAATCTGATCTTCCTAAGGAAACAAACCTGGCACCATTTGGTGATCATACAAGAAGGCAGCGAGAAAAGCACTGAATTCAAGAATTACTTTTCTAATATGCATCCTCATATACTGTATGTACATACATGTCCAAATGAATTCATCACAAGAAAAGGAAATGTGTGAAATTAAAATCTTACCATAGTTGATTTGACAAGGTTTCTCACTTCCTCTATAACCTGTTGGAAACAATATTTTGGACCATTTATTAAAAAATAATTGGTGAGCAGGAATTATTGTTTGCTACATTTGAAATTTTCAAGAAACTAAAAGTATCTTCTTCCCCCATCTCCCACTGTTCAACCAGCTCTGGAGGCAGTTTCTAAAAAAGTTTTTAGTGTTGGAGAAAGTGGCTTTTATTGAGAAAGTTATTTTACTTCATCAGGATATAACTACTTCAGCTTACAACCTACTTAGTATGATGGTCTGGAGGGGGCTATTCAGCAAATCGAACTTTAGAATTCCCACATTTTTTTAGCTTACTTTACACTTAATCTCTTTCAGAATGCAGGCCTTTGCCTATGTCAGGGGTGTCAAACTAGTGGCCCAAAGGCCGAATGTGTCATGTCACAAGCAGGCCACGCCCACACCCAGCTCCACGAATTGGAAAAACATCATAAAACATCATGTGATGAATGATAGATTTGTCTTTAAATTGAACTGCCTCCAAAAGCAGCTAGATCTCACTGATAAGCACCCTATGCTGGACAAGACGTATGCTATAATTCTAATGGTATGAACACCAAGTCCACTAAGAATGGTCCTGTTAATCTCAGAATCCATTTTTCCTTTCCAAAACCAAGAAGCAAATATTTTGTGGCATAAAGTGGGGAAGCTTTGTAAAGTTTTTATACCTACAGGTGAAACTCGAAAAATTAGAATATTGTGCAAAAGTTCATTTATTTCAGTAATGCAACTTAAAAGGTGAAACTAATATATGAGATAGACCCAATACATGCAAAGTGAGATAGTTCAAGCCGTGATTTGTCATGATTGTGATGATTGTGGCTTACAGCTCATGAAAACCCCAAATCCACAATCTCAGAAAATTAGAATATTGCAAAAAGGTACAATATTCTAGGCTCAAAGTATCCCACTCGAATCAGCTAATTAAGCCATAACACCGGCAAAGGGTTCCTGAGCCTTTAAATGGTCTCTCAGTCTGGTTCAGTAGGAATCACAATCTCAGGGAGCTCCGCAATATTAAGTTTATGCTCGGAGAAATACGGCTACACTGGGGGGAAAAACTTTACTTGCGTAAAAGGTTACACTATTTGAGACAAGGATTTACTTCCAGTTGGACTGATGATATAATGGTGCATGAAAAATACTTTGGGAGATTGGACAAAAAGATGTTGTTGTTGTTGTTGTTATTGTTGTTTAATCTTTGGTGATATTCACAGCCTTTGGGGCTGGTTGGTAGCTCAACAGTTCGAGTCCTAACCAAGGACCTAGGAACTGTTAAGGTAACGTCGGAGGATATAAGCTGTTCCAAGTAGGGTGGTTTTTTGTAGAATCAGAATGTCCAAGTACAATAAATTTAGAATTTCCAAATAGAGAGGTAGCCCTTTGGGTATTGCTCCAAGAGCTCCACTTACATTGTTATGTCAGGTACATTGTAGGCCAAGTATGAATTCTGAAATCCCACAAAATCTTGACTTTTTCATTCTCTAGAACCTTCTCAACCTGATATTCCCAGTGCTTTTTACTGTACTCAAATCCAAACTTCTGGCACAATTTCCAGTGAATGATCTTAGCAACGCGGTCATGGCGTAAGTAGTCATCATGCAGTTTGTGGCTAAGGCTTGTTCTTGAGATGCCAAAATAAAACCTTCGGTTTCTTTTTTCAGTACTCCTGATTTTAACCAGTTCCAAGTTTTTGGTCAGCTTTGCCTTCAATACTTTTCAAGCATTGGCCATGCATAGCTTTGCTTTTCCAATTTTCAGCTCGCTTCTCAATTACTTCTTTCTTATATTCAGCTTTTAATTTAGTTGTCTATCTTTCCAAATTTGTTTCAGTTAATCAAATATTTTTTAATTCTTCATAGTCTCACATAATGGTAGATCTTTAAATTTTAACTTGTAATACTTTATTGCTGGTTCTAAAACCTAGCTATGTCTCTTAATAACACAAGAGGGCATTATACTCTTTTTCTCTAGTGTCAATACCTAGCTTTTCTGAGAAAGGAAAATAAATTATTAACACTTATTTCCAAATAAACGTGCTTGGAAGCACTATAGCAGGTAAATTCTTGTATATCTCATTATTCACCCCTTACGTATTACCAATATATTTCAATCTTATTCATCTTTATCTAAAAAAAGCAATTAACTGTATTTCGCTTGTAATGTTAAGAAAACTACATTAAGCTACATTTAATTTGGAAAGGTGCTGGGAGAGGTGTTGTTTTTCATGGTATCTGGGTAATTGTTTAAAATGGCTTGAGCAGGGGGTTAGACTAGAAGACCTCCAAGGTCCCTTTCAATTCTGTTATTCTGTTAATTCCAGGCTAGTCCAGCCCAGGCTTTCAAAATTATTTTGACAACTTTGGTTCTGTGGGGTGGCTTGGTGGGCATGCCAGGGGAAGGATACTGCAAAATCTCCAGTCCTACCAGCCAGAGGTGGTATTTGCCGGTTCTGCGAACTACTCAAAATTTCCGCTACCGATTCTCCAGAACCTGTCAGAACCTGCTGAATACCACCTCTGCATTTTAGGATGAAGACCTGAGAGGAATCAGTGCTTTGTAATGTTTTTAAAGCCAGAATTCCTTATTTTCAAACTATTTGGCTTCAAAGTGTGTGTGGGCACACCAGACGCTTGACACTATGAAACTGGGTGCATGGGAATATTGACTCAAATCTTACACACTGTGTATGACTAGGAGGACAGGCATTCTTCTATGCTAGACTTCCTTTAGGGATAGAATTTAGTTGACCTTGGTGCAGAATTCTGATTTAAAATGACAGATGAAAGATGCCCATAGCTTGTGACATATTATAACTTATATCTCAAACTAGGTTTGTCCAATGCTGACTCACTCAAAAAAAGAAAAAAAGAAAATAATCAGACACAAGAAGATCCAATTCAGAACAGAGGAATGTGAGTCATAATTATCAAGCTATGGACATATTCAAATACTTGCTTACAATGCAATCTTATTCTCTTGTGAAGAGAAAGAACGGATTTTATCCGATCTCTGTGATCACCAAATTAAATCAAGTTGTAAGTCATGCAGTTATTAATTTGCATGAATTCTATTTTATTTACATCAGATTTTGTAGGGTAAATGATCAAATCTGCATTTGGACTCAATGTCTGATATTTGTATTAGATTGGGTGGATGGATGGATGGATGAAACAATGAAACAATGAAACAATGAAGCAATTTAACCATCATCTGAATCCTTGTGAGTTTACAGATGTTAATGATACATAGAATAATGAAAAATAATACATGTTACAGCAGAGATTCCCAACCTATGGACCATGACCAGGCTGTGGCCTATTCACAACCAGCACATGTACCTGCTTCTCACATAAAACCATCCCCTATTCCCCCTCCCTCCCTGGACCGGGCTGTCAATCCGGAAAGGTTAGGGAATGCTGGATTACAGTACATTTATTAATTAAAATGAATTCAACACAGAATGCTCATTTTATATATTGGGTCACATTTATTGATGCGGTCTTTTCATGATGAAAGATATCTGTGTAACGAAACTGAAGTTTTTAGCTTGTAGAATCCCAACTCACGGCTTTATCATAAATTCTACTCAGACAACTGTCCTTCCATGTTAAACGGGTGGAAGTGAAGAAGAATAGCATTTATGTCGCATGTGAAGTAGCTTCTTTCTTTGTACTCTTAAAAACCTTCACCTGTGAAAGCTTTAAAGCATGGTAAATGGAGGAATGATCTTGTCCCTTCTGGTTGCACTCCATCCCTGCATCTGCTCCACTCAACAAACTCTAAACCAGGCAGCTTCACAAAAAAATCATTTATTGTCACTGGGATACAAGTGGTATTTGGTCTTACAACCTGTGACACCTCCGTATCACTTCTTAAAATCACAGGATATATACACAATACTTCCAGGTTCCAGAGTAAGTATCTATGTCAAGGCTTGGCTGCCAGATAAGCAATCCAATCAAGAATGGGCCATTCCAGATTAAGGTACACAGCAGATCTGACATGTGAGATCTGAAAATCTTCAGAAGGTCCTGGTGTATGTCATTTGCCATCCTGGTGCGTGAGAGTCCATACTGTCTATTTTCTCAGAGCAACAGTTGAAAGGTGGATTATGTTAACCAATGACAACTTGCATATGCATAAGCTTGTGAAATATTTTGACTACTAAAGCTGTTTCATAGCAGTTCATTAAAAGACAAATAAAATATTTTAAGTTTACATTTTTATATAAAGATCAGGAATGATTTTGGCTGATAGTTTTATTTTTATCAAGCATCTGTTCTGTGTTTTTTTAAAAAAAAACCTCAGCAATGCTTAGCTTGTTGTATATTAATACCTAATCTTAACTAGATCAAAACATTGTAGTTTCTTACGAGAGATTAGTAAGTCACTCTGTCCAACAATGCTTCCTATGAATGCAACCCATAGTATCTCAGCACCAACATCTGCTTTCAAAATATTAAAAATGATAAACATTGCCAGATGCAGTCCACCTGGTCTTCCATTATTGACCATCTGCATAATTTTACATTCCTTTTAAAGCAATAGCACAGGCTTAGCTCAGACTTAGTACAATTTTGAGAAATTACTTTTCTGTAAATCCAGGGCAAGATGGAAGGACAATACTAATATATGGCCAATTCACATGTCTTAGACGGATATTCTAAATCAATGGTAGTCAACCTGGTCCCTACCGCCCACTAGTGGGCGTTCCAGCTTTCATGGTGGGCGGTAAGGGTTTGCTGTAACTCTGCTTTATAAATTTTATAAAGTAAAGTTACTTCCCTACTTTATAAATCACCATTATTATGGAAATGGTGGGCAGTTAGAAAATTTTACTACTAACAGAGATACAAAAGTGGGCGGTAGGTATAAAAAGGTTGATTATCCCTGCTCTAAATTATGGAGGTTAATGGTGGACGCATGACTGACACACAGAAAAGATAATATTGGCATGAATGAGAATAATATACACCTTCTATAAGAAGGAATCAATTGTTCATATCTACAGCGTAGAGGAGCGGAAAAGCATAGACCAGGTTTCTTCAACTGATTCTTGTAAACATAATTGCAAATGAAATCACCATGGTTTTATTTATTCATATAACTAAATAAATGAGAGCCAGGATCCTATGGTGGTTAAAGAGGTGGACTAGGAAAGGAGAGGCCCAGGTTTTGTGCTCCTTTCAGGCCAGGAAGTAGGGGTGAGATTCTACCAGTTCGGACCGGTTCGGGCGAACCAGTAGCTCCAAATATCCATTGGGAGTGAATTGGTTCACTCCTACTAGCAAGTGAGCCCGCCCACCTGCCCACCCCTGCGCTTTACCTGCCTTTATCATCCCAGCTGAGTCGCGTGACAGAGTGGATTGTCGCGCCTCAGCTGTTTTTGTTCCCAAGCAGCAATCCGGAAGGTAAGTATTCTCTAAACTGCCTGGACACGCGTGGTCAGCAAACCAATTGTAAAACCAGTAAGATCGCACCACTGCCTGGAAGCCAGTTGACTTTGAGCCAGTCACTGTATCTCAGCCTACAACTGAAAACCAATGGAGTATTGGAGTAGTTTATTTATATGCTGCCCTTTTCCCTGGGGGGACTCAGGGCGGCTTACAATTCAAAAGGAGGGGGAAACAAACAGATTAACACATAAGACAGTACATCATTAAAAGCACAACATTCATAAAACTCGGGTGGGTTACGGTCTTTAACCCCAGGCCTGATGGGATAGCCAGGTTTTAAGGGCTGTGCGGAAGGTCTGGAGGGTGGTGAGGGTACGAATCTCCACGGGGAGATCGTTCCATAGGGTCGGAGCTGCCACCGAGAAGGCTCTCCTCCGCGTGGTTGCCAGTCGACATTGACCGGCAGATGGAACTCGGAGGAGGCCTAATCTGTGGGATCTAATTGGTCGAGTGGAGGTAATTGGCAGTAGGCGGTCTCTCAAGTACCCAGATCCACTACCATGAAGGGCTTTGTAGGTGACAAGTAGCACCTTGAAGCGTACCCGGAGATCAACAGGTAGCCAGTGCAGCTCGCGGAGGATAGGTGTTATGTGGGTGAAACGAGGTGCACCCACAATCGCTCGCGTGGCCGCATTCTGGACTAGCTGAAGTCGCCGAATACTCTTCAAGGGCAGCCCCATGTAGAGCACATTGCAGTACTCCAGCCTAGAGGTCACAAGGGCACGAGTGACTGTTGTGAGAGCCTCCCGGTTCAGGTAGGGGTGCAACTGGTGCACCAGGCGAACCTGGGCAAATGCCCTCCTGGTCACAGCTGACAAATGGTGTTCAAAAGTCAGCTGTGGATCCAGGAGGATTCCCAAGTTGCGGACCCTATCTGAGGGGCGTAATATTTGGCCCCCCAGCCTGAGAGATGGAATACTTGCCGAATTAGTGGGAGGGAAACACAACAGCCACTCGGTCTTATCTGGGTTGAGCACAAGCTTGTTAACCCTCATCCAGTCCCTAACAGCTTCAAGGCCCTGGTTCATCACGTCCACCACTTCGTTGAGTTGGCACGGGGCGGACAGATACAGCTGAGTATCGTCCGCATACTGGTGGTATTTTATCCCGTGCCGCCGAATGATCTCGCCCAGCGGTTTCATGTAGATGTTAAAAAGTAGGGGGGACAGGACCAAACCCTGCAGCACCCCATATGTTAGGGGCCTAGGGGTCGATCTCTGCCCTCCGACTAACACCGACTGTGACCTGTCCGAGAGGTAAGAGGAGAACCACCGTAAAACAGTGCCTCCCACCCCCACCTCTCGCAGTCGTCGCAGAAGGATACCATGGTCGATGGTATCGAAAGCCGCTGAGAGGTCAAGGAGAACCAGGATGGAGGCGTGGCCTCCATCCCTGGCTCTCCAGAGGTCATCAGTCAATGCGACCAAAGCGGTTTCTATGCTGTAGCCAGGCCTGAATGATGGTTCATAATCTTCAATGAAGAACCATCCCACTGCGATTGACCCGGTCCACTCATGCCAGCAGAGGAGGCATGCTGTGGGTCCCATCAGCCAGGGTATTCTGATGGGTGGGCTCCAGGAGAAGGGTTTTCTCTGCTGTTGCGCCTGCCCTTTGGAACATCTTGCGTCCCAGAGTCAGATTGGTTCCCACCCTTCTTACCTTCTGCAAGAGTTTAAAGACCTGACTTTGCCAGTTGGTCTGGAGCACCAAAGGGGGACCTTTATGTAGGAGGCATTTGATACATTAGTATCAGATCCCATCTCCCCCTCTTTTCATTGTACTCTCCCTATCTTTTAGCATTTGTATTTAGAATACTTATTTTTTTTGTAGTATTTTATTTATATAGTTTTACTTTTTAATATTGTAAACTGCCCAGAGTTACTCTGTGGTTAGGTGGGTGGCCAATAAATTTAATAAATAAATAAAATAAGAAGCATTGATCCTGCAGTGGATTTAATCAGGATTCTGATTCTGAATTGTTTAACACCACAACAATAGCAATAAAACTATTCTCACATATGAATACACATATGCTTATTATAACATAAAATTATAATATTAATCTTAACTTGCTTGATCACATTACCTTTTTCCTAGTCTCAAAAACATTGCTTCCCATCAAACTCCCAGGCTGTTGTTTTACACAAGCATCTTAGCTGTGGCAATCTCCAAATGGATCCTCAACTTACAAATAAGCAATTACAAATTGCTCCATTATCTTGGTTTAGGCCCAAATTATCCTCAAATTAAGCACTAAGGTTCTAAATTATCCTATTGAAATTGAGACATAATGGAAGTTGTTGTTGACTCTGAGCTCCATTCATTTGTGATAAATAAATTATTGCATTCTTACATTATATTTACATTATATTCTTTACAATGGGTTTCATTTGGTGAGTCTTAGTTCACAGTATGGTAGCTTCTAGAAGCTTAACAAAAGACCCTCATTTCAAGAGAATTAATTCTTCTGTTTCTCCTTCCCCTGCTTCTAATAAGAAGAAATAAAACAATCTGGTAGGGAGCATTACAGACAAACAGTTACCAGTATTTTTCAGAATATAAGACGCACCTTTTCCCCTCAAAAAAGAGGCTGAAAATCTGGGTGCGTCTTATACACTGAATACAGCATTTATTTGCCTCCAGAAACCCCACCCCCTTCACCAAAATTGCCATGCATAGCCTTTAGGAGCCTTTCAGAGTGCTCCTGGGGGCTGGGGAGGGCAGAAATGAGCAATAAACAGGCCATTTTTTGCTCAATTTTGCCTCCCCAGCCCCCAGGAGCACTCTATAAGCCTCCTAAAAGCTATTCATACCCTTTTTTTGACAAAAAAACAGGCCTGTGTTTGTGAAAAATGGGGCATTTTTTGCTCGTTTTGCCCCCCCCAGGAGCACTCTACAAGCCTCCTAAAGGCTATTCATACCCTTTTAAAAGGGGGGGCTTTTTCGCAAAAAACGGGCTATTTTTGGGAGGTCTGCAGAGTGCAAAAACTTGGTTTTTTTTAGTTTATCTCTTCAAAATCTTGGTGTGTCTTACACTCCGGTACATCTTATACTCTGAAAAATATGGTACTTTTTATTAAAGGATAATGAAATATAATGTTTGCAGTTATTCAAGATAGATTTAGAATTTACAGAATACACAGTATGAAATGTTTCATTCAATTTTTCATTTAATGCCTGTCAGTTTTTTCTAGTGTGTAAAAAAGCTAGTGTTTGTAAATAAATATGGATAAAAACATATTAACAATATAGATAAGGGTTTCAAACTCACCGCGTCATGTTGCCCTCACATGTTATAGTGCAGTGTTTTTTCCCTTCACACAGCTGTGGTGGGAGTGGCCCAGTGGTGGGTTTCAAAAATTTTTAGAACCTCTTCTGTAGGTGTGGCCTGTTTTGTGGGAATGGCTTGCCAGCCATGTGACTGAGTGGGCATGGCCAGCTTGTAAAATATGGTGAAACTCGTTTAACAACGCTCTTGCTTAGCAAACAAAATGTTGGCTCAGGAACTCTGGCATTTGAAGCATGCAAGTCTTAAATCTGTCAAGTTACAAGACCTTTGCATCCCTAACCCTTTAGGGGGGAAAAACACCCGTGTTCAAACTTGGCAGCTTTAAAACTTGTGGACTTCAACTCCCAGAATTCCTCCTCCAGTCATGTTGGCTCAGAAACCCTGGCATTGAAGTGTGCAATTCTTAAAACTGTCAAGTTACAAGACCCTTGCACCCCTAACCCTTTAGGGAAAAAACCCAAGGGTGTTCAAACTTGACAGCTTTAAGACTTGTGGACTTCAACTCCCAGAATTCCTCCTCTCGCTCTTCATCTTGATGATGTGCGTACGGGTGGGGGGAGGGAGCTGGAACCGGTTCTAAACAGCACTGTAGATTTGTGGAATCTCTTCTATAGAAGAGGTTAGAACTGGCAGGAACACACCCCTGGTGTGGCCTGCACATGACACATCTGGCCTGCAGGTTGCCTGTTTGACACCCCTGATATAGACCAACATAATATTAAAAGAAACATAATTAAAATCCTACTTGAAGCTTCATAAATAATAAAATGCTATCCTCAATTTCAGTTTCACGAAGAAGATTCAGTTCCATCTTCAAGGCGAGGCATTGAGTCTATTATCCCATATGTATCCTTGTGGGGCTGAACTTTCCTTGTCAAAGTAATCAAACAAGAATAAATAGGTGTCAAACATTCATAGCTAATATGTACAACATTGTCCCTTCTAATTACTTCCAGTGAACACATCATTGTTATTTATTTATTTATTAATACTGATTTATTTACAATGCCAATCAAACACCTCTAAGGAGTGTTGAGGAGAATTTCACAACCAAGCAGAATAATAACAATTGTAAAAACAAATAAATTAAGATAAAACCCCTATACTTCACTAGATATCTGGACCACCAAGACTTAAAAAAGAGGCTTTTTTTTTTTAAAAAAGAGACATTTTAGAGATTTCCTAAAACCAGGTGTGAAAGAGCCAAGTTTATTTCTAAAGATAGCATATTTCACACTGATGGGGCCATTTCAGAAAAGGACTGCCATTCAGTCATTTAGAATTCTAGTGCAGAGACCATCCTGGTACAATTCTCTATTCAGCTTCCAGTTACATTCTGATTTATACCACCTTAGCATGAACCCTGGTGGTTAAAATGCAGTATTATAGGCTAATTCTGTCCATAGCCAGGAGTTCAATTCTGATGGGGCTTGACTAAGCCTTCCATCTTTCTGAGTCAGTAAAATGAGAACCCAGATTGTTGGGGCAATATACTGACTCTCTAAACCTTTCAGAGAGTGCTGTAAAGCACTATGGAGCAGCAAATATGGCTAAGTGCTATTGCTATTTATCACAATATGATTATCATGTGTAACAGAAATCCAATAACTGATTAGCTTAAATAACTAAACCAAAGTAAAACTCTTGTCCAAAGACAAAACATTCTCTTTATTTAATTTCTGATTAAAATCCATCAGTCATCAAGTTACAACACCCACTCTTTGGGGAGCTATATTTCACTCCATCATCTCTGCTTTCAAATATCCATGAGACCCAGTTTGGGGTAGTGGTTAGGGTGTGAGTTCAAGCCCTGCCTTGGTCACCAAGCTATTGGAGTAATTTTAGATCACTCACTTCTCTCAGCTCAAGGAAGAAAGCAAGGACAAACCACTTCCAAAAATCTGGTAAAGAAATGGAGTGATTTATCCAGGCAGTCAAGATATGAAGCCAACACCATCATCAATATCATCTTAGTTTTCAAGGGCTACAAATGACCTCTCATAACAATACCTTTTGACTTGTTTGATGATGTCCATTGGAGATGCCATGCTTGGGAGTACCTTTCACAGTTAAGAAGGGCGACCTGAAAAGATCATTGTACTGAGTGTAGCTTTAAAGTTAGGGTTCTTTCATCTTCATCTCTTCTAAGTATAATCTAACTTTCTTAGAAGAAATATTAAAGTTGGTGGAAGATTTTTCACCAGAAATATAACTGTTAACATTAGAATAATTGGAAGTTTTTTTATTTGAATGTTTATTTAAAAATGTGGCCGGATCAAAGTGATTGTGCCTTGCTCTGAAGTGTTTGCTCATTATTTCCAACATACTGTACATTTTGCTTCTCTATCTTAAAGATTTGTTCTTTCTGTTTTGAAGATAAAGAACAATTCAATGATTGTTTCCTAGGAAAGACAGCATTGTAGTCATTGTAATAATTAACACCCTGAAAGAGCATTTAGTGCAACCTTTCCCAATTTGACAACTTCCAGTTATTGTTGTGCAACAATTTCCCCTTTCCCCCATCAGTATTTGGCCTTTGGCCTTTTTGTCTAGTTATGATGGGGGTTGTAGGGAGCCTCAGCATGACCTAAACTAGTCGAGGACATTAATTTCCAACCTGGAAAAACACTTTGTTCATTAGTAACTTTTCTTGTAGCCTCTTCTTTTACATGGACAGCTGAAAACCTGGGGCGTGGTTTTGGTTCAGCTATCCATTTCAAAGTCTGTGAGTCAGAAGGACTGTGGAGGCAAATCACTATATGCTTCATTATGTCCCCCTTTACTATCCATTAAGAGTTCAACAAAATGCTTGAATGGAAAGTTTAATAACAGAAGACATTTATGATGTTTACTTAAATTTTCTGGGCCATTACATACAAATGACATGAGTTATGGGATGTTAAGAGTAGCCAAAAATTCTTTCTGACCACTCCACTCCAGCACAAGCTGCCAATATCCCCCTTCTTTTTCTAGAAAGAGGGAGGGGAAGAGAAGAATCTCTATGGCCAAAATGAAGGTTCTCAGTGGATACCAGACTCAAAATCCGCCATTTTGGCAAGACCATCCCTTTGAAGTTTACATTACCAGGGCTATTTATTTATTTCCCCCCAGCAACAATGACAGTGGTTGAGATAAACTGTTTAATTCTAAATAGAAAACACATCTGCTTTCTCTGCATTGTTTTCTTTAATGTTGGAGGGGTGACAGTTTCAACCAAGTAGCATGCAGGACATTTTAAGTGAGATGTTATATGACAGTTTGCAGCTGCTGAGCTTCTCGCTGTTTAACCTCTGCAGCCACCCCCCTACTGCATTTTCAGGCCATTTGGGAACCAGTAGATCCTTTGAAAGGGGATTGCTTTAGATGGTACAAAGCTGGTGCCTTACATATCTTTGCAACTGTTTATAAATGTATCCATAAAAGACTTTCACTTCACTGTCAGAGAATGCTCAGAACAATTCGCAGAACAAGATGTGTGGAGCATTTCCTGCCACTGAATGAATGGGGAAGGCTGTTCAGATCCCCTGGGTAAGCAGCCCTATCAGTGTGCCATTCAATCTTCTTGGTAATTTCAGGGAGGCGTGTCAGATTAGCTAATCAGCACAATCCAGACTTTCCTGGGCTTTATCAGCACTCGCGCAGTTTAGCTGCTACTCAGTTCCACCTTGATGGTCTGACAGATGAGAAATGGTGATGAATCACAGTTCACCTCATTTCAAAGTTTTTAGTTTTGGTGTACTGATCATGCAATCATAAACCAAGGTTTGAAAAATGTGCTGTAACACAGACAAAAGTATTTCTCCAATAGAAATTTCTTATTACTGTAATGAGAGCAACCAATAGAGTAAGTCTATTTTGATTTTTTTTCTTTTTTCTTTTAATTTAAATTTTTTATTTTCATTTTCATAACACACACTCACATGTATACTATACATAGCCCATATCATATAGTATTAAATAATAATTACATCAGTTCCTCTTGTCAACAATGCCCCCCCAAAATAGAAACCCATTATAGCTCTTCTGCTCTCCATACACCTCTTTCTTCTACCACCCTCCAGCTTTCTATCTTCCCTCCATCATCCTTTTTTACTCTACTTCCCCTCCCTTTCTACTGCTCCTCTCTCTACAATCCACTCCTCCTTATCCTTCTCATCTTCCCCCCTTACCCTCTCTCCTATCCTTCTCTTCCCATCCTTCTTCTTTCCCACTCCTCCTCTCTTTGGTGTATTTCCGCTATATGTCAATATGCTTAGCCTATCCTAGACAGAGTAAGTCTATATGACCAACAATATCGGACTGCCACAGGTCATATCAAAGTATTGATTTCATATCACTTCTAGTGTTCGTTGTCATAAAAATAAATTAAAAAGCTCAGCCTGAACTTCTTGTTCTTCTGTGAAGAATAAATAAATCCTGATTCAAATCTTACTAATTATTCAGACCTTAAATGGACTTTGAATAGTTAATAAAATAAAGAAGAGATGTTACATTATATGAAAGCTAACCTAATTTTACTTTCTATGATAGGCATTGGATGACAGGTTCATCCTCCTATTTTTTAAATAAACGGATGGATAAAATTAATGAAACTTTACAGCCAAGAATGTACAGAAATTATATTAGTGCAATTACTTCATGTATACCAAAGTTGTTCTTGAAACAATTGCAAATGGATAGCTTTGAAAATCCATGGGATAGAGTTGTGGATTGGTCTCTGAGGAAGTCCAGGCTTATGGCATAATTCCCTCCAGCTATAACCCTTGCAGGAATGCAGAAAAATCCCTCCAATTCCAATTCTTGAAGACTATCATTCTGAACAGAAGAACACCAGAGCATCTGCCTTTAGAACATTTTTTGGCAAGCATGCAGCCAACAGATATGCTACATTTCATTCTTCAGTAAATATATAAAGATTTTGCTCTGTCCACTATGCAAAAAAGCTTTGCATAATCCTTAAAATCCATTTTGCTGCCAAAGTCTTAACCAAAGATAAGCTAAAGCATATTGAACTGCAAGTCTCTGAGCACTGTGACTGCTATCCTTTAGTTATGTTGATGGTTGCAGAATTCTGGGAGTTGAAGTCCACATTGCTTAAAAGTCACCAAGTTTGAAAAACACTGTGTCAACTTGCGAAGCTTTCCTGACTTTGGTTAACACACTGCTCTAATCCATGAGCTAGCTGAAAAGTACAGCAGTGTTAAATTGTGCTGTCTTCAACACCAAAGTCTTTTCCAAACTTAATTAGCAGTTAGCAATAGCAGTTAGACTTATATACCGCTTCATAGGGCTTTCAGCCCTCTCTAAGCGGTTTACAGAGTCAGCATATCACCCCCACAGTCTGGGTCCTCATTTCACCCACCTCGGAAGGATGGAAGGCTGAGTCAACCTTGAGCCGGTGAGATTAAAACTGCTGAACTGCAGATAACAGTCAGCTGAAGTGACCTGCAGTACTGCACCCTAACCACTGCGCCACCTCGGCTCTTTGAGGACTGCATCAGGGCCAGCTCAATGTCACTCATATCAGGGGCGCCTGTGGTGACATGAGCGCTCTGCCAGCAAAAACGGGATCCTGAGCTCTGTTGTTGGCTATGACAGCCTCCTGCAATCCTCTGCCAATGAAAACAGAGCTTGGGAGGGCCGTGTGTGGCCTTTCCAAGCTCTATTTTCACTGGCAGAGGCACCACAGGCTGGGCCATCACTGTTTCCAGGTCAGCCTCGCAGGTCAGATTTAAGCACCCTGCAGGCCGGATTGGTCCACGGGCCTTGAGTTTGATACCCCTGGTTTGTTCTCAGGTGCTGTCCTTAGAGGCTTTATGTGAGACATATTAAGAAACCTTGTTGGTCACGTCTCCTTTCAATGAGTACCATCTGCTGATGGGAAAAAGCCATTAACATTAAACATTAAATTGAAAAGCCATCAAAGCCATTAATTATTTTGTGTAATAAAGAATGGTTCAGGATAAGGCAGTTTAGGTAGGCTCTTCTAATGACCAACAGGTAGAATGTGTGGAGGTGCTCCATGCCTACTACCTGTCCTGGGTTATTTCTAAACATGACCGTCTTCTTTAAAAAGCCTGACTGACAGAGGGATCAAATAGTGACCATGACCATGAAGGACCAAAGCCCATCCTTGTTTAGTACTACAAGAATGCAGCAAAGATGATGACAGTGGAGTTCACAAGTAGCCGTAGCAGAAGCCTAGTCTGTCTCGTCACCAAAAAGATTCAGATTGGAAGAGAGACAATAAAGACTGACAGTAGGAATTTAGCTTTGAAATACTCCTTAGCCTCACGATCACATTTTAATTGTTTCTTCCGTATCAAAAAGGCCTTATAAGAATCCTGGCACATGGAATGATTTGAGAATTGACTCAAATCATTCCATCTGCAAGGATCCTTATAACTGACTCAAAACTTGCAAAACCTTATATTGAGAGGATGAAGTGCAGCTTCTTTTCTTCTTAACCAACAAAATATTTTACTTTCTTGTTGCTTCCAGAGTAATGGCTGTCTATTGTCCTCTATTATAGGAGTGCCTGGCTTTAGCTCTATTCTATTGGGGGGAGGGGAGTGGACAAAGCATAGGGTCTCCTCATTATATTTGTGCAATGACATTATTTTGAATTCCACTTTATAAAATATTAAAATATTATCAGTAAAAGCCTAATATCTAAGTATTACCAATAGGCACATACTGGGGTGGGGAGGGAATTTTACAGTATCCTTCCACTACCATGCTCACCAAGGCAAGCTACACCTGCCAAGCCATGCCCACAGAACCGGTAGTAAAAAAAAAAATGAATCCCACCACTGACCCACCCACATCTTATCCAGGCCCATTTGCTTAAGGAATCCTCTACTCAAGAACCATATAACTTTGGCCATCTGCAGCACAGGGCCTGTCTAGCTGAACAAGTCTAAAGGGAGCTGTGTTCTATCACGTCCTGCCTCAATGGATTAGACTTCAAGGTCTAGATATCAGGATTCTTCTCTGATTGTCCTTGCATGGGCATCAAGGTTCTTGCAATGCCCTAGATCAGGGCAGCCAAACTCCTGGCCCGCAGGTTGGATGCATCACACACTAGCTATGCCCACACCCAGTTTAGTGAAGGGGGAAAAAGTCCTGATACATTACATGACACCACCGTGATGGTGTGAGTTTGACACCCCTGTCGTAGATGAACTTTTATCTAGGTTCACCTTCTATTTCTTCCAAAGGTGCCTCCATCACATTAGATCTTGGCACTAAGCTGGACACCCACTCTAGACCATCTGTACTGTACCTCTTCATTTCTTCCAGCAGGACAAATGTGTCAATACAGAAGCCAGCATGCTCAGGAGCCACATCAGAATGCAGTCTGACAGTTTTATTACTATATTATTTTAGGAGGTCACGGCATCACGACGTTTGAGAAGCCCTGCTACAGCATACTTAGCATACCACTGGACTAGATTCAGCAACAGATAAAGATCTTATGTGTTTGAGACCCCAAAGTTATGCAAAGCACGACAAATCACAGACCTCCCCAGATAGCAATATATCCTAAGGAAATGTCACCATGCAGAAATTGAGTGGACTTCTTAGACCTTAACCCCAATAAAATGCAGAATCTATGCAGAAGAAGTCATCAGATCTAACTAAAACAGGGAGCCAGTTCATACATGCACATGATAGGTTAGCCCTGGTTAACTCAAATCCTGCAGGGATGAGTAAATACTGTATCAATTATATCAATGTTTCTCAGTTTTATTGTTTTTGCCTGCGATCCAGAGGTGGGTTGCAATTCCCAGCGCTACTGGTTTGCTCATGCTCACTAGCGCACATGCGCAAAAGTGTATGGGTGTGTGGGCGGAGCCTGCCCCTGCCACCACTACCTGTTTGCCCGATCTGGGCCGAACCAGGAGCAACCCACTTCTGCTGTGATCCCCATCTGTCATTTTCTCTTGTGGACTCCTGTCCAGGTTCATTCTAGATAGGGACATGAAACATTGCTATGGTATCAGAAAGAATGTATTTGCAGCTTGATTCACTTTGATTTTCTGTTGCCCCCCCCCCTTAGCATGTGCCATGCCCCCTGTTGCATTTTTTTTAATCTATGGACCCTATGAATTATCCTAAGGCTCTGGGGGGCCATGTGGCCTTTGGCTGAGAACCACTGGGCTATTCAATGCCTGCGCTGATTTTGGAGTTTTCTGCTTAAGGTGTAAAAAAAATATTGTGTTTCTTCCCTGGTTTCTAGGAAAATGCACACAATGTTTCCACTCTTTTACCCTGTCTTTAATTAGGCTTTTAGAGCTAAAAAGAGTTATGCACCAGAGCATTGTCTTGGGTTTTCCTCTGATAGAATATCCTGATAGAATTTGAACTCTTACCACATCTTTGCCAGATCATTCTTTATCAGAGAGGACCAGAAGTTCATATTGGATACAATTTATTTCCCTTGGGATGCACCCAATTGTAAGAAATATTTTAGCAAGCATTCTCAGGGAGGACACTGCATACTAACCTTGGGGCCTCCATCCCACACAACTCTCTTCACATTGAACAAGCTGAACTTTGAGCTACACTATTAAAGTGCCCAGTATATTTTTCAGAACAAAATGTGAACATTTCCATTCAAGAAGAGCTGTAAATGCAATTTTTACTTCGTCTGCCTCTTTCTAACCATGAGAGAACATGATTATATTACTATCAGTGAAAGGTAATGTAATTTTCTACCAAGTTTCTTAACAATGGCAGAAAGTATGGAAACCCTCCTTCGGCATCAACTCAGCCTCCATATGACCATCCCAAGCAGTGTATGACCAAAGTATGGTTTAAAAAGCTCAAGATGACAACAGGATGCAAACTACGCTCTGATTGTTTATATAGGTATCACAAGTGGGAATGTTTGGTGACACCAAATTCTATACTCTGTAGACAACCCAGGATGAAGTCTCTTTGGTGCATATGCACCAAAGAAAGAGGTGGGTTGCTACCGGTTCAGGAGAACCAGTAGTGGTAATTATGTGTGGGTTGCTGAACCGGTAGTGATGGCTGGCTGGCCACGTCCCCAAATCAGCTCGCTCTGATGCTCGCCCTGTCTCATCTTCGCCATGTGCATCCACACAATTGCCTCCTAGTGCCTACACACAGGCAAGCAGCATGGGCTGTTCAGGGAGCTTCGCAACCACTTCCTCCTAAGTGGGATTGAGCCTCCCTGCCTCCTCAATGCATGGAAGCAGGAGGCAGCAGCTTTGTTTACTGCCTGTGAGCTTGGGGGTGGGGGTGGGGTAGCAGCCAAGTGTGCATGCCAGGATCTGCCGGCTGCCTCTAATCTTCAATTTACTCATGAGCAAGTTTACTCGTGTTTACTCATGAGCAGGGTGCTTGGCAGCCAGAAGATTGCTGGCTTGCTCACTCAGCTGCTGCCCCTTCCCCTTGAGCTCATAGGCAGCAAACAAAATCACACAATCTTCAGACCCTCCAGATGTCCTGGGTTCAGCTCGCCACAGCTCGAGTTGCTGCTTTCTTTTGCCTTTATTTTAAAAGTTTTACAGCATATTTTATTTTCCATCTCCAACCTGAAACATAAATTTGCCAAGCCATGCCCACAAAACAAGCCACATCCACAGAACCGGTAGGATAACATTTTGAAACCCACCCCTGACCAAAGACAAATCCCATGTGTGTCCAATCACACTTGGCCAATAAAGAATTCTATTCTTCTATTCTTTCCTTTTTAATCTAAAAAAAAAGATTTCCAATTGAAAGGGTATAAAAGTTACCATATGCATTATTAAAATATACAATCAGTTTTTTTTAAAAGGTACACACAAATGTGTGAAGAAAAACAGTACTCAAGTTATATTTAAATAACAGTTTAATGATGAAAACTGGATTGAACTGAACAAAATTGCAGAGCTTTTTTCAGTTGTGTTTTTGCAGATGCTTCTATTGTCTTATGCTGCAAAAGACATTCCATCTAACTAATGCTAGGCATCTCCCTGTGTCAATCTGGCTTGGCTTCTGAATTAAGGAACATCAAATCATGGTTTGTCTCTATGCTTGAAAATATTTGTTATTTCACAGAGAACTCACCATTCCTCTAAGGAGCTCAACTTCTTGTAATGTCATATTTCCATGAGTAGAGTAGATTCTTCAATGCAGGGGAAGAAGCAAGAGGCTCCTCTACCTAATAAGTGACAGAGAAATTCTAAAACTTCTTCTTGAACCTTCTCAAAAAGATACTCTAAAGATACTTTTTTCACAGAGGAAAGGCTTTAGTGAGCCGACAACTGTTGCTTGTACTGCAGTGGTGGGTTGCAGGCAGTACACCCCAGTACAGGCATACCGGAGCCTGCCTAGAGCACCGGGTACCGTTCTAGTACGGTGCTCCGGAGGGCCTACCCACCCGCCCATGCTTATTACCTGTCTTTAAAGTCTTCAGCGCTTCTGCACATGTGCACTGCGCATACAGCACCTATGCGACGCTCCGCTGAGTAGCTGGAGCATCGTGGAGGCGTCACTGGACAGTACTATGCATGTGTGCGAGTGTGCGTTCATGTAGACGCCGTTGGGCCTGTTGCAACCGTACTGGTTAGAACGGGATAAGGAACCCACCACTGTTGTACTGTATATATGTATGTACCGTATATATTTATCAAAGCTAACAGAAGAGATGGGAGAAGGGGATAGAGAGGAAGTGGAAGGGGCGAGGAGGAGTAAGAGGAGGAGAAGAAGAAGAGGAGGAGGAGGAGGAGGAGGAAGAAGGAGGAGGAGGAAGAGGAGGAGAAGGAGAAGAAGCTCCTCCTCCTCCTGGATGCAGTTCAAAAAGAGGAAGAGTCCCGTAGTTGTTAGAACTCTTAAGTGACTATCAATATCATCCATACCACATTTGTGGGCCGCTCTTACCTGAAAGTAGGTTCCAGAACAGGGTATTTGAAGAAAAAATGTGCTCAGCAAAACAATGGTATTTTTAATGTCATGGACTTTGTTTAGTGGGGTCTTACACTTCAATTCAAAACATGGGTTTAAACCTTTAAAATGCTAAACCAGGTGCAGTCCATATAGTTCACCTTTAAATATGTGCTTTGAGGATCCCTGAAGACATGTCCACCAATATAATAGTGCAACTGAGTGGACAGACCCATTTTTATATGAGATGGCTATTTAACTATTTATTTGTTTGTTTGTTTGTTTGTTTGTTTGTTTATTTGACTTATATACTGCTTCATAGGGCTTTCAGCCCTCTCTAAGCGGTTTACAGATTTTTAGCAAATTGAGTTAGCAAATTGCCCCCACAGTCCGGGTCCTCATTTCACCCACCTCAGAAGGATGGAAGGCTGAGTCAACCTTGAGCTAGTGAGATTTGAACGGCTGAACTGCAGATAACAGTCAGCTGAAGTGGCCTGCAGTACTGCACCCTAACCACTGTGCCACCTCGGCTCTTTTTTAAGGACAACAACATACAGTTGAATATTTATAACATTATTCACAAAATAGTTATATGCACATAGCTATTATTTTTAAAAGCACACTTTTTTCTCTTTTTGTTCAAATGGGATGGGGGTGGAATGCAAAGGTGTAAATCCATTGATTCTTCAGTCTACAGCAGGAGTGTCAAACCCACGTCGTTATGGCAGTGTCACATGATGTATTGTGAATCCCCCCCTTCGCTAAACCCGTTATCGGTGTGGCCAGCACATGACACATCTGGCCTGAAGGCTGTGAGTTTGACAGCCCCGGCCTACAATGTCCCTCCTCCAGCTTGTAGTCTCCAGATCAGTGGTGGGATTCAAATAATTTACCAACCAGTTCTCTGCCCTAATGACCAGCTCGATAGGCGGGGCTCAGTGGTCATGTGATCCTGTGGGCATGGCCAAGTCAATGTCACTCAGGTCGATGGGCACTTCGCCTTAGTTGTTACAATGGTAATAAGGGTTAACTGGAGAGGCAGTTTCTGTAAGCAGGGCAAGAAAGATTAGGCTAGAAACAACACCAGAATCTTTCCTTCCTGCCTTCCTTACAGGATTAGCCCTGTAAAGTGGGAAAAACAAAAGATTTCTTCCAACAATCGGTTCTCGGAATTGCTTAGAAAGTTACCAACCGGTTCTCCTGAATAGGTGCGAACTGGCTGAATCCCACCACTGCTCCAGATCTAATATACATTGTCCTCCGTGTTATTTGGGAACCGCAGTTCCAAGTTATATGAAAAAGAATAGATTACGGAAACCGGCAAATGCGGACAGTGGCTATCTACCAAGGGTTTTTTTCTTTCCCAGGAATTGAAACTTGCACCATGAAATATCTTTATAATTGAGCTAAAAATCTTGTTTGTTGTGGAAACTCCTTAGGAATTTAAGTATATATCTGAAAACTCAAGAACAATATATCCCTCAGCAAATATGACACAGCCATGTCACGACATTTATAATCCTTTCCACACATAAGAGAAAAAATACATTTACAGATGTTCAAGCAATTCATCCTGGTGAAAGAGGATCAGTAAGAATATTTTCTACACAACAAAGAAGCAGGTAAGTGTAGGGTTAAAATATTGCATTTTATCCTGGGGAGGCTCAATGAAGACAACTCATTTGGCGACCTTATGCCAATCAGTTTCAAGCCATCCATTCCACTGAATTGTTATGGGGAAAAAATGGAGGAGCTTATGTTGCCCTTGGCTCCTGGTGTAAAACTAAAATATAAATCAAATAAATAAATAAATATGTTGTATTCTCTATTTGTACCATGACAGTAAGAAAGATGTGGTGATAAACCACTTATTGTTTTCCTTTGGAGTGAATGTTGAGAGTCTGATAGGATCTGAGGTATGGAGAGGTTTTAAGAGTTCCACCCACATGTAGTTTTCGTGCTGAAGGTTAGAACACTTCATTCCTTGGGGAAAACATCAAACAATATGCAGGATCCTCATAAAGTTTCTATAAGACATCCATGTGTAGCTTTGTGGAGTTCCTCCTTTCACTACAGTTATTTTTATTGATTTGGTTCCAGAAGATTAGATCCTGATTACAGAAATAAATAAATAAGTGTCGGAGTTACTGGATGCCTGTAGAATGAGCTTTTACTCACACTAGGGTCACTAAGATTGTTGTACAATAAAGTGAAAATGCCATAAAGAGGACATGAGCCCTCACTATCTTCCTGGAAGAAGTTGTGTCCTACATATTTTAAGTAATTGTTAGTACTTTATCTTCATTATAAAAACAGCATGGATATGAGCTCTGGGAGAAAATTTATTGTTGCTCCATGACACAATTAAATACTAATGTCCCATTAGAGACTGCCAGTTTACTTCCAATTATGGCTTTTAAGTCTTTAATTTCAATATTTCCCTGATCTTTTTTTTTAAAAAAACCTTCTTTTACAAGCACATTATTTTAAACACATGCCATAAGTATGGATGAAGAGACCTTAAAAATAAATATAATTTAAAAGCCAGGAGCAAAGAACAGTTATCAAAATCTAATTTTATTATTAACTTCCTCGTTTGAATATCTGCTTCTTTTTCTTTTTAAAAGAAAGCTCTAAAATAGCTTGTGTTCTGATGGAGCTTAGTAATGTTTATGAATGGATTGGGGAGTTTTATGGCTACTTTATTAGGATGAATGGTTGTTTGATATAGGTCCTATCTTCTCCTGAATATGACATGCAATATATTATCACAGTGCATTACTCTCTTCTGCCCTTTCACTATTCATCAGTAGAACAACAGCCAAAGTTTGAATCAAGTTGTGTTTCAAAACAAGTGCAGCATCACATAAAGCATGTTACAAAAAGGCTACCTAGACGTTACCAGCACTAAAAGGACAGTAGTTGAAACCTTATTTTCCAGGAGCAACCGCAGCTGATAAAAACAACTGCTAGACTATGATGATGTGACATGTAAAATGGATCTTTTATTCAGTCTTTAACATCTTTGAGTATGCACAGAGTTGGAGAATTAAGCAGATCTCAAAACTGTGACCCATTAATTAATTCATTCATTCATTCATTCATTCATTCATAAGATTTATATGGCCAAACTTCTTGGAGCACACAATTCTGGAACAGGAAAGGACTAACAATAATGATAAAAAGACAAATAAATCAGTACAAATAACACCCCCCCCCAAAAAAAAATATCAAGGAAAGGTCATAACTGTATCTATTCATGTCTTAACCCTCAGAATCTTATTGTCCCAATGCCTGGAGTTGGAGACACTTGGGTTAAGCACTTTTTAGAGGTCATATTCTTACTGCCCAATGCAGCCTTCCAAGCATACTTCACCTCTTTTCATTTTCCTGCCAAGCATTCTTCCATTCTGACTTTTTTATCTCTCCTTTTCTCCTTCTCTTTCCCAACCAGCCAGTGTTGCAGAAATTTCTTACTTACTTACTTTCCATTTTTTAACAAACAAATACTACAGTTGTCTGGCATTTTATAACTAATTTTCACTCTAAAAATGTACATGTAAAAAATATGTTCTTTATTTGACATGTTTCATCATAAAAGAGCATTAAAATGAAGGGACAGAATATGAATACAAAACTGAATATGAGCATGTATCATCATCCTCTTCTTCTTTTAAATGACTGCATAATCCCTTGTGGGGTGGAGTCTGGGCAACTGCTTACTGGCCGAATGCCCTTCCTGTCACCAATGCAGAGTTTTGTTCAGCAGATATATTTTCATTGTGCCCAGAGAGAGAAATATCTGCCTCTACCTAGGATCAAACTGACAGTCTCACAACTGATTGTGAGATGAGAGCTCCACCTCTCGGCCACAGCACCACTCTGAATATGAGCATGTATACATTGATGAAAATAACTAAAACATAAGGACAAATGCTTTCCTGCTTCACTTAGTAACTGCTCAATTAGTGACTATTTGCAAGCGAAACAGTAATGCACAGTAGTATACTGTAGTAAACAAGTCAACTTCCAACCAATGTGTGTACTTATGCCTACATTTCTGCATCTGACAACAATGCACATTGTACTCATTGCAAGTAATGCTGGCATTGTTACTAAAGAGAATTTTACCTAACTGACATAGCAACTAACAGTGATCTTCACATGAGCCACAGTGGTGCAGTGGTTAGAGTGCAGTACTGCAGGCTACTTTCTGCTGACTGCCAGCTGACTGCAATTTGGTAGTTCAAATCTCATTAGGCTCAAGGTTGACTCAGCCTTCCATCCTTCTGAGGTGGGTAAAATGAGGACCCAGATCATTGGGAGCAATAGGCTGACTCTGTAAACCGCTTAGAAAGGGCTGTAAAAGCACTGTAAAGCGGTATGTACCAGTAAGTCTAAGTGCCATTGCTATTTCTCTCTCACAGTTATATGGTTTACTTAATGATCATTTTGCGGGAACCAACTGGGGTCTCTAAACAAGGAAATACTGTGTTTGCATGTATGTATGTATGTATGTATGTATGTATACACACACGCACACACACACACACACACACACACACCCTAGGCATACAGACATACACACAAATACCTACCTGCCCACTTAGCCTAATCTAACTATCAGATCCTGGGAAATATCTCAAAATCACACAATACAACAGTTTGTAAATTTGGGCTGAGTTTGCTAATAAGCCTAATCTTGGAAAGGTTAAAATGTGGGAGCTTTTAAAGTAGAACCATTTTTCTGGGAAGAATAAGCTCTTCAAGTTTAGAAATCCTTGGCTGAGTCTCTAAACAAAGATGTGGGAAACTATTAATGTTTATATTAAATATCTCCTTGAGGATTTATTATTCACTGTGGAATATGAGCAGCAATAACTTGTAAAACAGAGACTGTCACCAGCAGCATTTTAATACTAGGCACCCCAGCCTATATGGAATGCTGGAAAAGGAATGACAGCAGATGGGATGCAAATGTTAAAGCACCTCTCCTAGCTTTCTAAGTTCAAACTCTGTCTGGGTTATCCTGCAAGAATGACAGAAGATGGAAAAGTTGAGCAGGGAATGGGATTGTTTGCCTTTTAACCATTTAAATTGTTGAAAGATATGCTAATAAACCTGCAGGCAATTGTTTGCAGGCAAAGCACGGCCAAAAGTTAAAAACGACTATCAGAATCTAACAGATTTTTTTTTTAAGTTGATCTCTCTCACACAGATTCTCACACTGGGTTTTGTTTATTATCTTAGTGGAGATAAAAAGCAGACCTGTCATTATCTAAACTCAATAATATGAAGTCCTTAGAGCTGTTCCCACAGTTTTAAAAAATGGATACGGGGTCCTATTGCTCTGGAACACTAAGCTTCACTTTCAATATCCAGTGAACTGCAATCAAGAAAAATCATTATAATGCCTCATTAGTTTGAATTACAGAGCATGAGCAATGTATTTTCCATATGTTTGTTGCTTCACTCCCGAGGAGGCCGATGGGTCTCTCTCAGCTCAGCCTACTTCACAGGAATGTGCTTTATAGAAAATAGGACAAGAGAATATTGTGTATGTCATCTTGAGCTTCTGAATGAAACTTATATCATAGGTCAATGCAGAATTAAATTTCAGAACACATTCTTCTGTAAAACTTCTAAGTGGGACAAATACTGAGTTAGTCTTTTTTAGAATGAATGAATGAATAAAAAAATAAATAGTTGGAAATACTCACCCATTCCGATTTGCTATAAGAGACGGAAGATGGAGATATTGAGGGATTCAGAAGCATTGGGCCCTATCCAACAAAATTCAGTTCACTGGTGAGAAAAGTAAGGTCCTACATTTAGATAAGAAAAACCAAATGCACAGGTATAGAATAGGTGGTACCTGGCTCAACAGTAGTAACTGTGAGAAGGGTCTAGGTGTCTTAGTGGACAGCCACTTAAGCATAAGCCAGCAGTGCAGCTGCCAGAAAAGCTGATGTAATCCTAGGCTGCATCAACAGAGGAATACTATCAAGATCACGAGAAATGATAGTATTGCTACGTACCATACTAGTGAGGCCGCACTTGGAATACTGCATCCAGCTCTGGTCATCATGATACAGAAAAGATGCTGAGACCCTACAAAGAGTACAGAGAAGACCAACGAAGATGATAAGGGGTCCGAAGGTTAAACCATACCATGTTTCCCCAAAAATAAGACAGGGTTTTATTTTCTTTTGACCCCCAAAATAAGCATTTGGCCTTATTTTGGGGGAGGTCTTATTATTTTTGAGGTGCAGGAGGCAGTGAACGTAGTCACCTCATGGCTGCTGCCGTGGTGCAATATTTTCAGGGACGGCTTATTTTGGGAGGACGGTTTATTTTAGCGCATGCGTTCAAAAGCCCGATCAGGCTTATTATCTGGGGAGGTCTTATTTTCAGAGGAACAGGGTACTATGAACAATTAAGAGAAGTAACAAATTAAGCCTAGTGTAACAAAGAAACAGACTAATACTGAGAGGCTGTTATAGTGAAGAGAAGATTGACTTATTCACCAAATCACTTGGGGCCAAGACAAGAAGTCATAGGTGGAAGCTCAATAAGAGAGATCCAATTAAGGAGAAATTTTCTGACAGTGAGAACAATTAATCAGTCAAATGGCTTGCTTGCTGAAGATCTGGATGCTCCATCTATGGAAGTTTTCAAGAAGAGACTGAGTAATCACTTGTCCAGAATGGTATAAGGTCTCCTACTCGAGCAGGGAATTGGACTAGAAGACCTCCAAGATCCCTTCCAACTCTTGTTACTCTGTTATCTTTCCAGCCTTATGATTGTATGATTCAATAATTTCAGCTTCATAGGTTGGATTAATTCTGTTCTATCCCTGAATATTCAGATAATGGCTGTGCCTCCACCTTTATAGCATTGTATTCACTTAGGCAAGTTCATCATATTATCCTTGAAGATTCTCCACTCCACAGTGTTCATATTAATACAGTGCTAAAATTACTCAGCCATATTTTTTTTCTCTATGAAAGGAAGCTCAAAAGTTATTTCAAAAGAGAAGAGAAAGCTTGTAAAATTCTCCTTGAAGGAGTGTGTTGATCTTACACTGAACTTGGTTATGAATTGGTCAAGGATGTCAATGTCCTGTCTTATTTGTATAATAATCTCTCCAACGGATTACATCCACTCTAGCTTCCTTAAATGTCAAAGTAAATCATCACATAGACCCATTTTTATGGGGATTATTCAGATTAGGAAGTTAGCTATGAAGGCTTCAAAGTGACTGACAGATTAGTAACAAAACAAACGTGCTAAGAGCTGCCCCATACAATAAAATCAGTCTTCTTCAAATCTGTTCAGTTCCTGATGGCATCATGGACACATGCCCATATAGCTTGTTTTGTAACAATACAGAATGTAGTTTGCCATTACATTTTCCGGAGGTTTTTTTTTAATTGCATTCCAGTCCTGGAATACCTGGTTGCCCCTAATCTGATTACTAAATAGGTCCAATCTGGCATATCTTTTTGAGATTATTAGCCAATATTGGTGAGGTTCTGTTACATAGCTGAACTCTCTTATGCAATGGAAATGGGAGGAAAATGAAGAGAAATGAGAAATAATTCCTTAAGCAATTAAGAATAAAGTAAGAAGACAGGCATCTGCTCTGCAAATAAGGGTGATTTCTGAGAAATTACAAGGCACATTTCTTCTCTATTGCCACATGATTTTGAGATTTAATTCCCAGTGTTGATTTGAAGCATTCAAACCTTAAAGTGGTTTATTGTCTGGCTATTCACAGGCTTGGTATTAGGAGAAGCCTATTAAAATAAGATGTCCTTTTGTAAGTATCAATATTTACAGGGGGGAAAATAGTTTTGTCACTATGTTGATTCCAAACATTGGAATGTGCTCCCATTTAGAATTTGGAAGAGCCCCACCCTTTAGAAAAGATATCAATGTCTCTCTGCATTTTCAATTATCAAAGTTATGTGAAGAGATTTTCAAAATTGTTATGGTACTATCATTTGAGGCATTATTCTGACTTCTTGGGCATTTCCTCAATTTCTTCAGCTGAAAAACATTTGGGGATAAAAAATACTTGTAAAATATAGGTTAAAATACATAAATAAGATCTCTCAAACAATATTTCTTTTGCTTTCACATTTTTTACAGTCAGAATAATTTATTTCTTCATTTACTATTGTTAATTTTGCATCTGGATGGTTTTATTTCCTCCAAGTTCATGAGGTCCATAATTTTTAAAAAAAGAACAATCACATAAATTGCTCTAAACTTATAAAAGAAGAACAAGCCTTCCTTGTGCCAAATTATCTTTAGCTGTTTTTTCCCCCTAAATTCTCAGCAACAGGGCTGTCTCGCAATAGCCATAACAGTCATACTTGTCTCATTTGCAATGAATTTGATGTAGTGGTTAAGCACCAGGAAATTGTGAGTCCTAGTCCATCCATAGGCATGAAAGGCAGCTGGGTGACTTTTATCTCAGCTCACAGGGTTGCTGTTGTTGCTATGTTCACTTGAGTTACTTAGAAAATAAGAAAGGTGAAAAAATATACTGGTAAATAAAAAATAATATAAAAAATAAAATGAAATAGAATAAAATAATAAAATAAAATATAAAATATGCTTAAAGATGCCTTTCTCCTGAATTCTTTTGTTCTTTAGTTTCAATCATCATTCAAGCACAAAGTGAATCTTGCTGTATTTTCCCTTCTCTGCACCTGCAGGTGGGGCACAAGGACAAAAACAGTAGCATATACTGTACATTATAATGTTGCATGCACGTGCAAAAGGGGTGGAGCTTGCACACAGAGGTCATGATGTTGCTTTCTTCATTCTGACCAAAGTAGCCAGAATGGACACTCATGTTTTTTCAATTTTCCACCAGACTTTCTTCGGAAAGCTCTTGCTAATGCCGGATTCTTTGTATTTTTCACAGAAATACTTAGGGTTGCCTAGGCCTTGATGTTGAACAATCCACTTTCCAAACATTGTCCAGATAGCTACTGTAGCTTGCTGATGGAGCTCAAAACTTTGAGTTCAGCAAGTGTGTCTGTGCTGCAGTACAGGGCAAGAAAAAAGCACTCCTTTATTCCCCTCATATGTCAAACACGTCTGAGCAAGATTGTCAAACATTATCTCTGTTTTCTTTGGAGCAATAAAAGATGGGATGGAAAATTAGACACCCCCCCCATTCCAGTTCTGTACATGATGGCCCCCACACTCAGCTCTGAAGGACCAATGATGACATTGGTCATCATTATTTATTATTGGCCATCATTATGTATTACTGCATTCAGTTTTGGTCGCCAAGATGTAGAAAAGATGTGGAGACTCTAGAAAGAGTTCAGAGAAGCGCAACAAAGATGATTAGGGGGCTGGAGACTAAAACATATGAAGAACAGTTGCAGGAACTGGGTATGTTTAGTTTAAGAGAAAGAAGGACTAGGGGAGACATGATAGCAGTGTTCCAATATCCCAGGGATTGCCACAAAGAGGGAGCCAAACTATTCTCCAAAGCACCTGAGGGCAGAACAAGAAGCAATGAGTGGAAACTAATCAAGGAGAGAAGCAACTTAGAACTGAGGAGAAATTTCCTGACAGAACAATTAATCAGTGGAACAGCTTGCCTCCAGAAGTTGTGAATGCCCCAACACTAGAAGTCTTTAAGAAGATGTTGGATAGTATTTGGCTGGAACGGTATAGGGTTTCCTGCCTAGGTAGGGGGTTGGACTAGAAGACCTCCAAGGTCCCTTCCAACTCTGTTATTGTATTGTATTGTATTGTATTGTATTGTATTGTATTGTATTGTATTGTATTGTATTGTATTGTATTGTATGGCCAATAACTCTGCTTTTACTCTTTTAAATGCATCCCCAGATCCAATTAAGCTAACTGAAAAACTTCTAGTGAGAAAATGCAAGATTGGGGGGATCTATTATAGGGAGATGCCACTGGTGAGTCTGGAGAGCATGTACCGTTCAAAATGGTCCCGCCTCAGTCTGGCCAGCCTGTGGCGATGGGGCTAACCTGGAATCTGAGTCCCCTTCACCATTCAGAGAGATATTCCAACACAGGCCCCTTGTGAGGTATTTTTGAAAAAGGTTTTTTATTTTCATTGTCATACAAGTAACCACAAGTATACCGTTACATCTTTAACCAACACTATTTTATATTATCCAATATTATATCAATTTCTATTCCCATCAACCCACAGTAATTATCATTTGCTCTTCTGTTTTCCATACAGCATATCCTATCTATCGCCCCAATCCATGTTGTGGGGGTGTTTCTCTATTTCAATAATTATGTATTCCATAATTATTCTCTTGTTGAAGTGTTCTGTTTTGGAGATTAATTTGGTTCCTTCAAAATTAATTTCATGTCCTGTACCTTTAAGGTGCTGGAAAAGGGAGGAAGTTTTTTCTTTTTTTCTTATTGCATTCTTGTGTTCTGCAATGCGTGCTTTTATTCTCCTATTAGTTTGTCCAATGTATGTTGCAGGGCAGATTTTGCATGGTATTTCATAGACTCTTGGTTTTCTAGTTGGATTTTGTCTTTGGGGTTTCCTAAGATGTTGGCTATGTTTTGGTCAGTGTTGAAGGCTGTCTTGATATTGTGTTTGTGGAGAATTTTTCTGATTTTATCTGTGGTGCCTTTCATGTAAGGGAGGATGGTGATGCCATTGTCCTGTTCTATGTCTTGGTTTTTTGGGGGAGTCTCCCTTTGGATTAGGTTGGTAATTGTTTTTCTTTGGAATCTGTTGGAGATTCATACATTTGTGAGAGTGTGTAATTCAGTTTTCAGGTGGTCTTTGTCGGCTAGGCTTTGGTTCTGGAGATGAGGGTCTTGGCTACAGAATTTATGTGTGCAGGGTAGTGATGGGATTGTGCATTTAAGTAGCGGTTGGTGTGTGCTTTTTTCTGGTAGATGGTGTGTCCTAGGGAGCCATTGGGTTTTTTGTAGATTAGGACGTCCAGAAAGGGAAGTTGGTTGTTTGCTTCTATTTCCATGGTGAATTGTGTTTTGGGGTGTAGGCTGTTGAGATGTGTGAGGAAATTCTCCAGTTTTTCTTTCCTGTGTGGCCAAATCACAAAGGTGTCATCAACATATCTAAGCCAGAGTTTGGGTTTGTGTTCAGATTTATCTAAGGCGTTAGTTTCAAAATGTTCCATGTATAAGTTTGCGATGACAGGCGAGAGAGGTGATCCCATGGGTGCTCCTTCTATCTGTTTGTATCTTTGTCCATTATGGATGAAGTACATGTTTGTTAGGCAGTGGTTGGTCAGGTCCAGGATGTGTTTAGGGGGGTTTTGTTTGTTCCTCCCACCAGACATCTGGAACCAGGCCTAGTCAACAAATGAGCCCCACCCATCACCCAGGCCATTATAACACGAAACAACAATAGACACACAGCCAGCACCAATCAGCACTAATTTACCCATCATGATACAACCACACAACCAAACAACCAATCATTCCACTTACTGAAACAAAACCAGCACTCCACCCCTCACCCCCACCAAGATTTATAGAAAGAGGGCAACTCCTATCACACTTTAAGCCCAAAACCCAAAGTGAAGATGGCGAGTGAGACCTCGCTGAAACGTTGCCAAGACAATCTCAATCTTACATGGGAAAAGACCCAAATACAACAAGACCAGCATACCTGTACCTGTGAAAATCTACAAATATATGTGTGTGTTTGTCTGTGTCTGTGTCTGTGTGTCTGTGTGTCTGTGTGTGTGTGTCTGTGTTACATTTGTGCTGATAAATAAATAATGAATATATATATACACACACATACATACACACACACATACACACACACACACACAATCATCATCATCAATGTCATCATCATCATCTACAAGCAGTGCGACCTTTTGTAATTGACTGATGGAGATTTTGTCAGTGTGCCTACTTTCTAAATGCTGTCCAAGATATTTTGGTATGGCACCCAGTGTACTGATAACCACTGGGACTACTATGGCCAGTTTATGCCATAATCTTTCAACTTCATTTTTAGATATTTATACTTTCTGGATTATTATTATTATTACTCCTAATCCTACTACAGTATTTACACACAACCGAACAGATAATTCTGACTAGATATGATCCTTTTGACTATCAGATCTTTTCCAAGGATATAGAGTAGTCAAAGATAAAGTTCTAATAAAGTTGCTGTTGTAACTCATGCAGCTTTTTGTAATTGATGAATTGAGATTCTATCTACTCCTGTTGCATTCAGATCTTTTGATTATGGCCAAACACATCAGCTACCTTGGTACTTTCACCTTGAATCTGAATTGTCAAATATTCCTCTTAAGTGGGCCTCCCTGTATCTTATAAAAAATATCTGATTGCATAATGTTGGTTTTAATAATATTATTACATTTTATATTGTTATTACAGTTTCTGAAGGAGAACACCATAACAACGTTCCATTGGGTTAAAAGTCAACTGAAGAGCACATTAAGCCATTATAATGCAGTGACTTCACAAATGACCACTTGGTTAGACAAATCTCTTGTCATGCCAAGAACAACACTCTTTATTCTTTCTATTGAGGAGTATATAACTGTTGCAAATTTGAAGAAAGCCCTTATTAGTTTCACTTTCACCTTGAATCTGAATTGTCAAATATTCCTCTTAGGTGGGCCTCCTTGTATCTTATCAAAAACATTTTTTGATTGTATTATGTTTGAAATAACATGCAAACTTAGAAACTCCCTTAGCTTTTAGCCTGTCAGGATGATTAAGCCCTGGCTAAATTTCAAAACCCACCTAGAGGCAAACCTATTATCTAATAGTAAAAATGTTGGAGAGGTCTTATCAACAGCATTATGTTACATAATGAAAATGGACAAATCTTTTTACCCATTAAGCCTTTCTGTAATTTACAAGAATACTTTGTAATTTTCATAAAGTTCAGACATTATCTATTCAGGGATGGGTTTTATTGTGTTCTACATTTCTTTCTCTGATGTTACTCGAAGAACCTTGCAAATGAAATGTGCACTGTTTTGTTTCTTTTTTTTTCTTTGTTTATTTAAAAAAGAAATTGTCCACACCCAAGAATCTTTGCAAATGAAATACTGGTGTTAGGATCATAAATTATGAACTATTATTCATTTCTCTGTTCTTATTTAGAGCAAAATTCAGCCAAAGTTAAGGTTTTTTTAAAAAAATCACTGATTTTTGTTAAGAGCAACTATTTCAGCAAACCATTGGAAAGATGTAGTAATATTTGTCACTGGAAAGGCTTATGAGAACACTGACACATCCAACATTATGTGACCTGATGACTATTTGCACTGGAGGACTTTTAGCTCCTCTCCTGCTTTCTGCAGTATCTCATGATCAGCTGTGGATGCGTCATCAAACTTTTGGAGAAAAAAAATGGAGGTCTCATATAGGGCAGTAGCTATTTAATTATTTGGAAAAAGTATCATAGAAGAGGACCATTGGATTCTACCATAAGATGTACAAAAGAAAAAATAGTGGGCATGCTGTAGGTTCATTCTGTGAAGAAATGTCATCTAATAGGGTCCAGGAGATATGCCTACTCTATTATGGTGTCTGCTGTCTGAAAGGGAAAAAAATAATTGTCCCAAGATTTGGGTGGTCCAAACCATTTTAACCTCTAGGAAAACCTTTAAAATTGCCCCTTTCCTCACTATTGGAGTTAGAATGTTAGGGGAGTCTAATCCCTGTGGTTCAGTGAAGAATAATTACTTTAAGTGGGTCTTGGTAGGTTAAATATTGCATACTGTTTTGATGGTTTTGTTTTTGTGGTAGTTTTTTTCCAGGGGGAGGGGGGATGTTCTCTGTTGTTAACCATCTGAAGTCGAGGGGAAAAGGAGGGGTGTCAAATAAATACAATGCAATACAATACAATAGCAGAGTTAGAAGGAATCTTGGAGGTCTTCTAGTCCAACCCCCTGCCTAGGCAGGAAACCTTATACCGTTCCAGCCAAATGACTATCCAACATCTTCTTAAAGACTTCCAGTGTTGGGGCATTCACAACTTCTGGAGGCAAGCTGTTTCACTGATTAATTGTTCTAACTGTCAGGAAATTTCTCCTCAGTTGCTTCTCTCCTTGATTAGTTTCCATCCATTGCTTCTTGTCCTGCCCTCAGGTACTTTGGAGAATAGTTTGACTGCCTCTTCTTCATGGCAACCCCTGAGATATTGGAACACTGCTATCATGTCTCCCCTAGTCCTTCTTTTCATTAAACTAGATAAGCAAGGAAGTCTTCAATCTATGCTGAAGCACAACTATGAAGCTAAAATATAGGAAAAGTTCAGAAGAAAATAATACATATCGTATTTTTTGGAATGCAAGACACTCCAAAGTATAAAATGCACCTTAGGTTTTGGGGAGAAAAATAGGAAAATAATTCTGCCACTAGTATCCTTAGCCTGGTCAGCTTCAGCACATTAGTTCTCTGGTTGTGAGTGTGTAAGTGTTGGGGCTGATTAGCAGGTTCTAAAGGACAGCTGATTGTCACAGGGAGCTCCAGTTAGTAAAGCAGGCGAAGCACAGAAGCGGTAAGACAAGGCAACAGCTGTTCTGGGTTGCCATTTTGGGCTCCGTGCTTCACGTTTTCAGCCTCCAAATGCTTCATTTAAGACAGTGGTGGGTTCCAGATCCCATTCCAACTGGTACGGTTGGAACGGGCCTGGCGTTGCGTACATGGATGGGCACAGCACGCACCTGTGTTGTACCTGCCAGAGACACTTCCGCAAGCCTCCATGATGCTCCAGCTGCTCGGTGCAGCCTCGCACAGGGGCTGTATGCGCCATACACCTGTGCGGAAGCGCCAAAGGCTTTAAAGGACAAGTAAGGAGCTTGGGTGGGTAGGCCCTCCAGAGCACTGTACTGGAACAGTACCCGGTGCTCCGGGCAGGCTCCAGTATGCCAGTACCGGAGCGTACCACCTGCAACCCACCACTGATTTAAGACCAGTTCAAGGCTGCAGGAATCACCAAAGCACATTGCTGCCAATCACCATCCGAAAATGCAACATGCAGAGGCCAAAAATGGGCATGTGGAGGCCTAAAATGCAATGTGCAAAGCCCAAAAACGTGATGCGCAGAGGCCAAAAAATGCAATGCGTGTAAACGGTGATCAGCAGCAATGTGCTCTGAGTCTCTAATGGGTCTCAAATGGGGCATTTGGAGGCTGAAAATGCAAGGTGGAGAGCCCAAAAATGCATGCCATTGTCTGTGGCAATCTCTGCAGCCAGGAAGAGGATGCATGGAGGCCGAAGGGTGGTGGCCGAAGGGTGGGCAGAGCTACATTAGCAGTATAAAACACACCCAAATTTTCAGCCTCTTTTAGGGGGGGAAAGTGCATCTTATTCTCCAAAAAATACTTTATACTGGAGGTGGGACTTTCCAAAAACAAAAAGAGTTCAACAATGACACCAAATATCAAGAGGTCCTCTTTACTGAATGTTCAACGGTCATTGGATAACTACTATCTTTCTGGAATACTTTAATTTGGATTTCAGGGCTGGATAAGGGAGTAGATCCTTTCACATTGTACCTCCTAATATTCTATCATTTTAATTCATATTAATGCTCAAGCCAAGTAGGGATCCATGCAAGTTTCCCATCAAAGAGTTTCAGAAATTTGGATACAGCAAGGCAACCATACATAAGACTATCAGATGGCTGCCTTAATAGTTTCCATGAAAAATGAGCCCATGAGTTCTTCATAATATACAATGTAGGACTTTTTCCTCTCAGATTCCTTTCTCTCAGATTCCTAGAGGTTGTTCCTCAGCTGAGCAGACATGAGATGAAACAAAGATGTTTTATTAATTGATTTAAGAGTCGTGGACCATTTGACATCTTACACCATTTACTTTTAGAACAGTTTCCCATCACAATTTCTACTTTTCTACTTTTTTTTTAACCAAGATATCAATTTGAAAAAGTGAATCTGGTGTGTGTACATATTTTGTTGTTAGTTGTGAAGTCATGTCTGACCCCTCACAACCCCGTGGACCTCTAGGCCTTCCTGTCCTTTACCATCCTCGGGAGTCTGTTTAAGCTGAGGCCTACTGCTTCAGTGACTCCATTCAGCCACCTCATTCCCTGTCATCCCCTTCTTCTTTTGCCCTCAATCGTTCCCAGCATTAGGCTCTTCTCCAGTGAGTCCTTCCTTCTCATTAGGTGGCCAAAGTATTTGAGTTTCATCTTCAGGATCTGGCCTTCTAAATAACAGTCAGGGTTGATCTCCTCTAGGACTGACCGGTTTGATCGCCTTGCAGTCCAAAGTACTTGCAGGGGTCTTCTCCAGCACCATAATTTTCATCTATATGCAGACATAATACCTATGATCTCATGACAATAGAATTAGATCCTTAGGTTGAAAACCAAAGTAAATGTTCTGCCACTCTTGAGGGCAAAGGGGGGGGATCTAACTTTGTAGAAATTCACTCAGAACTACTTCCCATTGTCACCTCTTCTGTAAACCCTGACATAGTTTTCCTGTGTCTGTAAAACATCTCAGTTCATTAGGCAGATGTGAGATAGCAGACAGTCCATCATGCCTCCTTTTTGAGAACCCTCAAGTGTTTCCCCAGGGGTGAGGGGATAGGGTGGGTATATCTCTTTCTATGGTATCATTTGCATGGCAATGGCTTTTGTCAAACAGGGAGGAGCCTACATTGATGAGTCATACAAAAAAACCCGGACAATTTCCTGTAAATTATGATAACATGCTTCAAATGACCCCTTTGTTAAACTTCCAAGCAGATTTCTACGTTTTATGGCCTCCGCATATGCTTGGCTCGGATGTTTACTTCAGCGAAGAATCTATCAAACCAGGACCTTGAAAAGAATTAATCCCCCTACCCCTGGCACAGAACTCAGCCCCAACAATTCAGATCTAAATATTTAGTGATGGATGATACATGTTTATAGAACAGAGGGCAGCATGACATTTTAAAGGGGATGCAGAGCACTATAGTTAAAACTACATTGTCGAAAAGACATTGGAAGCTAAAGCGAAGCAGCTATCGGAAGCTGATAAGTCAAATGTTTTATTTTTCCGATGTACTTTCTTCTTTCTCTCGGCTCTTCCTGAGTTTTCAAAGTCTTTGTAGAGAAGGTTACGAACTGCCTTCCGAAAAAGAGAGTTTCTGCTGACTCGTGAATATTTGCTGGTGCGTCCCATGGTTAAACTAATAGCCTCCTTGGGTGTCAGCCAAAGGTTACAGGCCTCTCAAAATATTCTTGAAGGGGGGGGGGACTTTATCACCAAAATGAAGTTTCTCATTAGTAACCCTATGTTGTCTAATCTGTGAAATTGCATGATTTAACTCTTGTAGAGACAGCACCGGATGGCATTTGCATTCCCACAGGAAGTTATTAAAAGTATCACCGCGATAATTTCCCTGCTTTGTACTTTGTCCATAGGGTAAAAGGAAATTCATCATTAGATGAAACACATAATAATAGTGCCATACAGCACTCACCATTATTAAATGACTGTCAAGAGTGATTATTATTTTTAAAGGACTATGCAGCTTGGGAGGGAGAGATTGGTCGAAAACTTTTAAAAGCCTTCTTTTCTTTTGCATTTATATCAGAATTAGGAACATGCCTGTCTTTCGTTCACTTACATGTGATGAAATGAGCATGAGCTTTCTGCACAGACAGTCCATTTATCTTAGTCCTACCTATGAGTCAAACATTTGCTCAGCTATAGTCTAGCAAGACATAATGGCTTTAATTCCAAACACTGGAAAGAGGAAAGTTAGTCTTTGCCTATCCGTAAAAGGGTAGGATTAGGCTTTGCCTACCCATAAAACATACTTCTTCCAAATAAATCTTATTTTTGTTATAGTTATAAAGCCTATTTCACTAATCATTGTTCAGGTTCAATGCCTGCTCTCCAGAACATTCACACACATGAAGAGAACATTGCAACTTCCGATGTATAGAATATCCAAATGTTATGTAGATGTGTAGCCTCATTCCCAAAATGTCTTCCTTCCCGGGAGTGAAGCATGCATTCCAACATTGTGCTATGGCGCCTGCTTTGGAGGCTGGAGGATTTGCTTCTCCTCACAACATCCGATTGCAGAGGCAACAGTGCTGTCTCCAGCACGTAATCTCACTAAAAATGAAACCTGCTTTTCAGAAAGGATTTTTTTTCATTATAGCGATTATCATGATAATTATTATTTTGTTCTTTTGCGTATACACTAAGAGATTGTGCACTGGACACATATTATGAGTATTGTTTTTGTTCTTTTGCATGTATACTAAGAGTTTATGGAAAGGACACCAATTCCTTGTGTGTCTAACCACACTTGGCCAATAAAGTATTCTACTGTGTTTTGTCTACTTTGGCCATGGTAAAGGGCTAAGGTTTTGAATGGACCCCATTTACCAGCTCTCTGAATCCTTATCCCACCCCAAGACCAACTATCTCAGGTGCTGTTAGATATTTTTACTGTTTTAATTATTGTTTATTATTTAAATATTATTTAAAGTTTATTGTATTATTTTATATTATTAGTTTTATAGATTTGGAACTGTAAGTCACCCAGCATCATTAATTAAGATGAGAATCTATATGAATGAATGAATGAATGAATGAATGAATGAATGAATGAATGAATGAATGAATGAAAGAAAAAAAGAAAGAAAGAAAGAAAGAAAGAAAAGATAATACTGTTATCATTTTCCTTTCACTTGAACTTGAAGGAGACAATGGCAGACTGTCACTTTCACCATCAAATACGATGAGCGTAAGAAGCAGTGATGGGGGAGGGGAAACAGGATGTTCTTAACATGCCAAATCTGAACTGGAGTAGTGTTTAGAAGGTCTGAATATTTCACCGAATTCAATTTTTGCATCCCCTTCCCCCACTCATCAAAAACACTGTCAAACGATTGACCTAACAACTACTACCCTGTTTCCCCCAAAATAAGACCTCCCCAGATAATAAGCCAAATTAGGCTTTTGAGTGCATGAGCTAAAATAATCCCACCCTTGGAAATAAGCCCTCCTGAAAATATTGCAACACAGCAACAGCCATGAGCTGACTACACTCGCCACCTCCTGCACCTCAAAAATAATAAGACCTACCCAAAAATAAGACCAAGTGCTTATTTTGGGGGCCAGAAGAAAATAAGTTCCTGTCTTATTTTCAGGGAAACACAGTACTTGTAGGCAGAGTGCTTCTCTCAATTGCACCATAATATTGCTCACCAATATTTGTGCAGGCCAGCTGTATGTGCTGCTCAAGTATTCATGAAGCTGGAGTTGAAGAAAGGGATTTTGATGTATGAGAGAGACCCCATCAACTATAGGAGATAGCAGAATTTTGACCCATTGGCTGGCTCATCCTTCAAACAAATGTGCCCACTAGGGAACAGCAAAGAGTGAGCATTTTCATCTCTTGGGGGGGGGCTGCCATTTGGTCATTGATTGCTTTCATGCAGAGGAAACATATTCATCAAATAAATAAAAATTACTTTACTGATGATGGGGAAAAATCACATGAGAGAAACCGAGGAATCACATTTTTCTGAGAACAGTAGCCACTGGGAAAGGAATCACAAGTGCTGAGTCCCTTCAATTACATTAAGTCAAAGGTAGGCTAGTTATCTTGCACTCTCTAAATTGATCAATCAAGCAATCAATTTAAAGAAGCAAATATCTGCAGAAACTGGGTTCTGTTCTCTCTCACACCCAAATGGCAAAATATATTCAGAGTCCAAAGATTGGGTAGAAAGGCACAGCCCCAGACCAAACCTGTTGGCCAGCTGTAGCTAAGATTGTCCATCTTTGATCATATCACCCAATCTTCATTCTCCATGCATCATAGATTGCCCAGATGAAAATCTTCTATTCCCCCATAACTGCATACACTGCATTCATGATAGAACACATTGGGTGATTTCCACTGGTGGGTTCCGGATCCTGTTCCGACTGGTATGGTTGGAACAGGCCTGGTGCCGTCCACATGGTTGCGCATATCGTACACATGCATCTTACTGCTTCCACGAGCCTCCGCAATGCTCCAGCTGCTCAGTGGAGCGTTGTGCAGGCACTGTATGCACCATGCACGTGTGTGGAAGTGCCAAAGACTTAAAAGACCGGTAAGGAGCTCAGCTGGGCGGGTGGGCTCTTCAGAGCATACCATCTGCAACCCACCACTGGTCATTTCCAACCTGCCTTAGCCTGTGGGTTGCCCATAAGGTGAAGGTTTCATTGTGAGGACTCATCCTCAGCAAATAGGGAGTCGACAGAGTTTTTGTATCATGGAAAGCAGTCTATGTGGATGAGCCCCAAGTTGAAGTTCCAGATGGGAGACCTTGCACCCTTTTGATAAATATTGAAGGTTGCACGCAGGTTTCACTGAGATCATATTCAAGGGGAGGGGGTAGATTTTTGATCTGGGAATGATGAACTCCAGCAGACTTTGTGGGATGCTAACATTAACTCCTTCACAAAGTCCAGTGGAAATGGAACACCCAACCTCGTTTCCAGCAGAATTTATGGTGGAATTCTTTTACATGCCTAATGGGTGGGTGAGCAAGAAGAGCTGTGCAGATGTAGCTTTTGTTTAAATACAGCAGCTTTTATAGAAAATCTAGATCTAACCATTCTTTTCCCCCACCCCTTTTTATATATACAAAATGACTGACTTTCTTATCATGCCAGATCTGCTGGTGTTACCTTCCAGAATACTTAAATGTGTTTTTCAATGTAATTTAATCATATTGTATTTCTTTGGGGATATATATAAAATGATTGCCTGTGCAACCCTTAGAGTGCTTTGATCCCATGACCATTCCCTAGCCCTACAGGTTTGTTCTACACTCCCTCTGTCATTGCACATTTAAGAATCACTGCTTAGCAAATCAGTTGAGTGTACTGGGTGAATGAGAAGGAAGCAATTCACTTTCGTCATAGGAAGTGTAATTCACGTGGTTTGAGGGACATTTCTCCATAGGAAATGTCCTTGTTCCACATGATTAGTTTACATTGATTAAATGCAGTGCTTGCAATAAACTCAAACTAAACTAAACTCAAACTAAACTTTGCTTGAGTTTCTCAAACATACCTGTGAAACCATGTATATATATACGGTCGGTGTGTGTGTGTGTGTGTGTGTGTGTGTGTATTCTTATGTAATGACAAATGCACTTTTGAATCTGAAGTTGAATAGTGCAGTTTTAATTTTTTTTAATCTACACACACATTTAATAAACAGTCATTGATTCAGCCATGAACACCCTGTAACACATTACCTTGGCTTGCTTTCAGACTTCTGATTCATCTTTCACTTCAAATGTGGACAATTCAATTATTCATCAGGTTATATTTTTGTTGGTAGAGCACCAGACTCACAGATGGTTAGTGATAACTGATGTAGTGAGACTTTGTAAAGTGTTCTGAGGGTCCCATTTAAAACTACTGCCTTTGATGTCTTATGAGGATAAACATTTACCTTGATTAAGGCCCTCATTTTAAGAATCAGGCAAATGTGAAACCAAAGGCTATTTTGCACTAGCATACCTTATGAACATTTATAGTAGCATCAATTGAATTCCTCTTTATTTAGAATGGCAGATTAATTCTAGTTGTGACATCTCTCCTTCCCATATATTCCTGTGGTTTTTCACGACTAGCAAGCTCAAGCACTGGGATCTGATATAGCTATTTTCTTTAGCATTTTCTCTCCAATTACTGTAATTTTCAGACTATAAGAAGCAATTCCCCCACCTGCCCAAAAAGTGGCTGGAAATGCAATCACTGCCCATCGCCGCTGCCAGCTATTGCCACCTCCATGCACTTTGGCCTCTGTGCATCTTGTTTTTGGCCTGGAACAGAACATACAGAGGCCAAAAATGGGACACACAGAGGCCAAAAATGGGACACACAGAGGCCAAAAATGGGGCATGCGGAGACGGTGATATGTGGCAGTGCCGATGGGCAGCGATGGTGCCGATGGGCAGCAGTGATCCCTACATCCTAGAACAGGTGATGGGTGGTATTTTGGGAGACCAATCCAACCATCAATCAGCTGCTCGTGCTAAATCAGCCTGTGCTGAAGCTGACCAGGCTGTTTGCTGTTTGCTACAAGGAGGCAAATTGCTGGGAGGCAGAGGCAGATTTTTTTTTGTTTTCCTCCCCAAAAGCCAGGTGTGACCTATTGTCCAAAGCATCGTATAGTCCAAAAAATATGGTAGGTTGAATATGAATGAAACTCAGTTCCTTTATAAAGCACCAGATTAGGGAAGGCCAATATGTATTCTCAGACAGAATATATACCGAAGTGATACCAGTCAATAACAATGTGTTTTCCAGCATCCCTGATTATCATTCAATTATGCACAGAAGATGTCCTTCAAAACACCAATCATTGCATAGCAATGGCAAAATGACACTTCCCTTAATTTACACATATAGACTGACTATATAAAAATGAGAAAATTGGGGAAAAAAACTTTCTAGCAAAGGTTTTACTACCTCTTATTTATTTGGGAGTAGGGAGAAAATAATGTCTCCCATTTTCTGGGACTTCGTTTACTTTAGAAAAGGACCTGGAAATTTCTGAAAAATCCTTGGAAACTAGCAAACATAAACCACAGCTGCACCAGTATAATAAGGATTCCTATCAAGCCATCATCAAATCAATATCACTGGGAGAACACCTCTAACTGCTGACTGGAGGGCCATAAGCAGGGTGAAATGCTACTGATTAGGAAAGGTTTGGCCAAACTGGTAGTAAAAAATGCTACTGGTTCGCCTGAACCAGTAGTAAAAAAAATATTACTAGTTCTGGTGAAGCAGTTTTTCTGACAATCAGCTGTGACACACAATTTATATTAGCTAGAAAGCAGGCTTTCCTGCTTTCTAGCTAATCTAAATCATGTGGCACAGTGGATTTCCCCCACCCCGTGTTCGCTTACCTTTGCAGGCATGCTCGGTAGCATGCTCCGCCCACCTGCCCGGATAACATTTGACGCTCTGCACATGCATTGCTACCGAACCGGTAGCAAAGGTAAGTGGATTTCACCCCTGGCCACAAGCCATTCCTCTTTGATTTGGCAGAGATATAGTAATTATGGGCAGTTTACTTTTGAGGCCATCACATGAAGAAGAAAGGAAATGCCCATTTACTCACAATGGCTTGGCAAGAATAACCTTAGAAAATGAAAAGCTAGACAGGCCTACCTATTGCCAAGTGGCTCCGGTTACAGAAGTGGCCTTTTTCCAAGGAGAGAGAGAGTCTTTATTTTATCGGAATGGCTTGTAAGTTGCTATTAAGAAGTATTTCTCAACAATCACTTTTTTATTAGCTGTTTGTGCCCATTATAATTTTCTAGTTGCGAGTCTGTTATGGCTGTAATATAAATAGAGTTCTAAAAACGTCTTACTTGAGGAGTTGCAGGGCTGCCTCTGCCATTGAGTCACAGATAAAAGCAGGCAGAAAGGGTTTTCTCTGTAATGGGCCCGTTTTATATTTAATAGAACCGTCATATAAACTTACACTAACATTTAAGATGGAGTTTCTAGGCTATAAAATAAACACCATTTCTAATATCACGGTTTGTTAAAATGGACATGCAAAATTTAGGCTGCATTGTCATGAAATTTACAAAGTATAAAAGGGAGCAGAGATGTGCGTCTCTCTCTCATGTTCTAGAAATGACCAAAAAGAATTCTGCACATTTTCTGTTCTTTTTAGCTGCATCCTTTTCTTTATCTGGTGAGGTCAACACAAGAACATCTGTTGACCTGCATATCACCATTTGTAACTGGCATCCCGCTTGCTTGGATCCCACCAAATCTGTTTGGCTTAGCTAATGTATAATATATAGAGAGGCTTTATTGTTATTGTTAAATAAATAAAGGCTAAAATCAGATTTCTCCTCCAGGATCCGTCAGAGATGGGGTGTTCAGTAAGAAGGGATGTGAGTATATTCTGGATGAAAGGTTCGTTCAGGAATTTAGAATCTCATCACGTATTTTGAAATTAATGGAACACTGTGTTATGTAAAGCAGTTAAGGAAAGCATCATCTTGGCACAGACCGCTAACAATTAGAGCATGGGAATGTAACATTTCAACAATAATATTTAGCCCCAGGCAATACCACTTAAGAGCACGAATAGAAGACAGCATGTTTGAATAAACATTACCCTCAAATCCCATCCTTTTCCCTGATTTTTGGTTTCCTATATTCTTGGCAGAGTTATATATGGTGGCATTCAGTCCTTCATGTTTCCATCTCCATTAGCTGTTTTTCTGGAGTGGCCCTCAGTTCCAAGCCCCAGAGGAAAATATTACTACAATATAATTACTACCCTTGATCAGAAATCTGGTAATGCTGTTCATAATGTTCCTAGTTAAGTTATTCTAATATTCTAAGGAAGAGAAAAATCATGCCATTCTTGTTGTTGTTCAGTCCCTAAGTAAGAGATGGGTTGCTACTGGTTTGCACTGGTTCCAGTGAACTGGTAGTGGCAATTGTGACTGGGTCGCTGAATTGCTAGGGACAACAGGCTGGCCTGCCCCTGAACCGGTTCCTCGGTCACCCATGCCCTTGCCAGCATGGTTTCTTTTGTCATTTTATAATGTTCTGCACATACACAGAACAATTTTCACTGTGCGTGCACAAGCAATGCATGGCGGGAGTTCGCGTGAGCGTAGCAAGCAGTGCGCGCAGAAAGCATGCATGCAGCAAACCAACAGTAATGCCAGCAGCAACCCACTACTGCCCTAAGTCCCTAAGTCTACATGACCCTATGAACCACCAGGCCTTTCTGAACTCCATTGCCCCGAAGTTTGCTCAGATTCATGTTCATTACAACAATAAGATCATCTAACCATCTCATCCTCTGCTATCTCTTTCTCCTTTTGCCTTCAATCTTTCCAGAGGTGGGCTGAAACCAGGCAAACCCGTAGCTAACGTTATGGCCGGTTCGGAGAACCTCCAAATCCCACCCCTGGCTGGCCCCCTCCCACCCTACCCCTCCCCTCCCAGGAGTCTCCACATGACCTCTTTTGGATGTGAGGTAAGTGCAGAGGGGGGGAAATGGGACTCCCGGAAGGCCTCCAGAGCCCAGGGGTTGTAGTTTTTGCCCTCCCAGAGACTCGAGGAAAGCCTCCAGAGCCTGGGGAAGGCAAAAATGTACCCCATGTGGTACAGGAGGCCAACTAGGCCATGCCCACTATGGCCATGTCCATCCAGCAACCAGGCAGAGAACCCATTGCTGAAATTTTTGAAGCCCACCCCTGAATCTTTCCCAAAATCAGTGTATTTTCTGATGACCATTCAGGGTTGATTTCCTTAATGCCATTTTTTAGCTGACTGTTATAGCCACTGGAGAACACCGGTACGGCCTGGTACAGGCGTACCGGTGCCTGCTGGGAGCACCAGGTACCATTCCGGTACGGTGCTCTGGAGGGCCCACCTGGCCGCCCGCTCTCCTTACCTCTATTTGAGCCGACTAGGGCATTTGCCCATGTGCACGGGGTGTACAGCGCCTGCACGACACTCCACTGAGCAGCTGGAATGTCGTGGGTAGTGGGTACGCATGCATGTGCTGCACGCGTGCACATGGTGGACGCCCGGCCCCGTTGCAGTTTACTGGTTGCAACAGGAGCCGGAACCCACCACTGCACTGGAGTGCTGCAGCAGACTTGCACCAAATCATGAGAATTAAATTTTCTGAAATTTGCAAGCCATTTGACATCAGAGGTGAGCCTTGATGCCTAGCAGACTAATTAGATGTTCTGCAGCTAGCAGCATGTCCCAGCATGGCAATGGAGCCAACAGAATCAGTTCTTAAACAGTTAGTAGCGCACCACTACATGCCACTGACCAGTTAGTAAACAAGCAAAAGGCTCCATGAGTTTTTAGAGCATGAGCTAACTTGGAGATACACTATTTGGGTACATTTGAAGAAGAGTACAAACTAATAAAGTATTTTAATACTGAATAGCTGAGCTGGTCTAAAAGGCAGATTTTCTGACTTTCATTGTAGTGTATTTAAAGTGAAGAATGACGAAGGAGATTGAGGATGACAAAAAGTATGAAGTAGGCAAAACACTAATGGATACTAATGAAGAAGCAGAGTTACTTGGCTTCTATTTTGGCTCCGTGTTCTCGGAGAAACAAATACATGTTTTCCTAGACTACTGTAAAGAGCTGGTTGGAAGTACTGCAGCAGCAGTAGAATTTTTGGGCAGGACTCCACTTCAATCTTGATAGAAACACATATAGGACAAGACATATCAACTGGTCTTGGATGAAGTCCATTCTCCGGATCCAATTAGACTGTACACTCAAAGGGCTAGATAATTGTGGAGTAAATGTTCCCTCTTCGGTAGTACAGAACCCTCTGTAGAATATGTTTATAACTGCATACTGGGATTTTTAGTATATTTGATATTTCATCTATTCAAATACACGGTTGTGTTTTAAAAATAATCTTCAGAATCAAGAGCTATTATGTCTTTTTCCTACACCACCTCATTCCCTGCTTTCAGCTGTCTTCTCCATCTTAAAGGATGGGACTTGACTGTTTTGTTCTGATGGTTGTAATGGCTTTCATTATTCTTCAGCCAGGCCACTACAACCCAGTGTGCAAATTGTGTGCCCCACAACAGCATTGCATGAGATGAGGTGCCAGTTACAAATAAAAATCACAGAGAAGATACAACATACATACTTGGCTGCCAAGTCAGGAGCAGAACCTATACCCATAACCAAACACGCTATATAATTATATTTTTTAAAATTTCAAATATTAAAAAAATACTTTGCAGAGGGATATGCTGTGGAATTCCACACAAGGGCAACTGGTATGCTAACAGAAAACCTGACTTCAAGTATCATTCATTGCATTAATATGTCCATTTGGGGTGTGGAGGGCACAAATATAACTCTAAAGTAAATATGGGTTTACAAACAAAATTGTAACATATGAAGGTAAAATTACACATTTTAGAAACTTAAAGGCTTTTATCAGATGGTAAATTGATTTAATTTTTTAAGTGGTAGGCACTATTGAAGATACCCTTAGGGTTATTCTATCTTTTCTCTCATAACCATGTTATTCCAATTCATGCATCGCCTAACTAGACTTTTTCCTTTTCTCAGCTATGATATCACAGAGCATTCATTCTTGGAAATTGCAAAGCCCAAATGCAAGAGAGGCATTACCTTTGGGTTAGCATTGGGTGAACTCTCCTTAATGGAAATATGGAAATTATGCTGCTCTTGTCTTGCCAATGCTGAAAAGCAACAGCTCCGGGTCTTCAAGTAAGAGGGTTCTCAGTCCTGCTTGAAGACACTAGAGCAGTAATTCTCAGCCTTGGCAACTTGAAAATATGTGGACTTCAACTCCCAGAATTTCCCAGCTAGGCTGCCTGCCAAAGTTGAGAAACACTGCACTAGAGGCTGAATGAGAGATGTTTTGCAAAGATAGCTCGAATGAGCTAGCCCCTCCCATCATATAAAGAATGGATCATTGATATCAGCTTATATTGATATTGGGTCATCAACATAATCTTTGGCTTCAATTGCACTTGGTCCTCACCCTGCTTTCATAGCAAAATCCCCTCCCCTGCCCCCTTTATTTCCATAGCTAGTGATGTTCAAGATTTCTGTCATTTCTTTGGACTGCCAAAGTGAATGGAGACATCTGCCATGATGACAACAAGATTCTCCTCTTGGTTACATCACTAGAAATGATTGACCTTTGAAGGAAAAAGTATATACAAGATCTCAACTTGTGAATAAGAAATGTTGCATTTGTCTGGCTAGCCTAGTTAATTTAATAATGGAATCAAAGACCTGGAATGTAGAAGAACACAAAAGTAGAATGGTGATGCCTGGAGTAGCTATGCAAAGATGAATGTAAAGGAAAGAAGGACAAAATAATTATTAATTATACTAGCTGTACCCAGCCACGTGTTGCTGTGGCCCAGTCTGGTTAAATGGAAAAGAAAGAAAAGAGAAAGTGCAAGTTTCTAATATGTTTAATTTCACAATACTTGTGGGTATACAATTTTTTTTTTGTTCCATTGTCTGTGCAGATATAGAGATTGTCTGGTTTGTCAACTCTAGAACACGCAACATATAATTGTCCATGTGAGAAACAATTTTCAATTGTTGGAAAGAGGTTGGACCGGGCACATTTACCAACAGCATGCGAAGAAAGAAACATTCCCAGGGTGGTTCCCTCCAGGCAGGGTCATGCCGTTGCCAGCAGCGGCAAGGTTTGTGAGGGTCTTGTCCCCTGGGGGGCCCTGCCACTCACTGCACCAGCCACAGCTCTCCTGGTAGAGGCGGCCCCCGCATGGAAGTGAGCCACATGGCCCCTGCAACCTCGGCTCCCCTTGACGGAAATGGCTGAAGCTCGTCGGAGGAGGTGCCCAGTCACACATATAAAGGGACCGTCGGGATGAAGCTGGACAGAGGCCGAACTGTTCTGAATATACTATACTCACGAAATGAACACTATGGTAAATGACACAGCTCAATTCCAATGCAATGTCACATGAAATAATTAAATCAAAATGAAAATAAATTAAAATGTATGAAAATTCAATATAACAATGCAATCGGAAACATTGAAATGGAATTGTGAAATATTTAGTATAGCGTGTGTTGCTTTTACGTCCAACAGATAGCGCTGGTTTTCAAAAAAGCATGTTTTTACCTGTCACAAGTGTGACATCTCTATATTATAGGTATATAAAAACACGTGCGTATTCCAATGCAACATTGTGTCAAAATTTCAAAAAAGAACTTTCAGAGATTTAAGATTTTGAACAAATGAACATTTACATTTTTATTTATATAGATTATATAGAATATCATGGTCCCTCAAGGAGATTATGGGAAGGGGGGGGAGAGATGATAGATTATTGCAATAGAGATAGATAGATGATAGATAGATAGATAGATAGATAGATAGATAGATAGATAGATGGATGGATGGATGGATGGATGGATGGATGGATGGATGGATGGATGGATGGATGGATGGATGGATGGATGGATGGATGGATGGATGGATGGATGGATGGATGGATAGATAGATAGATAGATAGATAGATAGATAGATAGATAGATAGATAGATAGATGAGAGAGAGAGAGAGAATTAAATGCAGTTTTTATATTATTGGTAGTGTGAATGAACAAGCAGAGAACCAGCCATATCTTTTCTTACCAAGAAGAAAGATCCAACATGGTAGGAATTTCCCCACCCCTCATCTATGACATTTTTATTAAGGTTATGTATATGACCATTCATTTTCATTCAGCTGGTGCTAATTGCTGTCTCTTGGTCTTGGCTACTGTGTACAGGGAACATATGCTCTTCCCGACATTGCCATGCCTGTGGGTGCTCTGGGTTGCTCTGCTGTCTAGCGACAAGAACCTGCTGCTGCTGTTATAGAAGGCTAGTCATGCAACAGCTGGGAATATTTGGCTGCTTCCAAAAGCTTATCTCCTTAATAGCAACCACATCTTGGAACAAACGAGCAGCAGAAGGAAAACTTTCCTGTGATCCTTGAATATTTCTGTAATCTTCCAATAGATGGGTGGCATGTTTAGCATAGGTACTTCCTGTTCAGAAGATGTGATTATAGGACAAAAGCAGCAGCAAGCTGAAAAGAAACGCAGGGACCAATCTGAAGTTTCTTACAGTGACTTTTCCCTACTCACATGCAAACGAGTTGCACTGAGATTATAGCTCCCAGTGTGGCCATCGTCAAGAATGCTATGAATTATAGGTTGTCCTTGACGTGCGGCCATAATTGAGCCTGGGTATTGCATTTTTCTGTGGTGATTGTTTAAGTGAACAAACCCGTTGTCCACAATGGGTGTCTTTTTCGCCAGAAACTGGAAATAAATGCTAGTTTCCAGCAAAAAAAATGTTGTAAATCATTGGGACACTGCAAATGGTCATAAATACAGGCTGGTTGCCAAGCCCTCAAATGCAATCACATGACCATGAAGGGGTGGCCCAGGTTGTAAGTATCTTTTTGGGGGTCTGTCATAACTTTGAATGGTTACCAAGCAACTGGTACCAAGTAAAAAGGACAACCTATATAATATCAATCATCCTAAACATAGCAGCCCAAGGATGCTATCATAGTGTCTAGCTGGCTGTTACATGAAACATGCATGCCACATTTGTAGGAATAGCTAAGACGTCTGGTAGTTTTCTAGCTACAGAGCAGTTGTCTACTCTATAGTGATTGATCCACATCAATTAAACTAGGGAAACCAGATAGGGGAAGAAAGTGACACATGAGCACAACTGCTTCTCTTATAGGTAATAATATAGGTCATTCCTTGCTAGCAGGATTCCCCCATTCCTTCATATACTTTTGAAATATATTAAAACAAGAAAAGGCATTCTTTTTTCTTGATTTTAGAATGAGAGGAGATCATCTGTGAAACATTTCAGAGTAACAAAGGTTGCTCAAGGTTGCCATGATTCAACCTTTAGATACCTTTGGGCTGGATAATAGAGTCTTCATTGACATATTGCAGGCCATTTTGGGGAGAACCCCTGAAGTTGGTGTGGCAAGAGTTGCTACATCCCAACAATTTTCTGCCTAACTAATTTTGCTCTGACTGATTAAGTTTCTTGGATGAGCATCGAAACGTCTCAGATGAACAAAGGTGGGCCCAATTGCCATGATTTAACCTTTAGACATCTGTGTCAATGATTTCAAAAGGAATAAAAAACAAACTTGTTTGTGTCTGATATAACCTCAGGCACAAGAGCAAGTACTTCTAATGATTTAATTGCAACAATCCAAATTATGCAGGATAGGTGTATGCCAGGATATGTCAACTAGCATGCTTTTGTTTTAATTTGCGCAGATACATTTTGTGTGCAGCTTTGGCCCAGATTTTGATAGGAGAATATGTATGGAAGGTACAGGGAGAGTCTAAAGCTCTGCCATTCGTTCTATTACCCTACACTCATTCCCTTCAACCTGATACCTCCAGGTGTTTGGGGAAACGAACGATAACTCAGAGCCATTCCAGCCATCTAGTGCCCGCCTGATGTGTTGACAAAGGCTAGTCTCTGCATTCATTGATGCCAAATTTTACCAGATGAAGAAAAGTGGACATGGAAATGTCCCTCCCTCCCTCCCTCCCTGTGTGTGTGTGTAATTCCTAACTTTAAAATGTGTGTTACCATTCTCTCTTAATGTGCTTCTTTCCTTTCTTCTATTGGAAAGGCATTCGGCCAGTGTCCAGTATCTTTTCAACAGTATTCTTGCAGACAGTCATTTATCAGGTGTATGCCACATGGCAGAGTGATGTTTAGAAATTCCATTTGCCATGTGTTATTCATGATCCTTGCACATTTCCTTCATTTGTCAGGGGATTTAGATCTCAGCTGTGTTTAGTTTTGGGGGCTTGAGAACAAGTCAGCCCATAGGCAGACACCTAATGATATAATTTTGAGCCATGCCAAAGATTTGATTGCCCTCTATCAACTTTCATGCAGGCAGCTCCTTTGAATACAGTAATGGATGACAATATCAGGACGATCAATCTCGGACAAGCTTCAAGATTTATTGAAACACACTATTCTTAAGCTTCTTGCTCATAGGTATTTGGCACCATGTCAGAAACGCAGTGGGGAGGGGCTGTTCATTTATCCCACACTAGCAAAAAAATAAACCCAAATCCCTTATGTGCCTGTTGATATGTTATGAAATAGATTCAGAAGGGCAAGGAACATCAAGTATTAGCAGCTGGTAATTGAAAAATGAAACTTCTATTTTTTTTAAAAAAAAATACCACATTCACTCACCTCCACTTTCTTTTCATCTTATTTTATGCCGTGCTAAGCAAGTTGCAATGTATTCTTTTGTAAAGTATTACCTTGGATTTAATAAACAGCATGTGAATGGAAAGCAGATTAGGCTTGAAATTTAGGTCCTTGTTGCTAACTTGCTGGAAAAAAGGGAGTGGTGTCATAGCTCAGAGGAAGAGTATATGTTTTTCATTTGATACTTCAGGCTTGACAAAGTCAGTCCAGTCGTGAGATTCCAAATCTTTTCCTACTGGTTCTGTGAGAGCGCACTTCATGCGCGTGCATGCGCAGCACTCAAAGACCGCCCTCAGTGTCAGCGCTGGTGAGCTGAGCTGTTTTTTAGCTCAGATGAGGTGCGGAAATCCACTCTGCCACACAAATCAGCTGAGTTAAAAAACAAGGGACTATAGGAAAGGGAATGATGGGGATGGGAGAGAGGGTCCAACCAGAGATGGTATTTTCCGGTTCTCCAAACTACTCAAAATTTCCACTACTGGTTCTCTGGAACCAGCCCGAATACCACCTCTGAATCAGTCCTAGGACAGCCAAAGCAACACTCAATACAAGGCAGCTTAATGTATTAACACAGACAGTGTTATTTACTCTGAAAGGAAAAGTAACTCTAGCCCAGCAATGTAGAAAGTTTTTTAAACATGAGGGTGGAGTGTCGGGTGCCTTTCCAATTTTAATTCCTACCATGTCCAGCCAACTTGGTCAATGGTGAGAGACATTGTCCAGTACTATCTGGAAAGCTATGCTTTGGACTTCCTTGCAAAAAGCAATGCAACAACAGGCTCCCTCTGGACATAGTTGAAAATAAGATGACGTCAACATGGAATATTAAAAATAAGAGGGAGTAGGCGGTTGATCCCTTGCAGTTAACCTCAGCTGTTACATGTTGACATTGGGCTTTTGCAAATTCTAGATCAAAAACCAGGCCATATCTATGAAAACATCATTCAGTTCCCAATAATGACTTCATATTTTTTTTAGAAAGTACTCTGGAACTTTCTCGTTTAAACTGTAGACTATAAAGAGATTCATGATTTAAATTATTTTGTATTAAGTAATTAAAGATATCCTTTCTCAGTCAATCCTCATGGTGTTATTGTTATGGGGACAAAAAAGAGGAGCTCTCCATGAAAGCTGCCTTAAGGTGCCAGGGGAAAGATGGGATATAAAGGTAACAGAAACATAACACAACACACGACTAAAATAGCTCCATTAAAAAAATCTATTTAAAAAAGTGACTGATTTTAAAATCCCCTTTGATGCTTCTTAATAATATCATGGAAGTTAATTTGGTGTAATGGTTAAGTGCACAAGGCTAGAAAACCAGGAGTCTGTAAATTGAAGCCCCATCTTAAGCATGAAAGCAGCTGGATTACTTTGGGCCAGTCACTCTCTCTCAGCCCTAGGAAACAAGCAATTCCCAAAAGGTTGCTAACAAAATTTAAGAAATCTGTCCAGTCCAGGCAGTTGCCAGGAGTCATCATTGGCTCCAGTGCAAATGAACACATAATAGTATAGTTAATGATGCAAAAAAAAAGGCTCTGTTTATCCTGTTTGTCATCCTCATATCTACCTCTTCATTCCACTCATGCATTAAGTTTTGTGTTTTCTGCCCTAAGCTGCTAAAATTGATTCCTTCACCTTGCAGAAAACATTTTGTCCTGATTTTCAATCAAAGATCACAGACATAACACATTCTGAATATCCAGGCAGGTGACTACCCAGACAGCCTATGAGGTCAATGCTAAGGGCATACCCAAGCGTTCTTGGATGAGATAGCCAGAAGGACTGGATCAGAGCTTCTAGCCAAATCAGCCGTAAAGCCTTAAGAACACTGTCATGAATAATTTCATATTAAACTTTGTTGTGGTTTTGCTGAAAGTCCTTAGGTGAATGTCAACTATTGGACAAAGCTTCTTGCTGATGGTAGTCCTTCTATGCAATCACTGCCCTCAGATATTCATCCTTCTCCATTTAATAGGCCTTCCAAATGGCGTAAAAATTCTAGTTCTAGTTTTGCATCATGTTGGTGGTTGTTAACAACTCAGAGCCTACAGGAACTGAGCAGCATAGAAATTTCCATGAATGAATGAATAAATAAATAAATAAATAAATAAATAAATACATACATACATACATACATACAACCTATCAGTGGTGGGATTCAATTTTTTTTACTACCGGTTCTATGGGTGGGCTTGGCAGATGTGACATGGCTTGGTGGGCGTGGCTTGGTGGGCATGGCAGGGGAAGGATATTGTAAAATCTCCATTTCCTCCCGATCAGCTGGGACTCGGGAGGCAGAGAATAGATGGGGTGGGGCCAGCCAGAGGTGGTATTTACTGATTCTCTGAACTACTCAAAAATTCTGCTATCAGTTCTTCAGAACTGGTCAGAACCTGCTGAATACCACCTCCAAAACATACATACTTACATACATACTTTCTTCCATTGACATTTTGTATTTAAGATGAGATTTCAGATTTTAAAGGACACTAATTAATGTCATGGCACTCTTTTGGTTTTTTGTGAGAAAGGGTCTGAATTTCAAGATGTTAAGAAGAAATAAAACACACCTTTGGTCTCCCTTTTCTCCAAAGAGAACAAAATGTAGTTATACGTGGTACCACCCACAACTTTGGATCATGAAGCTGAAAGTAGCAGCCCAATGACAGAGCAGAGATTTGACTAGTATTTGTTTACTTAAGTAAAATGCCTTTGTAGACAAGAATTGTTTTTGCAGAGAAACAAATAACACGGACGTAGCTAGAAAACAACCCAGTGTTTTTTCAAGGCTGGAAATCTCAAATGGGAATTTAAGAGGCAGAGTCCTGGACACTTCATCAATCTGAACTTCCCAACATTGTAAAAGTACATATTAGGATGTTTTCTGCCCGTTTCCTTTCATCTACTTTTTTAGGAACAAAGTTAGAAGAATGTAACATAATAGGAAGGTCCAAGGGAAAAAACTAAATCTAAGACCAAGACAAATTTCTGTTTTATTTGGGGGGATGTCAGAAAATCTGATAATACAATACTAAACAACGAGGAAAACCAAAAGAGTGAAATATGTTTGTCTTTTGTAAAATCCCTCGGAGGAAATAAATTTGAGGAAAAGCTGTTTAAGGGGACTATGTCAAGGCTCAGATCAGCTTTAAAAAAAACTTTAAAAGTTAGAAATTGCTGTTGAAGAGTTGGATGCTGGAGATTGTTTTCACAACATTTTGTTTTATTTAATCAACTTGGAGTAGTAAGGTATTGTTTTTGTTTTAAATCAGCTTCTAACTATTTTAAGCTCTTCCTCTAGCTGTTTGAGATACTAACAATTTTAATTTAACTTTAATTAAAATTATAGAAATTAAAAGTATCCTTTTAATCTATAGGCATAAAAATTGCATCAGTAAAAAATAGCTTAGCACTCAAATGTATCTTTTAAAAAAAACAAAGAAGTGTGAAAAATACAAATTGAAATTATCAGGAATGCAGATGAGGTCTACTGAAACCCCTAGGGTTTGTCAGAATTTATGGAGCATATCCAACCAGCACACAAATGAATGAATTTGTCCAGGATTCAATTGCATAAGAAACTTCTTTATATTCAATACCATACAGCAGAAGTCAGCATTCAAAATCAGGAACACAGAAGCAATATTCATACAAGCAAGTCATTACAGAGTAGAGAGATACAGAGGGCATATATTGTACAGATGCTGCAAAATTACAGAGACCAAACCAACTCTTATATACAGTTCAGCAAGTCTAAGCCATGCCCAGACTCCAAACTGTCTCTTAAGGCCCCATACAAACAAATACTACATTTCAGTTTCCAAACAGTCCCCATTGGCTGACCTGTTGCCATGTCTATTCCAGTCTATGAACTGACATGGTTTTACATTTCTTTAGAGTGGGGCAGATAGGACAGGGGTAGGTTTCTACCAGCATTACTACCGGTTTGGTGCGCATGTGCATTTACACCTAAAAAGGTCTGTGCATGCACAGAACATAAGAAAAGGGGGGGGAATTACATTTCTGCGATGAAGATTGTTCTGGGCATGCACAGAAGCAAAAATAAAGATGGCGCCACCGAAAATAGAACCAGTTCAAGTGCGTGGGCGGCCGAGTTACTACCTATTTGGCCAAACCGGGCCAAACCGGTAGGAACCCACCTCTGAGATGGGATCCTTCTCATTTGGGGTTTAAAAGAATGATCTGATCTGCTTCTCAAGGATTTTGGAAACTCCTGCGGGATTAAAAAAAAGAGTTAATAATAAAACTGACTTCAAACCTGACAGAAAGTTAGATACCTGTGCCCAAGGAAGTGATTCTTCCAATCAGCTTCCCACTTAGATACAGATTAACAGAGTTGGTCAGATTAATGTTGTAGGTCATCTAGTCCAACCCTCCGCCCAGCAGACCCTACTTCTTATGGAAGAATAGTAAGAACTCATGGGAATGGGAATAAATTTTTTTTTACTGCTGATTATTTCTTTATAAATTTCGAAAGGCATTTTAAAACACCAGTATTCAATCATTTAAAAAATTAGAAAAAAATGACAAATCCTCCTACACGGAGGAGAGCCTTTTCAGTAGTAGCTCCGACCCTTTGGAACGATCTCCCCGTGGAGATTCGTACCCTCACCACCGTCCAGACCTTCCGCACAGCCCTTAAGACCTGGCTAGCCCGTCAGGCCTGGGGATAAAGATAATTTGTCCCCACCCGAATGATGAATGAATGTTGCTTACTATTTTACTTCTATGTATTGTTTGTGTCTATTGTCTGTACCCTCCCTTCCTTATTTTATGTAAGCCGCCCTGAGTCCCCTTAGGGAAAAGGGCGGCCTATAAATATTAATAAACATAAACATAAACATAAACAAATACCAAAGACAGCTTGGAATGAAGCAGGAGGAAATGCCTCCAAATAACCTTGGCAACTTTAAACATGGCTGACTGGGAAATTCTGTGAAATTCATGAGTCTTAATACACCTTGTAGCCCATGGAGTAGAAAAAAATAGTGCTGCCCCACCCAGAGATCAGAAATTGAGTTCTACTTTTAAAGAGGAAGGAGCCTTATGGAAAACTGATTATAGGACAGATCTAAGCACAAGTTAACTAGAAAGGTAAAGGTTCCCCTCGCACATATGTGCTAGTCATTCCCAATTCTAGGGGGCAGTGTTCATCTCTGTTTCAAAGATGAAGAGCCAGCGCTGTCCAAAGATGTCTCTCTGGTGTGGCCGGCATGACTAAATGCCGAAGACACCTGGAACGCTGTTATCTTCCCACCAAAGGTGGTCCCTATATTTCTACTTGAATTTTACATGCTTTCGAACTGCTAGGTTGACTGCAGCTGGGACAAGTAACGGGAGCTCACTCCATTATGCAGCGCTAGGGATTTGAACTGCCGAACTGCCGACCTTTCTGATCGACAAGCTCAGCATCTTAGCCACTGAATCACCACATCCCTCAACAAGTTAACTACATATTAATTAATGTTTGTAGCTAATATATATACATATATACAACACAACTATTTTCTACTATATGATAATCCAGATTTTCCCAATGTACAGTCTTCCAGAACGTTGGGAGGTTTCTGAGGCCATAGCTACAGAGTTTCTTTCCTTTCCTTACCTGGAAAAGAAACTTTCCAGTCAGCCTGGAAAGTCAGCCTGGCCATATCCCCCTTAGTATAATTTACATCTCTTTTAATCCAAATTCTTTAAAAGAACCTCTGAAAATAGCCAAAAACATGGACTAAGTATTGTTCAGTTAAACTTTACAAGTCAGCCATTTTCTGTAAGGCAACAAAGGAAGATTTCTGGATTGGGGAGGAAGTAATGTTTAACAGTTTCGAAGGAAGAAAAGTTGGAAAGGAAAGTTCTTTGGAAAGTTGAATCTAAAGATCATGAACTATGAATCATGAGCTAATGATACAGCCAAAGTTTGGAAATAAAACAAAGCACTTAATAATTAATTAATTGATGACTTTTATTGCCAATGCTGAAGAGGTGCCAAATATTCTAAAGGCAAAGTCAGATATATAATGACTTTATACTATGTTGCATATAAAACTCATATGCAATTGGGGAACAGACTCTTCTTGAAATATGGGAAATAAATTAGTTGAACAAGATACATGAATGGTCTTTAAAGTCTTTTTTAAAAAGACTTTAATTGGAAAGGATTTGATGTGTCATTTTCATACTTTTTGGAATACAACCTTTCCCACCTCATTGCAGTATACTTCATTTCCACACATTGGATTTAGCTTTATCCTTTGTAAATATTTATACATATTCTGAAATGATACATGGGCAGAGTTGCATTTTTTCCAGATTATTCAATATATGTATTGAATGTATATATTCTCACATTTTGCATTAAAACGGACTCTGGAAAGACAAAACTTGAAAAACTATGATAAATGATCTGCTAATACAGGAATAAAACTTTTTAGAACATAAGACTTAAGCATGTTACAGAAAATTTACCATATATTTTATAGCTGTACTCAACAGTTGTTTTATTATAAAAAGCATGCATTCATTGGAGTTGTGACAGTTCTGTTTGAGTGTTTCATAAGAATGGGGTGAGATATAGGCTGGATTAAGGCCAATTATTTGCTGAAGTTCTGAATTTAGAACTTCTTGAAGTTAGAATTCCCTGACATTTCCTTTTACCCTTTCTCCATATTATTTCCCTGATCAGATCAACTAACACTATAGATATCTATGACATGTCCAATGTGTGAAGCGGCAACTTCAAGGCATTGAATTCATTCATTCAAACCAGGCTTGCTTAGTCCTCAGTTTGCTTGGGTAGATGAGAAGTGATTCAAGGATCCCTTAAGAAAACAGAGATGCGTAATAGTGACAGCTGTAATTGGTCCTTCATTGATGTCCTGAGAGAAGGCAGCAAAGCCAGTTCAGTATGAGCAAGTTCTTGTCCTAAGAAATAGAACCAGAATCAGAGGTGGTATTCAGCAGGTTCTTGCCAGTTCTGGAGAACCGGTAGTGGAAATTTTGAGTAGTTCAGAGAACTGGTAAATATCACCTCTGATTGGCCCCGCCCCCATCTATTCTCTGCCTCCCAAGTCCCAGCTGATCGGGAGGAATTGGAGATTTTACAGTATCCCTCCCCTGCCATGCCTGCCAAGCCATGCCCACCAAGCCATGCCATGCCCACTAAGGCACTCCCACAGAATCGGTAGTAAAAACATTTGAATCCCACCAGTATGCTGAAAACATTGTAAGAAAGAATTGCTGAAGGTAAGGGAGAATTTGCTGTTGATGTTTCTCTCTCCGGAAGGCTCATTATCCAGAAAATGAAGTGAAATATCTTGAAATAAGAAGCAGGGATGCAGGTTATTGTTATGTAATTCTCTTACTAGATTTTTTTTTAAGCTAAAGGGGAATTCTTTGTAATTCTCCCATATTTTCTCATTCTTTTTTCTTATTAAATAAAAGGGAAACAAAGAATGCACCACATATTGTTTTTATTAGAAGCACTAGAACTAGAATCTGTCAACTGGTACCCATTCACTAGGTCTTTCTCTGGAGAATGCTGCCATCTCTCTCTGGGAAGCTGTGGTGCTATTGCCAACTCCTTTTCCAGCTGCACAACCCATCATAATGTCTAAATCTCAAGGACATCTGAGTGGGCTAATGTCTGATAGGGTTAAGAGTATTGTCAGAACAGGACCTAAGAGCAGAGAGCTGTCTTCTCCTTGATGGAAAATTCTTTCAACAGAGAGACAAAATAACAAGACAATAAGATAAACTATAGTGGGACATGGTGGCTCAGTGGCTAAGATGCTGAGCTTGTTGATCAGAAAGGTCAGCAGTTCAAATCCCTAGTCCCACGTAACAGAGTGAGTTCCCGTTACTTGTCCCAGCTTCCGCCAACTTAGCAATTCGAAAGCATGTAAAAATGCAAGTAAAAAATATAGGGACCACTTTGGTGGGAAGCTAACAGTGCTCCATGCGCCTTCAGCGTTTAGTCATGCTGGCTATATGACCATGGAGATGTCTTCAGACAGCCCTGGCTCTTCAGGTTTGAAACAGAGATGAGCACCGCTCCCTAGAGTCGAGAATGACTAGCACATATGTGCGAGGGGAACCTTTACCTTTACCTTAAGGTCTGCTTGTGAAACCTCTGGTTGCAGATTGATTGATTAATTAATTAATTAATTAATTAGATACAGAACAGAGGTATAGGTTAGGTATTGTAGATTAATCTTTAAAATATGTTGCCCCACCTGTACGAATACAATTTACGAAGTGAATCTACTGAATAATTCATTGCTCTACTAATTATCCATTATTTCTAAACTGTTGAAACCTCAATGGCTGCCAGTACAATGTTTGTGAATGCACATGACCTCAGGGACATGTTTTGGTAATGATTTGTAGTTCTATCTAATCTTTCCAAGCTCCCTATCTGTCCAATCTTTCTTAATTCTAAGCCTCATTCTTCTTCCTTCCTCCTACTCAGTTTCCATTTGGAGAGATACTGGATACTTGGGATGAAATATTTTCATCACATGGCCAACCTCCTTTGTCAATATGTATGACATAAGGCCCTGTTTTCTTTTGCCTGGTCCTCCTGTCTCACAGCTTGTGCTTAAGAAAGTTTCCTTCATCACAAAAATCAGATCATTTCCCCTTTCCTTCTTTTATATCAGGGCAGTTGTTTTGCTTCATTTTTTAGGAAAAAAAACACATCCCAGAATAGTTATTTGCATGGGAAAGCCAGATTACTTCTTTCTTTTGGGATTTTGCATTATCTCAGAAGGAAAAGCATATTATTGTGAGAGACAAAAAATATTTCTTCTACTGCTCTTTTTATTATGAATGCAATTGCAACAAGGAATGAGGTTATACAAGTCATTTGTAATATGTAAGAACAATGTATTGTGAGGACATACAATAAGGGATCTAATCTAAATTATGTAATAACTGGTTGCAATGAACTTTGTTTTTTTACATACTAAGGTGCAAATATCAATATAATCCTGCAAGAGCTGTTGATTATACCAATTTTCAGGTGCCAGATGTTGCTACTGTAAAGCAAAGAAGTAATATTATTTCTTTCCTTCCTCCCACCCTCCCTCTCTCCCTCCCTCTCTCCCCTTTCTTCTTTCTCTCCCCCAACCACAAAGTTTTGTAACTCCTTCCTTCCTTCCCTTCCATATCAATCCAATTATATAACTGCAACTACACTCAATGTTTGCAAAGTTTGCTCTGGAATCATTTCAATGCAGGTGCTTGGCAGTACACCAAATATTTTATCAAAAGAGTTGGAGGTCTCATTAATGGAGGGCTCTGCTCATCTAACTCATTTACTCCCTTAAATTCTGAAAAACTTTGCTGACTGATACCTCCTCTACCTTTCAAAAAACCACATTGCATGTTCACAATGTACTATAGATTATTTGTGACTTCTGCCCAGGACTTTGTTTATCCTATAGACTCTCCAGCCTAATCTAAAAATGCCTCTACCTTGTACAGGCAGTCTCCTGATTAGCAAATTCTCTCTCATGCCACTTCATGGGATGCTGCCTTCCCTGGCTTCAGTAGGTTCCCTTGTTGATGGATAACCACGTTCATTGTGTAAAGGACCAAGACAGACTTCCACAATTGTAAAACAAGCAGAGATATGTCACTTACTCATTATCATCTTTTTGTTCAGAATAACATATGTATCAGAGCTTTTGTCACATCACAGCTTCAGCTGGCGTGCCTTGACACACTTTAAACTGTGGAACAATCAATGGATAAGGAGAGTTGAAATAATGCCCCTGAAAATGCAACCATTTTCCTAGAAGCAACCCTTAATACAAGGTTCTTTGTTTTTCTATTTCTTTCTTTCTTTCTTTCTTTCTTTCTTTCTTTCTTTCTTTCTTTCTACCATGGATTGTTTCTTGCTAGCTGTTACAATGCCATCTTTCAAGCTATGCTAATGTCACTGTAACATTGCAATAATTTTTTAAAAATGTAATCAGATCACAGAGGCAATATTAATAAGCAGCAGTGAAATCATAATACTGACTGAGGATCTCAGTTATATTATAGAATTACATTGGTAGAGAAGACCAAGGATGCACTTTCCTGTACACCAGGCAGTTTTGCAAAAATGTGCCTGACTTAATGAAGTTCCCAACCATTTTTCATTTTCATATTCACCCATAATTAGTTCTAACAACCAGTTAATTCTGGTAAGACAGAACACCAACATTTTGGTAACAGAGCTGAGCCAAAAACACAATGACCAGTGCTATTTTCTTGGAATCATTACTGGCTTTGAACTCTTAGAAAACAGCACTTAGAAATCCTTGCCTATGCTGTTGTACTATAAGGGCTGAGGTGGTGCAGTGGTTAGAGTGCAATACTGCAGGCTACTTCTGCTGACTGCTGGCTGCCTGCTATTTGGCAGTTTAAATCTCACCAGGCTCAAGGTTGACTCAGCCTTCCATCCTTCTGAGGTGGGTAAAATGAGGACCCAGATTTTGGGGGGGCAATATGCTGACTCTGTAAACCACTTAGAGAGGGCTGTATTAGCACTATGAAGCGATATATAAGTCTAAGTGCTATTGCTATAACCAATAAAATATCCAGTATACTGAGAGGATGGGAGAGAACTTCATTGGGAAATACCAGCATCTCATCTCAAGGGAGGGGCTGTTTTCCAGAAAGGACAGCATGACAGCCAATAAATAAATAATAAATATATGCCCAACATCCTCATTTACTTCAGAAGCTAAGAACACCACCAAAAAGACTTGCAGAACATAGGCTAAATAAGGATTTATTTATTTCATTTATATGCCGCCCTTTTCCCCGAAGGGGACTCAATAAGAAGAAACTGTTGTGAAGAAAATCAAACATCAATTACTTATACACTTTTAATATCTACATGACAACTGCCCTATTGGAACTTAGAGCTGTGCACCACAGAAAAGGGTGAAAATATCACCAACAAACCAGTTTGGGACTGTACTGGCAATACAACATGTGTAGAAGATAGAAAATGATACAAGGCTAGCAAAATATAGATAGTCTGCAAAGCCTCCATTCATCGGAGAAAGGCCCCTAGTGTAAGTGTGGGTGTGCACCTTGGCAAATTAATGCCACTTGAATATTCGATCTCAGGCAATAAAATAATTTCATTGAGTTCATCCTTTGCATGTGAATGAACAAAGAAAAAAGGTACAGAACAGATAACTGAGTTTGACTCCTTATCTCCTTATCACAGTATCTGCCTTTGATCAGAACAAATTATTTCAGTGGCTCTAGGTATTTCTAGGGATGCGGTGGTTCAGTGGTTAAGACAGAGTTTGTCAATCAGAAAATTGGCAATTCGGTGGTTCGAATCCCTAGTGGCGCTTAATGGAGTGAGCTCCCATTACTTGTCCCAGCCTCTGCCAACCTAGCAGTTCGAAAGCATGTAAAAATGCAAGTAGAAAAATAGGAACCACCTTTGGTGGGAAAGTAACAATGTTCCGTGCACCTTCGGCATTTAGTCATGCCAGCCACATGACAACGGAGACGTCTTTGAACAGTGCTGGCTATTCGGCTTTAAAACGGAGATGAGCACTGCCTTCTAGAGTCAGGAACGACTTGCACATATGTGCGAGGGGAACCTTTACCTTTATCTTTAGGTATTTTTACTTTGAAGAACAACTATTATCTAAGGTAATAACAAGTGGTTCCAGGTAGGATTTTTCTTTCTTTGAGCTTTCTGGCCAGAGGAGCAAGTAATTTGCTTTGCTACAGCACTAATAACTAGTACAATATTGTATTATTTTTTCTAGAATTTCAATGCTATAAATGAACGAATGAACAAATGAACAAATAAATGAATAAAACAAGGGAATGTAATGCAAAATGCTTCCAGATTTCATCTATTTGTCAGGCATTCTAAAGGTCTGGAATACATAAGACTCGCAGATCCCACATTACTTAAAGTATTTAGCAAATTAGACTCCTCATCATGGAAGTTGATCTGAGCCTTTGAGCTTTTAATGTAATTTAAAAGAATTGTCCCAGTGGGGAGGTCTAAACTCTGACTGCTTGCAGTTTTTAATGTTTAAACAGCCTGAGAAAAACTCCTTCTGATTATAAAAATCCAGGAGTAAAACCTCACCACAAAATCATTCCTGGAAATGATAATGGTCTAGAATTCATATTTATTAATACAACTATATTTGGGGCAGACTCCCACAGGAAATGCTGAGGCGTGAATGTCTCTCTCTGGCATGTTTAATCTGAGATAGTTCCGTCCTTGTGGTACTGTGGGCTGATAGCAAGACAGATGAGTCCCTCTAAAAATCTCTGGTCTTTATAGAAGCTGAGGATGACAACAAACAGGGCCTTCAACACTCTGTAAAGTCGATCCATCTACTTTCCCTTGTTATCATTAAAATGTCTTTTAGACATAGGTCATACTGGGAACCTATAAATGATGTCTGAGAGTTGGGCACCTCCCACAAAGCTGGATCCTGCTTTGATTACAATTTATCATAGGATTCTTATGGTTACAAATTCTCTGGAAATGTGTCATGGCTTGAGATTGCTGCTCGGAATAGCTTTTTGACTACAATCCAAACTGCTTTGTGCTCTCGGTTTCCCATACAAGTCACCAAACTTCTTTTAAAAAAGAAAAAAGAAAATGTGTTATTTGCTTGGATACATTTGCATTTGATCTATGTCAGTGATTTCATCCTCTGATTAACCATTTGCTCTCATTTGGTGAAGCATATTATGAGGGGAAGGATTTCATTTCCCACTTGGCTTCCGAAATATGACAAAAATGATTTTTGGTATATAAACATGTATACCAGCATTGTCTTACAAGATTACAGATACTTTAGTTCCTAAAAAGTCCAGGAGAAAATTAGATGTTTGCATATCATCTATAATTATTATGAGTCACAGTGGTGCAGTGGTTAGAGTGCAGTACTGCAGGCTACTTCTGCTAATGGCTGGCTGCCTGCAATTTGGCAGTTCAGATCTCACCAGGCTCCAGGTTGACTCAGCCTTCCATCCTTCCAAGATGGGTAAAATGAGGACTCAGATTGTTGAGGGCAATATGCTGACTCTGTAAACCGCTTAGAGAAGACTGTAAAGCACTGTGAAGCAGTATGTACATCTAAGTGCTATTGCTGCAAGGGAAATAGAATCACAGGAAGTAAACTTGTTCCAATTTTATTTTCCACTTAGCAATGGTTCCAATTATGTAGTTTCAGTCTTCAGGCTGTTGTCTTCAGACAGTGTTGTCTTATACCATCTAGCCTAGTTTTCACTTATTTCTTGATTGAGAGCTCTCTTGATGACACTTTGACAGCCTTCCCCCACCCCTTCTTTTTTAATTTTATTTTTAAAACTGGAGATGCAAGGGGCAGCAACTTAGAATCTCTGGTTTCAAACATTGATTCTTCCACTGAATTATTATTTCCCAATCTATGTATTATTGTTATCCAAATAATATCTTAATTGCTTTACACACTGTTAAATTGTTTTAAAGATAAAGGCTTTTAAATGAAATGGTGACAAAGATACATTCCAATATAGGCCAAGAGTAAAATAGTAGTGTACTATGAGAAGTAAATTCTGTGTAATTACTATTTATAATGTTAAGCATCCAGGTAAGCCAAATTGTATCAAAGTAGTAATGCCACCAGTCATTAGTTAAAAATAAAATCTTCCAGTAGTATCACAATTTTCCCCTCTAAATTTTAAAATGGTACATAGTGGACTAGAGAAAATTGGTAGGGAAGGGTTAAATTCTCCCCGAACACTATAGTGAAATGAAGTTTATTTGGTGTGTGTATGTGTGTGTGGTGTGTGTGTGTGTGTGTGTGTCAGCCTCTGTTTTGCTGCTTGCTTTTCGGCTGCCATTGAAACAGGGAGGGAGGGCATGGTATTTGGGTGAGGGAAATAATCTGTACAGGAGGACTGTTAATTGGGGGTTGTTCACACCATTCGTTTGCGCATGTGGAAGGAGGGGAGTTTCCCGCCAAGGCCAACTGTCCGGCATACCAACCTGATGATGATTTTTGAAGATGTCTCCCACCTGACAGTTGTGGTGATATACGATTGGCCTATGGACTGGGGTACCAAGGGGAGGGGATTGAATCATGTATTGATATCTAATGCTTTCATGCACTTTTGCTCAGATCCAGCTTTGCCTAGCTTCTGTTTACTTATAATCAGTAAAAGTACTCTTAATTCTGCAAAATGGAGTTGAGTGGTTTCTTTCTTGATTATTAAGTGAAGTAGCAATTGACATTAAGCTGGATCTCATCTCGCACACACCTTCCAAGGGGGGTGCACCCAAAACCTGAAAGATGTCCCACCAAGGCAGTGATCAAGAAGAAGATATGGGAGCAGCAGCATGCCCTTCAGAGACGGAGCGGATGGCTGGCCTGCACTTGGAAGAATGATCTGTTCGACCCAGGTGGACTTGGGGAGTGGAACGGAAAGAGGACCCTGAAGAAGCTTTGACTGGGATGACAGAGAAAAGATATATCTTGCCTGACTTGAGAGAAACTCGAGTGGCTGAAGGGGGAGCTGAACAAGATGGTTCCACCACAAATCTGCGGTAGAGTAAAGCGCGCTCAACGAAAGCGCGTACGTGACATCATCACAGCGTGACGAAAACGGCACGCTGTGAGCGGTAAATTTAAAATTAACGCGAAAACCTTACCCTAACCCCCCCAAACCTAACCCTAAACCTAACCCTAACCCTAACCCTTAACCTAACCCTAAACCTAACCCTAAACCTGACCCTTAACCTAACGCTAAACCTAACGCTAACCCTTAACCTAACCCTAACCCTAACGCTTAACATAACCCTAAACCTAACCCTAACCCTTAACCTAACCCTAAACCTAACCCTTACCTTTATGTGAATCGGCTTGCTTTAATTTATTTTTAATTTTAATTTAATTTATTTTTAATTTTATTTGTCGCACTGCTGATGACGTCACGTACGCGCTTTGATCGGGCGTGCTTTAGTGGACCACGGTTTTGATGGGTCACGGAACAAGATGACCCAGCGCCGACCCTGATCACAGCGGTTAGAAACATTCCAAGAAGCGGGGGACCCCCGCAGATGCCGGATGGCTAAGGTTCCTCCCTTAAGTGTAAAATATGGAGGAGAACCGAAAGATCTAGGGTTCTTCCTTGTTCAAGCCTGGAACTATATGCAAATGTATGGCGATGGATTGATTTCTGATGAAGAAAAGGTAAGAGTGATTATGATGGCTTTGGGGAAAAAAGCGGCAGATTGGATGGTGGGTTTGCACAACGCTGATTCCCCACTATTAAGAGACCTTAATGGCTTTATGGCCACTTTGAGAAAACGCTTTGATGATCCCCTCACAGAGCGAAGAGCCAGAATTAAGTTTAAAACTCTTACCCAGGGGAAATGGCCAGTAGCTGATTATGTACAAGAATTTCGGGACCTATCAGCTTTTATGAGGGGTTGGTCTGAAGAAGCATTGTTAGACCATTTCACTGATGGGTTAAACAAAGAGATTTACCAGCAGTGTGTGAACAGGAGACCTCCTCGTAGATTGCCGCCCTGGTATGAAGTGGCCGCTGATGTAGAAATTGACCTGTCCAGGCTGAATTACCAAGGGGAAAGTGAGGGCGAAAAATCCCCCGCTACCAAACCCCCCCCCCCCAGGAGTCCCAAAAGGAGGGAAAGGTGGATCTTCTGCAAGCAAGCCAAAACCCTTCGTGTGTTTCCGCTGTGGGAAGGAGGGGCATCATGCAGTTAATTGTCGAGTCAAGATGACCCAAAAGGCCCCCCCTTGGAGAGAGAAGAGGCTGGAAAAACCTCCCAGCAAGAGGAAAGAACCTGTCCTGAAAGGGGAGGAACCTCCTCAGCATTTCAACTCTGGTGAAGAGAGGGAGGACACTCCCAGCTCTTCTGAAGGAAGTGACTCTGATGATGGACGCTGGGTAAGTTCCTGGTCGGGACCCATGACTATTCCAGTTGAGCTTAGGGTGCCCTCTTCTGGCGCACGAAAGAAAATTCTAGCTCTTTTAGATTCTGGATGCACATGATGCATTATGAGCCCAGAAATAGTAGAAAAATTGGGATTGAAGCTAAAAACTTTGAAAATCCCAATCGCTTTTTGCCAATTGGATGGCTCTATTGCCAGAGGGAGCCCTGCTCATTTTGTTACTGAGCCAATTGAGATGTGGATGGGAACCCACCAAGAGACAATAAGTTTTATTGTAGCCCCAGGAATGGACCGGATCCTTATATTAGGATTGCCCTGGCTGTGTAAGTGGAACCCACACATAAATTGGAGGAAAGGTTGGTTACGCATCCGATCTACCACACCCCCTGAAAAGGAAGAAGGGGTCCCTGAACCGAATAAGTCAGACCCCAATCTAGTGGCCAGAGGACAAGAAAAAATTGAAGGGAAGAAAAAATCCCCAAAGAATACTGGCACCTTTTCAGTGAAAAATCTTCAGATAAGTTACCCTCCCACAGACCCACTGATTGCAGCATAGACATTCTCCCTGGAGTAAAGCTCCCTAAGCCTCAGATTTATTCAATGACCCCTAGGGAAATGGACAAATTGAGGAAATTCATTGACAAAAATTTGGAGAGGGGATTCATTGAACCCGCTAGACCCCGGGTTGCTGCTCCAGTCTTGTTTAGAGAAAAGAAAGATGGTTCCTTCCGTTTATGTGTGAATTTTAAAAACCTGAACGGTGTTTGTGTCCAAAATCTCTATCCTTTGCCATTGATGAAGGACATGCTGGCCCAGCTGGGTAAAGGGAGGAATTTCACCAAGTTAGACCTATGGGAGGCCTACTACCAAGTCAGAATTAAAGAAGGGGATGAATGGAAAACTGCCCACTTGGTTGTTTTCAATTTCGTGTTATGCCATTTGGACTACAGGGGGCGCCAGCAGTTTTCATGCAGTTAATTAATGAAGTTTTACATAACCACCTTTACAAAGGCGTGATGGTCTATCTTGATGATATCCTTATTTACACGGAAACACGTGAGGAACATGTGAAACCTGTTCGCACAGTACTAAAAAAGCTTCGTGCAGCAGAACTGTATGCTAAATTGTCTAAATGCGAATTTCACCAGGAGAAGGTGGATTACCTGGGATATCGCATCTCCCATGAAGGAATAGAAATGGACCCAGTAAAGGTCCAAGCCATCACTGAATGGGAGGCACCCTGCACACGGAAACAGTTGCAGAGTTTCTTAGGTTTTGCTAATTTCTATCGTCAATTTATTCCTTCCTTTGCCAAGATTGCCCTGCCAATCACAAACCTCCTAAAATCAAAGGGGGAGGCAAAACCCAGGCCGGGTAAACCCTTAAACTGGACTATGGAATGTCAAGCAGCATTTGAGAAACTAAAACGGCTTTTTGCAGCTGAACCAGTTTTGAAACACCCGGACATGGATTCACCTTTTGTGGTCCAGGCAGATGCTAGTGATGTGGCAGTAGGGACAGTGCTACTTCAGGCGGATGCAAATGGGAACTTGCAACCCTGCGCTTATACCTCTCGAAAGCTAATAGAGACTGAGAGACATTGGGCTATTTGTGAAAAGGAGGCTTTTGCGGTCAGGTGGGCTTTGATGATCTGGCATCATTTTTTGGAGTGGGCTAAACACCCTTTTGAGGTGTGGACTGATCACAAAAATTTAGAGGCATTGATGACCCCCCAAAATTTAGAGATTTAGAGATTTATTAATATTTGTAGGCCGCCCTTTTCCCTGAGGGGACTCAGGGCGGCTCACATAAAACCAGGGGGGGGGGGGGAAATACAGACATTGACATAGAAACATATAATAAAATAGTAAGCAACATACATTCATCATTCGGGAGGGGCGGCTATCCTTGTCCCCAGGCCTGACGGGCTAGCCAGTTCTTAAGGGCTGTGCGGAAGGCCTGGACGGTGGAGAGGGTACGAATCTCCACGGGGAGCTCGTTCCAAAGGGTCGGGGCTACTGCTGAGAAGGCCCTCCTCCTTGTAGTTGCCAGCCGGCATTGGCTGGCCGATGGAATACGGAGGAGGCCTAATCTATGTGATCTTATTGGTCGCAGGGAGGTAATTGGCAGAAGGCGGTCTCTCAAGTATCCAGATCCACTACCATGGAGGGCTTTATGGGTGACTAATAACACCTTGAAGCGCATCCGGAGCTCGACAGGTAGCCAGCGCAGCTCGCGGAGGATAGGTGTTATGTGGGTGAACCGAGGTGCACCCACAATCACTCGCGCGGCCGCGTTCTGTACTAGCTGAAGTCGCCGGATGCTCTTCAAGGGCAGCCCCATGTAGAGCACATTGCAGTATTCCAGCCTAGAGGTCACAAGGGCCCGGGTGACTGTTGTGAGAGCCTCCCGATTCAGGTAGGGTCGCAACTGGCGCACCAGGCGAACCTGGGCAAATGCCCCCCTGGTCACAGCCGTCAAGTGGTGGTCAAACGATAGCTGTGGATCCAGGAGGACTCCCAAGTTGCGACCCCTCTCTGAGGGGTATAGAATTTGACCCCCCAGCCTGAGAGATGGAATATTGGTGGAATCTTTGGGAGGGAAACACAACAGCCACTCGGTCTTTTCTGGGTTGAGCACAAGCTTGTTAACCCTCATCCAGTCCATAACGGCTTCAAGGCCTCGGTTCATCACGTCTGCCGCTTCATTGAGTTGGCACGGGGCGGACAGATACAGTTGAGTATCGTCCGCATATTGATGGTATCTGATCCCGTGCCTGCGTATGATCTCTCCCAGCGGTTTCATGTAGATGTTGAATAGTAGGGGGGATAGGACCGAGCCCTGAGGCACCCCATAAGTTAGGGGCCTAGGGGACGATCTCTGCCCCCCCACTAACACCGACTGCGACCTGTCCGAGAGGTAGGAGGAGAACCACCGCAACACGGTGCCTCCCACTCCCACCTCCCGCAGTCGTCGCAGAAGGATACCATGGTCTATGGTATCGAAAGCCGCTGAGAGGTCAAGGAGGACCAGGATGGAGGAGTGTCCTCCATCTCTGGCCCTCCAGAGATCATCGGTCAATGCGACCAAAGCGGTTTCTGTGCTGTAACCGGGTCTGAAGCCTGACTGGAAGGGGTCGAGATAGTTTGCTTCCTCCAAGGACCGTTGGAGCTGGAAGGCCACCACCTTCTCAACAACCTTCCCAAGGAAGGGAAAAACTGTCCCCCAAACAAATGAGATGGGCACAACACTTCAATAGATTCAATTTCACTTTGAAGTACATCCCAGGAGGGAAGAATTTTATGGCTGACGCTTTGTCCAGACTTCCTCAATATAATAGTTCAAAGCTTAGTGTGCTCCAACCAGTGATGCCAGCGAGAAGCCTCGCTGCTCCGGTCGTCACCAGGAGCCAAACCACTTCCAACTTGGAGGTTACACAAGATCTCGTTACAAAGCTCAAGGAGGCCTTTGAAGTTGATGAATGGTTTCGCCAACATAGATGAGTGCACTATGAAGGATGGCTGGCTTGGATTGGAGCTAAATTGTATGTTCCCGTGACTATTCAGGCCCTAGTTCTTCAACGTGCTCACGACTAATGCATGGCTGGACATTTTGGGTTTGTAAAAACCCTGCATCTCATTAAAAGACAATTTGAGTGGCCCTCACTGAAAAAAGACATTGAATCTTATGTAGCTAGCTGCCCCACTTGTGCTGCAGCAAAGCAGCCACTGGGTAAACCCCAAGGATTGCTCCAGGTGGTGGCCCGTCCTGAGGCACTATGGAAGGAGATCTCTATGGATTTCATTGTTGAATTGTCGGAAAGTCAAGGCAATACGGTGATTTGGGTAGTTACCGACTTGTTTTCCATGCAGGTTCATTTTATTCCTTGTTTCAAGATCCCATCCGCTAAATCCTTAGCTAAGTTGCTCATTACCCTTGTGTATCGTCTACATGGACTGCATCATCTCGGATAGGGTGGTCCAAATTACCTCCTTGTTTTGGAAAGAGTTTTTGAAGTTAATAGGCTCTGCCCAGGGCTTAAGCTCCGCCCACCACTCTCAGACTAAAGGGGCCTGTGAGAGGACTAATTCTGTGCTGGAACAGTATCTCTGATGTTTCATCAATTACCAGCAGGATAATTGGGTGGAATTATTGCCTCATGCTGAGGTGGCATATAACAACTCGGTACACAGCAGCACAGGATTTACGCCCTTCAAAATAGTGTACAGACATGATTTTGTGCCTAACCCCGAGGTACCTCGAGAAAAACCACAAGTGCTGCCCCTTTCCGAGTGGAGTGACCAACTCCGAGAGACGTGGCCATTGGCTTACTGGGCGCTGGATACGGCGCATCGAGTACATAAGAAGCAAGTGGATAAAAAGAGAACGAAGCCAAAGGACTATAAAGTTGGTGATCGTGTAAATTTATCTACCAAATTTCTCCAGACCACTCAAAAGTCTAAGAAATTGGGTCCCAAGTATGTTGGCCCATTCCCAATTATCAAGGTCATCAACCCTGTGTCCGTATGCCTGGAACTGCCTAAATATCTCAACCGTGTCTACCCGGTATTTCATGTCAATTTCCTAAAGCCTGAACGTACTTCTTCGTTGCGGGGCCCTTTGGTGGCTCCACCTGCCTCGCTCCTGATTGAGGATGAACAGCATTTGAGATTAAAGAAATTTTGGACTCTAGGAAGCATAGGAACCGTGTTCAATATCTTGTGGCGTGGAAGCATTTCCCTCCCTCGCATGCTGAATGGGTTGATAAGACCCATGTGAGGGCTCCTCGACTTCTCTGTAAATTCTACTCTGCCTACCCAGACAAGCCTTGACCTCGATTGATTTCTCTTTTGATTCCCTTTCCCTTTTTCTTCCATGTTATGTTGTTTGTCTGTTTTATTTCGTTTCTTCTTCTTTTTTCTGGAGGAGGGCGGGATGTCAGCATCTGTTTTGCTGCTTGCTTTTCGGCTGCCATTGAAACAGGGAGGGAGGGCATGGTATTTGGGTGGGGGAAATAATATGTACAGGAGGACTATTAATTGGGAGTTGTTCACACCATTCATTTGCGCATGTGGAAGGAGGGAGTTTCCGCCAAGGCCAACTGTCCGGCATACCAACCTGATGATGATTTTTGAAGATGTCTCCCACCTGACAGCTGGGTAGATATACGATTGGCCTATAGAGTGGGCTACCAAGGGGAGGGGATTGAATCATGTATTGATATCTAATGCTTTCATGCGCTTTTGCTCAGATCCAGCTTTGCCTAGCTTCTGTTTACTTATAATCAGTAAAAGTACTCTTAATTCTGCAAAATGGAGTTAAATAGTTTCTTTCTTGATTATTAAGTGAAGTAGCAATTGACATTGTGTGTGTGTGTGAGAGAGAGAAAGAGGGACCTTTAATTAATGATGCACTAAATACCATTTGAAGTTTTATCCTGAGATGCAGTACTAAAATTAACCATCTTTTCCTTGCCAAAGAATATGTGTACAGGATAGTGGTGAGATACTAACATATTACTCAATTCCATTATAAATCAAATGAAACCAAGAAAGCTAATTCATACATAAATTTCAAAGTGAGAAGAAACTGAAATGACACTGATCATTTTAAATCAGCCAATCATATTCATCCATTTATAACACAGCTGGTTTCCCATGTAGGTGTATGTGTATATATAATCACACGTCAAGCCGACACTCACATTCTAAAAGGGGCAACCAATGAGTGGTGCCTTGAATAAAAGGCTTCATTTGCATTGTGATGTTTTTAAGTAAACTATAAAATGATGGCCACAAACTTCAAAGTCGTTTCCAATTTTGAAATTGTCTGATGTAAAAGGTGCTGGTTTTGGGGGGGGGGAGGCTAATGGAAGAGTTACCACTCAAAGAGAGCTCTCAAAGAGCCACCACACAAAGAGGTCAAATGCTGGGCAGCTAGTAGGGCTTTTTTCCTCCCGTTGCAAAGCATTTTATATAAACCAAACATCATGTAAAGATGCAAAAGCTTTCAAAAAATGTTATCTCATAGACATTGGCTTGGATGCAGTCCATAGCTATGAGAAAACATTTACTTTGGGGATCTGAAAACTGAAAATTGTGTGAGTGTTTCTATACATTTGGTCTTCTTGGGAATATTACTACTGAGGCAGGAGTTGTGAGAAGCATTTTGATGGAAATCACAATTGCACAGATAAGTGGATTTTGAGACGGATAGCAATTACTTTTATTTTGCACAAATAGATTTTGAATCAACTTGTTCTACTCCGTCCTCAATTGCACAGCTCTTAAGACATGTGTAAAGAAGAGACTTAGGGGACCTGAACATAGCTGGGCTAAGTCACTACTGTACTACAAATAAGTACTGTATTGAAATGTCCATTTAATTGTGCATTGTATATTGCAAGCTAGGCAGTATATATCCATATTCTTCAACAAATAAATAAATTGGCAGAAGGAAAGATGCTATGATAAAAGACTAGAAAATGAATTTTCCAGGAACTTTTAACAGAGTCTTCATATTCACCCCAATCCTACCTCCATCCAACTTTCTCCATTTGCATGAAACACAATGTGTCAGACCTGGAAGCCATCTTTTACATTGGGCTTTCAGGCCTGCCACATTTTCTGCTATAAGAAAATGGTAGGGGGTTTATATAGCAATAGCAGTAGACTTATATACCGCTTCATAGGCCTTTCAGGCCTCTCTAAGTGGTTTACAGAGAGTCAGCATATTGCCCCCAACAATCTGGGTCCTCATTTTACCCACCTCAGAAGGATGGAAGGCTGAGTCAACCCTGAGCCGGTGAGATTTGAACCGCTGACCTGCTGATCTAGCAGTAGCCTGCAGTGCTGCATTTTAACCACTGCGCCACCTTGGCTCTTGGCTCTATATGAAGATACCGTATTTTTTGGAGTATAAGACGCACCTTTTTCCCTCAAAAAAGAGGCTGAAAATCTGAGTGTGTCTTGTACACTGAATACAGCATTTTTTGCCTCCCGAAACTCACCCCCTTCAACAAAATGGCCGTGCATAGCTTTTAGAAGGCTTTCAGAGAGCTCCTGGGGGCTGGGAAGGGCAGAAATAAGCAAAAAACCCAGGCATTTTTGCCCCCCCAAACCCCCAGCATCACTCTATAAACTTCCTAAAAGCTATCCATGCCCTTTTTTTTGACAAAAAGGACCCATTTTTGTGAAAAAAGGGCTGTTTTTTGCTCATTTCCCCCCCCCCACGACCACTCTACAAGCCTCCTAAGGGCTATTCATGCCTTTTTCTTTTTTTTTTTTGAAAAAAAAGTTCATTTTTGCAAAAAAAAAACCTGGGCCATTTTTGAAAGGTTTGCAGAGTGCAAAAACTTTTGTAAAAAAATTTCCTCTTCAAAACCTTGCTGTCTTATATTCCAAAAAATATGGTATAGAGTCTAAATAGCACTCCTTTCTCAGAGAGTCAATGACAACTTGCCCTGCAGCTGCAATGGTGTGACTGGGAAGCATCTCCATTTGAGACAGTGCTTGATTGGGCCATGTGATGGACATATGGGTGCTGGGCAGGGACTTGAACTTTCACTTGGGTGGGGAAAACCTGGAAGCTTTTAGATTCGGGTTTTCCCAGATGTGCCAATATGACATCGCTAATAAAATGGAACTTTCTCAAGCCTTGGAGTCTTCTTTCATTAGGGGATGTTACTTGGAACCCTGACACAACGATTAGAACACTTAAAGTACTGATTCTCAGTTCTAGTGGAGTTGCAAAAACTAGAAAGAACCTGGGTCCTTGTCACCTAGAGCAGAGGATGCCAGAATGATAGGGGTCGTACCAGAAGTAGCACAAATATTTATGTGTGGTACTAACACAATGGGATCGTGTTTTCTGCATAGGTTTCCATCAGGGTGAGAGAGAATGTTTTTAAAAAGTCAAGAGGAATGGATAAGCATAGCTGATGCAAATCAGCAAATCAAAGATTCAATGGTAAAGCATGCAATTGGTGTGGGGAAAAATCTAAAGTTCAAATTCCAAGTTAAAAATTCAGAATAATACAAAAAAACAAAAACAGAACAAGTGTAGAATAAAGAAGGGTAAACTGGCAAAGGGCTCCTCCTGATATTCTGCACAGCACCTGCTAAGCACTATTTTCTTTCCTGTATTTGTGCCAATAGCTTTGTCTTATCCTTAGCTTAAAGGGGTATCTTAAAGGACTTAAAGGACGACAAAACTGCGGTCCACTAAAGCGCGCCCGATTAAAGCGCGTCGCTGACGTCAGCAGCAGCGCGACAACAACGACCGCGGAGAAAAAAGGGCGCTTTAAAAAGCGCTTTTAAAGCAAGCCGATTCACGTAAAGGTAAGGGTTAGGTTTAGGGTTAGGGTTAGGGTTAGGGTTAGGCTAAGGGTTAGGGTTAGGGTTAGGGTTACGTTAAGTGTTAAGGTTAGGTTTAGGGTTAGGTTAAGGGTTAGCGTCAGGTTTAGCGTTAGGTTAAGGGTTAGGGTTAGGGTTAGGGTTAGGGTTAGGGTTAGGGTTAGGTTAAGGGTTAGGTTTAGGGTTAGGTTTAGGGTTAGGTTTGGGGGGTTAGGTTTAGGTTTATGCGTTAATTTTAGCTTTACCGCTCACAGCGTGCTTTTTCCGTCGCGCTGTGATGACGTCAGGTACGCGGTTTCGTCGAGCGCACTTTAGTCGACCGCGGTTTTGTGGTGGAACCCTTCATAGCGCATCCGATTTTAAAGTTGTGTTTTCCTTCTTCTCCTGACACAAGATGATTTCCTAAATAATTATAGGTTGGGACCTGTCTAGCTCCTATTAACCACTTTGGGTCTCTCCACGTTTCTCTCTTCGACCTGTCACTGGGAAGGTTTAATCTTCAGGAAGGTCTTCTGCAAAAGCCCCTGCCAGCATAAGGCCAGTCCAACGGGTTGGAAAGTGATGGTCAGTTATTACATGATACCATGTAAAAAAGGGATTAATTAACCCATAACCACAGACCTGCAGTCATAGTGACTGCAACAGTTTCCAAAATGTTCAGAACACCCTATTTTTAGAAATGGACTGTTCCAGTTGCGAATAGTTTTTGTTTTCCCACCAATAAGAGTGCAGCACCACGGTTGCATCACTTATTTGGGGTTTTCTGTAGTGGCATTTGAATTTGAGTTTCAGTCATTTTGACCATAGATCTTTGTTAATGTATTTTTTTTATAATGTCGGGGCCAAGTTTTCTGCCAAAAAGTGTGCAATTTGGTGGCCAAACTTCAAAGAAACTGTCTAAAATGGTATGGAGAAGCAGAGAGTGATCTGATTGAAGTGGAATCAGATTGTGATGAAAATTTTGTAATGGATGGTGAGGAACCCGCCACTGCTGCTGAATGAAAATGATGACTAGCTACAATCTATGTTGTGCAATAATTGATATGGCAAGAACAAATTCAAATGGTCTTCTGCACCGTTTGGAAACAATAGATCCAGAACCGCTAGTCACAATCTTGTGCAATTAGCTGGACTATGGCCAGCAGCCAGAAATCTCGGAAATTCACTTGCTCCCCTAGAGATTTGGAAATTATTATTTTCTAAATAAATTATTATCGCCACCTTTCAGTGGACCAATGTAAAAATTAGAGAAGAAAGATTGACGTTCAAAGATGGAGAAACAAAAAGTGACCTGCGCGATGTGGATTTGATAGAGATCAGTACATTTTTTGCTTTACTGCTCTATACATAAATTTTTAGATTCAACCATGAAAACATCTAATGTCCTCGGCTTCCAAACCGAGTCTTCTGGCAGTGGCCGCTCTGGGCATACGTTCTATGGTTGTGGGCCAGCTGCCGGCAGAGCATACTCCCAGAGTGTACAACCATAGAGCGTACGCCCAGAGCGGCCACTGGCAGAAGACTCTGTTTGGAACCTGCCGAAAAAGCCTTGCTGGGATGGCAGTGGTGGCGGCAGCAGCAGCAGAGGTGCTTTGGCTCTGCAATCAGAGCTGGGCCAGGGCATCATGAGGCTGGGAGGTGCACAAGCAGGAGCGGAACAGCCACTCATGCAAACCCCCTCTCCAGCCAATGCCATTCACTGGCATTTCGAAGGCGCCAAGCCGTGAGAGCCGGGTGGTGGCAAACAGGCGCTCACGTGACTTGGCGATACCCCTAGGTCAGTGAATGGCACTGTGCCCGACTGGAAAGGGGGTTTGCTGGGTGGCTGTTTGTGAGTGTGGTCACTTCATGGCTGCTGTGCTGCGTTGCTGTGATAGCCCCTGAGGCTGTGCCTGGCTCTTTGGGAGCCCGCTTGCAAGAGAACAGCCGCCCGGCAACCCCCCTCTTCAGCTGAGCACCAACCTAGGGTATCCTGAAGGTGCCAAGCAACGCGATCACCTTCAATCTCCCCCTCCGGTTCCCGTGGCTTGGCACCTTCGAATACCACTAGGTTGAGTGGTGTTCTGCCAGGCAGGAGGTGGTGGGTTGTCCAGGGGGCTTATTTGCAGGGGAGGGCTTATATTTTTGCCCACCAGAAAAATGTGGCAAGGCCTTAGTTTCAGGACAGGTCATATTTTTGGGGAATCATGGTACTAGCACTGATTTTTGAGAGAGATTTAGTCCTGGAATGCACATAAAGTTGATTGAAATTGGGAAAGAAGAATGGGTTCCATCAACAGTGTTCCTTCTTTCTTTCCAAAAGAAAAGAAAAAATATCCCTGCTTAAAGAGCAGTAATAAAATACCAGCTGTGTATTTCTGGTTCTTTGGGTGTGATATTTCCTGCTGACAAGGAACTTTGCATGGCCACTTTGTAATTATTTTTATTCCTTTCCTGGGGATGGAGGAGTGATACCATTTTGTTCACTCTGTTCCATCTTAATAAACGTCATGGTGAAATTTTTGCTAGGGCAATCATAACTGCATTTTCTTTATGATCATTCACAAGTTATTTCCCAATACTTCCAGCCATCAAGGTCAGAACTGGGCTGTTTATTGTTTACTGGGAGAAGTGTCATTATCTTGAAGAACTAGTTGAAGATGGAGCACATTTATTATTGATCATTTCTTTCCCACTTCAACCTATGCCATTTCTCCGCATCTTTTACCTGGCAGCCAGGTTATCTTTGATCATGGGTTTGGTATTCTTTCAAAAGAGTGCTACACCTGTGATCAGAAATAGCTTGGCTAATAGATTATCTTGCATTGCAATTGAGTCAATGTCTATGGATGCCATCTCAAGTTTCCACTTACAATTGCCCAATCCATTGGAAATGTTTGGTAAAAGTGGAAATGAAACCAAAGGAGCCATGAATCAGATTATTTAACTTATCACCCATTTAATTAGTGAGTAGAATAAGTGGATGTAAGGGCAGTAGAGTTTATTTCAATATGCTTTCCTCCTGGTTCTATGCCTGGAAGACAGCACTCCACTGAAACCATCCTATTATACCCAAAGAGTCTGAAAAGAATAAAGATCTTACTTATGCTTTGGAGGGCTGGGAGGATGGGGGCAACACACTGGTAAGTGGCACAGGACAGAACAATTGGAGATGAAATTAGAGAGGGAATAGAGCCAGATCTGTGATTTCTCAGATGCTTCCATGAGAGAAAGGAAAACAGTTGCAGAGATGTTTGCAGCTTCATGTTCGATGAAATGTGGAGCATCAAACTTCTCTGTCAGTCCCAGTTATGAAGAATGCATGGATCTTTCTGATCCATGTCATTTTTCCATCTATAAGAAGGAAGACGAGATCAGATTTGCAAGATTATATTATTATAGTCCAGTGATGGCTAACGTTTTCATTGTTGCATGCTGAAAGTGCGCACCCGCACCTATAATTCAATGCATGTGAGATGCCCCCTGTGTGTCCTGCCCTCTGTGCATGCGAGAGCAACTCCACACGCTCCAATACCCCCCCCCCATGCATATGCCTGCGATCCCATCCCTTGCACCCTGTTTTGGGCCTAGTAGGCCTCCCTGCAGCCTCCTGGGACCAAAATGGGCTGTGGGGATGCAGTGCACTCCCCTCTCCCCAGATGCACACGTGACACCCCCCTCCCCCATGCATGCACACATGTCTCCCACATGGGCCTCGCTCCCATGCATGCATGGCAGAGACCTAAAATCAGCTGGCCAGCGGGAGGTGTGCACGCATGCAGGGTGGAGCTGAGCTGGGGTGAAGGCTCGCATGCCCGCAGAGAGGGTTCTGTGTGGCATCTGTGGCACCTGTGCCATCATGGTTATAGTCTCTCTTTAAAAAAATAGCTTCAATCTTCATGAAGAATTAGTTTTCTGATCTGGTCTACCTAGAAGGGCTGACATTGAATTTGCCCAATGTAAATTAGGCTGCTCACTTGACATGCAAATTAAATGAATCTGCCCCCCTAACCTGTGTCAAATCACACAAAACATTACAAGTCTCTAAAGGTCTGGCAACACTACTTGGAGGGTGAAAATGGGTCCTAACTACAGTACATCCCAGAATCCTCTGCAATATAGTGAGAATTCTTGGGTCTTCATACTACAGTAGGGATTATTCGTAAATATTAGCTAGTGTATTAATTTGGATGATTAAAGAATCTCCCCCCCCCTTCCAACTCATGCATAATATTAGCTTATGTTCAAATTTGATCTCTTTCATAATTTAACGTGAGAAATGTCCCTTATAAGTGGAAGAGCCTTGTTTGACTTTTCGTATGTTGAACATTACAGTCCCTGTTATCTTTCTGATGTTTTCCTTGGAACTGAGAGCAGCTTTCTAATGGCAGAAGAACCAAAAAGACCAATATTAACTGCAGTTTTGGCTTCAGTTTTTGCTGGCTGCTTTAGAAAAAGAGAGCCTCTGTTCAAGTGAGACCTCTAGCTGTCTCTAAGTGTCATTAAATTTTGAAAACAAGGGGGGGGAAGTCAGAAGTTGAAAACTAAAAAAAAACATTTTGAAATGCTAGTTTGCAAGTAGCAGTATATTATGACTAAAATCTTTGCAATATAGATTAGACATCATAGGAAAGCCTATTTTAGCAAGGCAAAAGAGGGCTGTATTGTGTATGGTGTGTTGTTGTTCCGTTGCTAAGTCGTGTCTGACTCTTCATGACCCATGGACCACAGCAAGCCAGGCCTCCCTGTACTCCACTGTCTCCTGGAGTTTGCCCAAATTCATGTTCATTGTGTCAATGACACCATCAAACTATCTCATTCTCTACTATCCTCTTCTCCTTTTACCTTCAATCTTTCCCAATATCGGGGTCTCTTCCAATGAATCCTCTTTTCTCATTAGGTGGCCAAAATATTGCAGCTTCAGCTTCAGTATCTATCCTCCCAAAGATCAACCAGAGTTGATTTCCTTTAAAGGTAAAGGTTCCCCTCATACATATGTGCTAGTCGTTCCTGACTCTAAGGGGCGATGCTCATCTCCTTTTCAAAGCCGAAGAGCCAGCACTGTCCGAAGACATCTCCGTGAACATGTGGCCGGCATGACTAAACACCAGAGGTACATGGAACGCTGCACCTTCCCACCAGAGGTGGTTCCTATTTTTCTATGTGCATATTTTATGTGCTTTCGAACTGCTAGGTTGTATTCAGGTCTTTTCCCATGTAAGATTGAAATTGTCTTGGCAACATTTTGGCAAGGTCCCACTCACCATCTTCAGGCTGGTGTTTTCGGCTTCGTGCTTCTATGAGTAAAGTGTTGTCGGAGCTGCCATCTCTCTATAAATCTTGGTGAGGGTGTGTGGAGTGCTGGCTTTGTTGCTGTAAGTGGATTGATTGGCATCCTGATTGGTAGATGGAGTTGATGTTTGTAGATTTGTCGGCTGTTTTTTATCATCCTGTGTGGCTGAGGTGCTGGCTGTGTGTCCGTTGTTCTTTTGTGATGAACCACCTGGGTGGTGGGTGGGGCTCATTTGTTGACTAGGACTGGTCTGGTAGGTGGGAGGTGTCATCACGTTTATTCATGTTGTGAGGGTGTTTCTCTATTTCGATGGCTTCCATAATTATTCTCTTGTTGAAGTGTTCAGTTTTGGAGATTAATTTGGTTCGTTCAAAATCAATTTCATGTCCTGTTGTTAAGGTGCTGGAAAAGGGAGGAAGTTTTTTTCTTTTTTTCTGACTGCGTTCTTGTGTACTGTGATGTGTGCATTTATTCTCCTATTAATTTGTCCAATGTATGTGGCAGGGCAGATTTTGCATGGTATTTCGTAGACTCGTTTTCTAGCTGGATTTTGTCTTTGGGGTTTCTTAAGATGTTGGCTATTTTTTGGTCAGTGCTGAAGGTTGTCTTGATATTGTGCTTACGGAGAATTTTGCTGATTTTATCCATGGTGCCTTTGATATAAGGGTGGAGGGCGATGCCATTGTCCTGTTCTGTGTCTTGGTTCTTGGGGGGTGTCTCCTTTTGGATTAGGTTGGTAATTGTTTTTTTTTGGAATCCGTTGGAGATTAATACGTTTGTGAGAGTGTGTAATTCAGTTTTCAGGTGGTCTTTGTCATCTAGGCGTTTGGTTCTAGAGATGAGGGTCTTGGCTACAGAGTTGATCTGTGATGGGATTGTGCGTTTAAGTAGCGGTTGGTGTGTGTTTTTTTTCCGGTAGATGGTTTGTCTTAGGGAGCCATTGGGTTTTTTGTAGATTAGGACATCGAGAAAGGGAAGTTGGTTGTTTGCTTCTATTTCCATACTGAACTGTGTTTTGGGGTGTAGGCTGTTGAGATGTGTGAGGAAGTTGTCCAGTTTTTCTTTCCCGTGTGGCCAAATCATGAAAATGTCATCAACATATCTAAGCCAGAGTTTGGGTTTGTGTTCAGATTTATCTAAGGCGTTAGTTTCAAAATGTTTCATGTATAAGTTTGTGATGACAGGCGATAGGGGTGATCCCATGGGTGCTCCTTCTATCTGTTTGTATCTTTGTCCATTATGGATGAAGTATGTGTTGGTTAGGCAGTGGTTGGTCAGGTCCAGGATGTGTTTAGGAGGGTTGTGTTTGTTCCTCCCACCTACCAGTCATCTGGAACCAGCCCTAGTCAACAAATGAGCCCCACCCACCACCCAGGCCATTACAAAGACCTGAATACAACAAGACCAGCATACATACACACACACACACACACACACACACACACACACAGTATATATGCACATGTAGTGACATGACTACAAATGTGTGTGTGTGTGTGTGTGTGTGTGTGTGTATGTATATATATATATATATATATATATATATATATATATATATATATATATATATATATATATATATATACACACATACATACATACATACATACATACATACATACATATATATATATATATATATATATATATATATACACACATACATACACACACACACACACACACACACACACACACACACATATCTGTGAACAGAGAAAATGAATTTAATATTTAGGCTTCTTTCCACTTCTGATTTTTCTTATCTTAACTTCTTGCTATTTCTGCCTTGGTCTGTAGCAGGTATTTTTTGCTTATGGTTTGTTTTTTTTAGTACTAAGGAGTTAGACAAGGATTAGACTCTCTCCTTATTTATTCAACCTCTATGCTGAGCATATATTGAGGGAGGATGGATTGGAAGAAGGTAAGTGTAGTTTTAAAACTGGAGGAAGAAACATCAATAATCTGTGCTATGCTGATGACATGATTTTGATAGCTGAAATTACAAATTACCTAGGAACTCTAGTAATGAAAGTCAAGCAGCTTAGTGGAAGAAAAGGGCCTCAATTAAACATAAAAATCATCAGCCAAATGGCAATGGTACAGCAACCACCCTTAGAATTTACAATCAAGATAATGAATGTTGAATAGTTTCTATCCACCCTTCAAGGTGGGGCAGGTCAAGAAACTGACCCTACAAGAACAATAATTTTTGTTATAGAGATAATAACAGAATCTTGTCAGAGTTTCTGCCTGTTGTACCTTATACCAAAGAGCATCTTTCCTAGCGCGCAGTTGCCATTTCACCTCTCTTAATGATTCTTACATTCTTTTACAGTTTATATCCTTTGGGATTGTTTGTAGTCTAGAAATAAATAAATAAATGTATTTCAGCATAACTCTGGAACGCCTCGAGCAATCTCAACCAAATTTGATACACAGATGACTTACTCTCTGGAAACAAATACTGTGGAGGTAAAACACCCCTAAAAACCCTCAGGGTGTGTGTTCTGTTAAGATACAGGTTGTTGTGCCTTAAAATGGCTTCTACTGTACTGCTGTAAAATGGCTTCTACTGTGCAGTGCAGTGGAGTTGCCATGGTAACAACTTCACAGTACTCCTCAAGGGGGCTCCCTCTAGTAAGGGGGAAAATCCAACATTAGAAATTACATTTGTTCCGGACATTTTCCCCCTATTAATAAATACCCAGGCAATGCCAGGTTATCGGCTAGTATGTCATAAACTACTACTTGGAGGGGTAGCAATGAAGGCCTTGGAAAAGATATGACTTGTCTATACCTACAAAGGTCAGAATCAGGCAGGCAATAGTTTTGTTTGTGACACTGTATATGAGTGCCTTGGTGTTCTGTCTAAGTAGAGAGGGTGATCTAAGAGTGGTAGGACTCTATGTCATTTCATTGTGATAGGTATATTATTCTATTGTCAGCCTTAGGCTGATTGCTGATCTGAATCTCCATAGGAACTGAGGTCTGGTTAAACTGGCAAGCCAGGTGGCTGATAGATGCAAATGGATTCCTGAGTGCACTTTTGGAGAGGTGCTCTACTTCCTCTGTCTGCTTCTTGTCTCAACACTCTAGCCCAGGGGTGTCAAACTCGTGTCATCACGGCAGCATCACATATCGGGACTTTTTCCCCATTTGCTAAACCGAGCATGGGTGTGGCGCATGACGCATCCGGCCCACAGGCCTCAAGTTTGACAGCCCTGCTCTAACCAATCTGTGAAATATGAAAAAGTATATAGTGTTGCTTCCAAGTGTCTCTGTGATCCACATTGGGGGTGGGGGGGGGACATAACAGTTCTTCCACTTGTTTGACTGCAGGTCGTGGAAATTCCAAGGTGCATTTCATTGAATGTAGAGAAAATCCCATTTGGAGTACTCTACTGTTTGCAGTGGAGGTTTTAAATAATGCCTCTTTCTATACTATTGTGTTTATACACCAGTATTATTTTTTTCACACTGTATGTCACTTAGTTTATTGGGAAGTGGGAGTCAGAGCAATTAGTGGCTTGTTTTGAGAAGTTTGCCACATTCTTTGTAGATATAAATTTGCTCAAACTCATCTCAACTTAAACTCCAATGTTAGAGCAGGCTACACTATTATGTTCTAACCTAAGCAACTGTTTGTCCTGTTCTATTGGATTCTTTTCAGCAAAAAAGTGGCCAAAGTATGGCAAGGAAAAGCATCAAGGGCCTTCATCAAACCATGTACCTCCTAAGGACTGGAGTCATAGTTTAGAGCAGTGTTTTTCAAATGTGGACTTCAAGTCCTAGAATTCTTAAGTTGTTGAGTTCAAAAACCACTGATATAGAGGACAGGATTAATACTTCCTCCATCCCACCCTATCAAAAGGACATGGAGACAAATGAATATAATAACTGAGAAAAGTTTTGGTTAGCATATATATAATACATCAGACTTTTTTTTTTGCTAAATTATTCAAAAGTGAAAAATCATCAGAGTTAATCATCTTGACAGATGGTCTATACTAAGAACTGCATGAGGTTCTCACCCTACTGATCCTATTACTCCTAGCCATGCATCTTTCTGGATCTTCTATTAGGAATGGACTACGAGGAAATTATTTTACTGTAAAGATGAGTCTACAACATGATATTTCATGATTATTACTTGGCAGCTAATCCAGTAGCCTGTAACATTCCACACATTCAAAATGTACTTGTAACTCTTGAAAATGATCCCTGGGAATATATGCATGAGGTACTATCAGGAAACTGATGATATTGACTTGTATCTTATCTCTTTTATTCATTAAACATGAAACTCAGTCAACTGAACATTTAAAAATGTATCACAAATATCATTCACTGGCTGATGGTTGATATGGGTTGCTTCCAGCATCCTAGGTATCAACCAAGTATCTTCTTAAAATACTTTGTTGTTGTTGATATATACATCACAATGTGAAATTAGATCTGCCAGATCTTTAAATGGTGTTGGCCTTCATATCCATTGAGTTCTTCCCAAGAAATTATAATATAATGTATCAGCGTAATATATGTGCAGATCCAAACAGTGTGGCCTTTTGTAATTGACAGACAGAAATTTGACAGATGGAAATTTTGTCATTGCATAGATTTTTTTAAGAGCTTTCCAAGATTTTTTGGGTAGGGCACTCATTGTGCCGATAACCACTGCGACAACCTTAGCCATAATCCTTCAATTTCGATTTTACATCTTAGTACTTTGTGATCTTCTCCATTTTTTTGTCTTCGGTTCCACTATCCTCTGATAGTAGAGATAACTCATGAGTTACATATTTTCTTCTTTTCAACCAGTTAAATCTGGTATGCTATGTGCCAAGACTTTTATTAGTTTGAATTTAGAAATTCCACAATATTTTAACCTGCTCGTTTTCAACTACTATTATTCAGTATTCACAGGCAGATAACTTGCCTTTTCTTAATATATACAATTATTTGGGTTCAATTTCTATTAAGTTTAATTGGTCTTATTTTCAGCGTACAGGAAGTTTTAGATTGTAGTCTTAAATAGTTTTTTTACTTCCAACTGTGCCTCGGTAGTATGGCTTCTGCTGTATTCTCATGCCAGAAATCAGCAATCACAAAAAAAAGACAACCTGGTGAAGCTATTTTTTTCTATTGTGGTTGGTTTGGGGGAAAGTTAACCATAACATGAAAAACAACAATCAGTTATTGAACACAAGAGAACTTCAATGTGATTTTGGATTATATTTGAGTAGGTTCTGGCTTATATGGACAACTGAACTGACATTCAAGCAAAACGGAATGTCTGGAAGTTGGAAAGGGGGAAGATGCAAGACTGCATGTGGAGACCCAGCCTCTTTTCACATTGAGATCACTATGCATTTATGACAATATCTGAACAGATCTAGTGTAGAAAGTTCATTTACATCTCATCTATTTATTATAATGTTTATATTTAAAAGTATAATCTTTTTTTAAAAAAAAATTAAAAAATATTTGTAAAGACTTTGACATGGTTTGATTCCTTAGAGAAAGGTGTTGAAGATTACATTGAATTTAGCTTGACATAAACTTTTCTAAGGAACATGGAAAACATGATCATAAAGTATTCATTTGAAAGATTAGGTCAAAGTGAGATGCTGCATATACTTGAGAGCTTGTTCCATTGACATAGTTGTGGCACGGCTGAAATAAACCAGTAATTCTGGATGAATTGGCTATATCTTAGCTAATATGAAGAAAGAGAATCTTTGATTAGAAAGCTTTATGAATCATTGTAAATGGAGAAAAATGTCAACTAACAAAAAGAAAATGTTGATGCTTTGAAGCTATTTTATGTGAAAGAATGACAAATATGGATGGCGGTTGTTTATAGACTTGCTTTGCCTCTGCTAAAACAGTATGATAAACTTGTTTATTCTGTTGGCCACATTTATATTTCTGAACTTCATCATCTCGCTTATCTCCCTTTCAATAAGTAAGCCTGGCTCAAGAAGAGTACACATACTCAGAAAAGGGGGGTGGGGAAGATGACCTTTTTCTCTTTCAAAACTCTGCTAATATGCTAATCTAGAGCTAAAATTAAAGTGAAATAAATCGTTCAACATATGCAGAATCCTTCTGCAAGTGCCATAAAGCCTCCCTTCCCAACTGCAGCTTGGCTTCTGGGCCTGTTGGGGATACAGCGAGCACTGGCAGAGAGTCTGTATTGGGATTAAAGCAGAGAAAGTGAGTTTATTTTGGTTTTGGATCTGCTACAACTTCCCATTAGCTTTCTGTCCTGTTGCCCGTAGAATACTCCTGGATTATTTTGAGTAGATGGGCATAATGATAGCAACTTACAATGGTGCCAGTCCTTTCTTATGAGCTGATGCCAGAAGGTTCACTTTGGCTATTAAGGTATATGTTCCCCTCGCATATATGTGCTAGTTGTTCCCGAGCAGTGCTCATCTCCATTTCAAAGCCAAAGAGCCAGCACTGTCTGAAGACATCTCCATGGTCATGTGGCCAACATGACTAAACACTGAAGGCACATGGAACACTGTTACCTTCCCACCAAGGTGGTCCCTATTTTTCTACTTGCATTTTACATGCTTTTGAACTGCTATAGATTGGCAGAAGCTAGGACAAGTAAAGGGAGCTCTCTCTGTTACGCGGCACTAGGGATTCGAACCACCGAACTGGTAACCTTTCTGATCAACAAGCTCAGCATCTTAGCCATTGAGCCACCGCGTCCCTCACTTTGGCTATTAGGATGTGTTATATGCTATATGCTATATAAAGTAAAACATTTGTAAATCATTGGACGTATACAATGTACATTTCATAGTGTCCATGTTATTTAATGGTCCATGTGAGGCCATTAAGAGAAATGAGATTAGGAATGCAAGAAGGTGAATCTATTGAGAGAACCTATTCTAGTTCTCTTTTTTCCTTTGACACCTAGGAAGCTCCTGATGCTTTCAATCAGAGCCTGTAGTAATTAGTGTGAGATAAATTCTGGGGAGAGCTACTTTCACATTCAGTCATTAAATGATTTTGACCATGTATTATTTCTTGGTGCAATCTCTCTCATAGTCTTCAGAAAAGGAAAAAGAAGAGGGTGCTATGTGTAGGATGTCTTGAGCTTCTGGAGAAAAAGGGGGATATAAATCTGACATATATATAAATAATAAACTGAAACAGTCGAGAAATGGGAAAATTCTGAAAGAATCAACCAGCTTTAGGTAAGGAAATCTGCAATTGGAGATTTTCCTGGAGAAATTCTCACAGCTAAATAAACAACGGTGACCCAAAATACTCTCCCCCAGTTAATACCCTATTTCCCCAAAAATAAGACCTCCACAGATAATAAGCCCAATTGGGCTTTTGAGTGAATGAGCCCTCTTCCAAAAATAAGCCCTCCCCAAAAATATTGCAACACAGCAGCAGCCATGAGGTGACCACGCTCGCCGCCTCTTGCATTTCAAAAATAATAAGACACAACCCCCCATGAAAATAAGGCCAAGCACTTATTTTGGGGGTCAAAGGAAAATAAGATCCTGCCTTATTTTCAGAAAAACATGGTACTTACTGTATATGTACAGTAGATCAGTAATACAACCTATATGGCTTTACACTAGAATAAATTTGCCTTGGAATCCGATGTTAATTTGTCTCTTCCACTTTGCTTCTTCAGAACCAACATAGGTAGAACTTTTCCTTCCCCAACCTGACCCTTCGTGTCTTTCAACAATTCATCCAAAACCTCTGTGACTGAATCCATCCACATTGTCATTGATTATCCTCTTCTTTTTTCTTTCACCTTTCCCAGCAATATAGACTTCTCAAGAAATCTGGGTCTTTGCATAATGTGCCCAAAATATTATTTTGAGCTTATTCATGTAAAACATGTTTATTGTGTTATTATGGTGGAGTGTATTGAGAATAGGACACAACAATGCTGCTTTCATTAACATTCCTGTGGCCAGAACATTACTTTCTCTGGCTCTGACCAAGAACAGGCTTACTCATTTTCAATTTTAGAGACAGATATAATGTGTCTCACACATACATATACAAAGACAATATCAATATACAAATATCAGTAGTTCATAACTGAGTAATAACATAGGTGATAAGCTTCATATCAACCTTTTTTTAAAAAAATAATTGTGAGACTGTTTCACATGAACTGCTTTTATCAAGAAAGAAGAGATAGCTAGCATGTAAAAATGTGTATTATTCTGTACTAATTTGAAGTCACACCTTGTAGTCTCGCATCCAGAACGGGACAGCATTTTAAGAAAGAGATTAAAGAAGCCATATTTAATGGAGGAACCAACAACAGTGTCTAGAAACAAATATTTGAGATGTACCAAAATACATCTCATGCAAAAAAAAATACTTTATGGTTCTTGAAGGCAGAGCTATGATTAAAGATGTTGAATCTACATGAAAATATATTTTAGTTGAACAGTGGAATCCATGGAGTTCACAGCAAACTGCTACACTGCTGAAATAATGTTGCACAAATTATGCTGACTTCTGACACCAATGCGTAAGTTGCATCATTTGGTCCCCATGCATGTTTTGTGGTTTGTCCCATTGCCTCCACCCCATCCCATGTCCATGGGGTGGAACAAATCTCAATGGATACTATCGGTCTTAAAAGTTTTGAAGCAAAGGTTGAATAAATTTTCATACAATATGCTGTTTCAGCAGCTTTCCTTGCAGTTTCTGCACTGAAGAGGGGTTGGATAAATAACCTCCAAAGAAGCTGATTCTGGGAAACTAAGATCCACCTTAGAATGGACCTTAAAATCTGCAGTCCTATACAAACACACCATTTCATTCTATCCATTTAATTGTGTGTGTCTGTGTGTGTTTATCTGTGTGTATGGCAAGATTTAAAGCTGAAAAAGCCATCATCCCTCTGTTCAAGAGACAAACTGCAAAGAAATGCTAAGGTATGAATGTACCATTGCAGAAACTGGGAAAATCCAAGATACAAGAGGAAAGGTGAGACAAGATGTCCCATCGATTAGATATTAATCAGCTTAAACTTCACAAAGCACCAGTAGTTCTGCTGAAAAGTTGGCTTTCGTTTATTTCCTATTGAACTGCAAGCAAGCCAAAAATAGATTGGCTCACTTGCTCATTTGCTGAACAAAGATAATATCATGGAATCACATAGGTGAGGAGTTTCACCAGGGTTACATTTGGAGTTCTGCTTAAAATGAATCATGACTTAGCAGTTGATTTATGTAACTATAACAACAAATGGTTTACTTTATTTTGCTTTAGCATGGAATAGTTCAACAGCAGAGGAAAATAGAAAAATCCCAGAAAGTTTTTACTGCTTGATGAAACCGGGAAGCCTTATCATGTTTGGGGGGGAAAAGGCTCAGAAACCCAGAAAATGAGAAATTATTTAAAGTGGAAGTGCCAATTTGAAGCATTCATTTGTTGTTGATGTTGTTGTTGTTCAAATCAGCAAAAGATCAGCACTCATTTTCTAAAGTTATCCTGTAAAGCAGCACAGGACAAAAGTCCTTGACAAGATGGATAGCTATAGAGATATTTCTGACAAATATAACATTCCTAGAAAATCCAGGACAAAACAGAACTGCTCTGATATTATGGCTAGCGTGTTTACCCTGGGGTCATTTCTGGCTTTTTTCTCATTTCACCATGTATAATCTTCCAGGAGCAGCGGCAGGAAGTTAGAGAGAAAACATTGAAACAATTTAAATGAGTAAATATATCCTCAGTATGCTGATTGTACACTTCGCCCAATTGCCTTAAATATTTTTTTAAAAACAATTTTTCTCCAAAAACCTCTGAAATGTAATAATAAGCATTCAATAGAAATGCATAACGCAGCAAGATGGCTGCCATAATATGCCCATCAGCAGCATTCTTGAGTTGCAGGGTGGATCTCGTTGTACTGATGAACAATGATGCTCCAGCAATATACACCAAGCTCAAGGCCGAAAATCTGGCTTTGAAGAAAAATAATTCTTTGGTTAATTGAGTATTGTCTCTCAAGGGACAAAATGCTTCTGGTCCATAAATAGTTTTGTACATAAAGCAACCAAAGGCAACTGAGTCCACAGAATTGGTGATTTTGCTCTCCTCACACTTTGCATTTTGGTCTGGATGATCTTGCAGCTTGGTGTAGATATATCTCCTCCATGGTACCAGTGGCAATCCTGGTGGGCATGGAATTTCATTTGAGAAGGAGTGAAAGCATAATTGTAAGAAAATACTCCTGTAGACAACAGCTGCAGTCTGTTTTCACTAATATTTGACATATTCCTTTGGATAGCAGCCAATTCAAGCTTCACCCAATAGTTTCCATGCTTCCTGTAGCTCCAGAATCCTTTGTAGCTGCTACTTGAAATTTAGATTTAGGGCAAACTAAGCCTCTTTCCTCCCCTGAATGTGCAGTCATCCCACCCCAATTAATTAACCCAACAGTGATTTCATCTTCATGTGCTTGCATCTTCCCACACTTTGCCCCTCATTTGGCTCAAGGACATCAGCACATTCCTTACTTCATCACTTGTCAACTCCCTTCTGTGAAAGGCCACTGTTTCCTTCCCGTGACCTAGTGCTTGGCTTGATCTTAATCAAAACTATCTTATTATTGCAAAATGACCAAGCTTTGCATGTGGATCCTCAAAACTTTGCATAGAGGTGCAGTGATTGCTAGGTATTTTGGTGTGCATGGAAAAAGAACCTCTTTTGAGATTCTTGGAATGGCTTTCAAATGCCTTAACTTGGCCAATTAATCCATATGCAGAGCTGACGGGCAACGATCAAATTAGAATTTTGTGAATAAATTCAGTATGTCTGGTATTGAAATTGGGAATTGCAATTCTTAATCCTTATACTGAGTCCCCTTCGGGGGAAAAGGGCAACATATAAATATAATAAAATGAATCCTTCTACTTCCAAACAAGAGTGAACACATCTATTTTATGTTTGCAGTTTGCATTTTTATTTTTATTTACAATTACCTTTAATATACTTTTTCATTTTCCATGATTAATGGACTCATGTACGAAATGTTTACAAATACATACTTTTAAATGGAATTTTCCCTGCTGCATTTCTCATTGGTAATTTGTTTGCAAAATACTGATGCACTGCGAGAGTAAACTAAATTTCAGTCCATAAATTAATCCCCAGAATGTAAACTAATGAATCTTCCTCCCATCTGTACTTTTAAGAATAAATTTAGGAATTTGTCCTCACCCAGGAACCCTTTGAGATCTTAACGTCCTAAGAATTAATCGTTTTGGTTGGGTTCTGAAATGCATCTGCCAACATCCCAGAGGATATTTCCGAAGCAACAGCTGCTTTTTGCACTCCTGTGCAGGGGCTGGCAAGATGAGCTTAACTTCTGTGGTGAGTGGATAAGGAGGAATTAATTGGTGTGTTCTTATCTTGTAGTAGTCAAATTCCCTTGACCACCCTTTCCTTCATTTCATTCTTCATTCTTAGTTTCTAGATCAGATGGTGCAGATCTTCAGCAGAAATAGTAATTGTCTGAAACTGGTTGGGCTAAAGGGAACTCTTATAGGCATAAGAATATGAAATTGGCAGGCAACATTGGATAGCTGAAAATACCATTTTATTTCCTTGATCAAATTATTTACAGTAGATTTTTCCCCACAGCCATTTATTGTGGGGAAATTATTGATAAAACTTAAGCAGGTACAGTATTTGGATTAGGTCTTTTTCTTCCTCTCTCTCTCTCCCCCCCTCTCTCTTTCTCTCTTCTCTTTACTGGGTATCCTTACTGGTATCTGAATAGGCCAATATTTTTTCAGGGATCAGGATCTTCCATTTGTAACTTGTTTCCATCCTATTTTAATCAATCTTTTTTCACTATAGAAGCTCTGTATTGCTACAGGCAAGCTGGAATAACTGTGTTAATGCCTTTTGATCAATTATACAAATAGCAGTTGTAATTAAAGAATAGTCTTTGTTAATACGCACTTTCAGAAAGTGCCCTGGGTTACCAGATGAAAATATATTTAACCATTTATTATCTGGGCTAGTTGACAACTATGTTTATCCAATCAGATATGAAGGATGGATAATCACCAAACGGTAATCCTCCCATGTCTATAAATTATCCTGTAAAAGGATTTAAATCCCATTCATGTAGGCCACTTTATTTAATAATGAGAAGTGCTATGCAAATTAGATCAGTAAGTATTGTACTCCTACCATTCACAACTCATTAAACATAATGGAGAGATTGCAGTATATTTACTTCTCCATCATGGACTCTATATCTATATCTTTAAACAGTTTCGTGCATTAAATTGTTCCACAGGGAATCACAAATCAATGCCTTTGGTTTCCTCAGTGTCTAAAGGATAGCAGAAATGACCCAGTCAATTTGACCCAGGTTGTTTTGGCTTTCCAATAGCTCCATAGAGCAGGCATATATTTGTTAGTGGGAGGGGAAAGGTGGGGGAGATGAAGCCCTGAATAAATAAAGCAACATGCAACTATTGTATTTCACTAGCAAAACTTTAGGATGCTACTGCATTCCTAAGGCTTTTATTAAAGCTGGTTTTAAATGATCCCTGAGACTAAAAAGCAGATTCAGAGTGGAGCATTTATTTTAATGAAGAGCATCAACAAAGGATGTGAAAATAATAATAAAGAATTGTTGCTAAATGTCAGCAAGAGAAACTCATTCATGCCTTAAACAAACAAAAAAAAACTACTAATACTTCTGTTTTCAGTCAAAATAGAATTATGACAGAAATCACAAGGATAAATCCTACTGTATAGTACAAAGCCCAACAGTTACTTTAATAACATAAGAGAAATCAAACTCTGTGGAGTACAAAATTGAAAGACAATTGCGTAGGCAAGGTTCGGCCTTCTGTTAGCAGCATAAACACTGGAAGCAACAATTGTGTTATGCTGTAGACAAGCCGAAGCCTACCCCTTCTTCTAAAATCACCACTGATTATTGGCCTCCACAAATATATCCAAATTGATGGATGAAACAAACAACTTACTTTGTCCTTGCAGCTGGCTTCCTGCAACATTTTTATAATCTCATCTATTATTTTGAGAGTAGTGGCCAGCTTTATAACATCCCACAATTAACAGGAAAAATATTTTGACAAAGAATGAGAGAAATTATTGGTTGGATCCCGTCTGTTTTCTGAGAGAGTGGGAAAGGGTGAACAATGTAATCATTTAGCAATGTGTCTAAGGATGTATTTCAGTAGAAGACATTTCCTTCAGGCCCAAAGAGCTGTTCCAAAGATCAGGAACAACATAATGCTATTTATTCCATTGTTTAAATCACGGGTGTCAAACTTGATCGTGTTGTGTGACATATCCCAACGTATTCTGACATTTTTTGCCTTTGCAAAGCCTGGGTGGGCATGGCCTGTGCATGACGCAATCAGCCTGTGGGTCGCCAGTTTGACACCCCTGGTTTAAATATGTGGTACATAGATAGTCCTCAACTTATGGCCGTAATGGAGCCTGCCCATTATGGTTGTAAGTCATGACAGTTGCAAAGTGTTGGTCTCCATGTACCCAAACCAATTTTGTGACCTTTTTATTAGACATTAAGTGGACATGACAGTCATTAAGTGAACACCATAATCCTTAAGCAAACCTATTGTTTGCTATGGGCCGATTTTGCTGAAAACTGGAAGTAAATGTCGGGTTTTAGTAAAAAAAAATCATAAAATGTGTTTATGTGACAGAGTGACACTGCAAATGGAAGCTGGTTGCCAAGCATCCAAAATGTCGTTACATGACTGGGAAGCAGCTGTTAGAACTTTGGAAATGGGCTGTAAATACACATAGGGAGGTCCATTGTATCTTTGACTGCTCACTAAGAGACCTGTCATAAGTCAAGGACAGCCTGTGTGTTTTATCTGATTCTTTGTGATTCCAATGCTTGATATTCATCTACGTAAGCAAGAGAAGGCAGCCATCTGAAAAATTAGCTGTGGTCAAACCCAAATACAATTGGTCAACTAAGTTACAATATACCAGGGTTAACTAAGTTTCTCTTGGCTGAGATTTCAAGGAAAGAATGCATTCAGATTTTTTTCTTATCACAAACATATATTTGCACTTAATTATACGAACACCTTCCTGAAGCTTAAAAAAATACTATAATCAAGTTATCATGAAATGGAAAGTCTTCTGCTGGAACAGTGCATTTTACTGTGTGGATCCTTCTCATTTCTGGGATTTTGAAGCCTTTTGCTTCTGAAAAAAAGGCAAGATATCTCCTGGAACAATGAGTTGAGAAAAATAGAGTACAACCCTCGATCCCATTATTTGAAAGTTCATAATAAGCTGAAAACAGTATGAAATGGCCCAGCACCTACAGAGCATTATATCATGTCTGTGACCAAATGTGGTGATGATCTGTTTTGTCTTGAGGGAACCTACTTGGCAGCAGTAAAGAAAAATAAACAACTGGAACTCCTGATAACTATAATGCTCGTTTAATGAATCAGAACAAATTATATTGTCCTATCAGAAAGCAAGCTTCTTCTGTACATTAATCAAATCATTCTCGGTTCTCTTTATCTAATTTCAAATGTCTCCCACTGGGGAAAATGCTATTTTATGAAGACTTTAAACTGTACATCAATTGGAGTTGTGGCTTCGATTAAGTATTTCAGTATCTGCATTATTTTTTTATTTGATTTCCATAGGGACCAATCTCAGCAAATGATTCTGGGTGGCATACTTCATAAAACATAAAAACAAATTAATATTCTTTGTGTAGAGGGTCCTTTGTGCCCTCTGGTTTTTTTTTTTGCAGATGTATCATTAGTCCATCACTAGCACTGATGATGTTACCTAGTTTGGTAATGAAATGTTTGCAAGAAAACAGCAAGCTCAGAGAGCACCAAGAACCACTCATTTCAACTCTGAATTACAAATATTCTCCTTTATTGGTATAAATTAACTATCCCATAATTGTGCAAATGTTGAAGCATTGCCTGTTCTCAATTAGCATATGTATGTTTATTCAATAGCCAACTGAACTGTTGCAGGAGAGAAATCCCAGCATGGTAGCTGTCAATCCTTTAAAGTAGATTAGGTCAAGAAATAGGAATGCTACTTTATCCTTGTAACTTTTATTAACCGAATCTTATGTATTTAAACCAGGGGTAGTCAACCTTTTTATACCTACCGCCCACTTTTGTATCTCTGTTAGTAGTAAAATTTTCTGACTGCCCACTGGTTCCACAGTAATGGTGATTTATAAAGTAGGGAAGTAACTTTACTTTATAAAATTTACAAAGCAGAGTTACAGCAACCCCCCACCGCCCACCATGAAAGCTGGAACGCCCACTAGTGGGCGGTAGAGACCAGGTTGACTACCACTGATTTAAACAAAACTTTCACTGCTCTTCTAAGGACAACAAGATCAAGGTAGGGCTACTTTGAATTTCTTCCTCACATATTCTACTTTCTAAGGACTCAGCAACCATTTTGTCTTACTCATTTCCTTTTCAAGGCTAGAACTAAGTTCCTCCACAATAATCTAGGTGCAATGCCACAAGCCTCAGAGCCAGAGGTGGTATTTAGCCAGTTCTGCCAGGTTCTGGGGAACCAGTAGCAGAAATTTTGAGAACTGGCAAATAGTCTGGCTCTGCCCGTTGCCTCCCAGTCTCCCAGCTGATCTTCTTTTGTTGCCCTGAACAGGAGAACAGAGCTGGAAAGCAGGTTAGTGGGGTGGGGAGGGAATGGGGATTTTGCAGTAACCTTCCCCTGCCACGCCCACAAAGCCACACCCACAAAGCCACATCCACAAAGCCATGCCCCCAGAACCGGTAGTAAAAAAAATTGAATCCCACCACTGCTCAGAGCATTGCCAGTGTCTCTTACTCAGCATAGACTATTAGAGGGATAAAATGAGAAGTATCTACCATGTGTTCTCTCTTGAGTTTCCAAGGAAGATGTGACAGATGTGTATTCATTAATTCATGCACAGTGCAATAGAACAGCTGAAGAAAATTGCAAAACAGTTTTTATGTTAGGACAGATTTGTTGTCTATTTTTGTCAGATTCTATAAAGTTCAAAACAAGGACATTAAAATGTTCTTAACTGACAATACTGTATAATGCAAATACATCACTTGTTGCATTTATTACATTTAAAGGTATACACAACAGTCTTAGCTTTAAAATTAACATGACAGAAATGAATCTGGAATAGTCAATTAAAGATTCTTTAATGTAGTTTCTAGTTCTACTACCAAAGTGACTCCTAATAGGTTGCCTGTACTAATATAAATATATTTTTCTATAGTAGTTCTGAATTTGGATATTTAATATTTTGTATTTCTTTTAAAGCTCAAATATATTTTACATTTTTAATGTTATTTCCAAACCATGTATATGCGTTTGTTTCAGAATAACAGTTGTAAGAGACCTTGGAGGTTTTTTTAGTCCAACCAACTGCTCAAGCAGGAGAACCTATACCAGAGATCCTCAAACTTGGCCTTGTGGACTTCAACTCCCAGAATTCAACTCCCAGCTCTGCTGGCTGGAGAATTCTGGGAGTTGAAGTCCACAAGTCTTAAAGGGGCCAAGTTTGAAGACCTCTGCCCTATACCATTTCGGACAAGTGGTTGTTCAATCTCTTCATAAAAATCTCCACTGACGGATCACCCACAACTTCTGGAGGCCAGCTGTTCCACTGGTTAATTGCTATGTCGGGAAATTTTTCTTTAGTTCTGGATTGGTTCAACTTTTCTCCTTGATTATATTTTATCCATCACTTCTTGTCCTGCCTTTAGGTACTTTGGAGAATAGATTTCATTTGTTTTGATCCTGTGATTGGGTTGGCTTGGCTTGAATGGGGGAGTTCTGTTGTTTGTGAGGTTTTTAAATGTTAATTTAAAAATAATGTTTTTAATTTCAATATTTATTTAAACAGTGTAAATTTAAATAAATTTTGTAAAAATGTTTTTGATGAAGGGTTGGGGGGATTTTTTTTTTTTGAAACCTTCAAATCAATTTTAACTCCTTGAAATTACCTAAACAAGTCCCTGCAATTTTCTTAGCAAATTTTGGAAGTGATTTGCTGTTTTCTTCTTCCTGGGGCTGAGAAGGAGTAACTAGCCCAAGATCGGCCATCTGACTTTGTGCAGGACTAGAACTCATGGTCTCCCAGTTTCTAGACTGTTGTCATCATCATTACAGCAAACTGGCTTTTGATACAAAACTATCCCTCACTTTACTGAGGTTATCAAAAGTTTTATTTTAACCTCCCTATTATACAAATGCATTGAAAACATCTAACTTTAAACAGAAAATGTAATTCAAGCATAGGGGGCTCTATGTTTTTTAATACATTTAAGTGAGCCAGGTAATTATTACATAATTTTAGAATTAAAAGTTAGGTGTCCTTTGTAGATTAAGCAGTTATTGAAAGTTGTTAGAGCACAACTGTTTGACTTCAGATATTCTAGGAAAAGCAGAAAAAAAAAAAAAAGAAACTCCCCTCCAATACAACTGTACAATGTTGAAAGGGGGTAAGTGGATTGAATCTCATCCTTGAACCACAATTTGCTGTTACAGATGCTTTTAATGGTTACAAATTAACCCATTATTTTAAAAGAATCTATTGAGACAATTTGTTATCTGTGACAAGCCACTCTCCAGATTACTTATAGTAACCTAACATGGGGGAAGGGTAGATGAGTGTGTGGATTGCTTTTAGGCAGTCTAAACTTCCTTCTCTGTAATTTCCTTAGAAAGCGATACCTCTTTTTGTGCTGTAGATTGTATTACAAGATATATATTCTCTTTATTGAGTCAGCAATACACACACTCACACACATATTCATATTATATATGTATATACACATCTACACATACAGTAAATAAATGTGCTCAGAGATTGCACTTATTGGCGAAAGGAAAAACTAGGGGAAATGTTGACTCTTGTATGTTGGTGGCCCCTTGAGCTGAACTTACTTTATTCCTCCTTCTCACTTTTCAACACTAATCTGTGTTCAATTATTTACCCTTTAAGGCTATCCAAAGTGATTTATTCTCAGGATAAATGTCAAGCCCAACACATTGCTATGCTCTGTCACCCACTAGAACAAGCCAAAGGCTAGAAGGGGGTAACAGAGGGAGAGGGTCCTGCAGATTCAGCCTGCCTTCCCCGTTTCTCATGAACATCTGACAAATGACTAAACCACCATTTCAGTAATCTAAGATGGTTATTATAAACAACTCCCTTCCACTTTTAAATAATAAGGGTATGATAGGACAATTACAACCTTAGTGCCCAGCTCTTATTTCCATAGCTAATTATTCTCTAAGCTTAATTTCAAGTTTTTTATAACACAGGTGTGTGTGTGTGTGTATGTATGTGTGCGCTCAGCAATGTTTTACATTGCTGAAGAAATTAACCCAAGGTTTTTGAATTTTTCTGTCTACAGAGATCAAGGCCTTAATTGTTAGCCTTTTCCAGAAATAACTGAGGACTTTTTTATTTTTGTTTTGAGTGTGCAACTTAACATATTGATAAAGTGTATGGAATAATGTTTGTAACCACAAAGCCCTTGAACGTTTTCCTTATGTTCAATGTGCCTTTGGTAGAATATGGCAGAACCATAGCAATTATGAGTGAGCAATGTTGTTCAATCCAGATATTCATTCAACTAGATTTTCTTTAACTAAATTTATGCAGCACTATATTCAGACCAGAATCATTTGCAGCTTAGGAACTTAAAAAATAAAATATGAGCACTGGAACAATGATTTGTATCAGGTGGTTGTTGTTTTTTTCCAGAATTTTTATTTATTTATTTTTTCTTACGTAGCATTTTAAGTATACATTCACATAATTGTTATTCTTCTTTACATTTATCATTCTTATACATTTGTTATTTCATTTAATAGGTTATAATACACAGTTTGGGTTGCTTTATTTACCATCCCTTCCTCCTGTTGTAACACCACCTTATTTTCCCTTTCTTTTCTCCCTCCCTCCCTTCTCTACTTTCTTCCTTCTTCCTCTCCTTCCCCTTCCTTCTTCCCTTACTTTTCTCCTACTTCTCTTCCCCTTCCTACCCTCTCTCCTTCTCTTCCTCTCCCTTCAATCCTCCTCTCCTCACCTCTTTCTTCTTTCCCTGTGGATGTTTTTTGTGATATCAAGCCACCCAACTTCCAAAGCAATACATTTTGAAGTTGGACTTCAATCTTTGGCATACTCCAGTCGGCTTTTAGTTTTTTCTATGCCTTGTTATCGTATTCATATAGACAATTGGCAATGTAGAAAATATGACCTATTTCTGAGAGTTTAGGCATTGGAATTTACTAGGTTTATGCCAGCGAAGATATAATATTAAATTCTTGACTAATTGTATCAGGTGGGGGCCAATGACTGTTGCTGACACTAGTCATTCTTCTCCATAAGTCACCATTTTAGCAGTTCATTCTGCTGATTGGCTCCTTTCCTATGAACTGATCTATATCTTTAATTGCTGACTTTTCTTGTGGTTGCATGTGCGTTCTGACTTTGGATCACGCTATACTTTGGAAGGAAAAGTTCCCAGAGAAGACAGTAACAGTGAAATCTTGAACAGTGGGGCAGTAACTACATAGATTTCATAGATCTAGAGCAGGTATGTCAAACTCAATTTCATTGAGGGCCGCATTAGGATTGTATTTGACCTTGGGGGGCTAGGGTGGGCATGGCCAGCTCAACATCACTTGTGTCAGGGGCACCTTTTTCAGCCACGATGGCCTCCTGCAACCCTCTGCCAGTGAAAATGGAGCTCCAGTTTCACTGGCAAAGGCACCACGGGCCAGTCCTTCATTGTTTCCAGGGTGCCCCACAGGCTAGATCTAAGCAGCCAGCGGGCCTTGAGTTTGACATCTAGAGGATTAATATATAATGTATTTTGGTGATTGCACATGATTTTGTGAAATGTGAAGCCCTCCATAAAAACTCTTGTAGTACAAAGATTCTGTACTGCAGTTTTAAGAAAGGATTAATTGAGGTGATATATAGAAGTAAGTGTTTTATAATATCTTCTGCGTTTGTTTTAGTGTTTTCTCTCATTCTTGCATACAGGTAGTTCTCCACTTACAACTTCATTTAATGACCACTCGAAGTTACAACAGCACTGAAAAAATGACATGATCAGTTTTCACACTTACGACCATTGCTATGGTTACACGCTCAAAATTTTGACACTTGGCAAATGGCAGGCATTTATCCCAGAGTCGTTTCTCAGCTGGCTTCCAACAACCAAAGTCAGTGTGGGAAGCCCGATTCGCTTAATGATTCACTTAACAACTATGACAAAAATGGTTATCAAATGGGCAAAACTCATTTAACAACTGTCTTGCTCAGCAACAGAAATTCTGGGCTCAATTGTGATTGTAAATCAAGGATTACCTGTATGTGTGGTATGGGATACAATAATCTATACTTGTTTGGCTGGCCTAGAGACAACCTAGATCCTATAGTATCCATCACTTAAATGGAGTGGAATGTGTATTCATTTCTAGGACTACTTATTCAGGGTCTTTCCCTCCTCCTCAGTATTCAATTCAATTTGATGAAAGAGAATCTTACAAAGAAGAAAAATTCAATTTTCCTGTGTGTTACATGTAAATTTACTGTGCAATAGGCTGTGAAATTGCTAAGAATACACATTCCTCTTAATTCATCTTTAAAGAATGCACATCAGATAAAGTTCAAATTCTGTCATAATTGTTTTGGTCTCTCTCTTTTTCTGGAATATATGATATGGAGCAAGGATTACAAGAAATTAATTGAGAAGTTATGTGGTAATCCGTGAGTCAGCCACCATTCAGCTTATTAAACTCTCTCCTTTAGGACTGATAATAACTTCTGATGTTTTGGCTTGGTAAAAAAGCAAGTTGGGGAGACTGAACAAAAAAAGGAAATCACTTTAAAAACAAAATATTGGTTTTACACCATAGGGTATCTATTACAAGAGAATTTCCTGTGGCGCCATTAGGTATTTGAGTCGGCTTCTATATGAATCCCACTGGGGAGAAATCTAAGATAGAATTTAGAGTCTGTAGGGAATCAGGGCATTAAGACTTGGATACACCAGAGCAAAGCATTCATTAAAAGACTAAAAGTAAACGAATCTGCAAAAGCTGGGGGAGGGGAAATATTGGAAACAAACAATGATCCACATCCTGATCTCCCATGTGTCAAACATTCTGACCTATACAATTTTTTTACTATTATCAACTTGGTAAAGTAGCATTGCAAACATTCAAAATGGGTTTGAATTTAGAACGTGGAATTCAAAGATGAAATCTTAATTTTGAGTGAGAAAATTAAATCAAAATGTAACTGCTTTGGAATTGTACCTGCCTTTTTCACTCCTTGGATCATGACACCCATCATCCAATGTCATGGCAGCAGTGATAACCTCTGTCCTTAGCTTTCGGATCAGAAGTTCACTTAATCTAATAGGAGCTATAGCAGAGAATGAAGATTTGATCTACCAATGGTATTTATTATACTGCTACAGCAATATAATCAAGGTTATCACATCTTGATAATTGCTTTTTAAGAGTTAACTGTAATTTTTAAGCACTATTGCACGCCAGTTTTCACACTTTTCCAGATACTCTTAGGTACATCCATCCAAACTTTCATGTACTCAATATTATTTGCATGTCAAATGTACTAGTGAAAACCTGCCAAATGTAAATGAGACATTAAACATCTTTTAATATCAAATGAAATTTCAAACAGTATTTAGTACCTCTTGAGCAAGGAGAATATATAGTGGTCCAAATATACCATATATTTCTACAAGAGAATTCTAGAAGGTTAATTTTTTTTTGTCATTGTATAAAAGAAGATTTGGAAACACTTTTTCGGTCAAAACTGACAGCAATAATTTGTTGAGTGAAAGGAAGCATAATAATTAAAGTAATTATGCAAATGCACATAAATATAAACATAAAGATGAAAATTAGTTAATAACCATGCAACTGCTTTGTGGACAAATTACTTAATCAATTAGGCATTCATTAAATAGGATAGATGTGCTACAGATTAAATTGGTTTCCCTATAAAATGTTTCATTTAGCCAGAATTTACTCCTTACAGGATGGGTGGGAAACAACTTCACTGGAGGTCTGAAGGCCAATACATTAGGCTAGAGCTGTCTGCTGATGTGCTTAGCAAAAATGTGTCTCTGATTTATTTGCGTTTGCCACTATAAAGGCTTCAAATGACGGATATTTATCTGATAGTATTCTTGACAAATTGGTCCAAGTAGGTTGAGTAGAGCATGGAGAGAGTCATCTCACAGAGCACACATAGACGCTTAGAAGAAACTAGGATAGAGAATCCCTCCTACTCAGGAAGAAAAGGAAAGGAAAGGAAAGACCAATTCTGTTTCTTAGAAGTTAGCTACTACAAAGATATTTCCAAATGTTCAATATATATTCATTTGCCAAACAGAATTGCTAAATGTTCTAACTGTTAAATGTTCAGGGGCAATTAATGCTGGCATATAACAAATGTAAACTTTTTCTTTTTCTCATTAGTTATTCATTGGAAGCTTTCTTACTGATGTGGACTTTGAAGAAGCAAGATGGGAAAACTATTGATGCTTTTGAAGTTGGGTGTTGGGGAAGACTCCTGGGAATACCATGGACAACCAAGAAAACAAATGGACCATCAAACAAATCAACTCAGACTTCTCATTCAAGGCACAAATGACCTGTTAGATCGGGTAAAGGAGACACAAAGGCTTCAGTAAACAACAGCTCTTTATTGCAAGTCAAGTAAACATCAGTCTGGAGAATGGTCGGGCAGCATCCCCTTTTAAAGGGATCTGTCAGACCTCTTGACCAATGAGATTCAACCTCTCTTCCCACCAGAACAGAGGACCTTGGTGGAAACCTCTTTCAGTCTGCCAGCAGGGATGGATATCTAACACCCCTCCCCTCTAGGATGGAACAATCTAACTAGTGACGTAGTCACGCAACCTCCTGGAACCTTTCCCAGGCCGCGGCTGGATCTTCTGGTGTTGACTCGCTCGGAGCTCGCTGTGGGCCTGCATCGAAGTCAGATAAGTCTTCCGATATTCTCGGGCTTTGCTCGGGTTTGGAGGAACTATTGTTTTTCATGTTGCTTCTTTCGCTTTGTGCAGGAGTTATATTTGGTTGTCTAAGCACTGAGTTAGACAAGCGGCTACAGAGTTGGTCTATATGCCTTCTCCAATTTCTACCATCCTCAAGTTTTATGATGTACGACCGAGGACCGGTAATTCCAATTATAGTTGCGGGAATCCATAATGTTCCCCCGGTGTAGTTGTGTGCATATACCGAATCTCCTATGGTGAAAGACCTGACTTTGCTCATGGAGTCAGGAGGTGTTGAGGTGGAATAATTTGGGTGTAGCTGATCTAAGTGAGACCTTAGGCAGCGGCCCACGAGGAGTTCAGCGGGGCTTCTTCCAGTGGTAGCACTGGGTGTGATGTGTTGTATGAGTAAGTAGTGATCAATTCATGTTTGCCCATCGCCTGGGCCCATCCTATTGAGGGCTTACTTTGCGGATCTTACCATCCATTCTGCCTGACCATTGGAGGCCGGATGGAACGGCACAACCAGGGCATGTCTGATTCCCTGAGCTGCTAAGAATGTTTCGAATGGCATGGCTGTGAATTGGGGCCCGTTGTCAGAGACTAGTACATCAGGGAGGCCGTGCGTGGAGAATAGTCTCCATAGTACCTTGATGACTGATTCCTCTGTAGTGGAATTCATCAGGACTACTTCTAACCATTTTGAATATGCGTCCACAACTATGAAGAAAGTTTGGCCGTGGACTGGTCCAGCGAAGTCTATGTGTATTCTGGACCATGCTGCTTGTGGGTGCTCCCATTCCTTGATGACCACTTCTGGGGGAGCCGGTCTGGACTCCTGACAGGGCATGCATGTAGTCACCCATTCTTGTAAGTCCCTGTCCATGTTAGGCCACCAAACATAACTCCTTGCTAGCGACTTCATTCTAACAATCCCAGGATGACCTACGTGCAGCGCTTCAAGGACTGCTGTGCGCAATTGTTTGGGAATGACTACCTTGTCCCCCCACAATAAACAACAGTTAATAACCGACAATTCATCCCACTTGGAAAGTACATTTTGAATTCAGCTCCAACAGGCCCCTTGGGCCACCCCCTCCACATCCAGTTCAAAATTTGCTTTATTATGGGGTCCTTTGCAGAGTGGCATGCCACGTCACTGGATGAGACAGGTCCGGTGTCCAGGCAGTCAATGAGGAGGACCAATGTCTCAGGGGTGGGGTCAGTGAGAACTTCGGGCAATGGGCAGTGACTCAAAGCATCCGCGTGCCCTAATGTGGTGCCCAGTCGGTGGACGAGGTGGTAGGAGTAGGCTGCTAGAAAAATTGTCCATCTGATCATTCGGGGAGGTAGTGATACCAGGGTGGGGTGATCCCCAGCCAACAACCCTAACAAAGGCTTGTGGTCTGTGACCAGTTCGAAATCCCGGCCATAGAGATACTCGTGGAATCCATCCTAATGTGGTGCCCAGTCGGTGGACGAGGTGGTAGGAGTAGGCTGCTAGAAAAATTGTCCATCTGATCATTCGGGGAGGTAGTGATACCAGGGTGGGGTGATCCCCAGCCAATAACCCTAACAAAGGCTTGTGGTCTGTGACCAGTTCGAAATCCCGGCCATAGAGATACTCATGGAATCTCTTTACTTCGGCTACTGCAGTGAAAGTCTCATGGTCCAGTTGGCTGTAGTTCCGCTCTGCCGCGGATAATGTCCTGGAGTAAAATGCAATGGGGGCTTCGGTACCACTTGGCATGCAGTGGCTAAGAACTGGCAGAAGTGAGATTGGTGATTCTATCATCTCCCTCTGAACCCCTTCTTCCAAGCCCCTGATTTGGGTCACTGTTTGCGGTTTTGGCCCCCCTTGGGGTGTCCTGCGGTCACAGGAAAATCGCTGCAGCACATCTTGGCAATGTGTCCTTTCCACTCACATCGGTGGCAAATGGCTTCGCAGAAACGGCAGGATGATCGGACATGGTCTCCTCCACAGCTGGTGCAGGGCAGAGTTTGTTAATTGAATTTTTGCGCCAGCTTTGTTTGGCTACTGCGCATGTGGTAGCTGTCTTCCTCCTCGCTCTCAGAGCTCTCGGGCTGTGTGGTCTCGCGGTGGATGCAGGTACTTTTCCGCGCATCCAGAGGTACGCTATGGTGCTGGAGGGTCACCACTGATTGGGTTGTTGATTCAGATGCTCTAACTTCATGTAGTGCAATCTGCAGAAAGAGGTTGGATCTAGCCAGAAGCCTTCTCTGCAGATTGAGATCTCGCATTCCCAAAATTATGTGATCCAGAGTCAGGTTGTCCAGTTCACGGAACTTACAGTGGGCTGTGGCTTTCCAGAGAGCCGCCACGTATTTGTTGATCGATTCTCCCTCCTTCTGGTTCTGTATATTGAACTGGTACCGGTGAACATATTTAGATGGCTTTGGCGCATAGTGGGTCTTCAGCATTTGTTGTAATGCAGACCAGGATACTGCTTGTAGAGGGGTCAGTTCTGAGAGGTTTTTTGCCATCTTGAATACTTCCCAGCTGCAGTACCCTAGGAACAGGTTCTTTTTCCGGGCTTCTGGAACTCCCGTGAGATCATTCACTTCCAGGAAACACTCGAATCGTAGCATGTATGATTCCCAGTGTTCTGTAGCTGGATTGTATGGAGTTGGTGGGGTGTGCTTGGCCATTATGGTTCTCTCTGGTTGTTCAGCCTCACGGGATGCACCGGCATTGAAGATAGCGGTGGTGAGACCCCTCCTGAAGAAGCCATCGCTGGATCCAGCCAGTTTGAACAACTACCGTCCAGTCTCCAACCTCCCCTTCATTGGGAAGGTTGTTGAGAAAGTGGTAGCCTCTCAACTCCAACAGTCCTTGGATGAAGCCGATTATCTAGACTCCTTTCAGTCTGGATTCAGGCCTGGCTACAGCACGGAAACCGCTTTGGTCGCACTGACCGATGATCTCTGGAGAGCCAGGGATGGAGGTCATCCCTCCATCCTAGTGCTTCTCGACCTCTCAGCGGCCTTCGATACCATTGACCATGGTATCCTTCTGCGACAGTTATGAGAGGTGGGGGTGGGAGGCACCATTTTTTGGTGGTTCTCCTCCTACCTCTCGGACAGGTCGCAGTCGGTGTTGGTTGGGGGGGAGAGGTCGACCACTAGGCCCCTGAAATATGGGGTTCCTCAGGGTTCGGTCCTATCCCCCTTCCTGTTTAATATCTACATGAAGCCACTGGGTGAGATCATTCGACGGCACGGGATAAAATACCATCAATACGTGGACGATACACAGTTGTATCTGTCCGCCCCGTGCCAACTCAGTGAAGCGGTTGACATGATGTGCCAGTGCCTGGAGGCTGTCAGGGTCTGGATGGGGGTTAACAAGCTTGTGCTCAATCCAGACAAGACCGAGTGGCTGTTGTGTTTCCCTCCCAAGAATTTGGTTAATATTCCATCACTCAGGCTGGGGGGTGAAAATTTACGCCCCTCAGACAGGGCTCGCAACTTGGGAGTCCTCCTGGACCCACAGCTGACCTTAGAACATCATTTGTCGGCTGTGACCAGGGGGGCATTTGCCCAGGTTCGCCTGGTGCACCAGTTGCGTCCCTACCTGAACCGGGAGGCACTCGCAACAGTCACTCATGCTCTTGTGACCTCAAGACTGGACTACTGCAATGCGCTCTACATGGGGCAGCCCTTGAAGAGTACTCGGAGACTTCAACTCGTCCAGAACACAGCCGCGCGAGCGATTGTGGGTGAACCTCGGTACACCCACGTTACACCTATCCTCCGCGAGCTGCACTGGCTACCGATCAGTCTCCGGATATGCTTCAAAGTGCTAGTCGTAACTTATAAAGCCCTTCATGGTATTGGACCTGGGTACTTGAGAGACCGCCTGCTGCCAATTACCTCCCAAAGACCCATTAGATCACACAGGGTCGGCCTCCTCCGAGTTCCGTCTACCAGCCAATGCCACCTGGCTACTATCCGGGGGAGGGCCTTCTCTGTGGCAGCTCCGGCCATCTGGAATGAACTCCCCGCAGAGATTCGGACCCTCACCTCTCTCCAGGCCTTCCGAAAAGCCGTCAAAACCTGGCTTTGCCGGCAGGCCTGGGGTTGATGAGTTCCCCTCCCCTCTCGACCTGTGTGGTTGTTGATTCTTGGCTATTTTAACTACTTGTATTGTGTTCTATGTTTCCCGTTTCCCCCTTGAGTTGTTCACCGCCCTGAGTCCCTCCCGGAGAAGGGCGGCATACAAATAAAATAAATCTAAATCTAATCTAAATCTAGATGTACTTGCAAGGCTTCGCTCTTTTTGTTTGCCTAGTTGCCTTCCTATCCCACTTCGTCGCCAGTGTTAGATTGGGTAAAGGAGGCACAAAGGCTTCAGTAAACAACAGCTCTTTATTGCAAGTCAAGTAAACATCCAGCTGGAGAATGTGTGGGCAGCATCCCCTTTTAAAGGGATCTGTCAGACCTCTTGACCAATGAGATTGACCAATGAGACTTTGGTGGAAACCTCTTTCAGTCTGTCAGCGGGGGGGGGGGGGGATATCTAACATGACCAGTTTCAAATTATTCTGCTTTGAACACTTATGTGAAGACCTAGCCTTCTGGAAAAGGCTATAATGCTGGGAAAGATGGAAAGGAAAGAGAGCAGTCAGCAAGAAGATGGATGGATTCAATTACAGTGGAAATAAATATACCATTGGAAGATCTGAAAGACTAGATTGAGGACAGATAATCATGAGAAAATTGAAGAATTAATAGCAACCTGATGGCATGTAATCAAGTCACTCCTTACTGATGCAAAATTGCAGTATTGGGAATCTAACAATAAGTAATAAAAGATTAGAATCACCTCTACTGGCACTGTCTAGATATCTGCTAAGATTAGACTGCCCATTCCTACTTTTACAAAAGAGGGTGGTGATAATCATGTTGATCAGAGATGGGTTCCTAACAGTTCACACCTATTCGGTAAAACCAGTTCGTCAAATCTACCAAACCGGTTAGAAGAGGTTCCACCAATGAACCCGGAAAGCAGGCCACACCTACAGAAGAGGTTCCAAACAATTTTGAAACCCACCACTGCCACACGCACACACACACACACAGAGACAGACTGACACAGAGAGAGAGAGAAAGAGAAAGAAAGGAAGAAATAAATAAATAAAGAAAGAAAAAAGAAAGAAAAGAGTGAGAGAGAGATGTAAGAAAAAAAGAAAAAAGGGACAGAGAGACAAAAGGAAGGAAGGAAAGAGAGAGGGAGAGGGGGGGAGAAAAAACACATGGTCGGTAAGCCACTCCCACCAGGTCACATGGCTGGCAAGCCACTCCCACAAAGGAGGCCACACCCACAGAGTAGGTTCCAAAAATTTTTGAAACCCACCACTGATGTTGATGCAATTGTTAAATGAAAATGTTACATTTAGATAGCCCTTAAATTAAAGTACATGGCTTAAAAATTATGGAAATTATCTTTCTTTCTTTCTTTCTATCTTTCTTTCTTTCTCTTTCTTTCTTTGACTTGGAAAAGGAAAACTGGTTACTCTCCCGAGCCATCTTAGGAAATAGCATATAACCTAGCTGAGAATTCGGATGAAATTGTCTCTATATATGAGGTCTGTATTTTATATATATTTTCAGTATTTGCTCACTTTTTATACTACATCGTGATTTCATTTGATTGCTGCCTTATCTTGCTTCTTCCATTTCTTCAGGCAATTCATTGAATAAAGACCGTTCTTTTTAGGAATGGAGTGGTAGCTCAATCTGTCTAGGTGAATTTCCAAAAAACTCCCCAAAGGCAGGATTTTAATGAATGCATGACATATGAAGTAGTCGAGTCCAACTTCATACCCCTTTTGAGCTTGGACTTACTTTTATGGTTATCCTTTCAGGCACATCATTTTATATTCATTTTATATTCATGTTCATGCATTCATTCATTTCTTTTTGCTAAATGCATACAGTGACATTTGATGATGTTCAAAGGACAGACACAAATGCACATGTCAAGTCCTACCACTTTTCAACCGGTGTTATATTCATTGCGCACATATCAAAGGGGGAAGGTGCAACCATACACATGCATTTTGATATTGTTGATCCCACCCCTTCAGTGCTTCTACCATGCTCTTACATAGGCATATATTCAATCATTCTTAATTTTCTTTCATCTATACTACTTGCTGCAATCCATGTTAAAAAAAAACAAACCAGATGATTATAACCCTCTGGAATTAGGGAAATTGCAATTTAAAGATAGGCTGATGATTAGGTACTGTTTCAGGAAATGATTAATTAAGCAGCCAATCTCAACATTAGGAAACGCAAGCCATTTATTGACTAAAGACTGAAAATGAAAGATCATTCCCAGTGAGCAGAACAGAATTTTCTTGTGAATAAAGATGCCTGCTAGGTAATTACAGCCTACTAATTAATTCATTCCCTAGAATACATCCCACTTATTCTACAGTAATTTATTTCCCTACTTAGTACTACATCGAGAGATAGCTGGGAGTGGGAAAATGCCAAATAAAATATAGCACAAAGACATTGTTGCAGTTTTATTTGGGTATCGGTTGTCAGAAATAATGCTAACGGCTCTGCTGTGGGTACAATTTTGGTTAGTCTGACCCACATTTGTGTGGCACACCAAGACCATACTCCGGTTCTCTGTCCCCCGAATATAGAATTATAGCCTTTAACTGCTGATTTCCAGAGCTGCATAAACCTTTACAAAGTAATATTCTAACAACATTCCTTGGGAGATGTTTAAAAGTGAGCTCTTATTTATTGTACTGAAGGATGTCAGTGCTGCACTTAAGAAAAAAATGTTAAATTGACATTAAGAAGAATAGGTGAAGTTATTTATAGTCTAAGCAGAGGAATATGTAGGGCTGTTTTAAAGAAAGCATTCACTTTTATATGCTGTAGCCTGTTTTACAGATGCCAGAATAAAGTTTTTATTCATTCACTTTCTGCAATACTCACAAAATGCCTAGCTATTACCAAAATTGTCAAGAATATGTATTATTTGTTATATTAATGTTATATTAAATTAGCAAAATAATCTTCACATTAATGATTATTTGCATACATTATTTATCTCACTGATAATTAAATACCGTCATCTTCTTTAGTTACTAAGCCAGCTTTATGAAGTAAACAAACGGACGCTGTTCATATGACATGATTAGGCAGACCACAGGGTAAATAGGATGTCATGAAACTATAATAACCAATCCCCCCCCCCCCCCAAAAAAGCATTGTAAGGTAACTTCTACAGGCAACTTATAATGTTCAAAACAAGGTTGAGAGAGTTAATGGAACATTAATATTCACTCCCTTGTTTCTGGAACAGAGAAAGTCTGAGAGAAAGAACCACAAAACAGAAATGTTCTAGTATCTCCTCTCTCTCTTCTCTCCTCTCCTCCCCCCACCTCTATCTCTCCTACCCTCAAGGTATGTAAAAAATGGCCAAGAAAGAGAGGAGATGAGAAGCCATGATAGAAAAATGTTAGAATGCTTGTACCTTTAATTGTTGCGCAAGGGTGTGTGTCTGTTTCAGTATTCTGCTCTGATACCATTATAAAAGATGAAAAAGTTTTACATCTTTTGCATGAAGTCATCTTAATTTGCAGCACAGAAATACCATCTTCCATCCCACTGCTATCCTATCCCACTGCCCCAGTTTTAATATGTTCATTTTTTTATTTCCTAAAAGATAAAGGCCATAAAACAGGGGTCCCCAATCCCTGGTTGTGGACCAGCACCAGGCCATGGCATACCAAAAACTGGACTGTGCAAACAAGAGAAGGGCCATCCATGGGATGAAGGCAGCAGGCCAAACCACACCCCCTCCCGTCTGTGGAAAAACCTCTCTCCATGGAACAGGTCCCTGATTTGAAAGGTTAAAGAGTGTCAATCCTTGTTAGTATTTCTATGCTAGATAAGCAAGAAATGCAAAAAAAAAAAAGACAAACTGAGAAAACATCCCTAAGGGCATTCCAGAAGACATCAATAGCAAATTAATCTATAATTTCTAACGGCTAATGGTGCACCATTTCAGTTTCTAGTTTAGGGTAAATCACAGATGACCAGTAAATGGTGAAACAGGACACCCTTGGACTCGGAAAAAAAGCACAGGAAAAAGTAGCGTGCATAGACTAATAATTTTCTATTTGGAAGGCAGGAATTATAACCATTGTCATTATAAGAGGCATTTTTCAAAAGTATTACTAAGGACTGACTCCATCAATGGGTGTTTTTCAATATGGAAATGAATTATTGGGGTTAACTTGCAACAAATTGAAACAGGTTATTCAAAACAGACAGAAGCACTAGAGATGACACTACATGGAAAAATGTACATTGGAAGTGGAGAATGAACATATACATGCTGAGGTCATTTTGACAATGTGCCCAGAATTAATACAGGGTCCCATTATTTTGAACAAGATTTCAATGAAAATCCATGCTTAGCTATGGAAACTTTGGGACAGGATTATTGTTGCTAGGAGTAACAGGAGGGAAGACTGGAAGAAAAAGTTTTGTGCATGCCCTCTTGACCTCGGAGGAAAAACAAGATATAGATCTAATGACTAAATCAATCAATAATTTTATAATTTGTGAGCCTTTGGTGGCAAGACAGATTCAAAATTCTAATAAACCAATACAATAAGAAGGTGATCTACAAACAAGCCCCTCAAGTATCTGAAGTACTTTACTCTTCATAGTTCGATTGTAAAGATCTACTTTTCGTTCATCTCCTTATTTTCTGATATTAAACAAAATGCTTTATTTTCTATACAACTTCATTGTATTAATTCTATAATCTTTATCGAGATAACGCAGCCAAGATAAACATGTCCACATAATGGATTTCCAGCAGAATTCTGGAAATTGCTAACTGGCTTCAAAGCCATTACATTATTTGGCACCAACTGAATATCTATTTTATTTCTTTACAAAATAAAGATAGAAACAATTTCAATATGAGGGGAGGGAAGGTTGGAATTGTGAGAAGCAGTCATGAAACTGTGGTGAAATTTTGTAACTGTGTAGGATCTGAGTGAGAAGGATAGCTGTGTTGCATAATTATATGTGCTGATGGGCATAAGTCTTAAACTATCATTTTTAAGGTAACTGATCATTTTCTGGTGCATCCAGCCCTTGTGGTGTGTGTCAGCTGTCTAACTGCTTCTTTGATACTGTGAAAAAATGTGCTGCTCTGCTTCCCAACACCTATAGTACATCTCCAGAGGATATCATAAAAGTCAGGATTTTATGTGCCAGTTACAAACATGTAGTTGATATGAATATGAAATTCCCAATTTGCAATTTGTGTAATTGATTTGTGAAGAATTAAACAGATTTCCTATCATTAAAGGCAATGTGTCAAATAACAGAGGAACTTAGAGGATGTTCTGCTTGGTTAATTATTAATTATTTGATCAATGCCTAGAGATTTCTTATCAGCCACATTTGTTAAGTGAATGACTGCAGTTGCTAAATTAATAACATGGTTGTTAAGTGAATCTGGCTTCCGTGTTGACTCTGTTTGTCAGAAGGTCATCATAAATGTGAGTCAGTTGTCAAGCATCCAAATGTAAATCATGTGACCATGGAGATGCTGCAATGGTCATAAGTGTGAAAAAATGGTCATAAGTCACTTTTTTCAGTGCTGTTGTAACTTCAAACAATCACTAAGTGAACTGTTGTAAGTTGAGGTCTACCTGTAATAAGTTAACTTAACTAGGGTATACAAATCAGCCAGGGGTGGGATTCACTTAACTTCCTTACCGGTTCACAAATGCGAGTGCACGCGCCTTCCATGCATGCACTATTGGTGAAAAAAGGGCTTAAAAGGGATGCCTCAGAGCTGGGGCGAGTGGTTAGGGCCACCCATGATTTCTGCTACCAATCAGGCGACCCAGTCTGAACCAGTAGATTATAGCCACTGAAGTCAGCCCTTAGTATTGTGATAGTAAATCTGTAGTCCAGAAAAGATTGAAAGATACAGAGAGAGAGAAATGGGTTCTGAGTAGCCTCACAGAAATTTTGATTTAGTAACATTTTCCAAAAAATAAATTTTTGGAAATTTTATGTTGAAGTTTTCACTGATACATTTATCTCTTGGGAGATACAGTTTTACCTTTACTGGATTAGTGCTTAGAGGTAAACTTACATTTACTTAAAGATAAATCTAGAAGTTAACAATTGTGTACATAAATCCTGAATTACACTAGCTGAGGCATAGGACAGCATTTGATTAGTAGTTTTATAAAGGAGACATGACCATCCCAAAGTGTAAGAAAACACTCTAGGCTGTGACAGATCTCCTCTGAGATTCCAGTGTTACCCTACTGTAAGCATTACAGGAAACTTTTAAGTAGCACTTTATTTTCCTTCCTTGAGAGGCCAAGGGATTTCTAAGTAATTTAAGATAAGGTCATTTTGCAGAATTTAATCTGGGTTGGTCTTTGGGACCAGGGGTTTTATTTTATGAGTTTTCGGACTTGTGCTGGAGCCCATCTTCAGGGAACTTCTTTCTAGCTGAGTGTGTGCTGTTCTGTGTGTGGCATTTATAGTGCCTGTTGTAAGTGGCTTTTTAGATGTTGATTGGGGTGTGTTGATGGCTGGCTTTTAAGTCATTAGCTATCATTTGTTCTGGTCCTGATGACTGACCCTGATTGGATCCTGCAACATTATCCTGAAATACCTATATAAGCATCTTTATTCGTAAGGTCATTTTATACATATATTATGTTACAACTCTGACGTCATCTCCATGAAATACCATCCAGTTTAAATTTAACATTCTAACTAACTTGGTTTATGGAGAATTCTTTATTTCCTGCTGAGAATATTTAGAATGTTTTGGAATGTTTAATCTTTGCCAAACTGAGGTTGGCTTATTATCCAGATGTGGAATGAATTATTTGTAAGGTAAAATAGACCAGGCATGGGAGCCTTCCTGTTGTTTGGACTTCAACTCCAAGAATTCAGAACAATGGCTGAGCAGACTGGAAATTCTGAGAGTTGACTTCCACACATTTGGAAGGATGTAGGTTAAAGAAGGTTGAAATAATTTGTACTTGCCCAGGTAGAAATGGTTTCAGAAATCCTCAAGCAGATGGATTATTAATCTCTAAGATGATTCATTACTCCATTTTATCTTTATAACAATGGTATCAAAAGTGACCCATTTAACTTTATAACTGAGTGTGAATTAGAATCTGTTTTTATGTTTTAGATTTAGTTCAATATTCAAATTGCTATATCGGGCTGGTTTGTTGAGATCCATATAGACAAGAGTTGAATTCCATATAGACAGGAATTGTCTTGAGTTTCCTAGAGAGAAAAATTTAGGATGCCCATTAGAAATCTTGTTGGGGGTGGCATTTGCCTAAGGGAAAGTATAAATATATATAAGTTCTGTCCACCAATGTATGCAGAATCATATATTACTTCAATTCTAAATTTGATCAGAACTGCATATATGCAGAGTTTGCATCTCATATATTAACAATAAGCATACATACTATAGTACTTCACTGCAACAGGAGTCCAATCTACTGTAAAGAGCAATCATTTACAGCTTATTTGTGGTGGCCCAGAGATATCTGGCACATTACTGTGGAAAATAAGTTGCACAGCTGTGCCCCAAGAAGTCCTCAACTGATTTAATACTTAACCCATGTTCACATTAAGCTAGAGGTTTGTCATTCCACATTTATGAAAAGCTGGAATTGTTTTTCAGACTTACATTCTAATTACTGGAAAGTAAATTCAACAAATTATTCCTTATCAACCAGTTTCATCATGTTCTGAAACCACAAAAATGTGAAGGATTAGCCAACATAGAAACAGCATAAAAAGATATCTCAGAACCAAAACAATTTAATCTTTTGGTTATAAGATGTCATAAAACACTGGGAAGGGAACTTTCCCCCTTAATTGTTCTTCAGAATATTTGGAAGAAAGAATTGCAACATTCAGTGTCTATTGTTAGAACCTTCAATAAATATTTGATGCATTACTTGTCATTAATGCCATATTGGGTTAAATATCCTTCAGAGTAGAACAACTAACATCAGTACAATTGAGTTGGTTCAGAAGTACTTCACGAGAAAAGTCTTGCACTCTTCTGTACAAAGTAGAATTCCTTATGTTACTAGACTTGAAATTCTTGGTTTGGATAACTTACAACGGTTCCACCACAAAACCGCGTTCGACTAAAGCGCGCTCGACGAAACCGCGTAGCTGACGTTATCACAGCGCGATGAAAAAAGCACGCTGCAAACGCTAAAGCTAAAATTAACCCCTAAACCTAAACCTAACCCCCCTAAACCTAATCCTAAACCTAACCCTAAACCTAACCCTTAACCTAACCCTAAACCTAACCCTAACCCTAACCCTTAACCTAACGCTAAACCTAACGCTAACCCTTAACCTAACCCTAAACCTAACCCTAACGCTTAACCTAACCCTAACCCTTAACTTAACCCTAAACCTAACCATTACCTTAACGTGAATCGGCTTGCTTTCAAAGCGCTATTTAAAGCGCCTTTTTTTCTCTGCGGTCGCTGTTGTCGCCCTGCTGATGACGTCAGCGACGTGGTTTAATCGGGCGCGCTTTAGTGAAGCGTGGTTTTGTCGTGCCACGCTTACAACTGCATTGCTTGTGGTCAGACCTAGATATTGCATACAAAATTATACGTAATGTTTTACCTGTAAATGACTTTTTCTGTTTTAATCGCAATAATACATACACAAACAACTGCTTTAAACTCAATGTAAATCATTCTAAACTTGACTGTAAAAAATATGATTTCTGTAATAGAGTTGTCAAAGTCTGGAATGCCCTACCTGATTCAGTTGTCTCAGCTACACATTTTCACAGTTTCAGTCACAAATTGACTTCCGTGGACCTTAAGTGGTCAGTAGAGGGGGCATGCATAAGTGCACTAAAGTGCCTATCATCTCTGTCATTGCATTTTTATTCTCTTATTCTTATTATTATTTTTGTTTGACAAATTCAAATATTTCCCTTGTACAAGACATTTAGCAAAGATTATCATCTTTTTTAGGTATGGTGAAACTGAACTTATAGCCTGGTCAGCTGTAAAACCAATGATATTGCACAGTATGTTTCATGCCCAATTTCATTTTGATTTTAGCTGGTCAGAAAAAGACAATCTAAATCTTTTTATATCAGGGAAACTTCATAATTATAAAAGTGGAATATTTTATGATTCCTGAACTTCCCTTGCATTCTCATACAAAAAAGGATTCTTCAGAATGGAAGCTATTGCTATTATGCAGAATGTTGATATATTTTACCTATTCTGGGAATGAAAAAGTAGGTGATAGAATCCATGTCCAATAAACATAACTATTCACAAAGTATATAAATGGATTTAGCTATGCATTTAAAAGGACTGCAGTTGTTTTCTGGTTCAAGGAATCATTCCACACATAAAATCTACTTACAATATGCTATTTTTTTAAAAAAAATCTCTACTTGATTCAACATTTCCTGCCCTGCTCCCTGTCTTATAGCAGCAAACACTATTCTGTTCCTTAGAAAAATAAAACTTTTATTTTCTAAGATTAAACTCGTTTTACGCATACCTCTAAAACTGGGGTCTCCAACCTTGGCAACTTTAAGCCTGGAGGACTTCAAGTCCCAGAATGATTCCCCAGCCAGCTTTGCTAAAGCAACCTTATCTTCAGTGTCACTCTAAGTGGGATCTCTAATCTCCCCAGTAGGGGCAGTCACTGGTTACAGCTTGCAGATGTTCTGCTCCATTCTATACTACACAGAAGTAGCAGGAAAGCATAAAGAGAGGAAGTTTGGAGCAGTGACACCTCTGTGATACAAGATTCTATCCAGAGAACTTCTTGGGGGGATGTTGGGTGCTTTAGGACAGCTTAAGATTCTTCTAATGCTGTTAGCCACTGATCTTTAATGCTTTTTTCATTTTTATTGATTTTGCTGTTAATATTTAATTCCTGCTGATTTATATTATAATATATAGTGCTATTTTAGTGGTTCTCTTCTATTATAACTGCTGCTAATGTTGAGCTTTTAACCATGGGTGGCCACTATTATATGCAATACAACCCAACACCCCATTTATTGTCCCCAGCGCCTCCCCAGACTATGTGGGGCCAAATATTTTGATATTTTTTTCCTGCGGCCAAGGAGGTTTAAAAGATTAAAGAGTGAAATAAGTATCTTAAGCCTCACAGAGGCTTAAGGTATCCATACCAACTTTTTTGAAAAAAACGTCCACATTGCTCTGATTCAGATTGATCTGAAGGGATGTCACACTGCAAAGTTTAATGTACCATGTTTTCTCCTTGAATCTACTCCCCAAAGTTTTAAAATAGCAAAAGGATCCAAAATTTTCAATTGCATCATTTGGGTGAAATCCTAATGCTGTAAAAATATGATTTTTTTAAATAAAAAAAGAACAATTCCTCCCAAAGAACCCAAACAAAAAAAAAAACACAAACCCACTACAGACTAAGAAAGGTTGACAACCCTGTTCTAAAAGAACTGTATATATTTAAATAATTAGAGTTTAAACATCTGGTGCATACATACATGCATGCATGCATGCATACATACATACATACCAGGGACATGCAGTCACTAGAGGCAGGGGAGGCATGGCCTCACCAGTCATGAGGAAAAGGAAAGCATTTTAAAGAATTTTTTAAAAATAATTAAAGACAAGGTAGTTGCTGCCAGATTCCAAGTCACAGTGACTTGGAACAGTGCTTAGTGTTAACTATAGGAGGAGGCGAGAGAACTAGGGGCCTCCTATGCATAAGCAATTTTTTTGCCTTTTAAGAGTTAAGCAAGGGTTAAAAAGCGAAAAATTTTGTATGCAAAGGAGGCACGTGTTCTCTCGCCTCCTGTAGAGGGCATTTTTAGAGGCTTTTTAGAGTTCTCTGGGAGCAACTAGCTCAGTCTGACTCAGAGCTCTGGCAGAACCACGTTGCCTTTTCAAACACACACACACATACACACACAAACACACACACACACAGCTGGATTAAAGTATATAAGCCCAGCTTCACTGATTACAAGTTTGAAAAGGCAACGTGATTCACAATCAAAGGCTCCAATCAGAAGCAGGGGAAGGGGGGGTATGGCAGAGGAGCTGCTTTCAAGTCTTTGGAAAATATATCCAATCCAACTTCTGTGTTTGTGTTTGTTTGAGAGTGAGTGAGTGAGAGAGGGATCCAACTTCTCTGTGTGCGTGTGTGTGTTTAAGAGAGGGGAGAGGGAGGAAGAAGGGGGAGGGAGAAGAAAAAGAATGGGAAAACTTATTTTGCAAGGGGGGAAAATGCTGTCGCTTTAAATCGGAACTGAGCCTGCCTGGCTGTGGAATTCTGGGAGTTGAAGTCCACAAGTCTAAAAAGCTGCCTCACCAGCCATAAAGCTCACCGCACGTCACTGATACATGTATGTATGTATGTATGTATGTATGTAGGTAGGTAGGTAGGTAGGTAGGTAGGTAGGTAGGTAGGTAGGTAGCAGAATTGAAGATAGTTGAATTTCTTTAAAATTCTGCATGTTCACAGAACTTGAAAAACATCTATTTACAAGAGGGTCTGAACTAAATTACAAACTTTCTACATACTTATTATTACATTCAAAATTCTAAGTGTTGGGTTTGTTAAGTTTGGTTTAAGAAACAAATGGTATAATCAATCTAAGCCAGAGGTCCCCAATCCCCGGTCCACAGACTAGTACCAATCCGCAGTCCATTGGGTACCGGTCCGCGCAAAGAGGGGCGAGTGGGCACAAAGCTTTATTTGTGCATGTGTGGGATTAGGTTGCATATGTGCAACTATCCCTTCCCCCAACCACTGCCACTGCCGCCACCACTGCTGGTCCATGGACCACAAAGGTTGGGGACCACTGATCTAACCAATACTTAAAGCACATTTACAGTAAGATTGGGATAGCCATTCATTACATCAGTTTATTTCTTTATATTTGACTGTTGCCTACTTTAGCTGCTATAGGAACTGTTCTCAGTAGAAAAAGTTGGGTCTCTACCACCCAAAAGTTTGGCTTCTTCAATTGTCTCCCCCTTCTTTTGCTTGAGCATCTCAAAAATACAGGAAGTAGAAAATCTTTTGCCTATTTTTGTGTCTAATCAGGATTCTAATGTATCTGCCCGAGCCTCAGTGAGTCCATTTTCTCTTAATCCTGTACTATATAACTAATTTTGTGCACAATTTCAGTTGTCTGGATTTTCTTTTCATATGAGCAACTTCAATTTGATATTTCTCTTATCTTAAAGCTGGAAGAGACTCCTTGCAGAAGTTTATAGTATCAATCACTTATGCAATAAATCATGGCTGGGGAAACCAACCATGTAGGGGATCCACCTGCACAAACAATGATCAGGAACATAAAACAAAAAAGACCATAAATCTCAGACCTGCTGATGAGTAATTTTTGAAATCAGTAAGAATGCATGTCTAAAACAACTAGCTACAATAATCAATTAAGCTGACAGTGTGTTTAGTTAATAGTTCATTAAAAACAATACTCACCCAGTGTTAGCTTACATGAAAGTAAGGGTACGGAATTCCCAGATGAAGCAGAGTGTTTAAACTGATATGCTATTATTATGATTGTATGGTTGTATCTATTAGTTTGCATATAAATAGCAATAGGTAGTTCTATTTAATTCTTGCATTTTCATATCTGATACAAAAATGTATACACACAGAGAGAGAGAGAGAGAGAGAGAGTATATGATTATGATTAAGATGGTTTTTGTTTTTTATTAGTTGTGAAGCAGGATCATTATGCAGTGATCCTTTTCCAGGATTAAATTAAGGTTGAACCACCCTATTACCCTGTTTCCCTGAAAATAAGACCTCCCCAGATAATAAGTCCAATCGGGCCATCCCCCCAAAATATGCCCTCCCCAAAAAATAAGCCCTCCCCAAAAATATTGCAATACAGCAGCAGCCATGAGGCCACCACACTTGCTGTCTCCTGCACCTCAAAAATAATAAGACTGCCCCCAAAATAAGGCCAAGTGCTTATTTCGGGGGTCAAAAGAAAATAATACCATGTCTTATTTTCAGGGGAAAATTGTATAAGTTAAATGGAACTGAATGTTGGCACCATCCAAACTCAATTGGCAAGGTGTGTCTTTTCCCCCTAAGGACTGGTTACGAGGCCTAAGTTTAAACCCAAATGAGCATGACAGATCCATACAATAAGCAATAACTTTATTCAATGGCAGCCACATGTGACAACTCCCAATAGTAGTGTTAGCCCTTCTAATAAGGCTCCTTCACTTTATAACCAGCCTTGGAGCAAAAGACAAATATAAGTCTACTTTTATATGTAAATATATATAAGTTTAAACCTGGCATGACCATTCTCTTAAGAGGATCATCTCCCTACTTCTCTGTGTGGAAATTAGTTGCTCTTAATTTGGCTTCTTCCAATTAATATCACTTGAAGAAATATCTCTGCAGTGGATATGATTTAATCATTTGGTCATTCATAAAGTGCTGTTGATTTTAAGTTCTGCACAATTTTAAGATTCTTCATAGGACTTTCTGCAGGAATCACTCAGAGAATGATTTTTTTCTTTTCCAACATGAATGTTGTAAAACAATGAGCTTATCCAAGTGTAACCTTTGAGCTGAAAATGGTGGAAATTTGCTGCCTTCCAGTTGGGTTGGAAATGTAGCTCTCATAATTCTCACTTATAACTTGGGTTCATGGAGAAAGTTACTCAAAACATCCTTAATAAAACAGAAAGTCCATTTTGGAATGTAGAAAGGCAAAGATGCCATTCCAAGATTCTTAGGAGCTGTTGAGGTAGAATTCAATTGCAGCCCTCCCAAAGGTCACATCAGCTGAGCTGACTTCAGCATATTTGATGGATATTGGATTGGGGGAGCAGTCTGTAAAGTAGCTAATTTCAAGATAAATGAAAACAATGAGTCCATGTAAAGATCTAGTCATTAGATAATCTAGTCTTGCCTAGTCCCAGCATAAAATCCATCTGGGAGACTTTGGGCCAGTCACTCGCTCTCTCTCAGCCCAGCCCATAGGAGAGTAGTATGTAAGTTTGCCACCTTGGATTACTTATAAAAATAATAAAGGCTGGATTTTTAAAATGTAAAAATAAGCCCACAGGGCATATTGGACACCAACTGATAGTTTGCTGAGCCAGAGTCAAGATGCTGGCGTTGCAGAACCTTGGAGAGCTCCAAACAGGCCATTTTCTCCAATGAAGTTTGGCTTCAACTTGGATCATTCCTTTGGGATTAGTCCATTCTCTTCCTGGAAAAAAGAAAGACATTTTAGGATGGTCCTTTGGTTCAGAGTCTGGCATTGTATCGCTTCCTAAGCACCTCCCAACTTGTGCATTGCCTCCACTGAAGAATAGGCAGAAGATAAAGTGAAAACCTAGGGGTAAATCAATATTTATCTGGGACAGTCCAAATTACTCTTGACTCAAGAGTCTGAATTCCAGCTCAGCGTTGAAGCCCGGATTTATCATCCCTGCAAACAATCAGAAGTCAGGTCCCCTGCTATAAGGATAGGAGCCCAGCCAGTCCTTGCTCAATTTCCTGAGTTGCACAGAAGACCACCATGTTTCTGAAGATGCTAGCCAGAGTTGCTGGTGAAACATCAGGAAATCTGTTGTTTAGACCATGGTCATTAAACCTTGAAACTCATCAACTGTCAAAGCCTATACAAGTATAGTTGTTTTAAAAGTTGTCTAAAGCATGGGTGTTCCACATGTCTTTTGGTTGGTGTGTCACAGAATAGATTCTAATCCAGGTTTTTATGTTTTATGTTCCTCTTGGTTTCTAGCTGCTTGCTAAGAAAGGATTTTTCAAAATGATCATCATCAGTAATTAACACGCTTTGTTGCTAAGAAGTTCTACTCCCCCTCCCCACCTGAAAAGAACTCTTTTCCAAATGCCAGTTGTCTCACATTCCTCACAGACATACCACTTCATCACTCAGAGGTAGTATGGGGCTCCTTACACTAAACATTGGGACCTCACCAAAATGTCTACGCCTTCCACCCATGGGACTGCTTCCAGACTTAAGGCAATGGGAGCAATATTCGCATATGTGTTTCAATCACCAACCACCACTGAGCCAACAGATTGAACCAGAGTGTACCGGATTTCTCCTGCATTGCCCAATCACATAGTTTCATCATGGGTATACAGCTAGTAATTATATATATTTACTTAAAATGTTCCTACAGAATTATTGCAATATTTCACAGTTCATAAAAAATACTGCACTGGTTTCTTATAATAAATCATGTTAATTCACTTGTACATGCTATTCATTAACAGAGTTGGCTATTCAGAAAAACTGCCAATTATGAACCTTTTACCAAGAGGTGGAAATCTTGATCAATATTTCTAAATATGTACTTTGCACTCTTTAAATCATTTTAGAGGATGTACAACTGAAGTTTATATTGAGATTGAAAAGGCTTTGAATTCATGTTGTGGAATATTGGGGCACCATCTTGCCATTTGATCTCCTCATCGAGTGAATCAAGATTATCATTGGGAAATAAATAGTTCTACAGCTTCAGCTGATCCATTGATGAAATTCAGGCTAGATCCTCTAAGATCCAGTTTACGATATCTACCAAGAACATATATAGGAATAAAGAGTGGTTGAACAAAATAGAAATAAAACATAAGACAGAACAAGTCTGAACCTGGTAGCACTTTATTTGGTATCTTGTTCAGGTCAATAAGGAACCATTGATGAGTGTGTCCCGAAGATGCTTTTTGAAAAGGCAATTGGACTTTGTGTTTTTCTCTTGAAGATGTTTCATCATGACAACCATAATCCTGGATGACTGAGAATTCCAAAGACATTTAACCATTGATGAACACTCTGAATACAATGTTTCAGCTCCTTTGATATCCATTTAATCATCATGCCATTCAACCCCTACTCAACTGTAATGCTAAATTGAATGTCATGGGTTTGTTGGAATCAATATATGTTACATCTACAGCATTCCCACAAGAAGCAGGAAATGGCAAACCACTTCCGAATCCTTTCCAAGAAAACTGCAGAGATTTGGCCAGACAGTCACCAGGTGTTAAAACTGACCCAAAGGTATCAGAAGCAAAAATAAATAAATACTATATCCTAAAACAAATTATTCTGACATATAGCAGAAAATCCCATAAGCACCTCTTCCCAACCTTGGCAGCAAAGACACAATAAACAACAAATAAAATAGCAGCTTGTTGCCTTTTCATAACCGCCAGAATCAGCTGCTGAGATGGCTGCCCTTCTCTGCCTAACAGGAAAGATGGTCCAGCCTGGTGAGATGAAGTCTATGCAAACTCTGACAGGCTTAAGATAGTCAGCTCTGTCAAGAACTTAGAGGTCTCAGACACAGACGTCATTGACCAGCCTATTCAAATTCCAGGAATTCAGGAGTAAATGCCTAGTGTTCTGCAATTTGGAGGGGGGGGGGGTGAGGCAGCATTTAAGACTTCACAGGAAAAATATCATCAGTAATAGCAATCGGAAGGAAGGAAGGAAGGAAGGAAGGAAGGAAGGAAGGAAGGAAGGAAGGAAGGAAGGAAGGAAGGAAGATAGAAAGACAAGGCCTAGTTCTGAACAACTAGGAAAAGCAAATCCCATTCGATCATCTGAGCAGGGATGTCCCAGAGGTTCCTAAACCCAGGCAATCTTTGGGGCGAACCCAGGGAAGGAGACCCATCTCTGGAGACATCCTACTCTAAAAGGCTCAGCAGCAAGAAGGGAAGCAGATACATCAGGACGGAGGAGAAAAAAAGAAAACGAAGAAGGCAGATCTCCCCGTTTCAAGGAAAGCCCAGATCCTCGACTGATCCTCTCCCCCGACTGTCCCGGGGTGAGCGCGGCAGTCCACGCAGTGCGGCTACCCTTCGAAGAAAAGCCCCTCCCACGGGCTGCCCCGGACCGCCTATTCATTCCTCCCCCCCCCCCGATAAATGCCTCCCGGGCGCTCCGCACAACTTGCGCTTCTCCTTCCCTCTCGCCGAGTCGGGCGAAGAAGACTGAGCGGGGGTCCCCAGGCGGCGGGCTCCCTTTCCCTGCCCCCCGGCCCGAGGCCATGTCCACGGGCTCACTGAGCGATGCCGAAGACCTTCCCGAGGCGGAGATACTGGACTGCTCCGGCAGCCTGAAAATGGACCACTGCGGTTCGCCGTCCGCTCCCCGCCAGAGTCCCGCCGAAGGCTCGGCCTGCGAGCGGCGCTCCCCTGGCAAAGGCCGGGGCGCGGCGGCGGCGGGCAAGGCGCGTAAGAAAACGCCGGGCAAGAAGAGCCCTCCGGCGGGCCAGGAGGGCAAGCAGGTCCAGCGGAACGCGGCCAACGCCCGCGAGCGGGCTCGCATGAGAGTACTGAGCAAAGCCTTCTCCCGCCTCAAGACCACCCTGCCCTGGGTGCCGCCGGACACCAAGCTCTCCAAGCTCGACACGCTCCGCCTGGCCTCCAGCTACATCGCCCACCTGAGGCAGATCCTGGCCAGCGACAAGTACGAGAACGGCTACCTTCACCCCGTCAATTTGGTGAGTGAGCCGTTCGGGAGGCGGGAAACGCGCGGCCGGGGGTGTGTGTGCGACGGCTGAAAGGACACGCGCGCCGCGACGTTCACACCTGGCTCCGCGCCTTCCTGGCGCCTTCAGCTCCCCTTCGCTTCCCCCCACCCCTAAATTCCCTGGCCAGCAAAGTCGTCGTACTTAGCCGGGTGGGTGGCGTCTCCCGGGCTGGCGATGAAGTCGGTTTTCGAAGTGGTGCGAGGCAACTGTGTGAGCTGTGGAAAAGTCTTCGCCCGCCTGGCGCGCTCGGCGCTTCCCCGCGCGCTCAGACCACTCGGCGCTCGGTTTGTCCCGAAAAGGCGCAGGGAGCGACGGGCAGAATAATAAATATAATAATAACGCCAAAACGATAATCACTTATCGTTTAAAGGAAGCCCCCCCCCTTCTGTGGATTGCGCCACAGAACTTTTTTTCAGGCGTCCCGGCCGCTTCGTACTAATAACTGAGGGGAGCCGTCCGATCCTTCGCTCACTAAGTCCACTAATTGATTAAGGGTGGTGGTGGGAATAGTCCGATTTGTCACTTGGCGAGATCTGGTTTCGGCGTGTTTTATCTGGAGGGTTGGAGATTATTACGAGTAGTACTATCGCAACCACTAACGACTGCGACTGTTAACGTTATTTAAATCGCCATCCAAAACCGCTTTTCCGAAACGCCGAATAACAACAACGGAGTTTAAACGAAAAGAGGTGCCTTCCCCCTTGCCTCCTTTCTCACGCCCGTCGTCAGGATCCTTCCACCACCACCCCTCTTTAAATTATGGGCTTTTCGGGAGTCGAAGGGTTATGTGTGGACCGTACACCTTCAGATTTACAACCAACTTCTCGACTTCCGTCACGAAAGGAGCCACAATCCGTTTGTAGGTCACGAAGGAGGAAGAAAGAAGACGGGGTGGGCCTGATAGGAAGTGGCTTCGAATACTTACTTATAAGCTTCTCCATTTATATATATGTCGATTCCGATATTTGGAGATTCCCGTTATTTATAGCAACAGAATTGATCATAAAGAGGGAAACTTTTAGCCCCAGTTTATGGCTGAAACGAAGGCAAGAGTTTCTAAAGGGAGGAACTCGCTTTAAAAAAAAAACTTCCATTCTGGATTTTATCGATTGAACCTTCCTTATTGGAAGGGAATGTGGCAGGGGGGCATTACATTCCTTCTCTGTGTTTTTTTTAATTTATCTGATTGATAGTTTACTTTTATTGTGGTCCTATATGTAAAACAATTATTTTCATACTCGTATTAATGGTTAATTAGTTCGTAATAAAGGGATGAGGCTTTATTTATTACTCTGGTTAGCAACAGTAAACATATAAAAAAGTTACTCAAAGCGAAACAAACCCAGAACCTCAAACTATTTTGACTGATGGATTTGGGAGAAGGGATGAGACATGGTTGACCTTGTTAGTTTTGCTGATATCATTATTGCATGCATACGTTTACTTCATTTTTAAAAGACATTTAGATTAGTTACTACAATAGCATGACAATGATGAATAATTTCCCACCACCACAATACAGATAATCTACACAGATTTTATTTTGCTAGCAATTTTGCATTCATGACATTTAAAAAACAAGGTGATTTGTGGCTATTGTCTTTGCCCATAAGAAACAGATAGGACTGTAATTTTACAGTTCTAGCATTATATTTTCCTTATGAGGTTTCTGACCTCAACAGAACTTTGGCAGCTGCAAACCAAAGGATACAGTCAAGAAGAAACCCCCATCTCCAACTTTAAAATGCTTTTAGAGGAGATAGTACTCTTATCTTTTTCAAAACAAAGCAAAAGTGAAGTGGGAGCCGTGCCTTGACATTACCCAGTCAAGAATAGACAGGGGCTTAAAAAAAAGATGCCTGCCCCAATATGCTTTTTTGGGTTGCATTCATTATATATCTATTTGAGAGAAATATCATTTCTATCAAATATAACAAATGTTGGTATTTAGGATCAATAAAGCACGACCTTTCGCTCTAAACAAGATTTCAGAGAGTTATGAGAAACTTAAAGAGTAAAAAAAACATATTTATGGTGCAAAACATGACTGCAGCTGCATGGGGCAATACGGTGGAGCCATCTTAAGAACCTAGTTACACTCAGTAGCTTGTGTAGCTACTTCTTCCTATTGTTTGGAAAGAACACCTGGGTTATCTATGTAAGACTTTGTTTATTACAGTTCAAGAACTGCACCATTTAAAATACACTGATCTCTCTTTCTCTCTCTTCCTTTCTTCTTCCTTTCTTTTTCTTTCTCGCCTTTGCCCCCACCCCTTTTTGCTCCTTGGCTGCAGACATGGCCTTTTATGATTGCTGGCAAACCAGAGAATGAGCTGAAAGAAGCAGTAAACACAACTCGGTTGTGTGGCCCTACTGCCTCCTGACCCAGGATTTTTGAGCATAAGAAAAGCACTCTTCTCTGTGGATGAATGCAATTGTGCATTGTGTATACGAACGGGTGGAGGAAGCATTTCAAGGAGACAACAAACTGTTTTCTCATGGAACAAACAAATCCTAAAACTGAAAAGAAGACCAAATGTACTATGCCAAAGGAAAGTGAAACAATCACAAAGAACATATATTTAACTTTATTAACTTGTATATATATATATATATATAAACATATATATATTTTGAATATCCTGCAGCAACACCTTGCTGGTCCAAGTGCTGTTCTCTGGATCCAACTAAAATTTGCAACTTTCTATCTTTGTGTACTCCACTTTGTGAAAGACGGCGATTCCTAGAATCAATTATTCTGAACTCACATCTCTAAAAAGAATACACATTAAAGATATTCTATGAATATATTTTCTTCAAACAAATTTTGCTATAATTTGTTTAATTTTTTTAAAAAAATATCCTCAACGGGAAAACGAAAATAGCGCACTGTGGTATGTGGGGTTTTTCTTCCATTTGTTTCCAAAGAAAAGAGAAAGAGAGAGGATTACTATTTATTTTATTTTGGCTGAGGAGATTTTACAAATCTTAAAGTGACACAATCCAAAAACCATTTGACCTCAGATTATGAAATGTTTACTTTCCTAATTAAGAAGAGGTAGACCGTATCCTTTGGGGGGAGGTTTAGATGGCTAGAAAAACAGCATGTAATGGCTGTCTCACTCAAGAAGGAAGGAACCTGTTTGTCACATTTCCAATAATTTAACTTAAGAATTAGGGAGATTGTGAAATTAGCAACAAAGTTTAATGCAAAATTTGTAGCTCAAACCATACATTTGTATTATCATTACTATTCATGTCTTAATTTAGAATGGGTTGTTTGCAAAGCTGATAAGGATGGAAAACAGACAGTTATTATCTTTGCATACCAAGCCATCTAAGTTTTATAGAATTTTTTACAAGTCATGCAAATGAAGTGTTACCATGGAATGTGTCTTTTCTAAACATTTCTAATGTAAGGCTGAAAACAGAAAAATGCTCATTGAAGGTAGGTACAATTTCTTTGAATAGAATAAATCTGAAGCAGGGTGCTTGAAGGATTAAAGTGATTTGATTTATACTTGGAAATAAATCCCAGGTAAGTTCAGAAGGTTTTCCTGTTAACCTCATTTTTTCCAAGGGATTTATATGATGACCCTAAATAACTTTTTGGAAATTAGCATCAGCTCTAAATTATACATTCCTAAATAACAGACACAACATGAGAAAAAATACTTCCAGATTACATCCCAGCATATTTGTTTTTAGTTAAGCGACTTGAAGATCTGCTGTATATAGTTTGGGTTTTTTCGTTAAAAATGGTAGAAAGGAATTATTTGAAAAGTATCAAGCAGGTCAAACATTTTTTTTCTGAATGTCACAAGGATGCAGTTAATAATTTAAATTATATATGAATTAGAGTAAATGTAAAAAGCATTTTTACCATAAAATATTTGAACTTTTGCTTTGTTCTGCCATTCAGACTGTGTCATCCATAACCTTTCAAATAAACCAAACAAAGCAAAAGCTGAAATATTTTGCTTTAAGATTTTTTCATTCTTGTTTGCATATCTCTAATACAGTGATAGAGGGATAGGCAGACCCAAGCTACCAACAGCAATGTTGGGGGCAATTACTTGTTTGAGTCGGACAGCTATAGAAATCGAATAAATATATAAAGTTAATTAATGCTTTCATAAAGAAAGGCAACACATTATCTTCAATATCCTATGCTTATTAAGAAACTTGGTAACTCAAAATACTCTTTAAATGATATCACCTTTATCTTCAATATCAAGTAAACCTTTATATATCCAGAAATGAATCAGAATCGAGCTGGAAGGGATCTTGGAGGTCTTCTAGTCCAGGCCCCTGCTCAAGCAGGAGATCCTATACTATTTCAGACAAGTAACTGTCCAATCTCTGCTTAAAAACCTCCAATGATGAAGAAGCACCCACAATGTCTGAAGGCAAGCTTTTTCCACTGGTTAATGTCCTCACTGTTAGGAAATTTCTCCTTAATTCCAGGTTGCTTCTCTCCTTGATTAATTTTCATCCATTGTTTCTTGTCCTGCCCACTGGTGTTTTGGAAAATAAATTGATCCGCTCCTCTTTGTGGAAGCCTCTCAAATACTGGAATACTGCTATCATGCCACCCCCTCATCCTTCTTTTCTTTAGATTAGCCATACCCAGTTCCTACAACCATTCTTTATATGTTTTAGTTTCTGGATCTTTAAAGTACTAATACTTCACATGATTTTGATTCTATGCCTTTGTTTATACAACCAAGGATTGTATTAACTTTTTGGGGTGCTGCCACACACTGCTGACTCATGTTTAAGTGGTCATCCACTAGGACTGCAAGGTCCTTCTCACAGTTACTGTTTTGGGGTCAGGTTTCCCCGTAATCTGTACTTGTACCTTTGTTTTTTTCTGACCAGGTGTAAAACCTTACTTTTCTCCACATTAAATTTCATTTTGTTGGCTAGGGCTCATTGTTCAAGTCTGTCAAGATCCTTTTGGATCCTGAGCTTGTCTTCTGTGGTATTAACTATTCTTGCCAGCTTAGTGTCATTGCAAATTTGATGAGTTCTTCTATTCCCTCATCTAAGTCATTTATGATCACATGGAAGTGTTCTGGGCCTAAGACAGAATCTTGTGGTACCCCACTGTAGCTGTAGTACCATTAGGGACTATTTGTTGAGTACAGTTTGTCAGCCAGTTACAAATCCATCTGGGGATGATGGATTCCACATTTTTCTATCTTACCAAGAAGTAGGTTGTGGTCTACTTTGTCAAATCCCTTACTGAAGTCTAAATATACCATGTACTCAGCATTTTGTTAGTTACTTGTCAAACAATGAAATAAGATTGGTTTGGCATGATCTGTTTTTAACAAACCCATGTTGGCTACTAGTTATAACTTTTATTTGTTTCTAGATGTTCACAGATTATTTTTTTGATTATTTTTTCCAGTATCTTTCTAGGTATTGATGTTAGGCTGATTAGCCTGTAGTTTCCGGGGTCTATCTCCCCCCCCTTTTTTTTTGAAGATGGGAACCATATCAGCTCTTTTCCAGTTCTCTGGTAGTTCCCTGGTGGTCCAAGATTTTTTAAAGATATATCATACAATGATTACAATGAGATAACACCTACCAGCTCCTTCAGAACTCTGAGATGTAATCCATCAGATCCCAGTGATTTATATCCATCAAGGTCAGACAGGTGTTGTCTTACCATTTTCTTGCTTATTTTAATTTTTATTTCTAGCCTGTATCTTGCAAATATGATTTCTTGGTAAATCAGAATACTCTTTAGATGAAACTACCTTTATATTTAACTGGTTTAACCAAGCAGTCAAGACAAGATGATTTCTTTGTAGGACACACATTCAACTTTTACCTCAGGTCTACTCTACATCTTTTAAACTGAAGGACAGGGAAGTCCACACTTCTGTTTTACTAAAAAGAACGTATTGTCTTTGTTAACCATCTGATTTGGGCTGGCTGGGCTATGTTGACAATCTTTACAGCCACATGTGCATGCATCCGTACAAACCATGGGACATTACAAACTCATGGTAACCCACTACCAACCCTTCTCTCTCCAATTTCTGGATTGCTGAAGTCTATAAGGAGAACATCTGGTGCCTTTGCATTCTGTCTTAGTGGTTTCTCAACTTGTCATCTGCTAGAATGCTGAATAAAATTATAAGGTATGCCATATTTCCAAATATTTTTTATCAACGGATGGTGCAAGGCTGTATGTATGTATGTATGTATGTATGTATGTATGTATGTATGTATGTATGTATGTATTTATTTATTTATTTATTTATTTATTTATTTATGAGATTTATATTGCTGCCTATTCACACATGGTGACTCAAGGCAGCTTACAAAAATATAAAAACATTATATAAAAAACAAACTAATAAAAGAATCATAAATAATAAAATATGCCCCCCCGCCCTGGTGATAACATATCATATGAGCCATTTAATGGGTCCATCCTGCTCCCCATTCCCCAGGCCCTCTGTATACATTTTATATTGCTATTGCTATTGCTATTATATAGTATTATGGAAGCACTTGTTATGCATGTACATTATACTTTTGCATAGGATAGGATAATCTTTAACGGCTCATCCCTTTTGGATAACAACTTGCCTGGAATTTATTATTAATCATCAAACAATAATTTATATTACTGGAAGATAAAAGAATATTTTCAAAGAAGTTCCTTTCTTTAGTGTGGGGTACCTAACTTTAAAAACAGCCTTGTTGCAAAGATAATTACCCTTTTCATCAAACTCCCAGAGCCTCCCAATAGGTAAGACCCAGGGGAGTATGTTAAGGAACATTAAAAAATACTGATAGAATAATTTGGATGGGACGATCCTCTTGCCTTGTACAGTCTCATGGTGCCCTGGCTTTAATTTAAACATCATTCTTTCTATTGATCTGATCTGTTACTCTCTGAGAGATTACGCGAAGAGATAAACAGAAGTGCTGGGCTCTTTCCTCTGAGGCAGCTCAGTCCAGAGGCAGCTGATGCGCCAGATCCCAGAGAACTGTTTAACGTTTCAAGGTTATGACCGCACTGTTTACAAAATGTCTTCAGTTATTTATACTGTTATTCCCAGCAGAGGAGCTTTAAATTTCCACAGTTTCGTTCATATATGTGTAATATTGTTTAATTTGATACCTAGATTCCTTTTGGGAACAGTAACATTCCCATGGGGGAAAGTTTCACTAAACTCAAACCTAACCTTTTGCAAAATTTGCAAAAAAAAACACCACAAAAACCTCTAACTAAAAGGTATATAAAGAAGTAGAAGGAACACGGCATCGGGAAGATGTGATTAAGACCCCTTATCCAAGATGTAACTGTCTTGCATAAGCTTAAAAATCATGTTTATTGTAGAAGTTTTAATGGACCATCTTATCACATGCATGAAATAGTTTTATTAATGGCATGATATAAAGATAGCTTAAGACAGGCGACAGTTGACAAATTTTCCAGATTTTTGTTTACAAAACTCCAGGCAACACACAATACATCTATTGGGATATTGTGCAAATCTCACATATATATCAGACACAAGAAAATAAATATTTTTCCTATTAGCATGAGTGTGTGATCCACAAGAGTACTAATTTCTGAATAGCAGGCTGAATTAAAAAAAAGTATACATATAAAGGCAGATAATGAATGCTCTTTTGCAATAAGCTAGAAATCCCCAGGATTTTTCTGCAACCAAATTTCACAGACACAGATTTGATTGTTAATTTATCTGTGACATCATCCCATCAGAATTAATTAGGTTCCAATATCCATGCTTCATAATTATAAGGGGTATTGTGGCTTGGTATATTAAGATAATTATCTAAATTATTCTTACATAGATTATGACTGTAAAATGTATATAAGAAACATACATCTTAAAACAACATTAATATACACTTGGTTTTAATTAACCAAAAATAATTTCAGAATCCTCTTATAATATTAAAATAATTAAGCATACTCACTTCACCTCAATGAGTAAGTAGTTTTTTCAGGAGAGAGCTGCCATTAGGTTTTTATGGCAAACGGCTAGCACCAGATTCCAAAATATGGCTAGAATCAGGTCAAGAATGTGGGCAGATTCAACATAATCGAATGTGCACCAAATAATTAAATGCAGTATCAATAACTCTCCGTGTATTTTGTATTTTTTTGTCTGTCACATTATTAATATTCAGCAGCATTTTAACTGAATTTAACTAGATTATATTAACTAGAATATATCTCCCTCTTTATGTATTTAATGATTCTCCTTCCAGCTTGTTAAAAATAATTCAGCATCATCCCAATTAAACTGAATTTAAACCAAAATAATTAAAACTCTTCCTATATTTACTTCTCCAATTTTGTTAACACTACAGCTCAGCAGCTACTTTTGGAGAATCCCTGAGGCCCATTTGGTTCTGGGTGAGCCATATGGGACCTAACCTAAGGCTTCAGTCGTCATCCCCTATATTTTATACGTATAAAGAGGCAGAATAAGACAGCATTAAAGACTGCCAAGAGGTAATTAGTTTATCTGAAGTATGTGCAAGATGTATGTTAAAGACGCAGTGTCATTCTTTCCCCATCTTCAATTAAATTTAAACAAAGAATTGCATAGGCCCCACATTCATTTATATAAGGTACATGACATTTCATCTGTATAAAATCTGCAACATGAAGATATTTAGTCTTAAATTTTAAAAAAATGTACTGAGGCATCTCTCTGCAGTCTTAGGGCCTAATTACTCGGTTAATGCCATTTTAATCTATTATGTTGTAAATAATAACAACCCTGGACCTTACTAGAATTGGGACCAAGGCATATTGGAAGAGAATTAACCTAAAGTATCTTTACTGTTACCCAAACCTTTTGTGTCAGGAAGGAGGCTCTTGTAAATAACATATGTAATTTGATTCTTAGAATTCTGGCCTGAGAAATGTTTGTCTCTCGCTTATGTTTATATGATGTTCTCTAAATATGCTAAATATGCTCTAAATAAGGTAAGACAAGAGACAACAAATTTATAGCAAAGGACAGTTGTACACATTTCTGATTTTTTTCCTTTAATACTAATTGGCTGCTGCCTGCAATATAATATAATACAATATAATAAATCTAGCCCTCTCTCTAGTTTTGCCACTATAAAAAATGTTTTTTTTTAAAAAAAATTAGGCAATGAATTAAGAAATATACATTGAATAAACAAATGTGTAGAAAGCCTATTCAAATTTTGGGGAAGACAAGAACTATGATTGAATTAATCATTGGAATGGACTATCTTTTTTATATCAAATAAAGCAAAAGGCTGGTCTTCTTATTGGTTAGGTTTGAACCCATCTAACATTGTGCTGAGTTGCTCTAAAGCAGTGTTTTTCATATGTGGCAAGTTTAAGATATGTAGAAATCAACTTTAAGAATTCCCTGAAACAGTTGGGGAATTCTTGTAGTAGAAATCCCCAAATCTTAAAGTTACCAAGTTTGAAAAAACCCTGACCAAAATGAAATAATATTCAGAGCTTAATCGTTGAGTGATATATGAATACCTCTTCAACAAAGTTGATACCCAGTTCAGATGTGTGGGTATGTATGATTTTATTGACCTAAAAGACATCTACAGGGTTGGTTCAAGGCATTTCATTCCTATGGCTAAGAAGCAAACAGTACACAGTATTAGAATTTCATATTTTAAGGGCACTGATGCCTCTCCTATAACCTGACAATACAAGAGCATAACAATGAATGAATAATTATCCCTTTGCTGTCTTTTTGTGATGTCTAAACTTCTGATGCTTGTTATCCTTAAAAAAAGGACTGTCCCTCGAGAACTATAATTCTTAGCAAAGTTAGCAAAGTGCTCATATGTTTCCTCTTCAGGATTACTTACTCTGAATCATACATACATACGTATATGTATGTGTATATAAATTGGAATATTTTATGTTCTAGATTCTGAGAATAACATACATTTATCCATGGCTAGTATTTCACCTGAAGTAAATCAAACAAACCTAAATAAAAAAGTTCCCGAGTCTACAGAATTGTCCATTTTCTATACCATACCTATGGAATTCTGCTGAATCCAAGAATTTCTTTTAATTTCTTTCCTGTTAGTGTCTTATCTATTCTATTCTCATCTCTTCTGAAAGTATCATGACTCTGCCCATGTTTAAAGTACCTGAAGCTTAAGGTACATGAATATATGGCCATTCTTTGTAATACAGTCTCAGGAGATGCACCCAGCATGTTATCAGCTTGTGGCTCTATCAACTCCCTGTGGGAGAGCTTCATTGATTGTTACTAAAAGGGCTAATACAACATGAACATACCTTAAAGATGTTTCACTGAGTGACTAATGAACTTCACAGAATTTTCTGTGTTAAGTAGAACAAAATTGGAAATTAGAATTCTGGGAGTTGAAGTCTACACATCTTAAAGTTGCCAAATTAGAACAACCTGACTTGTCAGGGAGAGTAGAAAAATAGGAGTTTGGTTTGAGCTCCAGTGTGAATATTTAAGAACCAGTTCTCGTGAATTGGGTCAAATCAGTGGAATAATATATCTGACTGAATGGCCACCTGGCCGTGGACTCCCTCCAAGTGTCTTTTAGGAAAGCCCTCCTTAACAGGCTTGCTTAGCACCTAGTTTATTATCTTTTTAGTGCCAATTAAGCAGAGATATTTTTATTCCCTGGAAATCATTACTCTTTATATGGTATGTATTTTAAAATACTATATTTTAAGAGATACTGGCTCAAAAACTTTAAAAAAAAATCTCTGAACCTGATGAAATGGAATGGTGTGCATCCTATTACTTGAAAATTCATTAATAAAAGACTAATAAGAATGTCACCTTCTGTATTAGTACATTAGCCCTAATTTTCTTTGTACCCAATAAGCCCTGCAACAGCTGGCAGAATGGCTCTAACAGCCATGATGAGAAGAATATTGCTTGGATGCTACCATAATCAGAGGCACAGGCCTTCAAATAAAAAAACATCAACCCATGGCTTGCATTTGTCACCAACTGATCTCTCCCTTCTTTCATTGCATCTCATTATGGTTGAGATAATTTAAGAGTTCATTTTGTGAACAGAGTATTAGAGATCAATACCTATCCCCCAATACATCAAAAAGTGCCTATAGCATTCTATTACTCTTTGCGCCTCCTTTTATCTGCTTTATAACTGATCCCAAAAGACTCCCCATCTATCTGCACACAAATACATAAACACCACACTCATACATGGCACTAAATCATGAGCTTTCCTTGGTTCTAGCTTAACACACTGCAGGAACCTAGCCTCTGATATGATAAGCCACAATATTTAATTCAATAGTTTAGTTTAATACCATAATAGTAGCCAGTGTTGCTTTATAGAAATTTACGTTGATTAAGCAAATTGTGTTTGTCTTGATGTAGGTGTCTTCATACAAAAAAATGAACGCTATAAAAATGGCTCTCAAACACATTTTAAACATTAGAAATTGTTGAGAATATTCATAGTTTGGGTTGTAGGTTTGAGCAGAGGTCTGTTCTCTGAGCTTCCTGTTTAGCTCCCAGACTTTTCATTACCAAACTTCAGCAGGGTTTTGGGTGAAGTATCTTATTTGTTTATATAGAGACACTTCACCCCAAAATCCCGCTGAAGATGTTACCTGGTTTGATAATGAAATGCCCGGGAGCTAAACAGTAAAGTTGGAGAATAGACCTCTGCCAAAACATTTTAAACTTCCTTTCAACATTGCTATCTTGTAGAAAGCATGCCTTTTCCTTGGCAGCCCCTACTCCATGGAACATCCTTCTAACACCACCACCCCCCCCATAAAAAAAATTGTCAGGCCTCTACCATCCTCAACATCCATAAAGTGTTGAAGATCTGACTTCACCAGGCGCTCTGATAAGATGAAGTGATTGCACAAAGGAAGCTTAATTTACACCAGATTTTTGTTTTTATGTAGTTGATTTTAACACTTTTAATATGGTTCTTGTGTTATTTTAATTTTTAATTTAGAGCTGCCCAGAATTTGTTGTAAGATGGGTGGCTATATAAATGTTTTAAATTAATAAACTTTGAGTACACAGCAAGATCTTTATGTTAGAATTTTCCTCCAAGTCCCAATCAGTCCTATCTAACAGTTAGTGATAAGGGCTAGCTACTAAGAGTTGCAATCTAATAATTCCAGAAGCGTGTGCATTGTCTCTCCATGTTCACTGGCTAGGATTTTGATAGTCGAAATTCAATAAGATAGAAGTAGAAGTCACAGTATTACAATCTTTATAGCTATAGCTGAAATGGAGTAGGAAACTGGACTTTCAATTTATTGGGGGTTGGCCGGTGAGATGGAAGCAGAGGAGGGGGGAATTAAAAGGCAGGCAGAATGATGGATGGGTTGGGAAAATTGTCTGGTAGTGTTTGTTTCAAACTTTTGGCAAGAGTATACTTTCCCCCAAAGTCTCTTGCATAGAAGAAAAAGTAGAAAAAAAGAAAGAGGGGAAAGACAACTTATCTAATTTTGGGATAGGCTTTACCATCCTCTCCCAAGAGTATACAACTTCAACAGAAAAATAATTTTCCCTCTCTGCTTTAGGGTCAGGCTACAGTAGGGCACAAGAAAGAAAACATGCAAGTTCTAAAGGGCATCAGAAGCATTTCAAATCACGTGGCTGACCTGCAGAAATCCTTGTAAATTTCACAGCTGAAACAGGAAGCCAGTCTTCACCCTTTAAAGGCTTGTTTGTCTAACAACTGCCGAGTTAGAAATGAAGCAACATGCAAACATTACTACTAATTATACTTTTTCCACAGAGACATTTAAGAGACACAATTTTATCTGCAGAAACTCCACCGACAAATGCAACAAAGCTTTTTTCATATGAATTGTATATAGTTTTCTTTTTATACTCACTGCTATAATTGAATATTTACCAGAATATCTAAAAGGAATTTTCTTTTATGAAAAAGATGTGGTTGTATTGCTAATATCTCTGTCTTAAAAGGAAGCCAGAGGTCACCTTTGTTAAATTTGTTTTATATATGTGTGTGTGTGTGTATAAAATCACTTTTAATATGTTTTGCCATTCCTTTTCCTTTTATGTTAGTATTTCAATATATGATATCAAAACCTAATAGAGGTATTATAAATAAAAATGCAAAAAAATATTCTAACTTGTTTGGGGAAAAATTCAAAAGTAAATTGTACCAACTTTAGGATCTATAGTATGTGGTGTCTTATATCCAAGAATTTAAAAAGATAAACATTTAAACATTTCCTCAATTTTTTTCTTTTTATATGCCACAGGGTGGCACTCATGCTTTGTATATTTTTCTACCACATAAACAAACAAACAAACCTATGGAGGGAAATTAAAATTGGTTTTCTCAAATATTGTATTTTATAAATTTATACACACACGTTTTCAATCAGATCTCCAATCATATTAGGTAGAAAATGCTTGCTTTTTTAGAATGAAAAACTAGTCTCCAGATACTCTATTTAGTACAATGCAATCCACAATACACTTTAATAAATGCATCAGTTTTACGTTCTCGTCATAATTAAAATCCATGAGGGACAACTAAACTCTCATCTAGCATTAGGTTACTGGTTTTTTCTTGGTTTAGCTGGTGCTATGTTCTGAAACAAAATTATTATGAACAGATGTAAAAAAAATAAATCACTTTTTGAAAACTTTTAAGTACCCATATCCATGTTCTTAGAAAGTAATGTTTCTAGATGAGGCAGTTACAGTTCTCCATACAGAGAACATTTGGAGGAAAGTAAATATTCAAATGACAATATCTGCTGCTTGCAAATCATGTTTCATGGATAACTCCTAATGCTGACACTGTCCAGTTTCTTTAAGATATCGATATTATTATCATAATTATTAATGAAATGAGGAAGGAAGGAAAAAGAAAAGAGAAATATTACTCCCTATTTCCAGAAGGGGAATAGTATATTAAATACTTGGATAAGTGCTAGACGACAGACAGCATACCTAAAACTCTGAATTCTGCTGTCATCTAGCGACAGCCAGTTGTTACATTACTATTAGCCTTTAGCCTTCTGAAGAAATCAGCCGGAAAGCCCCGAGGGCGAGAGGGGGGGAGAGAACGCGATTGCTCTTCTCTGGCCACGCCCTCCCCGTCCCGATTTGCATTGGAAGCTTTCGGACACTCGAAGAAAGTAAGCCGGATCGAACAAACTATAGAAGCGACCTTAAACCGGAAGGACCGTGCACGCGGAGAACATCCGGTTGCCGCTCTAGGCAGCGGAGATGGGGGCGCCGTCTATGGTGTTCGCGCGCTTTGTGATGTTTTATTGTGTCGCGGAGATTCGGCGGCCTGGAAACCCGGAACCGTCAGGAGACGCGGCGGCGGCAGCGGCAGCGATTGCCGAACGTCTGTGGGTCGCCTAGCGGCCGCTTTTCTCATCGAAAGCCATTGAGGCCAGAGGAGAGGCGGAAAGGCCATCGGGGCTGTACGTCAGTAACGGTCTTCGTGCCGCGCGAACCGTTGCACGCGAGCCTACGGGGAAGCGGGGTCAGAAGTGCCGGGGTGGGTCCCCCCCTCCCTTTCCGTCTGGTATTTTGAGATGGAGGAAGAGCTGAAGGGTGGGGGGAGGGAGGAAGGTTTCTGCGCCCAGGAAGGGCCGAAGAGTTGGTTTGAGTGCAAAACCGGAGGTTGCTACGTTTCTTCTTCTCCCTCCTCCCCCTCCTCCCTCCGCATCTGCTCCAGAGCTTTCTCCCATCTTCCTTCCCGTTTCGGCTGCGGGGGGAAACGCCATAAGCCAGCCTTCCCTCAACGCCGGGTGTCCTTTTGTGGGGGGGGGGGGGAAGAAAAGAACAGCCATGCTGGCAAGGGCGATGAGGAGAGAGAGCTCTCTAGCCCAAGAAATCTGGACGCTTAACGGGGTTGGGAATGGCTGCCTTATTCGTCCTCTCTGGGAAACAGCCAGCAGGAGGAGGAGGAAACAGCGTCCTCCGCAGGCACTTCTCCGTTCCCTGGCAACCTCAGTGACTCACGTTCATAAAAAGTAAATAAGCTGAAGAAGGAAGGCCCTCCTCTTTCTCAGGGCTCCGCTCTGTGACCTCTCCTGGAGGCAGAAAGTGAAATGGATCCGCGCAGAGATCCACTTCGGTTCTTCATAGTGTTGCCTGTACAGAAGCCCAGATTTATATCTTGTTACTTGTGGGGTGGGGGGAGGTGTTCCATAATGCTATGCATCCTATTTCTACCGGAAGCTTTTTAAAAATAACGCCCTTAAATAGAGCCTGGGTATAGCTATCCTCGTTGCAGTAACTTCTCTAGACGGCTGTCTGTTGTAATGTGACATGCAGGAGTTCTTCTAAAGAAACTCCAGTTTATAGAAAGTGCAGCTGTTAGGTAACCAGGCTTGATAGAAACCATCTTATCGTTTAAGCGGCTACATTTATTCTATACCAACAAAATCTTCAATAGTTAGTATTTCTTGCTTTCATAATTTTCCTCCCTTTTGAGTCCTTTTGCCATTTGAAGATACATGAATGGTAATCTGAGACAGCCTTTTTGGCTGAGAAACCAGATATTTGTTGCATTTTGAATTTTTTTCCTGTTTGCTGCACCATTTCAGAAGTTTGAATAGTGAATTTAAATTCCTGTTTTGTACTTTAGCCATGTTTAGTAGGTCACTGTAGCTATCTCCCTGCCCAGTTTTATTGTTTACTTGTTTTCAACTCCTTTGTTTCTGAGAAAGTATATTGAAAAGTAGATTATTAATTGCATTATAAATAATACTCAAATAATCTCTCAGAAAAGTATAATTGAAATTAAGTGCTGAAGAGCATCCCCCCCCCCATCTCAGAAAACCCACTAACAATTGAATCTGGAGTCCATAGAACAGGATGGCAAAAATAGAATGAATTAAAATGAGTTTCAGGTTGAAAAATGTTGTCATAGTCTAGAAGACACAGACCTATTTACTCCCTTTCACAAATCTAGGATTCCCTTTTTAGGAGCTCTATTTTCTTCATTATTGGGATCTCTCTTAGAATGCAAGAAACCTTTTCTCCAATCAATGTCAGTCACCTTCCCTTATATACTTTCTATTGTAAAAGAGCAAAGCTTGAGATATTCTGGAATTGAGATTTGTGCATTCAAGTTTATATCTTTCATTTAAATAACTTCTCCCTCAAATAACATTGTAAACTTAAAATAAATGCCTCTCATTAGGTGACTTGCATTTTATTCACCTTGTCTTGAACTCTTGTTATCATCTCTGTACAGCAATTAAACTGTAATGCTATATTAAAATTTAGAGCTAGATGGGGTGAATAAACAACCACATTTTGCTAGCCTTGAGCTATTGTACTATGTGGAGGAGAGTTTGCACAATTGCTTCTCTCCTGTACTTGAGTATTGGCCCTTGCAGCGATGACTATAGGACAAAACAAGTGAATTCTATTTTGCCACTATCAACCCATTTGAAACACTCCAATGGAGTGAAACAGAGTCAGTTCTTAAGCTGAAATGCATGCCACACATCAAAAGAAGGAATTGGTTCCTTTATAATATAGAAGTAATACACAAGCCTTGAAAATTATTAAAGAGTAACTCTGATGAATATTCTTAATTGGAAGATGGGGGTAATATTGTAGATGAACTTTGAGTGTATTCCAGAGCATTTAGCCCTTTGAATATTACTGGATATTATTACGTGCTTTTTCCATCCACAGTTCTGAAAGTTATAATAGCATCCTAGAGAAAAAAATCTAGAAGTATTTTTATGAATCAGTGAATGTATAATTAAGAAGAAAATTGTGTATATGTTCACACATCTGAGCTCAGGAATAAATCACTGTATTTGGTGGGAAATGAAATATTTTTAGTGGACAGCTGCTAGCTAACTTGTAGAAAGCACTTTCAGGAAATGGTATCCAGAACTTGTGTAAGTTTCCTGTATTATCCTTTCTTCCAATAAAAGATTTATATATTTTTTTCTCAGTTCCCCAGCTGCTATCTTGAACTACCAGATGTCTGTTTCTTAGTTTTGAATTTTGAAATATTTTTTTTGAGCCAAAAGACAGGTGTGAAGTGTGAGAACCATCAGTTGTTACTGAATTACCTGTTCTTAATATTGGCTAAGGGTGATACGTATTGGATTTCAAAAATTCATATAACCATTTTTCACTTCATTCTTGTTTGTAATTTAAGGTCAGCTAGTTAAGGAATAGTTAAAGATTTCCCTAATTCAGATACTTCAGACTTCATTTAGACAGATCTTAATGGCTGAAAAATAATTATCAGAAATTCAATTGAAGTAGGATAACTTTAAAGAATGCAGATTACAATGTTAATTTGTGTTCATTTTGGAATGCTTTTAGATTTTTTGATGATAATTACAGATAACTTCTTGATCAGTAAATCTCACCCATTTCTGGAAGAAGAAGATAATGCAATTCCAATTTCCATTCTTTACATGTGTATTGTTGCTATGCTGTAAATTTGGGCATGATGCTGTCCAGTATGAACAAGCTACAATTAAGTCCAAATGCAGTGGTATAATTTATGCTGTATAAAATAACAAAAATATACATTTTACACTTTCATATAATATATTTCATAATCTAAAAGATCATATTGCATAGAAAAACTGATCTTCAGAATATTTCTCTCTGCCATCATGTTCACAGGAGGCAGAAAACATTAACAATTCAGTTAGGTTTCTGTCTCTCAGATTCTTATGATATGAAAACAGTATAAATTCAGGATTGTAATTATGCTGGGAAAGTTTTTTAAGACTGGTCATGATACACCCTGAAAAAAATTGTATGAATATAAGTGTATGAAAGTGAATCTGAAGCAAACAAAACTTTTCCCCCAGAATGTTGAAAATAGATTTACGGCTAACTAATACAGAAAATGATTTATTCTGAACATTTATGTTTAGCAATGTCTGACTAAGTATAAATTGGTTTAAATTAGTTTAATACATTGTTTTCAAAAATGTATTAAAGTAATTAATGAAAGGAAAAGTACTAGTGAAGCAATAATAATTTCAAACAATTATAATAACAAAAAGATTGAAAAAGAAAAAGCTCTGGAAAATTCAATCAATCAATAATAAATAAATAAAACAATTCCAGGGCTAACCTTGTTGTTTGAAAGTATTCTGCATACTGTATTCTGCAGATGATGGTATGCTTAACGGTTTTGGTTGGCTAAAAAATCAATCACATTAATATCTTTACATTAAATGGATATTGGTGTCCTTAGATCAAACTGTTGTAAAAAAAATTCTAATCAAATCATGTAACTTAAACGTTCACACACATACACACACACGCACCATTTGTCTATTGGGAAGATGCTGTTTTTCAAATTAGGACTTCATTTTGGGAGTTAAAACATACTGTTATACGTTTTGATATCTGTTTAATGTATCTTACCCTCAGGATGTGATCTTTCATGGTATGGTGCTGGCAATCTGTGTTTTAAATCACCCCAATGGATGCAGAGAGTGATGTTGCATTGGATATTTTAATTACAAATGTGGTCTGTGTCTTCCGAACAAGATGTCATTTAAATTTGCGAAAGATTGCTTTGGAGGGAGCAAATGTGATATACAAGCGTGACGTTGGGGTAAGTAACATTTTAATTTTAGAATATTGGAAACTCTAAACAGTTCTATATAACAAAACATTTTAGATAATTTATTTGGTAATATGGATGAATGTTTTTTACAGTGTGCCAGTAGTAAAGACATGAATTGTAAAAGGGTTTCCTAAAGACATGCTAAGTGTCCAAAATTCAATGGTCAGGCACTCGGGTCTTTCATTTAGATTGAGTTAGTTTATCGTGATATGGGTTCTCAGATTTTAATTGTTGCATTGCATGCATAGTAAGCGTACAAAAATGATTATGTAACATTTCAAGCTCAAAAGCCAGTCTTACCAAAAGTGTTCCAACAGCCATAATCAGAAGAGTATTAGAATACTTTTATAAGCTGGGATGGTGGTTTTTAATTCAATCAGCAGTATATTAAACTTGAGCAAACTTGTTTCAGATTTGAGCTGTTTTGTACACTTTTGTATATATAGTAAAAACAGCACCATTAGTGGGAGCTTTCTGAAAAGCTAATAGATGCATTTATTCAAACCTTGAAATGGTCTTGCTGCTTTTCTAGTTGAAACAGATGTTGATTTTAATATTATGAAATGTGTTTTTTAACTTTTTAATTGTGTTGCTGTTTTAAAGTGAGCAGCTGAAAAACGAATTGTCAGCATGGGGAAAAGAACAGGGATTTGAACCATGATTTGTTTATATTGGCCTCAGAATTGAATTTCTGAAATATAGTCATTTCTGCAGTTTAAAAAATTCAGGTTGATGAATATTAGACATTTATATATCTGATACTTTGTTCACATGAGTTGCTTATATAATTAGAATTCTGTCCACAAGTAACCCATAATGTGTAACTTGTTTGCAAATAAATATTGTTTTGTTGGTAAAACATCATGCCTGAACAACTATAGTAATAAGAATTAATTGCAGGAGATTCCAGGGCTGAAACAATTTTAATTAAAATACTTAGAGAAAGGAAGAAAATGTTTTATTATGTTCATGTTCAGACTTTTCTTGGTTTTTACTGTGGTATAGTACTGCCTATCCAAAGTTGAAAATAAAGATAACACTTTATCATAGACTTCCTTAGCCTAGTATCCTTTTGATGCATTAGATTTCAGCAGTTATCTTCTTGTCAGCTGTAATGTAAAATAAATACTTAAAATCTTGCTTTTTTATTGGAGTTAATTGCTTCAAAAACAACAAAATTATGTGCTAGGTAGAAACATTTTAGTTTCTCCCCCAGTATAGAGTACCGTATTTTTCAGACTATAAGATGCACCGGTATATAAGACACACCAAGATTTCGAAGAGGTAAGTAAGAAAAAAAGGTTTTTGTCCTCCCTGGCCCTCGGGAGCACTCTGCAGGCTTCAGCAGGACTGTGGGAAGGCAGAAATGCCCTGTTTTTTTGAGAAAAATGGGTGGAAAAATGGGCTGTTTTTCGCAAAAATTGAGGCGTTTCTGCAAACAGCTTCAGGAGCCCAAAAATGGCTGTATGTGGTGTATAAGACGCACCAACATTTTCACACTTTTTTTGGGGGGGGGAGGTGTGTCTTATACTCCAAAAAATACGGTACTTCAGAAGTGAAGAAACCTCTAATTGAATATTTCTAAATGATAGCGTTTAGATCTTTTTTTAGGTTTTTCAACTTATTTTTCCCTGATTGATTTCAGAAAGTATTAATGAAGCTTAGGAAACCCAGGATTACAGCAACAATTTGGTCCTCAGGGAAAGTAATTTGCACAGGAGCTACAAGGTATACTTAATTTATATTTTATTGCTTTTTAATGAAATCATTTATGAATTAGTAATGCTTAATTGCATAATCCCTTAACTGGTTGTTTGTTTGTTTTGAACTTTAGTGAAGAAGAAGCAAAATTTGGTGCCAGACGACTAGCCCGTAGTCTGCAGAAACTAGGTTTTCAGGTAATTTTCTAGTGAAATAAATATATTTTGATTTATTAGTCAATTGTAATACCTCTCTTCTTGTTCTCATTCAGAGATTTTTGTTATTGGTTCAGTTTCTAGAAAGTTAGCTGACTATACTCAATGACTGAACAGATTTCATTAATCTGCTCACTAGCAATTAAAACCCTTTTCCTCTCTGATGAATCCTTTGTGTTGCAGGCAAAACACCACAAAACAAAATGGGTCAAAAAACAGTTTTTTCCTTCTTTTCATCAATTTCTTTGAAAAGAAAAGTTTCTCTCATTAGCTGAGTCATTGCAAAAATGCTTAGATCCTTTACTATAAAAAGAAACCAGGTTCTTTTGTAAGGAACAATGCAAAAAGAATTGAAGGAACATCACGGCTCTACACGCATTCCCTGCAAAAACTCAGTGCTAACAGCAAGTCTTCTCCCACCTCTATGTTCCCTGTCTGTGTTCATTTTGTCTCTGTTGGTTTGTATGTTATTACTTGACTAAATGTCTATAGAGCCTGCATCCTGAGCACACTCTTGTACTGCAGTGAGTCTTGGACCCTTTATGCATGGCAGGAGAGAAAGTTGAACACCTTTCATGTGTGCTGTCTCCGACATATTCTTGGCATCACCTGGCATGACAAAGTTCCAAATAGCGCAGTCCTGGAATGTGCTGGAATCTCTAGCATGTATACACTATTGAAACAGCAATGTCTACGCTGGCTTGGGCATGTCATGAGAATGGCTGATGGTCGGATTCCGAAATATCTCCTGTATGGAGAATTAGTGCAGGGAAAGCGCCCCAGAGAGAGACCACAGCTGCAATATAAGGATATCTCCAAGAGGGATCTAAAGGCTGTGGGAATGGACATTAACAGTTGGGAAACCTTGACCTCTGATCGTTCAGCTTGGAGGCTAAAGGTGCAGCATGGCCTGCCCTCAGTGTGGAAGGGATTGCCACTCCCGAATTGGACTTTTTAGCCACACCAGATGCTGCCACTCCTCTTTCCAGAGCACAATACCAAAGTCTTTTGAGATTGAAGGATGCCAATGGATATGTCAATAATAAAATGTTTTCTCAGCTACCAATTCTGACTTTACCAATTATAAATCCAAATATATATAAGTAGTTTATTAAAAGGAAAGAGGGGGTGTATACTTTATTTGCAGTAAAATAACAATATGTTCAATTTGACATTATATATAATTCAAAGGTGAAGGCCTGGCTAGTAAATAGAATTTAATCATAGTATTCAGACATCAGTTGCACTGTATGTGTAGATGCAGGAGTATGTGTGTGTGTATATATGTTTTAAGAAGCAAAATGCATTATTTCACAAAGTGCAGTAGGGTGGCACTTCTGACAATATAACTTGTCTTAAAAATAATCTAAATCAGTGTTTCTCAATCTCATCAACTTTTAAGATGTGTGGATTTCAACTCCCAGGCTAGTTGAGAGTAGAATCCCACACAGTTTAAGGTTACTGAGATTGAGAAACATTGATATAAATGATACTCTTTGCAGATGTAGTATCTCATACATGTGATGTTGCCCCACCCTATCCCAATAATTGGTTAGTGGTGGTTTATATATTGTCATGTTCTTATATATAGGAATAAACAAATAGGCGTTATATTTTGTGTTAATTATTAGAAGAACTAATACATGTGGATTTTAGGGATTTGTTTAATGTCACTTTACTCCATATGGCTGCTGCCAAAAATCGCTTCCAAGTGATGCAGCTACCTTTTAAAAAGCTTGGTTTCTTAATTCTTTTAGCCAAGGTAAATTAAATCCTGTTAAAAGCAAAATGGGAAAATAGAATCACTCTTTTTTAAAAGATAGCTGCAAGTTCAGTACTATCTAATGAATATTTGTTTACTGTGAAACAGGAATATGATTATCACAGAATATTTCTCAGTTTTCAGGAACATTAGTAATTCTTGATTGCCATTGCAGCAACTTAATCGAATTATACGAAGTTGATTACTGAAATAATTTTCTGTTGACTAAAATATGTTAAATTCTTTTCTCAAAAAGGTCTTATGCTAAAAAATACATTCTAGCCATAGTTACAGGAAACAACTGGTGGTTTCTTTAAAATGAGACAAAAATGTATATAGCCCCTTTATTTAAGTTTTAAAAGTGTTCTAACACGTGTATCTCCACATGTTCTTTCTCCTTCAAAAAGGTGATTTTTACAGATTTTAAAGTTGTCAATGTTTTAGCAGTATGCAACATGCCGTTTGAAGTCAGATTGCCAGAATTTACAAAAAACAACCGACCCCATGCCAGGTATAGTCCAATTTAACAGTATTATTATATAATACAAATTGAAATTGTTTTAATTTGAATAGAATAAATTAAAATTATTTTATATTTTTATATTGGGATTTATTTTTGAAATATGTTTCATTTATTTATTTCCTAGTTATGAACCAGAGCTTCATCCTGCTGTGTGCTACAGAATAAAAACACTTAGAGCTACTTTACAGATTTTTTCCACAGGAAGTATCACAGTTACAGGTACTCATTCATTTTTGTGAATAAATACCTTCCTTAGCAATGGGACCTCAGGTAATTAAAGATAGATGTATAAACATGAAAACAATAACAAAAAATTACCTTTATTAAGACAAAACAATGTGTTACAAAAGAGTTTTTCAAAAATCTGAATTTAATAGAATTCTTTGCTTGGCAAAATGTTAAACATAGCTGTGTTGGAATGGAGATGTGGGAATGACAGCTAAAAACAGGCCCAACATTTTTATGAATGCTACCTGTAATTCCCAGGCAGTAGTTTGTAGATTGGATTAATCCCCATTACTTATTTCTTACCTTCTCTGACAATAAAGCTAAAATTAAGATATCTTGCATTGAGTAAAACATAGTTTATACTTAGGTAGAGATAATGATGATATACTAGATTCCTCAATACCTCATATAGCATTAATAGATGCAGAAATAGCTGTTCTAATCTGCAAGACTATATGAAAATCCATAGAAGGCAATATTTCTTTTGGGATTGGCCCCAGTACTAAATAAGAGTGCCATATTTTTGTTTTTAAACAAATTATCTTTGTGTAGATCCTGTATGATCATTTTTGTAGATCACATAACACCTTGTTTTTTCCATTAAAATGGTGCCATCAATCTTGTGTGACAAGTGACATTTGAATGAAATTAGTCAAATTAAATTTTAGGTTGAAAGTCTAATAAATTGAAATTTGAAAATCTAACAGATAAAAACAGGAACATAATTGAGTGGGATCAGTTAATGTGTTACGATTAGATGTTCCAGGTATTAAATTCAGTAGTCCAACCATAAGTCAATATAACTGACAGGAACTGGTTTCTTATATCATAAGAAGTAGTTTAGTTACACGTCCAATTTAATTATGAGCACATGGAAAAATATTGTTTTTTAATCAGGAATATAGCATACGATGGAAGAAGGCTTACATCTCCCTTTCTGCTTGTGACTTATACACTTTAAGAATAAATATCCCATTGTACCAATGGGAACATTCTTTTTTTTATACTTTAGCAACTCTGGGGAAGTAACAATTTTGTTCAGTCTTGCTGAAGAGAGAAGAAATAAGACTTTGATTCCTACATGTTGGGATCCCAATGAAGATTTTCTGGACTTATAATTGAAGAAAAACAAGATAAATAGTTATATTAAGGTCTAATTTGAGTTGGAATGTTGGGTGGCCGTTGATAACAGGTAATTTATAACAGTATAAAGTGCAAGTAGCAAATATGGTGAAATCAGTTGCTGAATTTGCACTTTTTTCTTTTGAGTTTATGGTACAGCTAGTCTTCAATGTGAGAAGAGAGGAGATCCATCTAGGAGGTATATGGATGTGTGTGATGTATAATTTAATTAATGTTTTCAGGCTAGTTTTATTTTCTGCTTCAGTAATGTTGGAATTGTTCACTTTTAGAATATTGGAGAAAACACCAGTTGTAAGTATTAAGTTCCACTAATAAAGTTCTGATCCTTTTTTTTTCTCATTTATTCTTAGGGCCAAATGTAAAAGCTGTTGCCACTGCAGTGGAACAGATCTACCCGTATGTGTTTGAGAGCAGGAAAGAAATTTTATAATTTGCCACTTCACGGTTAGGTGAACTAACCAAGCACCTTTTATAAGACTGCTGCATATTGGACTTAAAGCAAAAAAAAAAGGGTAAAGAAAAAAGGATTAACTGGACCAAGACAGCTGAGAAGGTACAAACTCTTGGCCACAGTGATAAACTCCAGTCCTTTTGGGATTTTATTTTGAACAGTGCTGTATTGTAAAAACAAAAGTTTACAAAAAGATGAAATTGCTGCTTTTTACAAGACATTCTATTTATTTCTGCAGTGATTTCTGTGTTCATAAGCAGAATTGTCATGATATGCACTAACCTTGGAAATATTTCTTTAGGTTGAGCTTGTGTTTTTATTTGTTAATAGTCTTTTACATTTTTGTATGCTGACTGTTGGGCACCAAAGAAGCTGTAGACATTACCTTTTTCACCTGACAAACATGCACAAATAAAAGTCTGCAAAACCTTCCTTCATACCTGTTCTGTTACATTCCTTTTCCCTTTTCAATTAACAATTGTATATTGGCAAAGTAACTAGAGCATTATTAGTGTAATCTTTTGTTCATTTTTTTTCTTCCAGTTTTAGTGTGCGTATGTAAAGTGGTCAATAGCAGACTAGGTTCAAGTGAATGACAGATACTTATGTATACAAAGGACAGACTCTGTTTTTTCTGCAATGTATTTGTAAGTAAATGCAGAGGTTGGCTGATCTTTTTCTGCTTTGCTCAGTAAGAGCACATTCTGGATCATAACAGATTTTAATGAACATTGTATTCAGTAAAGATAGAAGTACCATGATAGCACTTGATGTTAGTAAAATCAGCTTACTGTGTCCATAATTCAGATACAGTTTTGGTTGGTTTTTTAAAAACTGCTGTGAATTCCTTCCATTGACTAGTGTTATTTTTCAGGAAAAAAGTTTAATTGATGTAGACCTTTAGCTACTTCTAAAAAATTGTCCACATTTGCCAAATACTGCTATAGTACTTCATTTTTGTTTTTGTTTTTTATTCTAACATGTAAGAAAGCTTGGTTTTGACATGTAATCTTGGGACTTCAAAAGCCACTATTGAGTCTCTCAGTACATGTGCATTGGTACAGATGAGTGGTATTACTAAATTTTAATTGGAATGGAGATGCTACTCTCATCATATACAATAAATATGTAAAAATGCAGATGTCTCTTTTTCATATCTAAGCCTCAAAAATGAATAAATGTTGATATGAATATTGCAAATACCATGTATTCAGTTCTCAGCTTCCACTTCAAACTGAAATAAATTCAGCAGAGTTCTGCAGATAAACATCCCATTGGCATATTTTTTCAAACTATTTTTAAAATACTGTTCAAATGTCATGAGAGAACTTTGGAGGTCTGCTGGAAAAATGATATATAAATTGTGCTTTGCGAGAGGATACAAATGGACTAGATATAAATAGACATTGTGTTATTCCAACCAGAAAGTATGCTAAATATATCTTCCTAAAGCATTTTCATCAAAGAAGCAGGCTCACCTTTTGAGAGGCATCTACTCACATAGATTACAACATTGAAGCAATGATTATGCTAATAATAATTACAGTGGCTCTAGGAAGAGCACCTCCATAACTACAAGCTAATGTTGATTATCATCTTTTTGTTATGCGTGTGCCATCAAATCATGTGTGACTCATGGTGACTGCCTGGACAAGTTTCCTTGGCAAGATTTTGGAAATGGTTTGCCATTGCTTGCTTCCTAGGGGCGAAAGGGTAGGACTCACCCCAAATTAGCCAGCTGCTTTTGTGTCTAAAGCAGAAGTAGAAGTCATGGTCTCCTAACCGCTCACCAAGCTCTCATCCCAAATCATCTAGTGTTCAGAATTTGTTAATTGCTTCTTTGGAAACTTATGTAAGATAATTGCATAGTGTGTAGGGAAAAGTATGGAGATAAATAAGAATGATAGGGAGAATGATTGCACCCTCTACATTAACTTTTAATTAGTCATCATTTACATTTCAAAAAGGTATCGCTTATAAAAGTGACATTTCCTAGACTGATGAGTTGGAGTGCAATTGTGCCAAATTTCAAGTTGATCTGATAGAAGTTGCAATGAGTCCAGAAAGTTAAAATGCACTAAATATTAACAAATTTATCCTTTGTATTCAGACATACTGTATATAAGGTGTAAACTATTGGTGCACTTTATTAATCAATGAACTCATTTCTATGTGGTGGTCAAACTTTTCTGAGGTTTTTCTGCCCCATTAAAGGAGAGCAGCAACTGTTGAAATAGGTGTATTGTATAAACTAGATGTTTTGCAATGTTTTTTCCCTTCACGGAGCTGGGGTAGGCGTGGCCTGCACATGATGCATCCAGCCTGCAGGGGCTGCCAGTTTGACATCCCTGGAAGTATGCAATCTGGAGAATTCTGGAAGTTGAAGTTCACACATTTTAAAATTGTCAAGATTGAGAACTGGCCTAGAGGAAACAGGAATAAAGTGCAGGAAAGAGATGTACCCAAATATTTTCATACTAATCTAGCAACACCACTTAATCTACTATCTCAAAATGTTAGCTTTCTAAATTTTTACTCTACCTTTAATGTTTGTATTCCAATTAAGAAACATTGTTTTACATGCATATAGTAAATTGCATAAAATGATTAGTATTCTGTTTCATATGAAAAGTGACTCATATAGTAGTGAGACAGTGGGACTCTGCTGTTCAAAATTGTCAATGATGTATTTTGCTAAGTTGTTACATGTGAGCAACATAATTATATGGAAAGAAACTCAGAAAAGTAGAGAAAACATTCCCATACAAATAAAGTCCAGATCAATATAGCTGGTATTTAGCAATCAGGAGTTTGAAGAGAACACTTAAAGGCTTTTAAAATGAGGTGGAAATTGTTTTGGGCCAATAATTACAGAAGACCAGGAAAGTTTCTCTGTTGATTGGACTTCCACATTATACTGAGCAATGATTTGTTTTAATCTTTTTTTAAAAATCAGCCTGGTTTACACAACTCTAAGCCATAAACTATGGCTTACAGACCACAGTTGTTCAATACCAAGCAAAAATTAAGATAGACTACATTATAATTTTATAGTGAAATATGTGATTGCAGTGATTTGAAAAGGCTTATTAGTTTAGTAGGGGACAAAGATGATGAGCAGCAGTAATAGTCTACGAGGTGCTTTATGTTACAAGTAGCTGATTCATAGTTCCTACATACTAATGTTAAAATATCAGTCTTTTCCAGTCCAAAATTAAAAGAAACCAGGTGTTTTAAGCCTAGTATAGCCATAATTTCATTTCTCAATCTGAAATCTAATAGGAAAAAAAAAGATTCAGCCTTCATGGACTCAACACAAAAGTGGGAAACTCACCAGCCTTGTAGGTACTTTTAGGTAGTCTAATGTAAGTCTTGAAACCCCGTCCTCCCATCATATTGCCACTTGCCATATCTAGAAATGCTTCCACCTTAACCCTAACCCATTGAACAGTAAGGATTGCCATTTATAAACAATTAAGGGTAACCTAAACCAAGATATGGAAAAATGGAGAGGGAACATGAAATATATTTACAATGGGAAACTATTGAGATTTAAAGACCCGTAAGGATGCCTAATTATATAAATACAATGATGAAAATAGCTGGGAATTGTAAACAGGTCTATATCTCGGCCAAAATGAGGCTGGGGGGGAGGGGCTTGGATTTAAAAGCACAATGACTATGTATACTTTTTTCTCTCTTAAAAAAAAGAAGATATGTTAAAATTAAATATGTATATTGAAAAGGAATTATAAACATCAACATAAAATGGAGCTCGCTCAGAAGCTGAAATACACCAAGTAAATGAGATGAAGGAGAGAGGTAAGGGAAGAAGAGAGGGATAGGAGAGAGGGAAGAGGGGAGAGAAGGAGTGGAAAGAGGAGAGGGAGAGAGGAAGGGGAAGTAGAGAAAGGAAGGATGACAGAGGGAAGAAAGGAGATAGGGAAGAGGGGAGAGGGAGAAGAAAGTGATGGATAAGGTACAAATATGGTGTATGGAGAGCAGAAGAGCCAATAATTGTTTTTGGGAGTTGATGGCAAGACGAAATGATGTAAACATTTAATAATACAATAAGATGTTGGCTATGTTATAGTATACATGTGGTTATGTTATGAAAATGAAAAAAAATAAAAACTTTATTTATTAAAAAAAGTGGGAAACACCAGCCCTGCAGGTACTTTTATGTAGTCTAATGTAAATCTTGAAATACCGTCTTCCCATCATTTAGAAATGTTTCCACCCAGAGAATTGCTGGACCATTCAGGAAGAGGATCATTTCCAAAGGAGGAGGAGATACTGTAAATAATAGAGGCTTTCAGATTTTCCTCCTTGGTGGCTACAATGCAGCTGGCAAAAACATGATGTTTCTTTCACATGTGAGGATACATATCACTTGATAAAGCCTCCGATTGCTTTATGTCACATCTGGGCTTCGAGCCTGCTAAGATTACCCACCCCACATTCAAGCATCCATTAAAACAAGACACTATTCCTTTTCTTTAAATTTTTTAATCTTCAAATTGTGAGACGGATAATTGTGAGATGTTTTGGTAATTATTTAAGGCAGATGTAACCTCTAGTCCAGTGATGGTGAACCATTGTGCGGAAATGTCACGCAGGCGCGTGTTGGGGCCACACTCCGGAAAAGCCAAGCTTCTGGGTTCTAGCGTGCATGTGTGCCCGATTATCAGCTGGCCGGCACACATACGCAGGCAGGTTCTCGGCATTGCTGGGCATGCAAAGGGACCGTGCTCTGAAAAAGCTGAACTTCCGGGTTCCGGCAGGCACGTGCACCTGACAATCAGCTGTCCAGCGCGCGTGCACGGGCTGATTTTCTGCACTGCTATGTACACGACGGACAGCTGATCGTCATGCACACATGCGCAGCAGAAACCCAGAAGACAAAGGCAAAGCCGCATGGACCGGGCGTGCCACTTTGGGCTTCGTGCCGTAGGTTCTCCAGCACAGCTCTAGTTTGTACAATCTAAAACAGAAAAGTTGTTTTCAAGCATAACAGCAAACCTTACTTCAACAGTACCAGGATATGTGTTGAAAAGTCTCACATTCTTATCAGTTCTGTCATTCTGTGGTGTGAACATAAATAGGAAACTGGAAGTGCTTATTTCTAGCCTTAAACTAGCCCAGCATATTACTAAGTCACAACACTGAAGAGCTGCATTGACTCAGATCAATGGCATTGCAAGGCCAGTATTCCTGTGCAATGGCCAACAAACGCCTGTAGAAAGGCCACCCACAGCAGCAAGAGCAAAGCTTCCCACCATTCAGCTCTATTGGATGGCCTTGATTTCTAATACTACAGTTCAGGCAAACATGTTCCCAACATCCATCATGATTTCTATCCTTACTTGTCTTTATATTAAGACACAGTAAAAAGTTTCCACTTTCTCTAAGGGGAATCACTCAGGAGCCTTTCTCATTTTGGTTGCCCTGTGCTGTAATTTGTTTTTTAGTTCTACAACAGACAAATCACAACAAAACATGATTTAAACCATCTGGCTTTGAATACTGGTATGCTTTAAAATATATATAACTCTTTGCTTTAAAAAAGAAGTCATAACTTAAGGTCAGTACCACTTGAAAAAAAAAAGAAAAATGTTTAATTTGCACCACAGATCATATTTTTCCCCATCTCCAGGGAGAAAGGGAAGTTTTCAGATAAACCCGTGCAAGTAACTCTAAACCACAATTGAATACTATATTCAAATTTAACCACAGCTTCCTATATCCAGATCTTACCATTTGCCCAGATTTAATGACCTTAGGGTAGATTTTCTTAGGCAGCCATTATAGATTGCCAAGCAGGTAGTCCTCAGGTTATGATAACTCAATGGGACTGGAATTTCTGTCACTAGTAATGTCAAAGTGTGAAGTCATGTGGCTGCATTGCTAGGTAATGGCAATCCCTGCAGTCCCAACTTCTGTCTTAACCCCAGAATGACACAGGTTATTAAACAAGGATCTCACATGATTACAACAGAAGAGGCAAGCAGGTGAGAGCTACAGATGGATATGTACCATGGGCAGACAGTACTGAGCATTGGCAGGTGGGTGTCCCAGGCAGGCACAGGAGGGTAGGAAGGTGCCACGGGCAGGTGCTGCAGAGTATGGCTGTGGGAGCAATTTGTGGTTTTCCCTGCCAGTTTCCCCACTGATTTTCCTTGTAATTAGCAGACAGAAAAAGTTACAAATGGCAATCATGTGACTGCAAGATGCTGCAACTAATTTAACTGCAAGCTGGTTGCCAAGGACCCAAATCATGATTACGTGACTACAAAAATGCTGCAACAGCCACAACTTCATCCCAGTCACCAGTTCGGGTGAAATTCAGCAGGTTCTGGAGAACCGATAGCGGAAATTTTGAGTACCAGCAAATACCATCTCTAGCTGGCCCCAGAGTGGGGTTGGAATGGAGATTTTGCAGTATCCTTCCCCTGCCATGTCCACCAAGCCACACCCATAGAACTGGTAGAAAAAAAAATGAATTTCATGACTGCATCATAACTTTGATTGCTGAACAGGCAGACATAACCGGAGTATTATCTGTGATGCAGTTTGTGTATTTGTGACTTAGCATGAAGCAAGTCAGTGGCCTTCCTTTTAAAGAGCTTGGCTAAAAGGCCTAGAAAGGATGACTACAGTTGCACAGATCTGCTGAGCATGTCTAAAATGTTTTACTCTCTTAAAGAGAAGTTTGCACAAATTTCTCATGTTTGTATAATTGGCTATATCACGTTCATGGCTTTTTATTTATTTATTTCCATAGAAATATCCTTACAGTTTGACAGTTCTGTGTTGAAAATGTGCAAATTCATTATTTTGTAATGTTCACTGACCAAAAAAGTCCTCTACAATAAAAATCAGAGAAAGCTAATTTAGAGTAAGGCGCTAAATCATTCAGATGTAGCAGCAGGATTTCCATAAATTCTACCATCTTGTACTCTTCTGGTCTTAGTGATTCAAGCCCCTGCCTCTGCTTCTGTCTAGAAGAACTGTTCATTGGCGTCTTTATTGGAAAGTTCTATAGCTGAGCCAATCAGTTGGTTTTGCCGCTGGCCCATCCAACAAAAAGGATTCTTGGCGTGCTTTCTGAAAAAAAGGAAACATTTTCAGCACAATCTTTAACATAAGGTTCAGCATTCACTCCTAAACACACAGATCCTCAAACTATGGGGTATTATGACCCTCTAAAATTCTTAATGAATATGTATGATGCTCCTTTACAGTCTTACCTTCTCTCTGTTCCAAAGCAGCTTTTTCCTAGGGCAGTGATGGTGAACCTTTTTGTAAACACGTGCCAAAATTATCCGTGTGCGTGTGATAGCGCGCGGACGTGTGCCCATACCCACAATGCAATGTGCCCTGCCCCCCTGTGCATGTGGTGCGTCCCCTGCATATGTGCGGGTGGATCTCCCCACCCACGCATGCATGCCCTTTCCTGAAGCCTGGGGAGGGCGAGAATTCCCCCGGCCCTCCAGAAGGCCAAAAATCAGCTGGCTGGTGCACGCATGCATGCTGGAGCTGATGGCTCGCCTGCCGGCAGATATGACTCCATATGCCACCTGTGGCACATGTGCCATAGGTTCGCCATCACAGTCCTAGGGGATGTCAAACTGGCTCCCCATTGCAAAACTGTTTTCTGCCAGAGGTTCAATGCCCAGGCTGCCTGGAGTAAATACGCACATTCACTACCAAGATCCAGCATCAAATCCAGGAAAAGATATCCCTGAAGGGTCTATGACAAACTCACCGCGGCTAACTTGCCATGGCCCACTTGCCACGGCCAACTCATTGCAGTACATCTTGCCATGGCCAACTCGCTGCAGGACAACTCACTAAAGGACAAGAGTCAAATAAATGGTGGAATAGAATCATTAAAGAAAGGGTGCAAAAGGAGGGACAGAATGAAATGGGAATGACAAAATTAAATTTTTATTTATTTAATTAAAATAATAAAATACAATTGTTAATTTGTCCCACGTCGAGTTGTCCCATGGAGAGTTGGCCATGGCAAGTTAGACATGGTGGGTTGCCCGCAGCAAGTTGGCTATGGCAAGTTGTCCCATTCTGTTCCTGAAAGAGGAGAGAGATGAAGACTCTGGTATGTTGCCTTGAGCAGTGGTCAACAGCAGGTTCAGATCTTGCAAAAGCTGCTGGTATGAATTCAAAGAAGAGGAACCCAGCAGAGGTCCCATACATAGTCTGGTCCAGCCAGAGTGCGAGCGTCTCACTCACTCACACACACACACACACACACACACACACACACACACACCACTCGCAGCTTCCAGTTTGGGAAGCTTTGCCTTGAGATCCTGAGTTCCAACTTGGATGGAAAAATGTACCTTTACATATTACCAAACGCTCTGTCCTATCTGATTTTATTTAAGACTCTTCTATATTAAAAAAAAAATCAATAGGAACTAGAATGGACCAACCCATCAGGAATCTATTTCCAGCAATACTTTATTTCCATTAAGGTTTCTGAACTGCCCGTATATCTCAGAAGAATTCCTAGAAAATAAAACAATGTGTGGCTACAGTTTTGCTTGCTTTTTGGCATATGGGCCATGGTGGGTGTGACCAACTATTTTGTAGAAGTGCAAATAGGCTTTCAAAATCCCAGAGGTGCACTGATCCAAAAATGTTGGGTAGCAGTTGGGATTAGCTTTGCTTTTTGTCCTTTCCCATGCTATGTCAGCAGGTCAGAAGTTATTAAATGGGCTATTTCTGTCATGATAAGCATAGCACACAATTCCTTTTCAAAAGAATACTGATATACTGTATACCTAACAGTTTTCCTCAAGCTGGTACACTCTAAATATTGGGTATTTCAATTTCCCAAACATCTAGTCAGCACCATCTTTGTACAGAATACTTAAGATTTTAAATAGAAGATCTAAAAAGTCATTTTTATCTATGCAAGTAAATTCCAAAATAGCTAGTATAGGTATTCACGTATGCTCTGCTTGACTAACATAAAACCGTTTGCTCTCTACTCCTTTTAAACACTTGAAGACTTTGTATTTAAGTTTTTGCAAGGGACACACTGCCATTACACAGCACACATAGGCTGATGAAGGGCATCAAATTCTTGAAGTTCAGTGCTTACATTTCTTGCTTGAAGCAGGACTATTCACACCACTGCAGCTGTTATTTCTCTAGCTTCCCAGTTTAAATTAAAGCTATCATACTGATATTAGCAACAGTGTCTTTTCTGACACTTCCAATTGAAGCTTCTGTACACATAATTTTCAAACACTGAAGATTGTGTCTACAGCAGTTTTCTGAAAGTATTGAAATAGGCTTCCTGCAAACAAAATGACCTATGCCGGCGATGGTGAACCTTTTTTTGGCTCGCGTGTCATAAACAGGGGGAGCGCAGGGGGGTCGTGCATGGGCGTGTCATACCCATAATGCAATGCGTGACCCCACCCCAGCGTGCATGTGTGCATGACAGATGCTCCCCCCCCCATTTTTGCATGCTTTTTTTCACCCTCCTCAGGCTCCAGTGGCTTTCAAAGAGCCTGAGGAGGGTGAAAAGAGCCTCCCCCGCCCGCCCCCCAGAGGCTTCAGGAGCTTCCCCCGGAGTGTAAAAAACCGGACCTACGGGCAAACCGGAAATTCAGGAACGGACTTCCCAGTTTGCTCATAGGGCCGTTTTTAGTCCTCTGGAGCCTTCAGGGATCTTCAGGAGACTTCCTGGGGAGGACCAATTTTTTGCGCTCCGAAGGCTTCAGGACAAGCTCCTGAAACCTCTGGAGGGCCACCGGGGCGGGGCAGACTGTTTTCACCCTCCCCAGGCTCCTATAAAGCCACTGGAGCCTGAGGAGGACGAAAAATGGCTTTAAAAAAGGCTGAACACAGTTGGCCAATGCGCGCCTTGCGTGCCCTGACAAATGGCTCTGCGTGCCACCTGTGGCACGTGTGCCATAGGTTTGCCATCCCGGACGCATGCTATCTGATATGCTGTCTCCACAATATAACATGCCCTGTTGAAAGAAATTAAGAGTGTCTCACACAATCCTACTTTCTATAAATGTTAAAACTATAAATCTAAAAACAATCAATCAAAAATAGCAGCAGAAACAACAACAACAACAACAACACCTTTGCATCAATGCTGCTATTAAGACATATGTCCAGTTTCAAAAGAGGTTTTCAAAGAGGCCTACTTGAATGTCACAGCCTCTCATATTGTTTTAAAAGGCCAAATGTGGACAGAAAAGTTATAGCCACAATGGAGAACTCCCAGGTTTGGAAATCGGGGCAGTGATGGCATGCTTGCATAACTTGTGGTGGTAGCTGGCAATTCTATTCACTCATAGTCTGACATTATTTTCTATTACTGCATAATATGTCACCACTTGTCCACTAGATCAGGGCTCCCCAATCCCCGAACCGTATATTGGCATCAGGCTGCAGCATACCAGAAACTGGGTAGCTCAAACAAGCGCAGCCCTATTTGTGGGATGCAGGCAGCACATGAAACCACGTCCCCTCTGTGGAAAAATCTCTCTTCATAGAACCGGTCCCTGGTGCCCAAAAGGTTGGGGGCCGCTGCACTAAACATCAGCTGTTCTCCATTTCAGAGAATCATCAAAGCATAAAATTATGGTGTTCAAGCCTACATCCATCACTATCTGTAACTTTAAGTGTTATAAATCCAGAGGGATGTGTAGTGACTTTTTTCCCCTGGAGTCAAATAAATCTTTAATTATAGTACAGGCAGTCTTCGGCTTACAAGAGTTTATTTAGTGACTGTTCAAAATTACAACAGCACTGAAAAAAGTGACTTACCACCAGTTTTCACAATTACGACCCTTGTAGCATCCCTATTTATGATGGTTGCAATAACCTGGGGCCACGTGATCTCCTTTTGTGACCTTCTGACAAGCAAAGTCAATGGGGAAGCTAGATTCACTTAGCAACAGTTTGACTAATTTAACAACTATGGTGATTCACTTAACAACTGTGGGCAAGAAAGGTCGTAAAATGGGCAAACTCACTTAACAAATGAAATTTTGGGGTCAGTTGTGATTGTAAGTCGAGGACTACCTGTAATACACTTGTATATAAACAACTACAATATATGTGCACATTGCTTTGTACTTACTGTTTTGCCAGTTCCATGGATATTTGTTCTAAAGAATATCCTTTTGTCTCTGGTATACAGATAATGACGAAAGCTAATGATGCTAGGCTCATCAGGGCATAAATGTAACATATCCAGGGTAAGCCAAGTAGGTCTAAAAAGAATAAAAATTGTTTGACTCAGATACTTTAAGGACCCATATTCTTGGACGAACAATCTCAGGTTACCCAAGATTTGCTATAACATACAAATCTTAATACACAGAGTAACAGCAACTACAAAACCAGTTCAACATTGAAAAATGACAAATATGTTTTATTTTCAACAAATAGAAATTACTAGCTTACAAAACAAAACCTTATAGCAGATACTAGAAAGGATATTGTGAAATATACTACTCAGTTGTCATTTCCTTGGACATAACAAGTAATGACTATTTTCTCTTTTACTTTACTTTCATTCTAAGAGTGATTTTTGTCATATAATACTAAAAATATCCTTCTGTCTACAGAAGTCCTCTAGTCCAACTCCCTGCCTAGAGCAGGAATCCTCATACTATCTCAGACAAATGGTTGTCCACACTTTGTTGAAACCTCTAGTAATGAAGCATCAACAAATGTTTGGACTTTCCCAGATTTCTGGAATTCTGCTCAAATATGCATCAATTCAACTTATTTTTAAAGGACTACATCAGGGGTAGTCAACCTTTTTATACCTACCACACACTTTTATATCTCTATTAGTAGTAAAATTTTCTAACCGTCCACTGGTTCCACAGTAATGGTGATTTATAAAGTAGGGAAATAACTTTACTTTATAAAATTTATAAAGCAGAGTTACAGCTACGGCCCACCATGAAAGCTGGAATGCCCACTAGTGGGCGGTAGGGACCAGGTTGACTACCATTGGACTACACCAAGAGGAGAAAAAGGCAGCAAACTTACTTGTTACAGTCAAAAACGTTGATGAGATAAGGAGATTAACCCCCCAGTTGATGCTTGATGTGAAAGCAATTGCTCTTCCTCTGATCCCTCCAGGAAATATTTCACTTAATACCAACCACGACACTGAAATCAAAAAACAAAATCAATTAACTAGTCAAGTTTCACACTCTTCTACCCTGATTTATACTTCATAGGTAAAGGTAAAGGTTCCCCTCGCACATATGTGCTAGTCATTCCCGAATCTAGGGGGCGGTGCCCATCTCCGTTTCAAAGCTGAAGAGCCAGCGCTGTCTGAAGACATCTCCATGGTCATGTGGCTGGCATGACTAAACGCCAGATGTGCACAGAACACTGTTACCTTCCCACCAAAGGTGGTTCCTATTTTTCTACTTGCATTTTTACATACTTTCGAACTGCTAGGTTGGCAGAAGCTGGGACAAGTAATGGGAGCTTACTCCATTACGCGGTGCTAGGGACTCGAACCGCCGACCTTTCTGATTGAAAAGCTCAGTGTCTTAGCCACTGAGCTACCATGTCCTCTTATAAAAATTAAATGACTACCCTCCTCCCCATTTCCACTGTTTTTATCTGCTTTGAGTCACCCAGAGTCACTCGGATGAGATGGACATAACAAATTGAATAAATTATGGTTGGTCACATAGCCAGCCAGATATTTAGACTGGATTTGGTATTTTATTCTGCCTAGCAAGTCCTTCCCAAGGACCAGGATAGGTAGATATTGCTGTTTATTAATATTTAAATTAGGATACAAGCTGTTCCAAGTAAAGCTGCCTTCTGCAAATGATGGTGATTTTGTCAATGCCAATGGTATTCAAGTAGTCCTCCAGATGTTGTTGAAATCATCATTATCTAATTTTCCTTAACTGAGGAACAGTAATATCACAAAATTATCTACCTTTAAGTTAAGCTCCTAAATGGCATCGTGTTAACTTCGAACAAACCTAGTCACAGCCATCTTTCATGTTCCGCCGTTGTCACACAGAGGGGGGAAGTGGGGAAGATGGTTGGAAAGCTTTACTAGACACAACAAAGAGCTTTCTTATGAGAACCAAGGTTAAACTTTACTGGCAACCGATAAGGTTGGGAAGGAGTGCCTAGAGAGCCCACCAATTGACCAAATTGGCCAACATGACCTGTGATATCTGGGGATGGGGTTATTTCCTAGTTTAATTATACTGAAACTGTGGGAAAGATTTAGAATTGGTTTTCCATTGAAGTTGTGCTGATATGATGTATTCAATAAACAGGAAATGTGAGAAGAAATCAAGTTTTAGAGTTCTGATTTGCTTGGGTTCATTGGTCGGGCCTTAAGAACATAGGATAAAGATCTCAATCTTCAGAAGGCAGCAAGATCAGTTCACTTACTCCCATCCTGTTCCTTGCTCTGCTCTGGGGAAAAGTTCCCTTGCACAAAGAGGGAACATGAAAAACAAGAGGATCCATGCGGTAGCCTCAAGCATAGTCCAGGTTTCTAGAAATTCAAGTACGTCTTTAGTTTGGAATGAGGCAATATTATGAAAAGAAACTAGAATATAACAATGCTCCATCCTGGTCACTGAGCATTTGAAGCGAGTAATCCTACCAAAATAACATACTAAAGCAGCAAAGTTTATGTTAACACACTTTTTCACATCTATTATTCAGAACAGGGCAAGCCTGTTCTTGTTTGGTTTTCAGCAGCCTTCCTTGGAGACAGAGACTGTTTCTTTCTCATTAATAGCTTTATTAATAATTGTGATTCAGGCATTTCTCAAAGTAGAATTTATTTTAAAAGTGAAAGGAAGGGTTTAATCAATGTTGGATATTCAAGCTATCCTATTCATTACATCTAATCAGCTGAAGGCTCTGAAGAAAGAACAGACAGACATTTTAAGTTTTCATTCCACCTGATGCGCTGAAATACTACAATGGAATCCAAAGATAATGAAGCAAAAGGTTTCTTGAGATCTTAGGAAATCTCAGCCACAAAGGCCAAAATTGTATTGTATTATATTTGTATTTAATGGATTTATAGGCTGCCCAATCCCGGAGGAACAAAGGGAATTGTTCATTTTTGAGAGTATTGATGTATGCATTCGTTAGCTGCTAATACTGTATTTTTTCAGAGTATAAGACCCACCGGAGTATAAGATGCACCAAGGTTTTGAAGAGGCTTTTTTTTTAAAGTAGGTAGGTAGATAGAGGGATAGAGGGAGGGAAAGAAAGATAGAGAAATACAGAAGGTAGGTAGGGAGAGAGAGAGAGAGTAGTTAGGTAGGTAGGTAGGTAGGTAGGTAGGTAGGTAGGTAGGTAGATAAAGGAAGAGAGAGAGAGAGAGAGAGGGAGAGAGAGAAATATATATAGAGAAATACAGTAGGTAGGTAGGGAAAGAGAGAGAGAGTATAGGTAGGTAGGTAGAAGGATAGAGAGAAAAATAGAAAGAGAGAAATAGAGAAAATGGGTAGGGAGAGTGAGAGAGTAGGTGGGCAGGTAGGTACTTTACTTTACTTTACTAAGATTTGTATGCCCCCCACTCCCTTGGGACTCTGGGTGGCTAGAGGGAGAGAGAGAGAGAGAAATACAGGAGGGAGGTAGGGGGAGAGAGAGTGTGTGTGTAGGTAGGTAGATAGGTAGAGGGATAGAGCGAGACAAATAGAAAGAGAAATACAGTAGATAGGGAGAGAGAGAGAGCAGAGAGGTAGATAGCTAGATAGAGGGATAGAGAGAGAAATACAGTAGATAGGTAGGGAGAGAGAGAGTAGGTAGATAGATAGATGTTTCCAGGTGTATTTATCCATGTGCTGGAGAAAGAAAATTGCTGACCATCTGCAGCACCTAAGACTTTGTTTCTGCTGGCACAGCACTTGATCAATGTAATTCTCATCAATAAGTTAAAGAGCTTTCCAAAAGGAAAAAAAAAGTTTTTCCACTCTGCAAACCTCCCCCAAACAGTCCATTTTTCACAAAAACGGGCCCGTTTCCTTTTTTTAAAAAAGGCATGAATAGCCTTGGGGGGGAGCTTTCAGAGTGGTCCTGGAGAGTGGGGGGCAAAAATGAGCAAAAAACAGCTCATTTTTTGTTAAAACGGACCTATTTTTTGTCAAAAAAATTGCATGCATAGACTTATGGAGGCTTATAAAGTGCTGCTGGGGGCTGGGGGGGAGCAAAAACGGCCCGTTTTTTGCTCATTTCTGCCCTCTCCAGCCCCCAGGAGCTCTCTAAAGCCTCCATAAGGGTATGCACAGCCATTTTGGTGAAGGGGCAGGGATTCGTGAGGCAAAAAATGTGGTATTCAGTGTATAAGATGCACCCAGATTTTCAGCCTCTTTTTTGAGGAAAAAAGGTGCATCTTATAGTCTGAAAAATACGGTAATTTAGAATAACCTAGCCTAAAATAGAAAGCAGCAAGGAGCTGCTGGATTTAATTTAATCACTTTTAAGAATGCAAAACCAATTTTAAAAACCCTCTTATACCTTTTACTTTCTGTGTAACACAAAAAAGAACAAAACTGGTGAGCCACCCGTTTGTTTATCATGGTTTTTACAAGGCAAAAATAGCTTTCTATTACAAACCATTTGATGTCTTTTTAAAAGCCTAGTTGGCTTCACACATAACCCTGAATCATAAACTCTAAACTACAAACCACAATATCTTAGTGTCACATTATTTTCAAGTAGATCACATAATGGCTAACTATGATGTGTGCACCAGCCACCAGTATCATTTCACCTTGTTTCCACAGTGATGCAAAGGTAGGAAGTGTAGATTTGATTAGGAGATAGTGACATGCCCTGGAGTATTAATATTCTTGAGGAGATCTTCCTTGAAGTCAGCCAAGTTCCCTGCCCTATCTAAATCCTATTTATTTTGGTTAAGATGTTTTAAATAAAAAATATAATAATGCTATATAAAGCACAGCATTTAATGCTTTTTTTTCCACCCAAGCCTTTGGCACAACATAGCCTGCCCGAAACCAATAAAAGGTAAATGGCTGCAACCCAATCTCTGATTAGAAGTTTATCCCCTTAATCTGAGTAAAAGCAATGGTACATTGAGGTTAAGCACATCCTCCAGGAGTTAGAGGAAATAATGGGATATGATCTCACCAGCCTGTTTTCAAATAAATGGATGGCTATGTTCATAACGGCAACCATTCTTTAAATTGATCTATGGTTACCAGCCAAACCATATTCTTAAACTATAAAATGTATCCTCCAACCTAAAAGTATTGTTTACTAATGAGACAGACACTAGCAGAAGCTTCTGAGGGCCAAACAAGATGTGACACAGACAGCAATTATATTATCTTTTGTCTGGGTCAGAAGAGCCAAGGTGGCGCAGTGGTTAAATGCAGCACTGCAGGCTACTGCTAGATCAGCAGGTCAGCGGTTCAAATCTCACCGGCTCAGGGTTGACTCAGCCTTCCATCCTTCCGAGGTGGGTAAAATGAGGACCCAGATTGTTGGGGGCAATATGCTGATTCTCTGTAAACCGCTTAGAGAGGCCTGAAAGGCCTATGAAGCGGTATATAAGTCTACTGCTATTGCTATTGTTTCCCAACCTTGGCAACTGTAAGAGGTGTGACTTCATCTCCCAGAATTCCCCAGCCAGTAAGGCTGAGAAACATTGATCTGGGGAATCCAACTGCTTGCAAGCAAATCTATTTCCTGCAACAGTGGTTCTCAATCTTTTGTTCACCACTGACCTCCTTTAAATACCTTTTGTGGCCACAAACCACCAAGATTTAACTCAAGACTTAAATCATTAAATTTCTTCAAACCTTTGCAGACCCCCTGTGATATTGCCCCCCCAGTGTGTATGTGTATGTGCATCACAAGTTGAGAACCACTGTCTTAGACATATCATACATACTCTTGGCACATCAGCAAAGATTTTGCTTTACAATTTTTATTGTAAAACGTTCCTGATCAGTGACTTCAATCCAAGCATCTTAACACTACACCAAAATATGAGAGAAAGCAATATATGTAATACTTACTTGGTCCAAGTCCTATGGAGAAAGCCGCAACATAAACCAGCAAGCTAGCCAAAGAGATCCATTTCAAAAAGGGTTGCACCTTGGCCGGTTCAACTGCAACCTGGGATTCTGCTTGCATTCTGATAAATGTTTGGTCTCCCACCAATGTTGTCCCGTTCTGATACTCGGGGTCAGCAATTTCATCCTTCCACTGTGAGGAACTTTTAATAGGTAAAGTCGTGCCAGCAAAACGTTCCTTAAAAGTTTCATTAGTGAAGGTCCCAGTTCCTGCTCCTTGAGACAGAATCTCTTCCAAAGATTGGTTTAAACAGACAGTGGTGACATTCACATGTATATTTTGCATCACTAATCCTAAGGTGATCAATGACACTGACATGAGGGATGAGCCAATACAGAGAAATGTCTTGCTTCCTAAGTGGTCCACAAAAAAAATAGCTGGTATCGTACTGATCACTTTAACTACTCCAACCCCGGTTGAGGCCAAAGTAGCTGCTGCATTGCTCTGGAATCCAACTGATTTCAAAACAGTGGATGTGTAAAACAAGATGTTGGGCTGTCCAGTTATTTGTACAAAAAAAACGAGACCAACCCCTATCAGCAGCCGTGTTCTCATGTTGTCTTTGGAATGGAACAAATCCAGAAAATGATATTGGTGTTCATCTTTCAAGGAAGATTTGATCATGGTCAGTTCTTCGGTAGTGTCCGAAGTTGCCCTGAGTTTTCCAAGTACTTTACTAGCAGCTTCATCAAAACCTTTCATAACCAGAAAACGAGGACTGGGCAGAAGAAAATATAAAGCAGCTATTTGTAAAACCCCCAGTGGAATAACAAGGCCGAACATGTACTTCCAGCCATGAGAAACATTAGCAAAAGCATAATTAGAAATGTAGGCAAAAAGAATGCCCGTAACAATCATAAGTTCATTTAAAGACACAAGCAGACCTCTTCTGTGCTGCGGGGCAATCTCTGCGATATACACACATGTTGCAGTTGAAGAAAGAGAAACAGAAACCCCTATCACAATCCGTCCTACTATAAGTAGTCCATAGGAGGCAAAAATGATCAGAATCACACTGCCCACAACTAGGAAAGCAGATGACAACATAATGGTAAATCGCCTCCCATATTTGTCTATCAGGATTCCACCAGTTATTGAAGCTAACAAGGCACCAATAAGAATTGTGCTTACAATTATTTCTTGTTGTCGGCACGAAAGGCTTAGGATGCTAGTTAGCTGAAGAAGAGCTCCAGAGATAACTGCAAGCTCATAACCCATCAAAAACCCACTGATGGCCGCAATGACAGATGACAGGAGAGTGAGCATTCCACAACCTGGAATTAAAGGATATGAGAAAAATCATTTAGTTTTGTTACATCAGTAAATATAGCTTAGAAACCATACTTTTCTACGATGCTCCAGCAGTTAAAATGGAGAATTGTATAAAAGGAGTTTTGAATAGATTAACTGCTTTTATTTCAAAAACCAGATACTATATGAGCCCAGAGAATTAAGAATTAAGCTAAAGCAATAGCAATAGCAATAGCAGTAGACTTATATACCGCTTCATAGAGAAATGGTTAATCATGGTCAAACTGTTGCAGAGTTTTCTGGATCCCGAATGGAACCAGGGTCTGCTGATGAATGGAGTCCTATCCAGTATTACTTGTCATCAACAAAAATTCCATGACAGAATGTGCTGGTTATGAGTTGAAATGGTGTATCTAGAGGGAGTATTCACAACAAAACATCTTTGATCTCCATAATCATTTTTTTTTTGTGCCAAAACATGGGGATGTTTGAGAGGTCAGAATAACGGACAACTGGAAACCTGAGAAATGGAGCTAATATCAAAGTACCATTTTATTAGAAAAGTAATTGTTTTATTTTATTTTTCTTCCTTTTAAAAAGTTTTTCAACAAGCTTTTTTCATCCTTTGGATTTTAAGATTTAGGAAAGGACCTAGATTAATTATACTAGAACTACTAAACGGTTACATGAATTCACATGAAGTTCCAATTGAGGTATGCAATGTTAAACTGTTCAGATAATATCTCCCATACTATTTATTTCAGGCTGGTGCCTTCGGCTTCATGCTTGTGTGAGCAAAGCGTGATTGAAACTGCCGTCTTTCTATAAATATTGGTTGGTGTATGTGTGGAGTGCTGGCTTTGTTGCTGTAGGTGGATTGGTTGGCTGTGTGGTAATTAGTTGATGGAGTTGATGTTTGCAGATTAGTCAGCTGTTTCGTAACATCCTGCCAAAGGCTGTCTTGATATTATGTTTGTGGAGAATTTTGCTGATTTTATCTGTGGTGCCTATGATGTAAGGGAGGAGGGCGACTCCAACTTCCCTTTCTCGGCGTCCTAATCTACAAAAAACCCAATGGCTCCCTAGGACACACCATCTACCAGAAAAAACCACACACCAACCGCAGATAAAATCAGCAAAATTCTCCACAAACACAATATCAAGACAGCCTTCGGCACTGACCAAAAAATAGCCAACATCTTAAAAGATCCCAAAGACACGATCCAGCTAGAAAACCAAGGAGTCTATGAAATACCATGCAAAATCTGCCCAGCCACATACATTGGACAAACTAATAGGAGAATAAATGCACACATTGCAGAACACAAGAACGCAGTCAGAAAAGAAGAAAACACTTCCTCCCTCTTCTAGCACCTTGAAGAAACAGGACATGAAATTGATTTTGAAAGAACCAAATTAATCTCCAGAACTGAACACTTCAACAAGAGAATAATTATGGAAGCCATCGAAATAGAGAAACATCCCCACAACATGAATAAATGTGATGATACCTCCTGCCTACCAGACATCTGGAAACTAGCCTTAGTCAACAAACGAGTCCCAGCCACGAAAACCGACACCAGACCCAGAACAACACAGGACGCAACCACCAATCATCCTCACCAGACTCAAACCCAAACCCATCCCATAGACCAAATGCAACCACCATCCAGAAGCCAAACCACGGCGGCATCACCAACTGCTGTACCCCCTCCAACCCCCCCACAAAACAAACTGACACTCACCATGAGCACATGGCAAGACCGCAAACTCGGAGCCAAGCCAAAGTCCAGGATGTTACACTTCAGCCATTTGCTCAGGACATTACATCACAGAACTCAGGAGGTTACAATGCAAAGGCTCAGGATGTTACAATGCAGCCAACCCCCCAGGAGGTTGCAGCACAGGACTCAGGATATCACTACAATAGAGCGCAGGATGTCATCACACAGCCCATTACCCAGGTCGTTACAACACAAAAGAACAATAGGCACACAGCGAAGTACCTCAGCCACACAGGATGTTATGAAACAGCCGATTAATCTGCAAACATCAACTCCATCAACTAATCAAGATGTTACAACACAGCCAACCAATTTGCCTACAGCAACAAAGCCAGCACTCCACACCCCCTCACGAATACTTATAGAAAGATGGCAGCTCCGATCACGCTTTGCTCATATAAGCACTAAGCCGAAGGCACCAACCTGAAGATGACGAATGGGACCTCGTCGAAATGTCGCCAAGATACTCTCAATCTTACACAGGAAAAGATCCGAATACGCCAAGACCTGCATACCTGTACCCATGAAAATCTACACACACACACACACACACACACACACACACACACACACACACACACACACAAATATATATGCTGGTCTTGTATTTATATCTATAGTATGACTATATCTATCTGTCTGTCTGTCGATCTATCTACAGTATCTATCTATCTAGTATGTGTGTGTGTAAAGTTTAGCTCAAGCAGACTGCCTTGTAAGTCTTATGAACCTGCTTAACCATGTGGCCTGAGGTTTGTACTGTTTATGATTTACCTTTTTTTCCTCCTAGGTTTGCTGACAGTCCACTTATCTTGTATATTAGACATTACTTTAGTTTCTGATTTTAAAGAAGAAACTCTGAATAAAATAAAATAAAATTCTATTTAACCATGCTAGCTGGGCATAGGTTGAAAGACACATTTTAATATCCACCTTAGGTTGGTCTTTCCAAGGACTAGAATGCATGTTCCATTAATTGCATTGTTTAACTTTTGTTAAACAATGGGCCCAGAAACAGTTACACGTCATTATATTCATCATTAAGGAGGAGAGAGAGAACGACCGTTGACTTACCTGAACGGTCCTTCTATGTGTGCTGCGAGGGGAATCCAATCATGGGTTAACTTTGTCCATTAGCCTAGAGACTGAGTATGCAAATCTTGACCACGCCTCCTCAGACTGGATCGGATCAGTTTTGCACGAAGTCAGTCGTTGAAAGATGCATGTCAATGTCACTCATGGCCACAGCCACGCAGGTATTAAGTCACGTCCAGAGAAAGTCCAGTCAGGCAAAAGTCAAGGTTAGTCATAAGTCATATTCAAGGAGAAGCCCTGGCCAGCCAAAACTGCGGGCGGGTTTGGATTCCCCTCGCAGCACACATAGAAGGACCGTTCAGGTAAGTCAACGGTCGTTCTCCTGTGTGCTGCTTGGGGAATCCAATCATGGGACATGCCAAAGCAATTAAGTCCCATGGCGGGAGCTAGGCTGGTCAGGATCCTCCGCAGACGAAAGAACCCTTTGCAACACTCTCCACCCAAAGGAGGCCTCAGCCGAGGCATATACGTCAACTTTGTAGTGTCTAATAAATGGCGAGGGTGACGCCCAAGTAGCTGCCCTGCAGATCTCCTCCACCTAGGCTTGCATAGCCCAGGCCGCTGTGGTAGCCGCACTTTTGGTAGAATGAGGCGTAATACATCTGGGAACCAGTCGGGATTGACTGTCGTACGCCAAAGCGATGCACACCTTCAACCATCGGCCGATGGTGTGGGAGGACACCTTCTGTCCCATGGACGACGGCTGGAAGGAAACAAAGAGCGCCTCCGATCTTCTGAACAAGGCCGTGCGCTTTACATAACGTCGGAGGGTCCTACGAACATCCAAATGATGCCACTGGCGCTCTTGGGGATGGGAAGGGTGCGGGCAAAAGTCCGGAAGGACGAGCTCCTGAGCCCTGTGGAACAACATATTGACCTTCGGAAGGAAGGAAGGGTCCAAACGGAGGACTACTCTGTTAGGATGGAATATGCAGAGATCCGCACGCACAGACAGCGCTGCCAACTCCAAAACCCTCTTGGCCGATGTAATGGCCACCAGAAACACAGTCTTAAACATCAGCAGCCGAAGGATCAGATAGACTCGAACGGGGCAGACGTGAGAGCCCTGAGCACCAAGGTCAAGTCCCAGGTAGGATAACGGTGGACTGTCGGAGGTCTCAAGTTCGTCACACCCTTCAGGAAAGCCTTGACCCATGAATGCTGGGACAAGGAACGGCCCTGGCCGCCTCCCACCACCGTGGATAATGCTGTGACTTGCCGATGGAGTGTGTTAGGCGCGAGGCCCTTATTAAGTCCTGATTGTAAGAAGTCCAAGACCTGTGGCACCGAAGCCATGATAGGGTCAGCCCCGGTACAACGGCACCACCTACAGAAGGCCTGCCAGGTGGCCTCATAAATATGAGTAGTGGATGGACGTCGGGCCGCCTGGATAGTATCAATCACCTGACTCGAATAGTGAAGGCCAGTCAGAATAGTCCACTCACGTGCCACACGGCTAACTGCAGGAGCTGGGGGTTCGGATGGATGAGAGCCCCCTGGTTGAGCTGGATCTGGTCGTCTGGAATCCTCCACGGCCGCGAGACCGACAGGTGCATGAGGTCTGCGTACCAGGGACGTCTGGACCACATCGGCGCAACCAACAGCACCTCCGCCTGTTCTGTCAGAATCTTCTGGATGACCGACGGAAGAATCGGGAGGGGGAAAGGCATAAAGGAGGCCGGCTGGCCAAGGACTGCATAGAGCATCCACCCTCTCTGCTCCGGGGACCTGGTACCTGGCGTAAAACCTCGGAAGTTGTGTGTTGTGTGGTTGCGCAAACAGATCTACCTCGGGACGGCCGAACCGGCGAGAGAGTTCCCGGAAGAGGTCGGGGTGAAGTTGCCACTCCGCTCTGCTCAGCCAGTCTGCCTGTGTGTTGGCCACACCTGAAATGTGCTCCGCCCGGATGGACAAGAGCTTGGTCTCCGCCCAGCGATGTAACTTCTCCGCCTCCAGCATCAGGGCCTTGGAGTGGGTGCCCCCTTGGCGGTTGACATGGGCCTTGGAGGCAACGTTGTCGGTTAAGACCAACACGTGGTTGTGTGAGACAATGTCCCGAAACTCGAGGAGGGCTAGGCGGATGGCATGTAGTTCTAGCCAATTTATGCTGTTCGACAGTTCCTGATTCGACCAGCGCCCCTGAGCTACACGGTCCAGGGCGTGCCCCCCCCCATCCAAACAGGCTGGCTTCCATTGTAATCTGGATGCGGTCCAGTTCCTTGAAGGGGCACCTGTCAGCCTCTGCTTTGCTGTTGCTTCGGCTGCCATGAAACGGGGAGGGAGGGCATGGTATTTGGGAGGGGTTACTCATTGTGCTGGAGGAAGGTTCTGGAGTTCACCGGCTGATCGGACTACGCATGCGTGGGAGTTTCCCGCCAGGACTAACGGCACCGACATTCCATCTTCGTGATGCCTTTTGAAGTTATCTCGCACCTGACACTTGGGAGAATTATGATTGGACTGTAACTGTGATGCCAAGGGGAGGGGAATGGGCTATTCTATATATCAATCGCTTTCGCGCCTAAATATTCAGATTTCGCTTCGCTATGCCTTTAATCATTTATAATTAGTAAAAGTACACTTGATTTCCACGCATGGAGTCTTGTGGTCTTTCTTTCCTAATTATCTAAATGGAGAGGAGCTGACAGCACCCCTGCAGGAGTTTGGAGGACGTCCACCAGCGAAGGGACATGAAAGGCTTGTGTGGGAGCCGAACCTTGGATTGGGAGTGGCTGGTGTGTGCCCTCTGGAAGGGGAGCAGGAACCATTGCAGTGAGCGTGCATGGAATCTGGCCCAGGGAACCACGCATCAACCACGTTGATGCAAGATATCATTTTCCCCAGCAATTTGGACAGCGTCACCAATGGCAAGAGTCTTTGGGACATAACCTGAGTGGTCAGGTGCTGGATGCTTTGCCGCCTCTCTGGAGAGAGAGAGACCTTGCAAGACACTGAGTCTATGATGGTTCCCTGGTGGAGCAGCGAGGTGGTCAGCTGCAGGTGGCTCTTGGGAAGGTTGAGAACCCACCCGTGACTGTGCAGCGAGTCCATCGTGATTTGCAGATCTCGTAGGGCCTGGTTCGAGGACGAGGACAGGACCAAGATGTCGTCCAAATAACAATTCACTCGTATTGGAACCAAGCGAAGTGATGCCGCTACGACTGCTAGGAGTTTCGTGATCATGTGCGGGGCCGATGAGAGGCCAAAGGGTAAGGCCCGGTATTGAAAGTGACGGCCATTGAACTGGAAGCGTAGGAAATGCCGATGTGCCGGATGTATGGGCACGTGGAGGTACGCCTCCTTGATATCGACTGATGTCATCATGTCACCCTGGCGGATGGAGGCCAGTATGCTTTTGAGAGATTGCATTTTGAATTTTTGGTATTTGATGTACCGATTGAGCCTTTTCAAATCTAGGATGGCCCGCCATCCCCCCTATGGCTTCCTCCCCCTGCGAGTCACCGGTACCTCCGAATGGACCGGTTTCCAGCTCTATGAAACTGCCTCCTAGTCTGGGGCTGCGCCTGATTCTGCTGGCGACCCCTATCCCTGGCGGCCGCACGATCCTGGCCGCGATCCTGTGACTGGGAGAAACCCCTGTTGTAGTGGGGAACATAGGGAGCAGGGGCAAATCCAGAGTCCCCAGCCCGAAAGGGCTGTCGCCTATTGTAAGGCTGTTGTCTTCTATGGGCCTGGCCCCCGGTGGAAGGAAGAACCTTACGCTTATCCCTAGTCTCAATGAAGATGGGATCCAGCACAGACCCAAACAAGGCACCGCCCTTGAAGGGCGTGGATGCAAGGTGCCACTTGGACTTGACATCAACCTGCCAATGGTGGAGCCACAGCAAGCGCCGGAATGCCACATTAGAGACTACGGCTCGAGAGGCGAACTTCGTTGCACTAAGGGTGGCATCTGCAGAAAACTCTAAGGCTGCCATTAATTTGGTAATATCCTGGTGAAGGCGTGCTTCCTCCGGCGCAAGCCTACTCTGCAATTGTTTAAGCCAGACCAAGGAAGTCCTATTAAAAAAGGACGCTGCTGTAGCCGAGCGGAAGGCCCAGGCTGCAGCCTGATGAGTCTTGCGAATAACTGTCTCGGCCTTACGGTCCTCTGCCTTCAGGCCCTCCGAAATTTTGGATGGAATTAATGCTGGAGAGGCGAGGGCAGCAATAGGAGCATCAACTGTGGGAAACTGGAGAAGAGCTTCCAACTCAGGAGTAGAGGTGTAGACTTTCCTATCCCCATTGCTAGGTGGGTTAACCGCAGTGGGTTGATCCCACTGCTTTTGAATCAGATCAAGAAATAACTTGGGCGAGGGAATAACATCCTGCAAAGCCACTTGCTCAGCGAAGAGTCGCTCAGTAGCATCTAATCCTACAGCCGTGCTGTCCTTAGAGGCTGCCTCCCCCATGTGGGTGGTGGTTTTAGCCTTATACAGTAATGATTTAAAGAGAGAATGTCGAAATAAACCAGGGGCAGTAGGCTGGTCCAGGGGCAAGCCCTCATCATCAGAAAATTCCCTGTCAATAACCTTGCCTTCCTCCACTAATGCTGACTCCTCGCTATAAACAGAGAGTAGAGGCGAGGGTGGGTCAGTCTGGAGAACAAAGGAATCTCCCTGCACTGGCTGGGGATCAGGCCCAGCGTGGGCCACAGTGGCTCTAGGAGGCTGGGCTCTACGAAGCAGCTCCGCATCTACCCCCCTAGAAATAGCTGCAGATATCATTTGGTGTAAATCAGGATGAAGGCCCAAATCCTGGCCTTCCATAGGCCTGAGGCCTGCAGCAGTAGGGGTAAATGTAGCAGAAGGCCCTGCACGTGGAGGCAAATGGGCCGAAGCTCCACCTAGCTCCGAGAGAGACAGAGGGAATTGGGGCCCCAAACCCCCTTCTGCAGAAATGGGAGCCTGAGGTAATTGAATATCAGGCGACCAACCCTGCTATGTAGGGCGTGCTGGAGAGGCCCGTTGCGGGATTAATACCGGGGGTGAGTCATGAGATGCTTCAGAGGCCTTATCCCTGCGCTTATGGGATTTGTCCTTAATGGGGGATGAGGCCTGAGGCCTATGGCTGGAGGCCCGAGTAGCGGCCCTACTGGGCCTAGGGCTAGCCCCCCCCCCCTCGCCAAGGGAACAGGGCTCACAAACTGGCTCCCCAATACCTTTGGACCCAGACTGGTCTGCCATTGTACGAGAGGGAAGAGATTTGGAAAGGCTCAACCTCGTAAAATGAATAAAGGCTCCACTGCACAAAGCACCACGTGCAACAGTAACTGGCTGAGACGACCTCCTCACTGACTCAGCAAGTCGCAAGTGAGAAAGAGGAGGTCCGTTGGAATGGCGCCGACGGCAGGGCGCAAAATCACATGCCCTGCCTTCTCCGGCCGATTCCTGCGCATGCGCAGAGACCCAAACCAAAATGGCGGCCATCTCCGAGAGCGCGGAGATTCAAATCGGCACAGCCATGAACGGCCACTGGAAAGCCTCGCAGCCACAAGCCCGTGGCGAAAAAGCCGCAGATCTCACCAAAGCAGCACAGCGCAACAAGTAAAAGGCGCCTGGGCTGAACCGCGCCTCAGCGGCGGGTTGCTCCTGGCGTAATATAGCGCAGGGTGGCGCACCGGCCCAGGACGCGCACAGAACTCAAGCGGGGGGGCTCCAACTCCACCCTGCAAGCGTTGCTGCTATGTCCTGGCTGAAGAGCCTATGGACCTCACAGCCCCCGATCTCAGGCAAGTAACCCGCTGGTAGGGAGGATCTGGGCTTGCAGCGAACTCCACCTCTGAAGAAATATTTGAGATTAAATCACAATGTGTGACTGCAGAATCCAAATAAAGATGAAATGTGTCGATTAGTCTAGAGAGAAAATAAACATAGATAAAGTCTCTGGCAAAAAGTTACACAGCAAATGCAAAAACAAAACTCTTACAGCAAACCAGGTTTACAGAAAGCAAATCACTTATCCAAGTACCTCTTTGAATCAGGTTTACAGAAAGCAAATCACTTATCCAAGTGCCTCTTTGAATCACGGAACTGAACTCACGAACAAACGAACAACGAAGAACGTTGACTTCTGCAACTAAGGCGTGGCACCATCCGTCTTTTATCTGCAGAAGCCCCTAACGAGCTCATTATCCTGCATCCCGAGAGCATCCTGAAACCACTCACTGATAGCAGCTCCAAAGGCTCCTACCGAGCCACAACAGCTTTCCATGCACTATTGCAATTTATTTTTAAGTAGTTGGTTATTCAAGAAAGAACCTGTACTCTTTGCAAGAGTACATACACGTTGGCTCCCAAGTCTATTTTAATGATTAATTCCCTTAGATTTCCTTTCACTTGGTCTTTTTATATTATCTCTTGCTACATTTCACTTTGTTTACTTTTGTTAGTCATAAGCAAGTCAAGACATGAACCTGAACAGTAATTTCAAAACATATTTTATTGACTTAATATTTCAAACCATTTTGAACTTTGTATTACACTAAAAACTAATTACTTTCTTATTTCTTATACTACCTGTTATTATAATTGTATATTTTATTATTCACCATTGACGTTATTTGGAAATGGCTTATTAATTAAATAAGTTATATGCTATTAACGTCACAAAAGTGATTCGAAGTGATTAAAAAATCGTTTCCAAAATAACACCCTGATAATATAATACATGCCCAATACCTAAAAACCATTCCACTTTTCAGTCAAATAAAGACAAGAACTAGGTAGAACAAAGAAAGATGGAGACTGATTGTTGTGCAAATAACATGACCCTGTGCCATGTAGGGCTATGTAAGTGATGATGACAGCTTTTAATTATACTTGGAAATCCCCTGGAAGCCAGCACAGTTCTTGGGGTTTTAATGAGCTTATTTGGAAACATCCAAACCTGCCATATCCCTGGATGAAAACTTTTTCATAGACGGTCCTTAGTGGAACTATGACATTAGAAAAATTGCTGGTGTAGCAATGCTCTGTGCCCGTGATGGCAAACTTATGGCACATGTACCAGAGGTGGCACATAGAGCCCTCTCTGTGGGCACGCATGTTGTCAGCAACTGCTCTTCAAGGGTGTTGGAGCACCAGAAAATGGCCTGAAAACAGCCTCTAAACAGCCCCAAAACCAGCCTCAAAATGGTCCGAAAGCCAGCCTGAAAACAACCCAAAAAGCGGGCTTCCAAAACAGCCAGAAAATGTGTGCACCAGCCAGCTGGTCTTTGGGTTTCTTGTGCTCCGGCGCATGCCCATGCATTTCGGTTTGGGCACTCGGTGCCAAAAAGGTTTGCCATCACTGCTCTATGGCATTAGAAATTTTTTGAGGAAGAGACCTTTAGTTTGGTGTGGAACTTAAAGCACCAGGCTAGAAACCAAGTAAGTTCCTTCGTAGGCAAGGTGACTTTGGGCCAATCTCTCTCTCTCAACCCATGACATCGGGCTCGGGTGACAATCTGGTTAATCAATTCTTGTTGTACCCAATGGATCAACACTCCATTGGAAAAAAAAAACCACACCCTGCACTTGCTGGAAAATGCCGGAAAGAAAAAAAAATAGACGTTCTATTATAAGTTCTAAAAAGTACTATGGCATTAGAAAAACTTGCTAGTGTAGCAATGTATTGTCTGGATTCTCTTTCTCACCTCTCTGCTTGCTGCTGCCAACTATTTCATCATAGATGGGAAAGCATATGATTTGGCTAGGTGAATCATGCTCTGGGATGAGAAAGGCAACAGGATGGAAAATTGTAGTTGCCTACTCAGTCTAATGACACTGTAAATAACTAATGGAGAAAATGGAGATCACCAGACACTTTGTTTGGTTGGGGGTGGGGGGAATCAGGTAAATGAAAAATTAAGAATGGATATAACTGGCACATATTTCAGTCAAGGTAATCAGGAACAGAAAATAATATACATATTGCAACATAGCATAAAAAAAGAATCAATATATAGCATCCAGATTAGGACATAGTGATTCTAACATTATAGCCAGATGACAAACATTTGGAAACTTGCGGGAGAAGAAAGTGAAAGGAATGTTTTCTAAAACACTACTATGCAAGTAAGAAAACATATTCTGGTATAGTTCCAGTTTCTCATATATGTTACTTTATTAAAACCCACACATTATGCAATTTATTTCATTAAATGCTTTATAGCTGCCAATTCCAGCAGATTACTCATCGATTGATAATGATAAATTCTTACGTCAGGTACTATAGAATTAAGCACTTAGAAATTAATAAAATGCAAAAAAATTGTTTATTTATAATTTAAATTTCTGCCCAAATTCAACAATGACTCTAAGTGGCATACATATTAACATTACTTGAACTGTTTGTCACCCTTTTTTAGGACAGCTGAGTTACAAAGGACCCATGCTGTCCCCTTTCCTTTCCAAGCAGATTCTTGATGGGAAACAACATCATCTTCTTACAATTATAAGAAGCCTTGTGATTTATCACAAGATTAATGCCTGCTTCTATTATTATTATTATTATTATTATTATTATTATTATTATTATTATTATTATTATTATTATTATTATTATTATAGGTTTACTAACATCAAAGCAATAAATTTAAAATGAAGACACTTGCATTAGTTCTTGTATAAGCATGTTTAGTTGCACAGGCCGACTTGCATTAGCTTGGATTTTACATTTAGATTTACATTTTATATTTAGAACTCAACTTTCCCCAACACATACATATTTACTGCATAGCTTTCTGAAAATATACACTTTAGAGGCTGAAGTGTGAAAATGTTCTCCTGGACATTATCTACCGGTAAATCTAAATTTCTTAAATTCACAGCAATTGTGTTGCTTACACTGTTAACACTATTCCTCCCCTATTTCCTCTCTCCTTCTCCAGGACACAGGTAATTTCAACAGCATTTGTGGTTTGAATGCCTAGAAAGAGAATTCTGGTTCTTCCAACTTTTGTACAAGCTGAAGCTTTTCTGAATCCCTTTATGTCTACTCTGATTTCTAATCTTTCCTTCAGCTGTTCCTGGGACTCATCCTTTCCTGAACCTCTTTGCACTTAATTCAGTTGCTGGAGCCCTTAACTCTGCCTGATTTTGAAATGTGCTGCGCACATCTGCAGGCATTCCTAAGAGGGTGAATATTACCTGAACAATCATTCAGTGAAGCAAGTGTTATAATTGTAACACAAAGCTGGTTTATTTACAGCAAATACAACATTCAAGGATGCAAAACCTGCTTGGGTAGTTTGCTATTTCTCCCTCGGGGTGAAAAGCAATGATCACAGAACACTCAATCCCCCCCGCCGCCAACCCTGTGAGGTTGGTTGGGCTAAGAAAGATGGAGTGGAGTAGAGTGGAGTGGAATGGAAGAGACCAGACAGAACCGAACAGAATTAAATAAAAGAGTTGGAAAGGACCTTGGAAATCTAATCTAGTCCAACCCCCTATTCAGGCAGGAAATCCTTTACCATTTCAACAAATGGTTATCCAATATCTACTTAAAAACTTCTAGTGTTGGAGCACTCACAACTTCTGGAGGCAAGTTGTTCCACTGATTAATTGTTCTAACTGTCAGAAAATTTCTTCTTAGTTCTAGGTTGCTTCTCTCCTTGATTAGTTTCCATCCTTTGCTTCTTGTTCCGCCTTCAGGTGCTTTGGTGCTTTACTCTCTCTTCTTTGTGTCACCCACTGAGATACCGCAATACTGCTATCATGTCAACCCTATTCCAGGGGTGAAATTCAGCAGGTTCTGACAGGTTCTGGAGAACTGGTAGCAGAAATTTTGAGTATTTCAGAGAACCAGCAAATACCACCTCTGGCTGGCCCCAGAGTGGAGATTTTGCAGTCTCTGTCAGGGCTCCTTCACTTAATAACCAAGAAAGAAACCACTCAACTCCATTTTGCAGAATTAAGAGTACTTTTACTGATTATAAGTAATGATAAGTTAAGCAAAGCTGGATCTGAGCAAAAGCGCGCGAAAGCATTAGATATCACTACATTATTCATTCCCCTCCCCTTGGTACCCCTGTCCATAGTCCAATCGTATATCTCCACAGCTGTCAGATGGGAGACATTTTCAAAAATCATCATCAGACTGGTATGCCGGACAGTTGGCCTTGGCGGTAAACTCCCCTCCTTCCACATGCGCAAACGAATGGTGTGAACTACTCCCAATGAACAGTCCTCCAGTACAGATTATTTCCCTCACCCAAATACCATGCCCTCCCTCCTCGTTTCAATGGCAGCCGAAAAGCAAGCAGCAAAACAGAGGCTGACATCCAGCCCTCCTCCAGAAAAAAGAACAATCATCCCTGCAGAAATGAAAGAACAGACAAACAGACAAACAACATAACATAGAAGAAAAAGGGAAGGGGAAATAAAAGAGAAATCAATCAAGGTCAAGGCTTGTCTGGGTAGGCAGAGCAGAATTTACGGAGAAGTCGAGGAGCCCTCACATGGGTCTTATCGACCCATTCAGCATGAGAGAGAGGGAAATGCTTCCATGCCACAAGATATTGAACACGGTTCCTATGTTTCCTAGAGTCAAAAATTTCTTTAATCTCAAAATGCTGTTCACCCTCAATCAGGAGCGGGGCAGGTGGAGCCGCCAAAGGGCCCCGCAACGGAGAAGTACATTCAGGCTTTAGGAGATTGACATGAAATACCGGGTAGACATGGTTGAGATATTTAGGCAGTTCCAGACGTACGGACACAGGGTTGATCACCTTGATAATTGGGAACGGGCCAACATACTTGGGACCCAATTTCTTAGACTTTTGAGAGGTCTGGAGAAATTTGGTAGATAAATATACACAATCACCAACTTTATACTCCTCGGCTTCATTCTCTTTTTATCCGCTTGCCTCTTATGTGCTCGATGCACCGCATCCAGCGCCCGGTAAGCCAAAGGCCACATCTTTCGGAGTTGGTCACTCCACTTGGAAAGGGACAGCACTTGTGGTTTTCTCGAGGTACCTCAGGGATAGGCACAAAATCATGTCCGTACACTATTTTGAAAGGTGTAAATCCTGTGCTGCTGTGTACCGAGTTGTTATACGCCACCTCAGCATGAGGCAATAATTCCACCCAATTATCCTGCTGGTAATTGATGAAACATCAGAGATACTGCTCCAGCACAGAATTAGTCCTCTCGCAGGGCCCATTAGTTTGAGGGTAGTGGGTGGAGCTTAAGCCCTGGGCGGAGTCTATTAAGTTCAAAAACTCTTTCCAAAACAAGGAGGTAAATTGGACCCCCCTATCCGAGATGATGCGGTCCGGTACTTCATGTAAATGATATACATGTGTAATGAACAACTTAGCTAAGGATTTAGCGGACGGGATCTTGGAAAAAGAAATAAAAAGAATCTGCTTGGAGAACAAGTCAGTAATCACCCAAATCACCGTATTTCCTTGACTTTCCAGCAATTCAACAATGAAATCCATAGAGATCTCCTTCCATGGTGCCTCAGGATGGGCCACCACCTGGAGCAATCCTTGGGGTTTACCTGGTGGCCACTTTGCTGTAGCACAAGTGGGGCAGCTAGCTACATAAGATTCAATGTCTTTTTCAGAGAGGGCCACCAAAATTGTCTTTTAATGAGATGCAGGGTTTTTACAAACCCAAAATGTCCAGCCATGCGTGAATCGTGAGCACGTTGAAGAACTAGGCCCATAATAGTCACGGGAACATACAATTTAGCTCCAATCCAAGCCAGGCCATCCTTCATGGTGCACTCATCAACTTCAAGAGCCTCCTTGAGCTTTGTAACGAGATCTTGTGTAACCTCCAAGTTGGAAGTGGTTTGGCTCCTGGTGACGACCGGAGCAGCGAGGCTTCTCGCTGGCATCACTGGTTGGAGCACACTAAGCTTTGAACTGTTATATTGAGGAAGTCTGGACAAAGCGTCAGCCATAAAATTCTTCCCTCTCGGGATGTACTTCAAAGTGAAATTGAATCTATTGAAGTGTTGTGCCCATCTCATTTGTTTGGGGGGATAGTTTTTGGGGGGTCATCAATGCCTCTAAGTTTTTGTGATCAGTCCATACCTCAAAAGGGTGTTTAGCCCACTCCAAAAAATGATGCCAGGTCATCAAAGCCCACCTGACCGCAAAAGCCTCCTTTTCCCAAATAGCCCAACGTCTCTCAGTCTCTGTTAGCTTTCGAGAGGTATAAGCGCAGGGTTGCAACTTCCCATTTGCATTCACTTGAAGTAGCACCACCCTACTGCCACATCACTAGCATCTGCCTGGACCACAAAAGGTGAATCTATGTCCGGGTGTTTCAAAACTGGTTCAGCTGCAAAAAGTCATTTTAGTTTCTCAAATGCTGCTTGACATTCCATAGTCCAGTTTAAGGGTTTACCCGGCCTGGGTTTTGCCTCCCCCTTTGATTTTAGGAGGTTCGTAATTGGCAGGGCAATCTTGGCAAAGGAAGGAATAAATTGATGATAGAAATTAGCAAAACCTAAGAAACTCTGCAACTGTTTGCGTGTGCGGGGGGGCGCCCATTCAGTGACGGTTGGACCTTTGCTGGGTCCATTTCTATTCCTTTGTGGGAGATGCGATATCCCAGGTAATCCACCTTCTCCTGATGAAATTCGCATTTAGACAATTTAGCATACAGTTCTGCTGCACGAAGCTTTTTTAGTACTGTGCGAACAAGTTTCATGTGTTCCTCACGTGTTTCCGTGTAAATAAGGATATCATCAAGATAGACCATCACGCCTTTGTAAAGGTGGTCATGTAAAACTTCATTAATTAGCTGCATGAAAACAGCTGGCGTGAAACTTGTTCGCATTAATGAAGGACACGCTGGCCCAGTTGGGTAACGTTATGCCATTTGGACTACAGGGGCGCCAGCTGTTTTCATGCAGCTAATTAATGAAGTTTTACATGACCACCTTTACAAAGGCATGATGATCTATCACATGGCATAACACGAAATTGAAAAGAACCAAGTAGGCAGTTAAACACAGTTTTCCATTCATCCCCTTCTTTAATTCTGACTCGGTAGTACGCCTCCTGTAGATCTAACTTGGTGAAAATCCTCCCTTTACCCAGCTGGGCCAGCATGTCCTTCATTAATGGCAAAGGCTAGAGATTTTGGACACAAAACACATACACCGTTCAGGTATTTAAAATTCACACACAAACGAAAGGAACCATCCTTCTTTTCTCTAAACAATACTGGAGCAGCAACTCGGGGTCTAGCGGGTTTAATGAATCCCCTCTCCACATTTTTGTCAATGAATTTTCTCAATTCGTCCCTTTCCCTAGGAATCATTGAATAAATCTGAGGCTTAGGGAGTTTTACTCCAGGGAGAATGTCTATGCTGCAATTGGTGGGTCTGTGGGAGGGTAACTTATCTGAAGATTTTTCACTGAAAACATCCCCAGTATTCTTTTGGGATTTTTTCTTCCCCTTCAATTTTTTCTTGCCTTCTGGTTGTTAGATTGGGGTCTGACTTATTCGGTTCTAGAACCCCTTCTTCCTTTTCAGGGGGCGTAGCAGATCGGATGTGTAACCAACCCTTCCAATTTATGTGTGGATTCCACTTATGCAGCCAAGGCAATCCCAATATAAGAGGCCGGTCCATTCCTGGGGCTACAATAAAACTTCCCATCCACATCTCAATAGACTCAGTAACAAAATGAGAAGGGCTCCCTCCCGCAATAGAGCCATCCAATTGGCAAAAAGCGATTGGGATTTTCAAAGTTTTTAGCTTCAATCCCAATTTTTCTACTATTTCCGGGCTCATAATGCATCATGTGCATCCGGAATCTAAAAGAGCTAGAATTTTCTCCCGTGCGCCAGAAGAGGGCACTCTAAGCTCAACTGGAATAGTCATGGGTCCCGACAGGGAACTTACCCAGCAGCCATCATCAGAGTCACTTCCTTTCGAAGAGCTGGGGGTGTCCTCCCCCACCCTTCACCAGGGCTGAAATGCTGAGGAGGTTCCTCCCCTTTCAGGGCAGGTTCTTTCTTCTTGCTGGGAGGTTTTTCCAGCCTCTTCTCTCTCCGAGGGGGGGGTGTCTTTTGGATCATCTTGACTCAGCAATTAACTGCACGATGCCCCTCCTTCCCACAGCGGAAACACATGAAGGGTTTTGGCTTGCTAGCAGATCCACCTTTCCCTCATTTCGGGACTCCTGGGGAGGGTTTTTTCGCCCTCACTTTCCCCTTGGTAATTCAGCCTTGCCAAATCAATTTCCACATTGGCAGCCGCTTCATACCAGGGCTGCAGTCTACAGGGAGGTCTCCGATTCACACAATGCTGGTAAACCTCTTTGTTTAAACCATCAGTGAAATGGTCTAACAATGCTTCTTCAGACCAACCCCTCATAAAAGCTGATAGCTCACGAAATTCTGGTACATAATCAGTTACTGGCCATTTCCCCTGGGTAAAAGTTTTAAATTTAATTCTGGCTCTTCGCTCTGTGAGGGGATCATCAAAGCATTTTCTCAAAGTGGCCATAAAGCCATTAAAGTCTCTTAATAGTAGGGAATCAGCATTGTGCAAGCCTACCATCCAATCTGCCGCTTTTTTCCCCAAAGCCATCATAATAACTCTTACGTTCGCTTCATCAGAAATCAGTTCATCGCCATACATTTGCATGTAGTCCCATGCTTGAACAAGGAATAGATCTTTCGGTTCTCCTCCATATTTTACACTTAAGGGAGGAAACTTAGCCATCCAGCGTCTGCGGGGTGGGTGGGGGCTCTTGGAATGTTTCTAGCTGCAGTGATCAGGGTCGGTGCTGGGTCATCTTTTTCAGCTCCCCATTCGGTCCCTCCAGTTTCTCTCGTGTCAGCCAAGGTATATCTTTCCTCTGTCCCTGTTCTCAGTTTCTCTCTCCATTTCACTCTCACGGGCTCGGCACCTCTCCCATGCCCTTTCAAAAAGTTTCATCGCTTGGGACATTATAAGGTTCTCCTCCTCAGGATCCCGCCAGTCAGCCACTGGTTTTCTGGGTCTCCTCATAGTAATCCCAGTCAAAGGTTCTTCAGGGTCCTCTTTCCGTCCCACTCCCCAGGTCCACCTGGGTCGAACAGATCGTTCTTCCAAGTGCAGGCCAGCCATCTGCTCCGTCTCTGAAGGGCATGCTGCTTCCATATCTTCTTCTTGATCACTGCCTTGGTGGGACATCCTTCAGGAAGGTGTCAGCTCCAGGATGGGTGCGAGATGAGATCCAGCTTAATGCCAGGGCTCCTTCACTTACTAACCAAGAAAGAATCCACTCAACTCCATTTTGCAGAATTAAGAGTACTTTTATTGATTATAAGTAATGAGAAGCTAAGCAAAGCTGGATCTGAGCAAAAGCACACGAAAGCATTAGATATCAATACATGATTCATTCCCCTCCCCTTGGTACCCCCGTCCATAGTCCAATCGTATATCTCCACAGCTGTCAGGTGGGAGACATCTTCAAAAATCATCATCAGGCTGGTATGCCGGACAGTTGGCCTTGGCGGGAAACTCCCCTCCTTCCACATGCGCAAACGAATGGTGTGAACAACTCCCAATTAACAGTCCTCATGTACATATTATTTCCCTCACCCAAATACCTTGCCCTCCCTCCCCATTTCAATGGCAGCCGAAAAGCAAGCGAGAAAACAGAGGCTGACAGTATCCTTCCTCTGGAGTGGGGAGGGAATGGAGTTTTGCAGTATCCTTCCCCTGCCATGCCCACCAGGCCATGTCCACAGAACCAGTAGTAAAAAAAAAAAAAGAATTTCACCACTGCCCTATTCTTTCTTTTCATTAAACTAGGCATATCCAGTTCCTGACTGGCCAATGTTACTCAATGAGCTTCAATGGCTGACAGAAGACTGGACCTCTTTAGTACCTGTCCCGCATGTTCACTGCTGCAGGAATGAAACTGAGTAGAAACATTTCTTGCATACTTCACAGTGAAGAAATGCATATATGAAGAAAGAGGGGGCTGTAGAGACGTCATCCTTAAATTACCCAGCTGCATTATTGCCAATGAATTCAGGTTGATGAACAACATTCTCCTAAGATAACATCCTGAACAACATTCTCCTAAGATAACATCTTGTCTCCGCTTCCCAATGAGGCTAGAACGCCTCTCCTCCACCTAAACCCCATTGCTGTTCCAACATTCCAATGAAGAGGGAGAACTCAATAAACCCCGGCAGCTATTGTTTGTTTTCTCTCCTACCTATTCCACTACGTTACACAAATGGCTTTCAGAAGAAGAAGGAAAACTACATGGGGCTACCATGAAAAGAATCCAGAAGCTTCAACTGGTAAAAAATGAGATTGCAGACAATCTTGGGCACCCAAAGAATAGTGTATATAACCCCTTTGCTACATGAGATCTGAGCCTGAAAAAAGTCTGTTTTCAGGTCCAATTCAAGATGTTAGTTATGACCCTTAAAACCTGTATATGGTATGGAATAGGGTTACTTATGGAAGCATCTTCATCTGGTTACATCAGCCTATGTCACCCACTCAGGTAGGAAAAGTATTCTGCGGACTTTGTCAACCAAGGTATTCGGACTGGTGGGGTCCAGGAAGAGAGCGTTCTCTGCTGTGCACCCAGCCTGTGGAACACTCTCCCCTCAGAGGTGACACAGGCCCCCATTCTCTTGACCTTCCACAAAGGGGTAAAAACATGGCTCTGTGCCCTTGCTTCAGATGTGCAGAGGAACCTGCAGCCATAGGGCTGACTAGTTCCATGAAAGTGCCCCCTAACTTTTAACTTTCCTTGCCTCTTTAAATTTTATATACTATGTTATGTTTTTTATATTTTACTATATACCACCCAGAGTCCCTCTGCAAGAGAGCTGGGCAGTTCTTAAATATGGTAAATAGATAAAGGAAATTTACAGAACTTTAATGCTGGATTAACTTTTAAGTAGCACCCATATATCAACAATATACTGTGTACATTAGTCATATCCATCTAATATTAGCAGTCTCAGGCAAGCAGTACAGACAGATACAATTGGACTCAGCGATTTGAATTAATGGCAAAGTGAAAGAGAAGGAAGAAGTAGAAAACAGCACAAAAAGAAGTACTACCAGTAGGAAGTTGTATGTATATAATGCAATGCAATCCAAACTTCCATTTTAAAGATCTACAACCCTTGACATTATTTTAATAAAAATATAGGGCATTAATGACAAGTCTAAAAATGTGATCTAATTACACTGTAAACCCTTTCTATGCATTCTTTCCTATTATAAATTAGGAATAACCTAAATATAAATTATGAACAACAACATAAGTGTTTTTTTTATAGTAGAGGCAGCAAATTTAAAAGATAAAGGCTTTTTACATACTTACATTTGTGTGTGCCTGCATATGTGTGTATGTATTATATGTACGTGTATGTATCTGTGTATGTGTGTGTATATGTGTGTGTGCGTGCGTGTGTGTGTGCAACTATTTGCAAAATTAAAAGTGCTTTTTTGTAAAGCCATATATGATCACTGGGGACAATGGGCCTTTAAAATAATCCAAAATGTAATCACTTAATTTACGTTGCAGATATATGAAACAAGCCATTATCAGAACATCATTTTATTACATCATCAATGACTTTTTTGGGGGGATCTAGTTATTTTACATATAACTGGATATAAGGTACTGAATAATCTAAATCTAAGCCACATTCAGACCCTTATCAACAAACATAATTTTGACCTCTACCCAAACCTACCATCTGAGAATGCCATTCTTGGACCGATGCCGAGGCCCTCAAATTTAAAAGGGTCAATATCCATTCCATTGACCGTACGGTGTCTCTTTAAGTGATAGCAACGGATATCTGCCAGTTGTCTAATACAGTGTTTCTCAACCTTAGCAACAACATGCTGGCTGTGGAATTCTGGGAGTTGAAGTCCACACAGCTTAGGTTCGCCAAGGTTTGCTTTACTTATTTCTCACCTTTATTATTTTTACAAATAGCTCAAGGCAGATAACATACCCGTTATTCCTCCCTCCACCTATTTTCCCCACAAAAACCACCTTGCAGCGGTGAACTTCGTTGAGAGTATGTGACTGGCCAAAAGACTGTTAATTTATGCTTAAGGCAGGACTAGAACTTAGTTTCCTTAATCACTAGACCAAACTGGCTTTCAGGCTGGTTGAGAAACACTGGCCTAATGAAAGAATACCATAAGCCACAACAAACCAAACCATTCAATATATGGGTCCCCATTCCCTCCCATTACCAGAATGCTGTTATGAAACAAAGCAAAGGACTGGCATGGCTCCCATCAAAAACGCTGCTGCTTCCTAGGAAAGTGAGCTTGGCAGCTTGAAGGCTTGAGGTGAGATGGAAAGTCAGGAGCCGCAGCATAGGTTAAGAGATGTTAAGAGATGCAGGCAATGGAGACATGAGACCTTTCCAGGTACGGATGCCTGAACTCTGGAGATGGTCACTAACACCAGAGGAAGATTGTTTTTTCTGTTGCTAATTAAAACAAAGCCAATGCGGGAACCAGATTCACTTAATAAGAGTGTTGCTAACTTAACAACGGTAGTGATTCACTTAACAACTGTGGCAAGAAAAGTCATACAATGGGGCAAAACTCACTTAACAACTCTTGCTTAATAGTAGAAATGTTGGGCTCAATTGTCAAGGACTACCTGTGTACTTCTGTGTGCTTCTATTAATCTCCTATGCCAGTGATGGCTAACCTTTTTTGGATCGCATGCCAAAAGCGGGAGGAGCACAGAGGGTGCGCAGGCGTGCCACACCCATCATGCTATGTGTGCCACCCCAGCGTGCAGGCATGCACAACACCCACCCCTCTGCTTTTGGCGTGCTTTTTTCACTCTCCTCAGGCTCAGAGGCTTTCTAGGAGCCTAGGGAGGGCGAAAACAGCCTCTCCCCCAGGGGAACCTGGAAATGATTTCCGGTTTGTCCGTAGGGCCGTTTTTCGTGCTCCAGAGCCTTCCGAGCCTTCCCTGAAGCCTCTGGAGCTCGCAAAACGGCCCAGCGCACAAACCAGAAGTTCATTCCCGAACCTTCGGTTTGTGCGTTGGCTGTTTTTTTGCCCTCCGGAGGCTTCAGGGAAAGCTCCGGAGGGTGAAAAATGGCCAAAAAAAGAAGGCCAAAGTTAGGTGGCCAGCATGCACATCCGCATGGGAGTTGATAAGGCAACACCTGGCGTGCCCTAACAAATGGCTCTGCGTGCCACCTAACATGCCATAGGTATACCATCACAGTCCTATGCCATTTCCCCTGAAATTCTAAGCTCTTTGCTTACTTAAAGGAGCAAGCTGATCCTGTCCATGTTCTTTACTTAATTAACTAATCCAGCAAGTGTTCAAGGTTAATCAATCATGCCCATTAGTCCTTAGTGTACTAACACAAGTTCTCTTCCAACCTCCCACATTCCTTACTGCAGGCTTTTAAGAGAGAGCATTTTATGAACTCACTGGCTAGAATAGAAGTGCTTCATAAAAGGATTTGTATATGTATTGCAAACAATCATTTGCATAAGCCAGTCTAAGTATCTCAGCTGTCATGTAAAAGTTAAATCCTTAGCATCAGCACATTGTGAATCCACCCCATGTAGCTCTTTTGTGTTACTTTTGGAAATCTGCAGAAGACCAAGTAGGCATAAAAAAAATGGAACAATAATGACATTGCAATCTTATGGGTTTTTGAAAACATAGATAATACCAGTCTTGCTGTGTTCTGAAATCAGAGCCAAAATCATCCTCAAACATTTGGAAAGACAACCATAGTCAGATGAAGAATTGAAGCTTCAAGACAGACAGATGTTGTTTTCATAGTGTACTTACTGCAAAGGGCACAACAGGTTATAATATATCTTGCAATAAGTTTGGACACCTTGTTAGTCCAATTAAATCAGGAAATAAAATAACTGCAAGATAAGCAACCCTCACCTCACATGCAAAATGATGCAAGGATAAGATCAAAGTGCTGTAGCAGATGGAAACTTACCTGGACAAGGAAAAACTGTATCAAAACCTACTTACTATTGCTTAAATGAGAGCAAGTTGATATATTAGATTACGATAGTGATTAAGGCTTCAGGCTAGAAACTGGGGGACCTGAGTTCTAGTGCTGCCTCAGGCACAAAGCCAGCTGGTGATCATCAGCCAAGTACTCTTATTCAACAGGAGAGTAGGCAGGAGGCAATGGCAAACCATTTCTGAAATCTTGCCAAGAAAACCCGCAGGGATTTTCAGGAATCAAGACTGATTCCAAGGCACACAACCTGCCTCTCATTGCTTAGCTTTATACACACCACACCGAAATGCTACCAAGCTAAAATAGAACAAGCAGAATTCTTCTCCTTCGCCTCCTCTGGCTTCTCGAAATGCCCAAAGGATCTATATTGTACACATATATACTGATAGTGTTGCTTCCAGCACCTCCCTAAAGGAAAAACAGGAATGAGAAAGTTGAGTTGACAAAACGATTGCAAAGTTTCCGGGCTATTTTGTTTCTTACCAAGCATTTTGCCCCTTCGTTATTGTTCTGTTTCTTGAAACTGGAAAGTTACAGACGAACATTATCTGCATCTGTCAAGTCTGCAAAGCATGTCCACAATCCGGATTCGGTTGCTTTACCTGTTTGAGCTGGGGGTTCGTGAAGGCTCCTGCGTGCGGAACCCTCTTCTGTCTCGCTCTGGCTTTTCGGACTGAGGTCCTCTTTCTTCTGCCCGAGTAACATGGCTGGAGCCTGAGAAAGACCAGGGGGCCTTCGAGACTCAAACGCCTTTACAGCAGGGCCGCCTTCCCCAGGCGCTCCAGACCGGTGATGAATCTCGTCGCCCTGCTCATAGCAGCGGGGAGAAATCTGAAAGTTACCAAAGCGATCCGCGAGTAACTTTTCTTTCCGCTACCGCAGGCTTTGCCCTTTTCGGTGACCCGGCCTGTTGCTATTCTGGCGGAGCCTATCAGCGGCGCGAAAGGGAGGGAATTTTTTTTTGTTTTGTTCTGTTCAGACGTATTGTTTTCGCTTTGAACAAATAGCTGAGAAAACCAAAGTGGAGGAACGCGGAGCTCAGCCGAAGCTCTGGAGGTCCTCGTTCTAATCGAAGCTGTTTTGAGTATTTTACCCCCTGTTTACTCCGCCCGCCCCCAGCCCGCCCCGTGCGCGTGTGTGTGTGTGTGTTTTGATAGCTGAAGTACTGCAGGGCCTACATAAACGAGCACACAGGGTACCATCCGTGCGCAGGACCATCATTTTATATCTTTTTTAAACCGTTCTGAGCAATGAAATAAATGTGGGAAAGAGTCACCTAAAGCAAATCCAATGTTTATCGGTGTGTCTCTCCCCCCCCCCCCCCAAATAAAGGATGCTATGCTGGCAAGAAAAAGGAAGCAGAACACTGGACATGTAAGTGAAGAAAAACGGGGTGCTTGTAGCCAGGTCAAAAGTGGATTATTTCTGTAAAAATTTAAAGAGATTTTGCACAGGCAATAGTAGGATGTGGGTGTGTATAATGATTTTTGATTCAGCTGTCTTGCAGAAATTACATGAGAAATGTAACATTGCCTACAATAAATTTAATAACTATATTAATCTCACGATGTTCTATTTAAGTAGCATCATTTCCTGAACAACCCCCAATTGTTAGAGTTCACACATAACCACAAAATTATAAACTAATTGGAGGATTACAGGATTACAAACCCCAGGGGTTGATTATGTTGCACAAAGCAAAACAAGACTGCCTCAGGACAATGCGTCATCCCGCCAGTAATATTTAAATACTACATTTCTGAGGAGGGTAATGCTGTGAATGTTGACCATGGCTTTTTTAAACTTTTAAATTTGAGTACATGTGCTCTGCTAGCTTTGAATATAGTGGAAATCACAAGGTGGGGTCTGTAAATGTGAAAAAAGTCAAGAGGGCCACAATTGTGTGATTGAAGCTCTGTAGCTTTTTGCAATCGTGCACAGTACATGATGTGAAAAAGAGATGGGGATTTAATCACACCACTCCTGTCACTACCTTGACTTTTTGATGCAAATACCCCTCTAGTGCTCCTGTCAAGAATGTATCAGGCTTCGTTTACTAACTTTAACATTTAAGCAGGAGAGACTATGATTCCAGATCCATTCAGTATCCTCGGCAGTGGGATTTTATAGTAACAATTTTCTAGTGAATAGCAGAAGTACTAAAATCAACACAAATGAGGAAAATCCAAAGCAAATAAGAAACTTCAAAGATGCTTTTATTTTAAAGGCAGCTGGGCTTTCTAGTTTCTCTTTAAGATGTTTTACTTCTCATCCACGAAGTTTCTTCAGTTCTAATTAACTTGTGGGGCATGGAAGGGATTTATACATTCCGCAAACAGCCAGTCAATGAGGATTGATGCTAATAATCTGTGTCCTCTCACATAGTAAGAACTGAGGAAGCTTCTTGAATGAGAAGTGAAACCTCTTAAAGAAAAAAATCAGAAACTCCTGGTGCCTTCAAATAAAAGTACCTTTGGGACAATTGTGACCTTGATGAATGAGAATCTCTATAGACAAATGAGAAGCTGTTCATCAAGAAGAATTTTAATTCTACTTCCGATGTGGTCTCATTATTTTCAAAGAATAATCCAAAGAGAAGACTCATCTATAACTTCTATCCTCAGTAAACATTTTCCACAAGTCTCTAGATAAAATATTTGTCCCAACACAATAATGAGACGTGTAATATTTTGTTTTCTTAAAATCAATATTTGTACTCAGATGCAATTTGTTTTCTTCCCTACTTTTTGTACTGCAGGGTAAAACAGAAAAAATAAATCACTATTGAAGAGCTAATACTGCACTGTATGAAAAAATACGAAGCTATCATTACAGGTAGCTCTCGATTTATATCTACAATTTGGACCAGAATTTCCATTGCTAAGCAAAGCAATTGTTAAATGAATTGTGTCCAATTTTACGACCTTTCTTGACTCAGTTGTTAAGTGAATCACTGCAGTTGTTAAGTGAATCACTGCAGTTGTTAATAATGTAGTCATTAAGTGAATGACCAGCTTCCCCCATTGAGTTTGTTTTTCAGAAGTTGGCTGGGAAGTTGCAAAGTTACATAACCCTGAGACACTGCAATTGTCATAGATACATGGCAGTTGCTAACACATGTTCACATGATCACATGTCCATGGGGATACTACAGTAGTCATAAGTGTGTTTTGCATAGGCACCTGGTCATACAGTAAGTCATTTTTTCAGTGCTGTTGTAACTTTGAACAGTCATTAAACAAATTGATATGGCAAGGATAATCTGTATTATTCCTTCGTTATTAAGGCTTTAAGATATTCAAGGTATTCAAGCTGCAATAAATAAATGACAATAAAGAGAGGACACACATGCAACTTTGAATGTTTCAACTGAGAAATTCTTAGAATATGTCATTAAACCCAAAACATTCACTGAGTACTTACAGTTAACCAAATGGTGGATGTGGGAAGATGTGACTATACCTCTTCAGGATAAACAAGCATATAACTCAATGAGCAATATATTTCCAATGCTAAACAAACCTTTACATACATATTGTACTCTCCAAACCAATAGCATGGGGTTTTTGTGTACTTTTGACTCATTGTTGACTCTTGGTGGCTGCCTGGACTAGTCCCTGCAGTTTTCTTGCCAAGATTTCAGAAACGACTTGCCCTTGTCTTCTTCCTAGTATTGAGAAGGACTGACTGTACAAATTCACTCAGCTTTCTTTGTATATAATGTAGGACTAGAAGTTTTGGTCTCCTGGTTTCTAGTCTGGTTATATTGATTTTCTCTACAGCAAATATTGACAAAAGTATATTATTTTCAAAATATTCAGGGTAATTAGGTGTAGCCCCAACAGGTGCAAGTATATATGTAGAATTTGTTGGAGTGTAATATCTATGTGTGCAGATAGCTAAACAGCAGATAGCTAAACAGTATAGATCTGTCTTTTGCAAATGCATCCAGCACAATCTATTTAGCAACAAACTACTGTAAGAATAACAAGAACAGTGCAGTACAACCAAAACCAGTAAAGATAGCTGTACGTGAAATATATTGCAAGGATCAAACCCAGGCCACAAAGAATATAACTCTGGTTTGTTGCATGGTCAGACAGATGTTTAAATTGGATTTGGCATTTTATCCACCTACCAAGTCATAGCCATGGACGTCAGATAAGCAGACGTTATTGTTTGATGGTGTGTTAAAGGTATCATAGGATATAAGCAGTTCCAAGTAATTGTTGCCTTTTGCAATTGACTGATAATAATTTTTGTCAATGTTGATGGTGTTTAAGTGGTACTCCAATTATTTTGGGATTGCACCAGAACAAATTCTCCCTTTTCATGTGTTTCCTTTCACGTGGTGTAAGATCTAAGCTTGTTAAAAAATAAAGTTAAACTTAATTATCACTTGAGATTGATCCTCTATGATTAGATTCCATATAATGAAGTGTAAATTCAAGTAGATTTTCATACACTTCAGGTAGCTTTCTGTTGTCACCGTTGTTCTACTTCTATTTGCAGGTCTTTTTATTTTGTGATTTTTCTCCCATTCTTTCTCTTATGTTCTGCTGTGTCTAGGTCAGGGGTCAGCAACCTACGGCTCTGGAACCACATGTGGCTCTTTCATCCCTCTGCTGCGGCTCCCTGTCACTCAAAATATGTGTCACAACCGCCAATGTGCAACATCTGCCGGCATGCAATTTATTGAGCTTTTCGACCCCTGGAAAGCGAACCATGGATAAATCCAAGAAAAGTTTCAGAATGTTTAATTCAACTACATATGCTAGTTTTGTGGCCACTCAGGAAATAGTCAGTCACTGGGAGGATTTTGTAACTCCCGTGTCAGCGTTCCAAGTATCTTGCAGAATTAAATCAATAGCTGTCCAGATTACTCTGTTCCCACTGCTATCTGGGAGTTCCATGATGAAGTCCGTTGCGACTTCTTCCCATGGTTGGTTAGGGCTGGCCACTCGTAGTAATCCAGGGGACTTCTCCAGCAGTGGTTTCATCGTTGCGCAAGTAGCACAGCTTTTTACGTAATCTTCCACCTCTGATTCCATCTTTGGCCACCAAAGTTGATGCCTGGCGAGGTGGAGCGTTTTTAGGAATCCAAAGTGGACTCCTAGTTCCGCCTCATGGCTTCGCTGTAGAACTTCCAGCCTCAACCCTGCAGGGACGTACAGTTTGGACCCCTTCCAGGTTAAACCACTGCTCATCGTTAGGATGTCCTTGCTGTTGTTGAACCACGGGTCTGCCGGGAGTGCGGCTTTGAACTCTGTCATCAGCTTATCGTGGTGTCGGGTGGTGACCTGGGCCTGGTGACCTTGGTGGGAGGAAGAAATGATGGGTTGAACAACTTTTTCCTTCTTACTGTCGTACTGCGGTTTTCTCGACAAAGCATCCGCCAACAAGTTCTTCCCTGCAGAGATGTGTTTAATGTTGAATTTGAACTTTTGGAAGTATTGTGCCCAGCAAACTTGTTTGGGAGATAATCTTCGATGGCCGTGGATAGCTTCAAGGTTTTCATGATCAGTCCAGACTTCGAATGGCATATCCCCCCTCTTAAGAGCCGAGGTGGCGCAATGGTTAGGGTGCAGATGCGATAACCCAAGTAATCTAGTGAGGTCTTGTGAAACTCACACTTTGACAACTTTGCGTATAGCTTGGCGGCCAAAAGTTTTTCAGGACTTGCCATACCAGCTTCACGTATTCTTCTAGGGTTTCAGAGAAGATCAAGATGTCATCTAGATAAACAAGCACTCCGTGGTACAGGTGGTCATGTAGCATCTCATTTATGTATTGCATGAAGACTGCAGGTGCTCCTTGTAGCCCAAATGGCATGACTTTGTACTGAAAACTACCAAGGGGAGTGTTAAAAGCAGTCTTCCATTCATCTCCCTCTCTGATCTGTATGCGGAAATACGCCTCTCTCAAGTCCAGCTTAGTAAAGATTTTGCCTTTTGCCAAGTGGCTTAGAAAATCTTTCATGAGGGGAAGGGGATAAGAGTTCTTTTCACATACAGCTTTCAAGGCTTGCAGATCAACACAGAGATGAACCCCACCATCTTTCTTTTCTCTGAAGAGCACGGGGGCTGCTACTTTTTGACTTCGCTAGTTCAATAAAGCCCCATTTCAAATTGATGTCTGTAATTCCTCAATCCCTTTCAGTCTGGTTTTCAGGCCTGGTTACTGCACCGAAACCGCTTTGGTCGCACTGACCGATGATCTCTGGCGAGCCAGGGATAGAGGGCATTCCTCTATCCTGGTGCTGCTTGACCTCTCAGCGGCCTTCGATACCATCGACCATGGTATCCTCCTGTGGCGGCTGGAAGAGGTGGGAGTGGGAGGCACCGTTCTGCAGTGGTTCTCCTCTTATCTCTCTGGCAGGTCGCAGTCAGTGTTGATCGGAGGACAGAGGTCGACCCCTAGGCCCCTTGAATATGGGGTGTCGCAGGGCTCGGTCTTGTCCCCCCTCCTATTTAACATCTACATGAAGCCGCTGAGTGAGATCATTCGTGGGCACGGGATCAAATACCACCAGTATGCGGACGATACCCAGTTGTAGCTGTCCGCCCCGTGCCAGCTCAGTGAAGCGATGGAAGTAATGTGCCAGTGCCTGGAAGCTGTCAGGGTCTGGATGGGAATGAACAAGCTTGCGCTCAAGCCTGACAAGACTGAGTGGCTTTGGATGTTGCCTCCCCAAAATAGTCCAGATATTCCACCTCTAATTCTGGGGAGTGAAATCTTACACCCCTCAGAGAAGGCTCGCAACTTGGGTGTTCTCCTGGATCCACAACTGACATTAGAACATCACTTGTCGGCTGTGACCAGGGGAGCTTTTGCCCAGGTTCACCTGATGCACCAGTTGCGACCCTACCTGGACCGGAAGGCACTCCAAATGATCACTCATGCCCTCGTCACCTCAAGGCTCGACTACTGTAACGCGCTCTACATGGGGCTGTCCCTGAAGAGTGTTCGGAGACTACAGTTGGTCGAGAATGCAGCGGCGCGAGCGATACTGGGTGTATCTAAGTACACCAATGTTACACCTATCCTCCGTGAGCTGCACTGGCTTCCCATCGGTCTCCGGACACGCTTCAAGGTGCTGGTTATTACCTATAAAGCCCTATATGGCCTAGGACCTGGATATCTCCGTGACCGCCTCCTGCAACATACCTCCCAGCGTCCAATAAGATTGCACAGGGAAGGCCTTCTCTGGGTGCCGTCGGCCACACAACGCCTTCTGGCGGCTCCCCGGGGGAGAGCCTTCTCCGTTGCTGCCCCGGCCCTTTGGAACGATCTACCCCCTGAGATCCGGACCCTCCCCACTCTCCTGGCCTTCCGTAAGTCTGTTAAGACCTGGCTGTTCTGGCAGGCCTGGGGCTGTTGATCTTGACTGAGCTTCAGCCCCATTACAGCTGAGTGTATGTTGTGCTTTTGTTTTTAAGTCGTTTTGTCTCGTGTTTTTAATCTAATCTTTTTAAATATTTTGTATTGCTTTTATGTAAGCCGCTCGGAGTCCTTCGGAATTGGGCGGCATACAAATCTATTAAAATTACAAATTACAAATTACAAAAATTCAACCATCTCTTTGGGGGTCATGGAGTACATTTTCAACTTCGGTAAGTTAGCCCCCGGTTTGAAGTCTATTGCACAATCTTCGGGCTGGTGGTGGGGGGAGATAGTTGCAATCTTCCTCACTGAACACCCCTGCTAAGTCCCAGTAGTCTCAGGTAAAATTGGCCCAGAATTTAATTCATTTCATGTACCCAAGCTTTCCCTCCTTCTGTAGTGATGATAAAAGGGGAAACACAATCTGAGGTGAAAAAAATCTTAGACTCGAGGCTATATAGGGGTCGCTTACAGTATTTCGTGCAATAGAAGGATTACGCTTTGTCTGAAGCCACTTGGGTTTAAAAGCAGGAACTTAAAAGTGGAGAAGTTAGGATTCCAGGGGGGCGTGGCCTGTTGCCGAGGAGGGCTCCACCGAGCTCCTCAGAGATCTGGTCTGTATATCTAAATAAGATCATAGATAGCACCCCTTTTTGGCTAAGAAAGGGGCAGGGAGGATAGCCCCGTAGGTTAGGATCTAATCGTAAGCCACAGCCTTTTTTCTTTTATGGCTGTGGAAAGAGATTAGATCTGGCCGAAGCGGAGCTTTTATCTCCAGCCATTTCTTCTCAGCTGCCTTTTTTTTTTTTTTGGCAGCCCCAGACAGGCCAGCCCCCCCCCAGGACAAGACAAAGTTTTTTCAAGCTAGAATTGATACGGGCGGGTCCCACCCCTGTGAGATTTATGTTTTTATTACTATCGTAAATACCAGCACCATTCGTCTTAGAGACTTCTTTGTCTAAATAGACCTCAAAATGGCGATTTCTCTCCGTGGATGATTGATGTACTTAGCCGGTGTTATCTCCCTGCAGACTGCTCCTTAACAAAATAAATTTTTCTTTTTTGGAAATAGAGGGGAGCGAAGCTCTGCTTACTTGCTTATTTATTATGCCACCCAAGTCAAGGAAGCGTCTTGCTACAAAAGAATTTAAAGAAACACAGCCTTTGTCTCCTGTGCCTTCTGCTGGGGAACTTTTAACACAGGAATATCTCCTTAAAATGCTTAACGCTTTTAAGACAGAAATCAGGGAATTTGTATTGGAATTATATGATGATTTAAAATCTAAAGTTAATCAAATGAAGGCGAATACGTTTGCAGCTGTGTCTGCCCTGTCAGATTATTCTGCTGAAATAGAGAACAAATTGGAAAGTCTGGAGAAGGCTAACTTAAATTTGACTACCAATATTGAAATTTTACAACAGAAAATTAGAGACAATGAGAAACAGCTTATGGTGATAAATTTTAATAGGAAGGCATCTGCGATAAGGGTCAGGGGATTCCGTGAAAAGGAGCAAGAGAATTTGAAACAGACCTTTGCTGAAGCCTTCAGCCATGCGCTGGGAAGCCCGGGACTTAACTTTGATTGGCAGATTCGGAAAATCTATCGCCAGAACTCATTGATAGCGGAACAGCGACAGCTCCCGAGGGACATAATTATACATTTCTCTACAAAAGAATCTAGAAATGCGATCGTGCAAAAATTTCATAATAACAGGCTCCGAGTTGAAGGCCAAGACCTGATTGTCTTCAAAGATATACCTTTCCAGATGTTGAGAGAAAGAAGGGACTACACTTTTTTAACCAAAGAGCTTAGGAGTCAACAGATTCGATACAGATGGGAGGCCCCTGCCGGTATCACAGTTACATTTGAGAATCAAAGATTTCGTCTTAACTCTGTTTCGGAGGCTCAAGATTTCTATTGTAGGATTCTGAAGGCGGGACTTCCTGACGCGTTTGGAAGAGTGGAGAGACAAGCGGAAGGAGAAGCCGAGCGGTTGACCATGTGGTTGCAAGATGGAGGGGGTAGCCCCTCCTCCCTCGGAGAAGTAGAAAAACGGAGATCGAGAATTTAGACATTTCAAAATGCTTGAGGACTGAATGGGGGCTTGAGACCTCTCCCCGGTAGAAAAAGCGGACTAATTTTTATCAGAAGGGAAAGCTGGGTGAAACTACTTTGAGCTAGATTTTAAATTAACGTTAGCATAAATTTGATAGTGGTAAACATCAGATAAGCAAGGGATGAGGGTAAAATTGACGTTGTTTAAAGCTTATCAGAACAGAAAGCCGGTTGGGATCATCTTAAGATAAGTGTAAAAAGAATGCAAAATGATTTAGGGTGTTTAAATTTTGTTAGAAGGGACTACTTTAAAATAGAAGGATAACTGATTTTTGCTGAAAGTATTATTTTATAAATTGCTCTGAATTACATTTTAAACAAATGCTAGTATAAATTTGATAGTGGTAAATATCAGACAAGTAAGGGATGAGGGTAAAATGCATGTGGAATGAACTACGTTATTTGTGGTAAACATCAGACAAGCAAGGGATGAGGGTAAAACTTATGTTGTTTAAAGCTTATTAGAACAGAAAGTCGGTTGGGATTATTTTAAGATAATGTGTAAAAAGAATGCTGAATGATTTATGTTGTTTAAACCTTGTTAGAAGGGACTATTTTAAAATAGAAGGTTAACTGACTTTTGCTGAAAGTATTATTCGAATATGTGGAATGACCCATGCTATTTAACTTACTTGAAGGGAAAAATATCAGACAAGTAAGGGAAAAGGGTAAAATGCATGTGGAATGAATTACGTTATTTAAATCCTATTTGAAGAGGAAGTTGGTTGGAATTATCTTAAGATAGAAATTGATTTCTGTGTAAAGTAATATTTGATTTACGCTGCTTTAAAGAAAGATGATTCATGCTGTGTAAATTTTACTAGAAGGGAAAGTTTGATTACTTGTCTGTAAAGTTATATTTGAATATATGGTATGAACCACGCTGCTTAAATTTTATCGGAAGGGATCATGAGGTTAAGGAAGAGGAACGGGAGAACCTACAGAAGGTTGGGGTAAATAGCAAAGAAGTAAGAGACGAGAATAAAATATAGATAGAAGGATTTATACTATTTAAACATAGATAAAGATGGGGGGCTGAGATCAACACAAAGAGTGGTTTCCTTTTTTTTTTCCTTTTCTTTTTTCTTTCCCCCCCCCCTTTTTTTTTTCTTTCTCTGTTTTTTCTCTGTTTTTTTTTTCTTTTGATATATTACTTTTATTTTTTAATCCATATGTACACAAGATATTTTAGACAGAAGGTAGCGCCAGGTGTGGGCCCTGGGAAGCCGGGAGGATTAGGGATGGGGATTTGTGGGGGGTGGGGTGGGGGGGTGTTAACATAGTCTTAAAAAGAACAAGAATGTATTTATATACGGTGGTTTTTTTTTGTTTTTGTTTTTTTTGTTTTTTTTATCTCTTTTTTTTTCCTTGGTTCATTTTACTTTTATCAGATCAAACAACACTCGAATAAAGGCATACACCAAGGAGGGAGGTAGAGGGAAGGAAGAGGGAGGAGTAAGGAAGGAGTAGGGGGAATGTAAGGAGTAAGGGGAATGTAAGGAGGGTGTCTGGGGAGTAAGGGGAGAAGGAAGGTTTGAGGGGAAAGGGAAGTAGGAGGGGAGTGTTAGAGGGAGAAAGGAAAGTTGGAGGGGGTAGATGGGGTGTATGGAGGATGGAAGGGTTAGGTGGGGTTGTGAATGATGAGTTGTGTTTCCTTTTTATCTGTTTGTTTTATTCCCTTTTTCTTTTCTTTTTCTCTTTTCTTATAGTGAATACCCTGTATATAAATGATTGCAAATGGAATGTGAAAATTGAATAAAATATATTTAAAAAAAAAAAAAAAAAGTGGAGAAGTTAGTAGAACAATTCCACGAGAAGTTTCCCGATAAGCCAAAGGGTCCCGGGGGGGGGGGGGGGGGGAGGTGGTTAATTGTGTTATGCTAACTTTTATATTATTCTCTTTTCAGGAAACGTTTTTCTTCTGAGGAGAGGCCACCTGTCAGGCCTGCAGTTATGTTCCTTTTAGGATCTTTGGCCTGCCACACTTTCTAATATTTCATTATGCTGTTTCATTAGTGTAGTAGTTGGGAGGGGGGAATAGAAAGGAGTAGAATCATGGAATGTGTTGTTGTCATTCTTTTCTAGAAGCCCAAGGTCATCTTTTGTCTTCGCACCTCTGCATCTGACCGGAACCAGCTGGGTGGAGATGCCAGCATGACCGAAGAAGATTGGACCATGTGATGGATTTATGGGTGTGGGGATAAGATCATGAACTTTCAACTGGGTGGAATCCCAGGAAGTTTTCAGAATTGGGATTTTCAAAGATGTGCCAACATGTCTGTCTTATTAAATTGGAACTTTAAGGATAGATCTGCCTTGGACTCTGATTTAATTCTGCCTGATATTTGGAACGCTAACGCCTTGTTTTGGAACGCTGACATTATCCCAATTCTGAAAACTTCCTGGGATTCCACCCAGTTGAAACCCATGGTCCAATCTTCTTTGGTCACGTTGGCATCTCCACCCAGCTGGTTCTGGTCAGGTGTAGAGGTGCTTATTTATTACAATTATATGCAGCCCATATTACTATCATGTGATTTTGTGTAGCTGAGTGCCCGCAACAACGTTTAGGATTTGATCATGCCTTTATAAATTAAACTGAATGATTTATATGTATTCCAGGATATCAGTTTTCCCCCTTTTTCTAATTTATTTCACAAACTAAAAAACACAAAATCTAGAAACTTTTTTGTTGATGAAAGATCTATTCGCCAATGAGAACCCTTTCATGTAGGAGAACATTTGAGACTTTGAAGTAAGGCTGGGTTTTTGTTGTTTACTGTGTGAGCCCTTCATAGCACTTTGTAATGGAAATCACCATTATTGTCTATATTGTGTATACTGTCAGATTGAAAAACAGTTGAACTGAAGGTTTAGTAAATTGCAACCTGGCTTCAATAGTTACTTCTAAATAGAAGATAAAGAACAATAGCTATAACTAAATAACTAAATTATAATTTACCATAGTCCATTAAAACAAATTCTTCCTCTTTTCATGTGTTTCCTTTCATATGGTGTGAGATCTAAGCTTGTTCAAAATAAAGGAAATATCAAATTAGTTATCACTTGAGATTGATCCTCCTTATAAATAACTGTTCATGTGTGCTGAGCAATTAGATTCCATATGGTGAAGTGTACATTCGAGTGGATTTTCATACTCACTTTCATACTCACTGATTTTCTACTTGCATGGCTGAGTTACATAATTAAATTTGATGGAGGGTGGATTAATTTGGAAATATGTAGACCTGTAGCCTTTATTTTCTGAAGCTATCCTCTCCTTGCATATATTTCAAGTGACCATATAGGCTGCACATCCTGTGAGTGTGTACCAGTGGTTGGTTACAGGCGGTGGAGCACCAGGTACCATTCTGGTACGGTGCTCCAGAGGGCCCAACCGCCCACCCGTTGTCCTTATCTGTATTTGAACTCTTCGGCGTTTCTGTGCATGCGCAGGGCGCATACGGCTTATGCACGACACTCCGCCGAGCAGCTGGAGCATTGAGGAGGCATCGCTGGTTCATGTGGACTCCAGGCCCCATTGCATCATACCAGTTGCAACGAGATCCAGAACCCACTACTGCTGTGTACATATATTTGTGTGTGTGCGTGTGTGTGTGTGTATTCAATTGGAATTTTGAGTTTATATAAATAATGTCTAAATGCATAAGATTTATTTTCAACACTTTTGTAAGGAGACATTATAGTTGTCACTAGTTAGACCCAATCTGCTGGTAAATAACCATCACAAGCAAACAATTTTTGCAGAAAAAGTAGTGGTTTTCATTAGGGATGAACAGAAACAATATAAAATATATTCATGTTTCTTCCACTAGAGGTCATCAAAACAATAATTTTGTCTGTTGGCTCTTCCAGTAGGCAATATATTTCAACCAAGTCTCAGGTGAAACCATTTGCTGCAATTTTATCATTTTTAATATTTCAAACATTCAAAACACATTACGAATTTAATTATATACTATTTATAATATTTCCATGTTGGAAAGAAAGAGCTGAGGCTCAGTTATTTGCCCATTGGCAGGCTGGTCACACTATAATAAGCCCAAAATTTTATTATGATGTTAAAAAAAATACCAGTATATTTTGCCAAATTTGGTCCTTTCTGGCGACCTGATTATCACAGGAAATTTGTTAGCTCCATGCATATCTTGCTTAGCGTTATGTCAAAACAAGATCCTTGTGTCAGGCCTGCAATTATATCCCTTTTAGGATCTTTGGTCTGCCACATATTCTATTATTTTACTGTGCTGTTTCATTAGTGTAGTAGTTGGGAGGGGGGAATAGAAAGGAATAGAATGGTGTTGTCATTCTTTTCTAGAAGCCAAGGTCATCTTTTGTCTCCGCACCTCTGCACCTGACCGGAACTAGGTGGGTGGAGATGCCAGCGTGGAAGAAAAAGATTGGACCATGTGATGGATTTGTGGGTGTGGGGACAAGATCATGATCTTTCAAATGGGTGGGAATCCTAGGTAACTTCCAGAATTGGGATTCCACAGATGTACCAAGATATCTGATTTATTAAATTGGAACTTTAAGAATCATTTTGCCTTGGACTCTACATGATACTTGGAATGCTGGCATTATCCCAATTTTCCTTTTAAAACCCCGGCAATGAGGGCTGGTGAGGGATTGCTGATTCCCAACACTGACCTGACCGGATCAGCATAAAATATCAGTGAACAATTATGAGAAAGCCTTTTGAGATAAGAAGCTAAGATGAGATGCTTCTCTTCAAATCTTCAAAGGCGAAGGAATTTCTGTTTCAAGATATATTGCATCTAGCAAGAGGCACAGCCTGAGGGGGATGGAATGGAGGGGAATGGAGAGGCTTATTCTCCACACGACTAGAGGATGGCCAGAAGATCTGATGAATGGAGATCCCAGCCACCATCACACAGTCATCTCTGATGGGCTTCCCGGACCATTTTGGACAACTAAACGTGAGTGCATGCTCCTCCTCCTTCCCCCCCAGCCAAGGCTTGGGGGAAAAAACTGGAGTGGACATTCTGACTCCTTCCAAACAGTGATAAATGAAATGAACCAATATCCTGCAACTGAGTTGAAGACAGATTCCCTATCAAAATGGGAAATCAGGCAACCCCGGGATGAGTTTTAACCCCAGATCATGGATGGAAGGGATGCCAATGGGTACCTGCCCTCCCTCAGCAGATTGCACCATGGCAGATAACTGGGCAGTGGCCAACCAAGGGATTGACCTCCCCACTGGTTACAGACTTCCCTGCAATGCCCCAACAAGTTCTTACCCCACCTTCCTACAGAGAAAGGTTCTCAACAATGGAAGAAGGGATTACCAAGGGGGAAGCTACAGAATGGATAGTGGAACAATGTGATGAGGTGGTCCCTAAGTTTAGAGATGTAACTAGGTTCCTTTCCTCGTGGGGGCCAATAAAATGCCACCATTGCTGTCAACCTGGCCACAAAGCATCAGAGTGCTTGGCTCCAGACTCAATGCCACAAACGTGTGCACCAACCGCCATGGCGGTAAAGAGAAGGCCCCAGATGCCACCAGAAAAGTGTTATCTGGGCCAACAACCTCTGGAAGAGGATCCCCAACTTAAGGTGATGAAGAGTCTTACCAAGGGGGAGACCTCGGAGGAAAAGGGCAATAAACCTCTGGAAGAGGATCTCCAACCTAAGGTAACAAAGAGTACTGCCAATGGGGAGGCCTCAGAGGAGGAAAATGTCAAAGAACAAATGTGTGTACCAATCACCATGGTGGTAAAGAGAAGGCCCCAGGTGCCACCACAGAAGAGTCATCTGGGCCAACAACCTCTGGAAGAGGATTCCCAACCTAAGGTGAAGAAGAGTCCTACCAATGGGGAGGCTTCGGAGGAGGAAAATGCTGAAGATGACCCAATGGTGAATGCACCCATCCACCCCTTTGCCTTCCAAGTCAACCTCTAAGTACCTGAGACGGGGGTGGAAGGGGAAGTTGAAGCAGTTGTGGACACCGGTTGCACTCGATGCTTAATCAGCATGGCGATTGCAACTAGGCATAAGCACAAGACCTCTAGCCTGTCCCATTCGGGTTGAGTAGCTAGATGGAAGGCTAATTGGAGGGGCCCAAGCCATGCTAGTAACTGAACTGGTGAAGTTACAAGTGGGCCGCCATTATAAACTTCTCAGATTCATTGTGGCTCCAGAGATGCCGGAAAAAATAACTTTGGGGCTTGCATGGCTTGACAAGTGGAAGCCTACGATAAAGTGGGAAGACTGTGGTAGGAAATTGATGATTGTGTTTGAGCCGCTACCACCGGTGGAGGAAAAGGGCCAGCCAGGGATGATTGAATCAAAGAGCCCAGAACCTGCAGCACCTGCAGCAGAGACAAAAACCCCAGGGGTCCAACAAGTACCAAAAAACTTATTGGGGGATGTTTTGTCGAGAAAACTGCAGTATGACAGTAATGGAAGCCAGGATAAGCTGATGACAGCTATGAAATTGGCGCTCCCAACAGACCAGCGGCCCAACAATAACCAGGAAATCCTAATGATGGAAAATGGATTAGCCTGGAAGGGGTCCAAACTGTACATCCATGCGGGGTTGATGCTGGAAGTTCTACAGCGAAGCCATGAGGAGGCCACTTTGGATTCCTAAAAAACGCTCCACCTTGCCAGGCATCAACTTTGGTGGCCAAAGATGGAATCAGAGGTGGAAGATTACGTAAAAAGCTGTGCTACTTGCGCAATGATAAAACCACTGCCAGAGAAGTCCCCTGGACTACTACAAGTGGCCAGCCCTAACTGACCATGGGAAGAGGTCACAATGGACTTCATCATGGAACTCCCAGACAGTATTGGGAACAGTGTAATCTGGACAGTTATTGATTTGGTTTCCAAGCAGGTGCACTTCATCACTTGCTCAGGGTTGCCGTCCGCAAAGAAATTAGAGAAAATGTTTGTGAAACACATTTATCGCCTGCACAAATTGTCCAAGAGGATCATTTCAGATCGTGGAGTCCAGTTCATAGCCAAGTTCTGGAGAGAGATCCTGAGATCCATTGGGTCCACACAAGAACTGAGCTCAGAGGTTCATCCCAGCATGAACTGCGCAGCAGAGAGAGCCAATACAGTGATGGAACAATACATCCAGTGTTACATGGACTATCTGTAAGACAACTGATCAGACTTGTTACCCTTCGCCGAAGTGGCGTACAACAATGCGGTTCACAGCAGCACTGGATTTACTCCTTTCCAGATTACCAGTAACATGGAATTTGTTGCCATGCCTGAGCTGCCTAGAGAACCTCCCTCCTCCATGTCTTGTAATGAATGGATGGGCACGCTAAAGAAAGGATGGGAAAATACGAAGAAGGCTCTAGCAGATGCAGCAGAAGCCTACAAGAAGCAAGCTGAAAATCACCGCTCGCTCCAAACCCCCTTCCGTGTGTGGGACAAAGTTATTGTGTCTACCAAATACATAAGATTAAGAATGCCTAGCAAGGAATTTGGTCCAAAATTTCTAGTTCCATTCCCAATTGTGAAGATAGTAAACCCAGTTACAGTTCAACTCAGTCTACCCAGAAGTCTAGGGAAAACTGGCCCAGAATTTCATTGTAGCTTGTTGAAACCAGTAATTGGGTCTAGCATAAGAGCACCCACCCAAGCTTTCTCTCCTCCTGTAGTGATAGAAGAGGAACCACAATCTGAGGTGGCAAAAATCGTAGACTCCAGGCTGAATAGGGGTCGCTTACAGTATTTAGTGCATTGGAAGGGTTACCCTTTGTCTGAAGCCACTTGGGTGAACAGTTGGAACGTAAAAGTGGAGAAGTTAGTGGAACAATTCCATGAGAATTTTCCCGATAAGCCAAAGGGTCCCCCTGGGGCGGGAGGGGGGAAGAGGTGGTTAATTTTGTTATGTTAACTTTTATGTTATTCTCTTTTCAGGAAATGTTTTTCTTCTGAGGAGAGGCCACCTGTCAGGCCTGCAGTTATATCCCTTTTAGGATCTTTGACCTGCCACACTTTCTATTATTTCACTGTGCTGTTTCATTAGTGTAGTAGTTGGCAGGGCGAAATAGAAAGGAGTAGAATGGTGGAATGTGTTGTTGTCATTCTTTTCTAGAAGCCAAGGTCATCTTTTGTCTCCGCACCTCTGCACCTGACCGGAACCAGCTGGGTGGAGATGCCAGCGTGGAAGAAGAAGATTGGACCATGTGATGGATTTGTGGGTGTGGGGACAAGATCATGAACTTTCAACTGGATGGGAATCCTAGGTAACTTCCAGAATTGGGATTCCATAGATGTACCAAGATGTCTTGATTTATTAAATTGGAACTTTAAGGATAGTTTTGCCTTGGACTCTGATTTAATTCTACATGATACTTGGAACTCTAACACCTTGTTTTGTTGTTTTCTGAACAAGCTTGGATTAGAAATTTGAGATTTATTGTATTCTCAGTTCAAGATTATATTTTATTAGAACAGCAGTTATTCCATTCAGTTGTAAGGCTTAAACAAGCCATGGTTAAAAAATTCTTGCTTTGATTAGCTACTCCTAACACCAAAAGACAATCAGACTGTTAGACTTTAATGGACCAGCTTATTTGCTCAATCCCAACAAGTCTGGACTCACAACTACCAACCTGATTTCATAACAACACTTGTTGAATCCATATCTAACCAAGTCGAAACAAAACAGTCCCAGCCATCCAGATCTAATCAAGTTTCTTCATGTCAATCTGTCATTTCAGGTCATACTTATAGCTCATCCAACTTTAATGTTCATTCTTCATTGAGAAAATTCAGTTTGCAAATCTGTCCTTTATTCAATCTTTATATTAATATATGTTGCTGCCATTTTAGAAAGCATAGTCATATGGTTGGAAGGGACCTTGGAAGCAGTGAGGGGATTCAGCCAGTTTGCACCACTTCAGGAGAACCAGTTATTAACTTTCTGAGCAGTTTGGTGAACTAGTTGTTGGAAGAAATCATTAGGACTGAGAACCGGTTGTTACATTATTTGAACCCCACCACTGCTCAAGGCAGGAATCCTTAAACCGCCCTGGACAAATGGTTGTCCAATCTTTTCTTGAAAACCTCTAGTTGGAGAACCCACAACTCTGGAAGGCAAGCTGTTCCTTTGATTAATTGTTCTCATTGTCAAAAAACGATTCCTTCTTCCAGGTTGAATCTCCTTCCAATGAGCAATGGCCCATTGCTTCTTCTCCTGCCCTTAGGTACTATGGAGAATAAATCAACCTCCTTGTCTCTTGACTAGACCTTCAAGTATCGGAAGACAATTATGTCACCCCTAAGTCTTCTCTTTGTTAGGCTAAACATATCTGGTTCCCTTAGCTGTTCATCATATGATTTAGCCTGCAGAACCCTTATTATCTTTGCTGCTCTTCTCTGCGTTTCTTTTAGGACCTCAGCATTTTTTTGTATTGGAGTGTCCAGACTAGGTAAAGTAATTGAGATTTCCTTATCTGGAGAACAAAGAAATATATAATTCAAAAATGGGTTGAAGAACATTTGCTAGACAAATACCCATATACTGAATTAGACCATTTTGATGGGGCTATATTATAGGCTATTTGTAATCCCATCCACATTATTGTGTGAACAAATAAAAGCTTCCACGAAAAATTGAAATGTTAAAGAGAAGGTTGATATGGAATGAATGCCTATCAGGAAAAATAAAAATAGTGTGTTAGCACTTGATATGGTTTAGATAGATGTAATTGAAGTTTAATTAAAATTTTGTGATAATATTAGCATTTAACCATTTGAAATAACTGACAGACTAAGAGAATTCTATGAATAGGTAATTCTAAGTTTGTTGTATATTCTGGATTGTTTTTACTTTTGTGCAGCATCAAAAAGGAAGAGAAGCCCTGAATGTCTGTATGTAATTAGTTATGGGTTTCCTCAAAAACTTTGTTTACATCTATCTAAAAGCTGAACTCCTATCCTGGACATATTGATTTTTCAAACTATCTGCCAAGACCTTCTGCAATAATTAATTGGTTAAAATAAAATATGAGTTTGTGTGAGTTTTAAGTACTCAGGCACAGAGGAGAGGGTTCTTCAAAACAGGCTTCATTTAAGCAACAGCTAACACTATGGAACAAGAACAGAACGATGCCCGCCTGACAGCTATTTATATTTGACAGCTGTCAGGCGGGGAACCAATTGGAAAGCGGCAATTCTCCCACCGGCTGGCTGCCGCACCAGAGCCAATCAGATCTTCTTCTGGGTCTGGCTTCAGCTGCCGGCTGCGTCGGGGAGGACGCAACACTCCTTTCCCCCAGATTGTGCATGCGTAATCGTCTAGATATTGTGGTCTTCTACGCATGCGCTGGGAACACCTTGGAAAGGGAATGTCCGTCATTGGAGGAGGAGGTCTGCAGTCGTGACGCAGTGGAGCTGAAGGCCCGGCCCCTGGACCAACAGGAATGTTCAAAGGTAAGTTCCTGACCGCGATGTCAGCAGGCAGTACGCGGTGTGGAGAGGCGGGAAGTAATGTTTGTGCCGTGTTTGACTGCGATTGCGGCTTTGGAGCGGCTGGCTGATGTGCAGCATCCGATTGCGGTCGGGGTGTTGGTAAGGCCGGCTGGGATTGTAATGGAGAGGCCTCACGGCAGCACAGTTGATTTATATGGCGCCGCCAAAGTCATCCGTCGCTGAGCTGGACCCTGTAAGAACAGAGCCCAGTTAGTTCTGCTATGACACCTGGAAGCCATTGGGATCTCCAGTGTAGTTTTGTGTGAAGACCCCCTCCCCCACCAGAAAGGACCGATGGGGCCTTTGGAGTGGAAGGCCGGATGGGGCATAGGAGAGGTAGAAGCGGTCCAGAGTGGTCCGGAGTCATCAGCCCATAAGAATCTTGGCAGGACACTTGCTGGAGGCCTGGCAGAAGGTAGTATGCTGGGCCTGGAGATATGTCTGGAGCCTGGCCGCTTCATTGTATTGAATGAGCACGGGGGCAGCTGTCAGGAGGCGTTTGACAGCTGTGAGCACATGTGCCTCGCGGCTCGTCCAGACCCAAGGGGTGGAGGCATCCAACAAACGGTGAAGAAGTTCTGCAATGGAAGCCTTATGAGGAATAAAAGCGGAGTAAAAATTAAGAAGGCCCAGGAAGGCTTGGAGCTCCACCTTGTTGGAAGGGGTGAGGGTGGAGACAATGGCTTCGATTTTGGCGGGAGTGGGGTGGATACCTCGAGAATCTATGAGGTAACCCAAAAATTCAACCAAAGGAATGCCCAGCTGACATTTAGAGCGCTTCAAATGGAGACCAGAAGCTCTAAATCTTGTCAGCACCGCCCAAAGTGTTTTGACAAGTCCTGATTGATCGGCAGCAGCAATCAGGACATTGTCAAAATACGGCATAACTCCAGGGATGCCATGGATCAGGTGCTCCATCAATCCCTGGAAAAGGCCAGGGGCGACACTGATGCCGAACTGAAGTCAGCGGCACTTAAAGGCACCACGGTGTGTCACGATGGTTTGTGCCACAGTGGTGGTGTCATCTACGGGCCGTTGCTGATACGCTTGGGCCAGGTCCAATTTGGCAAAGATTTTGCCCTGACCCAAGGAGTGCAACACAAGTTGCACGACTGGCACAGGATAGGGATGAGCCTGCAACGCCTTGTTGACGGTTGTCTTATAGTCCGCACAGATCCTCAGAGATCCATTGGACTTAATAGGTTTCCCAAGGGGAGTGATCCACAGGTTCCAAGATGCCTTGTGCGATCAGCTTGTCTAACTCCACGTCAACCCACGCCCGAAGCACAAATGGCACCCGCCTGGCCTTAAGGCGGATGGGCGCCACCATGGGATCCAAATTGAGGGAGATAGGGTTGCCCTGATAACAACCCAGGGCATTATTGAAGCCATTGGAAAATTCAGCCAGAAGGGAATCGAGGTTGGAAGCCAGGCATAGGGAATTGATGCCCATTATGGAGAGGCCGAAAGCTCGGAACCAGTCGAGCCCCAAAAGGGAAGCTAGGGGGTTGCGGACAACAACCGGGGCAGAGGGCCCTTAAACTGTTCATATTGGACGAGAAAGGTGCCGCATCCCGCAATGAGAATGGGATTGCCTTGGTAGTCCTGGAGATGACAAATAGTGGGAGATAGATGGCTCTGACAGAGGTGAGGCAGCAAGGCTTTAAGCATGTCCCAGGAAATAATGGAGCGGGCCGAGCCAGTGTCCAGCTCCATGGTGCAGGGGCGGTCATCGAGGAAGACACGGAGATGCATTTTACCCTGGCCCCCCAAAGCAGAGGAAGCAGAGTCAATCATCCAGTCAGGGAGCGGGTCCTCTGGTTCCGAAACAGCGTAGCACCCTAGGCAACCGGAGGATGGTCGGCGGCCGGTAGGAACGGGCGCCTTGGCAGGTCGCGGTTTGACAGGAGTAGAATGCAGATGGCCACAATGTGGCCCTTCTTTCCACACTTGCGGCAAAGGGCTGAGCGGAAACGGCAAGAGGAATGAAAGTGGCAGCCACCGCAGCTGAGGCAGGAACTGCCATCCCGGAGGCAAACAGTTTTTAGGCGGTCAATGGCGAGATCGACCTCCGATCGGGAGTTGTCGGGGCCAAGCCCGACAGTGGACGGAGGAGTGAGGCAGCGAAGCCAGGGCCGACAGAGGGAACCGGCGGAGGTCTGGGGTAGACTTCCTGGCCATTTCATAGGCACGCGCCTCATCCACTGCGATCTTCAGGGTCAGTTCAGCCCGGGAGAGAATGCGGCGGTAGAGGTAGATGTCCTGGAGGCCATAAATGAATTGTTCAAGGAGGGCGTCGTCTAAATCCACAAACTCACAGTGGATTGCGGCGGCCCTCGGAGCAGCCACGTACTGGCTGATGTATTGGCCTTCAGTTTGGATGCACCACTTAAAGAACTGATGGCGGGCGAAGTGAGAAGGCATAGACTCATAGTGTATCTTGAGCTTGGCCAAGAGCCGGTCCAAAGGCATGGTGTGCACAGGCGTAGGAGCAGACAGAATCCGCGCAGTGGCGAACATCTCAGGGCTGCAGTAGTGGAGGAAAACGCCTCTCTTCCTCCCCTCAGACAGGTCTGTGAGATCATGAGCCTGTAAGAAGATCTCAAAGCGTTCAAGGAACCCATCCCATGATTCCACCTCAGGACGGAACGCGGCGAAGACAGAGGCGGCAGCAATGGTGGAGACGTGGATGGGGTCTGTGTCACTCATCCTTGTCGCCAGTTTTAAGTACTCAGGCATAGAGGAGAGAGTTCTTCAAAACAGGCTTTATTTAAGCAACAGCTAACACTACGGAACAAGAACAGAACGATGTCTGCCTGACAGCTATTTATACTTGACAGCTGTCAGGCAGGGAACCAATCGGAAAGCGGCAATTCTCCCACCGGCTGGCTGCCGCGCCAGAGCCAATCAGATTTTCTTCTGGCTCTGGCTTCGGCTGCCGGCTGCGTCGGGGTGGATGCAACAGTGAGTGTGCATGTTTCTATCCCACCTAAACTCAGAAAGGAAAAATAATCATAGTCGTGACATAATATATACAATTTAGTTTCTTTTTTAAATCAATCCCATCCTAAATTAGAAAACCAAAAAGAAAAAAAATCTGAATTAGGAATAGGAAATGTAGTCCCCATATTTATTGTATCTAAGTCATGCCCTTGGTTCTTATCAGACTCTTGATTTTTAAATAATATGCTTTTATTGGTAACTTCTAATTTTTAAGTGGGAACCGTGTATTTGGCAAAATAAAGTGTCAGGCATCATCCACTTGGTTTTTACAGGACTTCCCCTGGGTCTCCAGTAGTCATCACAGGCACTCTTATAAAATAAAAAATGGATATAGTCTGTATTTGATGTGAGAGCCTATGCATCTTCCCTGCTCCCCTTCAAAATAGAAAGAGATTGAGGGAGGGGGAGAGAAATCGAGATAAGATCTACTGAGAGAAACCCACATGGATAGAGAAGCTGTAAGAGTTAACAAGGTAACAGCCTCATCAATTTGCTCTGATTCCTTCCTTCCTTTCTTTCTTCCCTCTCTCCCTCCCTTCCTTCTTCCTTCCACAATGGCAGCCATTTTGTATCTAGGTACAGCAGCATTCTATTTTTTTTCAATGTTCTGATCTTGTATTCTCAACGCCTTTAAGATATCCATTTTAATGCTTATCTGTTGTTGTCTAGGAGCAATTGGACTGAAATTCTTCCTCAAAATTCCATCTCCAACATTTTGGCATATTTCTTCCTTTTTAGGTAAGATGTTTGCAAGCCGCCCAGAGTCACCTCTAGACAAGATGAGTGGCACACAAATTTAATAGATAAATAAAATTATTGCTCGTTATTATACTTTTTAAATCTGCACACAATTTGCAATACAGACCTCCAGAATTCCCTGCACACACATACCCCTCCACAAAAAACCAATAGGATAATATCAGTACCTTATTTTTCCTGGTGTTGTAGTAGCCATTTGAAGCTTAAAGGATTAAAAAGTGATTTTTTCCATTTTGTGGAACACGGATCTGCACATCTTTAGCAAACCACATGGTGTCACTTTTTATCTACATTTCACTGTGCTGCAAATTACTCCAAGGGAAAATTGCAATGTAAACTTGAAAGCTCCTGCTGACTTCATGATTGATTCTAAACAAGGCTTCATTGTGAAATGACCCATTTACAGAGATTTATTGCCGATACAAGCGCAATCACTTTTCATTTTAACCTTCCAGTGTTTTCCCCAATTTTTTTCCTATTGCAGAAAAGCCACTGACTGGGAAACAAAATAGGAACCTGCAGCACTCCTAATGTTGCTGAACTATAACATCCAATAGCCCTATTCAGCATAACCAGTGACATATTTGGAGTTTTAATTCAACAGCATCTGGGGAATCATTTCTGGGTCATGTAACAGGCCAAACAAATGTTACGTTTTATGAACAGTGTGTTTGCTGGTAATGAAAACACATAACATAAGCAAAGTTACATACATTCTATGTTGCCACATAAACCATTTGTCCAAAGCAGAAGAGTTTCTTTAACTCATAATTATGAAATAAGTTTCAAAAAGGAGGAATGATAATCTGAAATAAATTTTCAGAGGCCATGAGGAAGTATTTGAGTATGGTTTGTGTATATAATGTATTCTTCTGCCCATTCCCCTTTCGTTCTGATTCCTTCGTAAACCATCTAGCAAATTACCTCCTGGTATGTGTACATACATGTAAGGGCGTGGCTCATTGTGTTTGTGCCTGCACTTTCCCTCAAACCCAGCTGGCTAATGTTTTGAGAGGGAGGATGAAAGTACTTGTGCAGACTTTGCCCCCATGGTAGGTGTGATGACTCAGATGTTTGAATCATCAAATGCCATCTGAAAATATCTCTTCTGCTAAGCCTGCTAAGCTTAGCTTTGGACATGTTTGGGGCTGTGTTAGAAGGGTATGTGGAAAACAAGAAGTGTTGGACCAGATGGCCAGTGAGGTACATGATACTGAAGATTCATCCATATTAAATTTCTATATGTTTGATCTTCTGTTGTAACTGTGGCATAGCACAAAACATGTCTAAACCCCTGTTTTGCCCAATTCAGGCACAAGCAGGTACATACTATTTGCACAACACAATTATTTGAGTCATTGGTAGTGGTATCTCGTGGGAATAGAAGGAGCCAATTCTCTCATGCAATTAATTCAGATTTACTCAAAAAACATCTAATTCTTACACTGCACTTAAAACTAAACCACCCAGCTTGTTATGTTGTGGGAACAGGGGGGAATAAAAAACCCTAGTGAGAAAAAGAGCAAATAAAAAAGCAGACTCACTACCGAAGCATGATAACATTATAGCCTCTCTAAATTAGTTGATATAATAAAGTTTGCCGGTCCTTTCACAATAAAGACATGTTTGTTGTAGTGGTGAAAGCTTCTGGCCTAGAAACCAGGAGAGTGGCCTCTGGGCCTCCCTTCCGCATGAAAGGATGGCAGGTGACTTCAAGCCATTTATTCTCTCTCAGACCAACCCTTCTCACAGGACTATTGTGGGAAAAATAGAAAGGAGCATTAGGTATGTTCACTGCCTTGTGTTACATACATACAAAGTTATCATTTGGGTAAAAATTTAGCAATAACGATAATGAAGTGTTCATGAAATACCACCATGCATTTCTTGGGAAAAGTGAGTGGGGATTTTTTATTCCAAAACTCATGATTTTTGAACCATGTTAGTGTGATGCTATGCTCCCAGAGCTACTAGTTAGGGCCTTTGGCTGGCTAATGAGTTATGCTTCTCAAGAATTCCTTTCCTTTGTAGCATTTTATTTAGCAATAGTAATAGCACTTAGACTAATATACTGCTTCACAGTGCTTTACAGCCTTCTCTAAGCAGTTTACAGAGAGTCAGCATATTGTCCCCAACAATCTGGGTTTTCATTTTACTGATCTCGGGAAGAATGGAAAGCTGAGTCAACCTTGAGCCAGTGAGAATCAAACTGCTGGCAATCAGAATTAGCCAGCAGAACTGCATTCTGACCCCACAGCTTTAGCACCTGGTTAGATCCCTGGTTCTTTTCATGTTCTTCACTTGACAAGGTTGACACTGGGCTACCATGTTGAGTTATGGCCAGTTTCTAAAAACACTGACAAATTGTAATATGTATAGGAAAGAAGGGGCAGGATCATTATGGTTTTGAAAATAAGCTGACCAAAAAATCTTGGTTGCTAAGGCCTGGAGGAAATATGCTAATGGTGGTTATGGAGAGGCTAGACTTATTTTATTGCTCTGCATACTATAACATTTATACACATTTCAATTCAACATTGAAGAAGTGCCTAACTAAGAGATTTATTGGTTAAAATTGTTAAAAAGAACATTCTTGCCATTGTTGAAGATAGTCAGGTATGCCAAAAATGTTGCTTTATAATATTGCATTTCTTTCATTTAACAAGAAGCATTCACAACCAGGACACAATTGAGGAGGAAGATTTTATATAATGAAATAAACTTGATGAGAGGTCATTGACCAGATCAATCTCACCTCTTCCAACTTTTCTATTTTGTATTGCATTGAGATAGGACATTTGGAGGCTAAACATCATTATGTCTGTCAGGAAGGGAGAAGTAATGGCAGAGATAACTTTCAGTTCTATGATTCGTCCATGCCCTATAGGTAGCCACATAATAATACCCCATTACTATAATTTTTCTGATGTTCTAGTGGTAGATCCTGTTAAGCCACTGGAAATTGTAAATCAAAAACATCTTTAGAATGTGCATTTTTTTCCTACCCCAAAATCACTGCTGTATATCTTTAGTATTGTTGTTCAATACTGCAAACAATATTCTGAATAAATATTGGGCAGTTTTTGACTCTAAAGGACATTCTGAATAAAGATGGAAAAATAACCTGAATTTATAAAGACACTGAAACCATTAATAGAAATATTGTCCAAGATTTTACTGCAAACCAATGGGTTTGGTCACAAAAATGGTACATATTATAACAATGTTAAGTACATTACAATGGTGGTATACATTATGAGCCTTTAAAGTTTTTTTTCTTTTAAATATTTATTTAGCATTGCAATCAACTGTACAAATCTTTTTACAAATACATACAACAAGGAATGCAAGCAAACAATACCCATAAATAATGCCCAAATTTACAGATTCTGAACAAAAAAATGAACTAAACCAACAGATTAGCAGACAACAGCTGGGGCATTTTGGTCCATAGAAACCATTTCTAAAAATAGAAATATTTATATACATATATATCTGTATATATATATTTCCATAGCAGCAATGCTTTCTTCAAGCATTTGGGATACAAGTAGTTGAAGCCCATTTGAACTATATATTTTTTACATATTTTTCTTTTAAAAAAATCACTATCTACATTTATTAATTTATTGTCTTCCAAATATGGAAGGAACAAACGATGCCCCACACTGTCCTCCAAGTGTCACACAGACACCTCTGAGCTAAGTCCGTCTGTGGGAATATACAAATTGCACTCCTGCCATTTGTCCACGTTACACTCTCTCACACATGAATCCAAAAGCACTCTTGTGATAAAAACTTCAGAGTTCACAAAGATCTCAACGTCCGGAGGGGGGAAAAAGGCACGTCTTCATAAAGTTCTCTTCACATCCAGAAAGATCCCCAAGTTGGGGGCGCTATGCTCGCCAATCAAGGACACCAATCAAAGAGTTTTGTTCCGGGGCTTATACTCTAGAGCAGTCTATGGCAGCAGCTGCATTTTTTCCCTTCTCCTTTTAGTACTTGCAACTGTGATGTAGCACCACTTGGGAAGAACCAGTAGTGAAATGTCATGAGTTCACTCAAAAGGAGTTAAATGTGCTCTTCCAGTTGGACAAGAACACACACACCCTCCCCCCAAAAAAAGCTTTCAGCAAACGATAACAGTTGAAATTAAGGCTGCAAAGTGGGAAGATGTGCAATTTTTTTTTATCTTTCAAGATGACCAGGCAACTGGCAGCTTGATCAGAATGCCAAAAGAACAATTATTATTATTATTATTTTAAAAAAAGAAATAACAAAATTCAAAGGAAAGAATCCATGGGGGGAGCATAGGAAAAGCCCAGAAATGCTTCAGCAGCCTCTTTGACGCTTGCAGTGATGAGGATGCTGTCTGAAGACTGGCCAATGGAATTTGGGACAGGCTCCTCTGTAAACTCGGGGTCAAAGTGTCGCAGATCATTGGGCCCACTCTGCAAGAAAAAAAAGGGAGGTATTTGGTTGTTAAATGGTAGGATGCAAGGACACTTAATACTACACTGTCTTCCAATTCAAAAGTGAACACTCAAAGATCTGATGAAGTCACATTTTCCTAAGAGTAATTGGAAACCAATTCTCAGGTTTCTTCTCTGTTCACCACTCCTGAGGTCATATAAGGTCCAAGCCAACTTTCTGCATTCGGGAGCAGTAAAGGTGCTGAAACTGCAGCTGCCAGAATGCCCAGCTAATGTAGCCAAATAATTCTGGAAGTTGTAGTTCCAGGTTATCTGAAGGCTACCAAGGTTTTAGGCATTTTAAGCACTCTTAAAATGGGGGAGGGGAGAGGCAATATGCCAATATTAATTAGTTCTGGTGGCTCTCAAAACTAACATCCAAAAGGCATGCTCATTCAGTAGCTTAGGCAGACAAAAGATTGGAGCCACAAGTTTTGCTATAGAAACCAGAACAGGATAGCTTCCCATTTCTCTCCTCTTACTCTTGAACAAGTCCAAGAAACACTTAGGCAAGACTTACAAGTAATTTTTCCCGCAACCTATCTAGATGCAACCTGCCTAGCTTGTCCAGGACAGTCTCAGTATCAAAGAATATTTCCTTTTACTGCAGGGCAAATTCAAAACTAAATTACTATGGAATGTAGGCCCACTGAAGCCAGTGAATTTGCTTTCATGTGACTATATGTATGATAATGAGACTTATCACCAGTGTCCAACAGACCTCTGAAAATCATTTGACAACTGAAACATCCCTTTAAAGCCACTACTGTGGTCTGGGGTTTAAAAAGCAAACCTTTTAAAGTATTAGTTAACTCAGAGTGGTGGGGAAAAATACTCTGGTGTATGTTTGTGTGTGTATAAAAAGGCTCAATAATTTTTTTGCCTTGCATTGGGAAAATCAATAGATGTATTATAACTGTATTTTGTAGGCTATAAAGCTTCTAATCTAGCAGTGACATGTTTAAATCTTCTGTTAAGTCAAATGCAGGGTTTTTTCCCCGGTGATGGGTATTAAGTGTCTGGAGAACTGAGACGTCTTGTGGAATCCTAGTGTGAACTCAGACACTCACTCTTGATTTATGGACATATACACTTCCGGCATCCCCAATAAAATAAATCTTCCCTGGCCATTATGCAATTAGAAGAGCTCTTACCACATTTGGGTTAAAAGGTGGTGTAATCTTCTTATTTATAAGATCATCCCAGTTAATTGGAGAGAAGAAAATGTGATTTTTAATCTCCATCTGTTGAAATAATGAAAATTACATTAGCTTAAATGCAAAGAACTGAAACCATTTAGACAAATTCTCAAATGCCTTTCACCTCTTTTCAAAGTTATACTTACAAAGTCTTCCTTTGCTCCTAGCCTCTTAGTTCTGTCCTTCTGCAAAAGTCCTTCCAAAAGGTGTCTAGCAGAGTTGGTGATATTTGGCTTCAGTTGTAGAGGTTTGTTCAAGATGTTGTCATACATTTCTGCTGTGTTTCTGCTGTAGAAAGGGGGCTGCAAGAGAAGGGATATTTACTATCCATTGTCTAACCTTACTGTTATTATTTATTGAATTGCAAAGTTTTGCATCTTGTTTTTCCTCTAGGAGTTCAAGGTATCATGCATGCAACTCCTTTCTCCAATTTTGTCCATAACCACTTGTGATGTAAGCTAGACTGAAATCCTACTCAAATATTTTCACCACCCCACCATACAGTCTCTGAGCTTTGATGCAAGACTTGCTTAATGCAATATCCAATGCAATATAATAAATTGCCAGATTGGTCTAATGGTTACTGCACCAGGCTAGAAACCAGGAAAATGAGCTTCTAGTCTGATTTTAGGTATGAAAGCTGGCTGGATGATTTTGGGATATTCTCTCTCAGTCCAACTTATGTTACAAATACTGGAGTGGCAAGCATTACCAGCAAGCAGATTAAATATGTTGTTTCTGTTCTTACTTACCAATCCATAAAGCATCTCGTACAAAACTGCTCCAAGGCACCACCAGTCCACAGTCCGGTCATAAGGTTGCTTGTGAAGGACTTCAGGGGCAAGGTACTATTGGACACAAATGAAAGAATGGCAACATTTGATTAGAAAAAGACCTGAAGGCTAATGGCAAATCTAAGATAAACCTCTACCCTTCTTTAGGCATTTTGCTCAAGGCAGACATGGGGAACCTGCAGCCCTACAGATAACTCCAATTCTCTTGACCACTATCTTGTCAACTAAGATGGATTGGATAGAGGACCACAGGTTCCTTACCGAAACAGGAAAATGCCTGGGGCTTACTAGGGGCCAGGTCAATCTGGACAGTCAAACCAGTTTCTGCACCTTGGGAGTTTCTACAGGAACTCCAATAGAATTTTCTGGGTTTTTTTTTTAACCCTCTAGTGGCACATCCATCAAACACCACCTACTTTCACAAGGCTGGCACATAATGTCCTATTGTCTCATCAGGGAAACTCCTGCCCTAGTCATGCAGTTGCACATTTACAACAACACCGGTCATGGGAGAAAGCAGAACTCAAGACTTACTTCAGGAGTGCCACAAAATGTGGAAGTTGTGCCATTGTGTTCAATGTTCTCTTTGCAGAGTCCAAAGTCAGTCAAGACAATGTGGCCCTGAGAATCGAGCAAAATGTTCTCTGGCTTCAAGTCCCTGTGGCAAAGAATATGAAAGATGGGTCAGCTTCAAAATCTTACCTGTCTGAAACTCTTGTGATTCACATTTGTCCGATTTGCAAGCTTTTCCCCAAATAAGCCAGTATCACGTATAGTTTTCTAGTCTTTTTTACCCACATCCAGTCCATATCAAGAAACAGCAACCGCTAACCTCAATTATTTAGGAGTGTAAAATTACTGATCCCAAAGCCCATAGCTAGCATTTTGGCAAAACAGCTTATATGCATACATTAAGTAGGGTGCTTACCGGTATACAATGTTCAAAGAATGCAGGTAACCCAGTGCACTAGCTATTTCAGCAGCATAAAAACGAGCTCTTGGCTCCAGGAAGCAACGCTCCCTCTGGAGATGGTAGAACAACTGCAAGATAAGAAAGGGGGGGGGGGGGAGAGAAATCTATTAGTGATCCCCAAACCTTTTAACAATAAATTTAATTAAGCACAGCACACTAAGTTAGAGAGGATAATTGTCGGAAATAGCCTAGTAATCCTCTGGCTATTTCCTGCTATTAGAGGTTGGCAAGCAGGAGGCTGAATCTAGCACCTCTACCTCTATAGAGTCCCCATTTTTAAATAACAAACAACGGCACTTAAGTGTACGTTACTGTGGATTGACTTCTACTTTCCAGCAAGAACCCAACTCCATTCAACCACCCTTCCCTTTGGAGGGCCCAGGTGTCCCTTTTTTCTCACCTCTCCACCATTGATGTAGTCTAGGACAAAATACAACTTGTCAGCTGTTTGGAAGGAAAAGTGAAGTCCCACCAGGAAAGGATGCTTCACATTCTTAAGGAGGACATTGCGTTCAGACATAATATGTTTCTCCTGGAAAATAAGGTATGGAATCAGTAGTTAGTATTCACCAGAACAACAACACAACTGAATTGTTATAAAGCAAGCCACCAGAAAAATCCTAAATTTATAGCAACTCGAGAGCATAAAACAGCAACTAAGCATCTTTGGATTAATTTTCCACATCACTTCAAACTGATGACCTTAAAAGTGGACATTCTGTAAGCTTCAAGGTCTTTTCTGCTTCTTGTCTACTTTTTGTTTATATTTTCCTTTAGGAGGAGTTCTGGGAAGATGAAAGCTTGCTCATTCTATTGTAATTTATGAAGTGCCCTAAGGCAGAATTATTTTCTTGCTTGGAATTTCTCTGGAACAAGATTAAGTCAATATTTACCTCCTTCTTTTTCAGGATTGCTTTTTTCTGGAGTACTTTTACTGCATAGAATTGTTCTTCTGCCTTGTGCCTTGCAAGAAGAACCTGAAAGAAACCAAAGTTCTTGTAAGTTTAAGGGTGATTCCAAAAACCCAAGTTAAAACTACAATTTCCCTTTTGATAGTTGCAAAAATACAGTTCAGTATAATTATAGGCTTAAAGTTTTGTATCTGAAGGGCAATACTTTAGAGACAGAGTTAGGCAATGAAGCTATGAAACCCTCTTGAATATAATCCAAATTATCTCAGTCTTTAAGATAAATTGTTCTTTCTCAAGAATAGCAATTTAACTGCACTTATTCAATTTATTTTCTCAACTTCATACTAAGACAAATGTCTTGGATGAAACTGACTTTCTCAAGGCCATGGGAGAGCATTTTAAAATAAGTCTTCAGAACAGAGGATCCATCTGGTTATAAAAGTAATGAATATTTATCCTTAAAAAGCAATAAGCAAAAATCAAGACATAGCTTACCTTTCCAAAGCTACCTTTCCCAATAACTTTCAGGAAATGGAAATCTGATGGTTTAGCATGAGGGTTAGATGATGGGCCAAGGTTGATTTGCTGAGATGGGCTAGGCTGCAATTAAAAAAAATCAAAAGTGTTAGATTTTTGTACTGAAATAGTTGAATACATACTTTAAAATCAACAAATACAATTATAAGCTATTTTGTGATGGGGCTTCAGAAAACACACATTTGGCTTCAGAGAAATAAAATGCTTATTTAAAAATGTTGCCAAATGTCCTGTTTTAAATGAGACAAGAGAAGTAACTTTAATAAAATCTTCCCTTTTAAATAAGCATGGATCTTTATTTTAAAACATCTCTTTCCAAGTTAAATAAACATTGAACCTAGGCCACTTACTGGAGGAGAAGGATTGGCATTCATAAGTTCTGGTTCTTGAGGCTGGGAAATCTTCAGAATTGATTGTACTTCAGGACTGCAAGGATGAGACATAATGGAATTAGTCCAATTACAACATGCCTGGAACATGGAAATTATCTCACCACAAGGCGGCAGGCTAACTCTAGTTGAGCAAAATTCAGACTGGCAAATTTAGGAAAGGGATTGAAATAGCTTATTGGGTTTCAAAGATAGGATGGAAAAAGACACAACATAAACCTGAGCAAACAGACTCAGGTTTCTTCTGTAATTATAAGTCAGAGAGAAAAGAAATGGCAGAGAGATCAAAAAAATTCAGACAAGATGCCATTTCTCTGGACAGTTATAGCCCCTATTGGGGCAACAAATCACATACTATTTTCTAAAGCCAGTACATATCTGGCCCTTCTCAAAAACAACTCCCACTGAGTTCAATGAGGTTTGTTTGCAGGTAGAGGATTGCAGTCACTATAACACATACTTTTATAGTGAAACTCCACAAATTATTAAAGCACCCACACTCACATTCTTAAGTCTACTTCCTAAATATGCTGAACTCAGTGGAACCTGACTCTGTGTAACTAGTTATCCTTAGACTAGAAGTTCAAGTTACAAACATCTCTTTCAACTCCTCTCCTCCCTGGGGAAGAAGTTAGGTAACATGGCACAAGGCTATAATTAAATCGTTAACTTCCGTACTATCTACCATGCAGAAAAGCAAAACATACTTACTGTTTGCATGCATAGGAGTTGGTGGCTATTTTTTGTATGAAGTCATTCAGTCCCATTCTTCTCTGTTTCATGAAAGCTGCAAATAACAAAACACAGAAAAATGAATCCTGGTCAATCGACAACTTTCCTGGTGTCTTTTTTTAAAAAATATTTATTTAGATGCCCTCTAAATGTATTTAAATAAAAAAATTAAAATTAGATGCTCCTTGTAAATGTATGTATTTAGGCGCTCTTAAATCCGGCACTCCGAAAATAATCTCAAAGGAAATCTTTTTGTGAACGGCTGAGGAGGCGACGCTGCACGGGGGTCCTCGCTCGACCCCACTACTCACCGATCAAAATCGCCACCATTCCCCTCATCTTTGAATAAGTTAGGGTGGATGATCCAGAAGCTTCAGTTTTCACTGTCATCGCAGAGCGAGTAAAAAAAAAAGACGATAGCAATAATCCAAGCCGAAGGGTGGAAAAAAACCAGATCGATCTACGACCGAGTTAAGCGAATGAGTGAGTCAGGCAGCCAGCGAGCCCGCCAGCCCAGGAGGGGAAAAGCGCAAAGGATGCTTAGCAAGCTTAGCCGTTCTGGAGCTGCGAAGTAAACTCCCGTCTCCGGCTCTCGCCAAAGGCTTTATATAAACGAGGGCCCGGCGCTAGGAGTGGGAGGAGGAGTGGAAAAAAGGGAGGAGCCCGCGGGAACAATGAGGAAGAGACTGAGCCGCCGTTCCGGGCGCCCGGGAGCCGCCAGAAGATACGCAAAGCCTGGCGCCCAGCCGCAGGCAGCGCGCAGGCCGCCCTTCCCTTCCTTCCTCCTTTCGCTTTGACGTTTCCAAGAGTCGGGTCAGGCGGGCCCGCAGGAGTGGAGGCGAAGGGATGGAGGGATTTTGTTCAAGAGGGTAGGAAAAAGCAGTGCGGCGTTGGGGGTCGGAATCTAGGAAGGTTAGAGGGTATTTTTGTTAGTCCTGGGAGCGGGGGGGGGGGAGGGAGCGAAAGCAATAAAGTGTTCCTCCCCCCCCCCTCCACTTTTGAGAACTAGGGTGACCATGGATGCGTTCGTCCTCGAGGATAACGAAGCGGGGAGGGGGGCCAGGCGCGGTTTAGACTTGGGCAAATTGGCCACTGGGACAGATTGCTCCGTGCCAAACGCAGCGCGATTCTAAGACGGGCACAGCCCGGTGCGAGGTGGGGTGGGTGGGTTCGGGTCCCTTTTAAGTATTTTGTAGCTTTTCTTTTAAGACTTTCACTAGTGGAATAAATGAATGCCTGGGGCACACCCTGCCATCTCTGTAGCCATAGTGTGCCCCCCATTCCTGAATCGGATGCGTGGTATCGCTTAAAAACTCTCTAAGAAAGTTTTAGATCAAAGGAATGTGTCTTTGCGTTTGTTTGTTTGTTTCTCCCGTGCATCCGTCTTTTTTTCTCTCCCCCCGCTTCCTTTGGCCACAGTCCCAAGGAAAACCTATTTCTTATCTACTTGGAGCACGGTGGCATTTTTCTTCTGTCAGAAATGCCCCGAGGGAGGCCTTATTGCAGGATCAGCTTGTACTACAGATAAGAAGGGTCCTTGCGACATTCCGAGTAGTTCGCAATTTTTGGCCCTGAGGAAACTCGCAAACGGAGCGTGACGCTGCCAGCTCGCTTTTGCTACTCACTCCCCCCCCCCCCGCATATGCTCAGCTCGGCCCCCGAACAATATTCTCCGTTACTAGTCATGGGGAACAGAACATTACGCCGCGCGTTTTTGTTTTAGTCAGACTTCTGCAATCTGGTGCGCCCCCTCCCCCCGCAAGTGGTGGCCTTGCAATGTCAGAATTCCCAGCCAGCCGTTGCAGGCAGGTTCCCGGAGGGCGCCTGGTTGGGAAACTAGCCTGCCCGTTGCTTAATCCTGTAAACTGTTTAAGTGACAGTTTAGTTATAGAACATACGAAACATGAAATTCCAAAGTGCCAGTACACCGCATTCAAAGTGCGAATAATTCCACTCTTCCTATCTGCGCTCGCATACCCATTGAACGTTTCCTAAGGGTTTGGTTTCCTAAGGGTTTGGCTTCCTAATTCAAGTTACTCCGTGCAACACACTTATATAGGAATACATCTCATTAAAAGTCCGTATGAATTATACAGTAAACAGTCGGTGTGGACATTCTCGCTTCTATTCCAAAGCATCGCAATCCGCAAAGCATTTTGGCAACCTGTAGTTCCAAACTGTCTTTTCGCGTTCCCTCTCCAGTAATTGACTAGTATTTAAAACTGGCAGCCTCTTTGCAAACCAGACCAGACTCCCCCTCCCATTTCTCTTTAAAAAAAAAAAAAAACACCTCAGAGCAAATTCCGGCAATGAAACAATAACCGCTGGAGCTTAAGCAAAGCTTGGGCTTATCAGATGGTATTTATTAATGACCCCAAAGCGTACCAAGCAGAGCAGCAGACAAGAGGGGTTGCCCATTGGCTACAATAGCTGGTACCACCTCAAGGCCGCAAACGACCAGCTTTAAAAGGAATCCTTAAGCAAAGGAGGCATCCGGGGCCGGGCAGGGGAATTAAGTTTGCTGTAACTCAAATTCATCAAAATCGGAATGGAGGGGGTGGGAGGAAAGCTCGTGGTTTTACAGAAGGCAAGGCAGTCAGGTAGCCCTCAAGAAAAGAGAAAGCCTAACAACCATCTATCCATTCATTTCTTACCAAAATCCTCACCAGAAACAACTGCACTTCTTTTTCTTCTTTGAGCCTCAATAATCCTTTCTTCCGTATCAGGTCTTTTAATGCCCGTTAAGTTTTTCACCTCCGTTACGAAGAAAAGGGGGAGCGGAGAAGCCCGGCTCGCGCGGTTCAAACTTTGTCCCGCAGCGAAAGCGGCCGCAGCAGGGAGAGCCGGAGGTTGGTCAGAATTGGCCTTTTCAGTCAAGGAACCGCAGGGAGGGACTCAGGGAAACTGCGATTTCCTGCCCGGCTTTCTCAGTTCAACAAACAAGAGCCCCTTGGAAGCAAGATCTTGGAGTTCACGCCGCTGCCTTGGGCTGTTCCCGAGAATACTTGGGGCCAAAACGTTCCAATACAAGTCGATAGTTAAATAAATAAAATAATAAGAGGAGAGGGGAAATGAGGAGGAAAAAAACCCGGCACGATCTTCCCTAGCCGAAGGAGGCAATGGAAATTTCCATACAGTATTTGCAAAAGTCATGGAAGAAAAGGGGAAAACAGTTGATTGCTTTACCCTATTATTATCATCATCACCGTAATCCCAGAAGAACAATGCGTCTCTCTGAAAAGACTATTTATGCATTTATACAGCCGCTGCAATACAGGGCAACCCAAGAGATTTGTTTATGAATGAATTAGGCCCAGATATCACCAGCCAGTGGCCCGTGATTCAAAGCTCAGGTGGCAAGCAAGGCCCAGACTTGCAGAACAGATAATTGGGGGGAGGGCTGCAGCACCCAGGGTGCCAGCAGAATCCCTAGCCCCCAAGACGCTTTTTTTTCTCTCAAGGGAGACCTATAGACCTTTTGATGGAACCAGAAGATATGTCCCTCCTGGTAGAGGCCTTGGCCACGTATTGATAAGATTGCATTAATATATAATGGATTACATAAAAGGGGGAGGAGATAGCAGTCTTCTCCACAGAATAGAGCTTTCTCTACTTGATTGTAACTGCCACCAGGTACTGCCTCTGTGGTAACCACCCCCACCAATTTTTTGGGGGGGAGGGGAGAGGTGTCTCCAAGCACACTTAATAAGGATGGGTAAGGTATATGGGAACTTTGGAGGAGCCTGATTTGGAGGAGGGTGGTTTAGCTTTATATTTCATCCCTTTGCATCTTTAATCGTTCTTGCAACTTCTACGCTTGGGATCAGTTATGAGACAAGTTCTCAGAAGGAATGAAGGGGTGCTTTTCGCGTGCTTCTTTCTCAGGCTACCCACGACTCCTAGACGAGATTTGGGAGGAAAGACAGCTAATTGGATTTCTTTCCTTTCTTCTCCTTTTTTTTTAAACAAACTCTGCCCCTCCCCTCTTCCAACGTAACATCTGCGTGCGCGCGCGCGCGCCCGAAAACATTTTCGCAACCGGGAAGCGGAGCGGATGCTTTGAAGTGCAGGTTACGCCGCAGAAGAAGAACTCGGCTTAAAGGGAAGAGCGCGCGTTGGAGGCTGAGCCGAACCGTCCCATCCGATTGCTAATTCTCTCTCGCTTTGGCAAATGCAAGTTTACAAAACGCAGCGAGGTTTACTGTTTGGTTAATTCGGCATCTAGAAGCCCACGCAGCCGAACGATGAGGGAAATCGAGACTCAAAAGGCATCAAGATCGGCTGCATTTCAGCGATAATTCCACAGCAGTCACAGCGCACAAAGCCAGTTCATAGGAAGTTCGCCCCCCCCCCCCCCAGTCAATTTTCCAGCAGTGGTTGCTTTAGCGAAGAAAGGCAGAGCGCCCCCTCTAGCCAACTGCAACGTCCCCTTATAAACCATGCATTCCATTGCTGACAATGCGCATGCTCTGTCTCAGTTTTTCCTTTTCAGCCACACAAGGAATTTTCACCAAGGCACAGAATCCGGGAAAATATACTGTTGGTACTCCATTAGTTCCCAAATCGGAGGCAGGAAACATTGGGCCCTCCAAGTAATGCTGAGTTACAACTCCTGGCAGCATCACCAGCGAAGATCAGAAGTTAGGAATGCTGGGATCTGTAGTTCTGTAAGGTGCACAGCAAGGCCATTCATTTCTAATTTTGAGTTCCTTTCTTTCTTGGTCTGTTTGTCAGCATTCTTTTCAAGGTTGTGGAACTATGGAATTAGCTATTCCAAGTCTCAATGACACTCAATGGGTGCCAGCTCAGAGTAAATTCTCTTGGAGCAATTTAGATGTTCTAGCACCCCTATATTAAAAAAAAAAAGCCCAGGATCATGGCAATTGGTTGATACTATCTGCCTTAACATTGTGCAAAGGATAATGGAAAGCACCCATAAAATCGTGGAGGAAGCCAATGCTTACAGCATGTGGACACAATGGGGGTGGGGAGGGAAGCCTTAAAAGATGTGCAAGCCCACATCTCTATCTGAGGCTTGTCTAAAGCCTGAAGAAGCTACTTGCAGCTGTATTCAGAGTGCTAGCCAGTCTGCCTCAATATGGGACAGGTTTCACACACATTACAGTCTGAGTGAACAAATCTAGTCCAAAGATTCTGTCTACTTGCTCAAGCCAAAGAGAGTTCTCTAACTGAATTTACAGACCCATTCATGGTCCCAGTGCTACTTTTCTAGAGTCTTTTCTCTTTAAAAGCCCTGAGAGGAAACTACAATCGGCATTAAACTGAGTTCAAAACAACTGTAGCGTGCCCCCCCCCCATTCTCTGAAGACATTCAGTTCTACTACAACTTCCTTAGTCTCATTCCTTCAGTTTGCTTTCAAAGAGGGTTTTTCCATCATTTCTACAGCACCAAAAAAAAGAAGAAAAAAAGAATCCAATCCTTGTATGGCTTGCTTACTTGATAAAAGTAGTTATAATTTGTTAGTATCCCTTCCAAAGTTTCAATCACTGTTCCTCCAGAGAAGTTGTTGAAAAAGTTTTCCCCCCTCTTATATTCCTCTTTATCAATAATCAAACAAAAGAACTGTTAGGAAAACAATACTTCACCAACCTTTTAGTGAAGACTTTTCTTCTTTCCCTCTCATGGTTGTCTCTTCCCCTTTCTTTTCCTCAAGATCCCACAACAGCAGTGCCGGTCTGTACTTTTAAATCCTTTAGTTTGTTATAATTCCCAACAGTACGTCTCCTTTGGACTCCCAATCAGCTTGACAGGAGGCGGGCAATGAAGGAAAGAAACTAGCTGATCTAGCTGCCCACTTTATGAACCTTGCATTAAAGTTGATTTACACAGAGAGAACTAAAGTTCAACGTTAGCTTAGCCACGTTGTTGCAACATAACCCTGAAATTTACTGAAATCATCCCTTGCTTATTATGTACACAACATGCCCACACGCACACCCGGTGTGCAACTAGAAATGCAAGTCACCTCTAATTAATGCATTTGTAACTGCAGCCCAGCAAGACTTGAATGAAAACATTACTGAAAAACAGAAGCGTGTTAAATGCTTTTTGAGCATGCTTTTCATGCGACTATTTCAGTGGATGTGATTTGTGGATTGGGATCGCTAGGCTAGAGTTTTGGGGCACGATTTTGTAGCAATGATTGTTTAATAATCGCACGATTCCCAAATCGGTTAATTTGGAGTATTTGCAAGTAGGGACAAGACAGATGTATAGGGCTCCGGTTTAATGCCTTTGAGGATCGCCGCCGAAAGACAGCGGGGACAGATGTTCTCCTGCTGTTGCTTGCGGGGTAGGAGGGGGTGTGTGACATACTGTTTCTGCGTCAAAATTGCGCGAGAGGACGGCTGCCGCCGGTGTCATCCCGTTTCTCTCTCTCCACCCAGCCAGCCTCCCACGCCACTTCCCCTTTCTCTTTTTAGCAGCGGCGGGAGACATCTGGGCTCCCAAACATGTGTCGTTTCAAAGGAAAGAGAAGTTGTTGAGACTGGGCTTTCCTGCCGGCCCAGGGGTGGAGGCTGGAGCAGGCGTCCCTTTTCCAGTCCTGGCACCAAGCACTTCCGAACAGGAAAGCGAGAGACACACGGCGGGGGCTTTCCCGCCTCCAGAGTCCGAAACCCAGCTTGCGGCCGCTGAGCGCCTCTATTTCTCTCGCTCTCCTCGCAGAGGGAAGGAGGACAGACGGCGAAGTCCCGAGACTTCGGCTGCAACCTTCAAAGGGGGCGCTGGGGGCGCTGGAGTTCACGTTCCGAAGGCGGGGGGAGGGGATTCCTGCGTGGCCGTCTAGGCCAGCCTGGCGAACTCATGGAGACTCCCTCCCCTTTGAGGATCACCCGCCGCCGTGTGACAATCGCGGTTTACTCTGAATAGGAACTAGGGCTGGTAGATGAGAGGAGACCCGCTGAAACTCAGACAACTGTTCTAGGAAGCGATGGGCACGCTAGGCTTTGAAAAAGGAGGATCAGTTTGGCAGGGTGCTCTGAGGTGGAGGATGAAGTCTGCAACACAACTCGCTAAGCTGAGGCGGGTGACTTCCAGCCGCAAATCTCCATCCCCACCCCCACCCCCTCACACTATAAGACACGAGGAATTCCCTGTGTGGATTTTAGGCCTTGATGATTAAGTAAAATCTCCTGAATCTGTCACTTTGATTAGCATTGCACTCTCTACTTTGGACAAATCCTTTCCCATACATTTGCTATTTTCTATTAAGCAGCACTTTGGACTTGATTTCCAAAAGATACTTTATAGTGTATAGGGCTATGAATGGTGATGTATCATTCTGGGAAGAGCAGCGTCTGTATATACCTAAAGACAGGTGCTACTACCTTTGCACTTCTGTGCATCTAAAGCACTTTTTTGGAATCAAATCTGCTCAACTCTAATTTTCCCTTCCTTCCTTTTCTTCCTCCATCCCTTCTCTGATACTTTCCAGAGAAAGCAAAAAACAACAACCCCAAACTAGCTGAGTTATTGATAAGAAACATGGACAATAGTTACATTAGGCTAAACCAAAATCACCAAACATCTTTCAGATTTTCCAGAATATAAATTAGATAAAATACTGAACAAAGGAAGGAAAGTGAAAGTATAACAATTTTGGATTATTCAAGTAATGGAGTCTATTTCTTATTATAGACTTCAGGTGGAAATAGTGAGAAAACATTCCACATATTCAAACTGGAAATAAATGCATTACAGCTAAGTAGTAGCCAGCTCTCCCCATTCTCTTTGCTTTATTAATCATTCTGCATGATGAGAGATTCTAAAGAATGTGAAAACTTGCACAAATAAATCTAAACTGTTAATAATCTAACAGATTTTACTAAGAAAAAAAGTTATGTTGAGCATATTCATCTCTATTCTGGAATAAACATGGATAAGTAGTCAACTTACAACCATTCATTTAGCAATCATTCAAAAATTACAACAATACTGAAAAAAGTTACTTGCAACCAGTCCTCATGCTTAAGACCATCATTTGATCCCTATGGCCACATCAGTGGTAGGATTCAATTTTTTTACTATCGGTTCTGTGGGTGTGACTTGGTGGGCGTGGTGTGGCTTGATGGGCGTGGCTTGGTGTGCATAGCGGGGGAAGGTTACTGCAAAATCCCCATTCCCTCCCAAACAGCTGAGAGTCAGGAGGCAGAGAATAAATGGGGTGGGGCCAGTCAGAGGTGGTATTTACCGGTTCTCTGAACTACTCAAAATATCTGCTACTGGTTCTCCAGAACTGGTCAGAACCTGTTGAATATCACCTCTGGCCCACATGATCAAAATCTGGGCACTTGGCAACCAGCATGTATTTAGGACGGTTGCATCTTGGGCAGTGGTGAAATTCAATTTTTTTACTACCGGTTCTGTGGGCGTGGCTTGGTGGGCGTGTCAGGGGAAGAATATTGCAAAATTCCCTCCCCACTCTGGGACCAGCCAGAGGTGGTATTTGCTGGTTCTCTGGACTACTCAAAATTTCTGCTACCGGTTCTCCAGAACCTGTCAGAACCTGCTGAATTTCACCCCTGATCTCGGGGTCATATCACCATTCCCAGCTGGCTTCTGACAAGCCAAGTTAATGGGAGGAAGCCAGGTTTGCTTAACAATTATATGATTCACTTAACAACTGTAGTAATTCAATTAATTCAATTAAGCAGGACTGTAACTTTGTTGCTTGTATCCTTACGATTTATATTGATTTTGGTTGTTTCTTGATAGTAGGTTATTTGTACCCTATGACTATTATTAAGTGTTGTATCTTATGATTCTTGACGAATGTATCTTGTCTTTTTATGTACACTGAGAGCATATGCACCAAAGACAATTCTTTGTGTGTCCAATCACACTTGGCCAATAAAGAATTCTATTAACAACCATAGCAAAAAAGATTATTAAATCATGTACGACTCACTAAACAACTGCCTTGCTTTACAACATAAATTCTGGTTCCAATTATGGCCGTACTTTATCCAGTATATTGATAACTGTCATCATAAGTATACACCAGTGTAGCTTTGCCTTACCCCTACTTGCTATCACTGAAATAGAAATATCCTTTCCTCCTCTCCTAAAGTCCTGTTTCAAATGGAGAATTTGTTGATGGTGGACACATATATATACACACACACAGCCTTGAAGGCTCTCCACTAAAGTGAAAAAAATAAAATGCACAGTATTACTGGTATTGCGTTGGGAAAGGGTGATGGGGGATTTTTGTGGCTATTATGGAGCTGAGATTGAAGCTGGGTGGTTTTTGACTTGCAACAACTTATTTTCATTACTTCCATATTGTTAATATATTGCCTGGCAAAAAAGAAAAACTCAACACACAATCCTGTACTGTTCTTGTATGTAAACGTAGGGACATTACTTACAAATTATTGTGATGGAAGGGTGGATGGGTGATACTAAGAGGCAGTAGGTTACAACAGTATAAAACACCCTACAGTACTGAAACTAGAGTCTTATGTGCCAGGCTACCAGAACATGGTGTACATGGTCTCTGGGCCATGAACCCTCTACTCCAGCAATGAAGTAGATCTGCATTAAAGTGATTTGCAACCATCTCTCGGGTAGCTGTATGATAGCATTTTGTTATGTGTTACTCTAATACAGTTTAATGGAAATTCCAAGTAATATAGGAAACTCTGCTAGTATTTTTCTAACTTATCTTACCTGCAAAGTACTCCCCACTTCCCCCGCCCCATGCTACATTTGTTAGATTCTAACTGTTTAAATGTTCCTTTAACTGTACCTGAGGCCAATTCTTTTCTTTCCCCCAATTAGGAAATAAATGCTTAGGCTGCAGTGTACTGGATGTACTGATTGCTGCATTAATGCGATAGCCTTTTTAAAAAAAATAATAATGCAAAAGTAGTTATTACTACTGCAAAGATATTGCATCAGCATTGAAAGCAACAAGCTAGTACAAATAACTGGGAATTACATAAAATTATACCCTCTATCTACAAAAAAAATCATAGAGTTGGAAGGGGCCACTTAGGTCCAACCCATTCTTAGTGCCATATCCAAATTAAAGCTTATCAAATGACTATCCATACTCTGTTGGAAATAAACACGCACATGATTTAAAAAACCACCACTTCTGTCTCTCAGATTTGTGAGACTCTGCATTTCTTACTGTGTAGGGACTTTAGTCATTTAGTAATCTTATCTAAGAGACATATGTATAGCATCTTTCAACAGACACATCTGCAATTCGTGTGTCAGGACTTTTGGCAATTCCCATCACCAGCAGCCAATGGTTGAAGGTGATGAGAGTTGTAGTCCAGTATATCTTGAGAACATTGGATTGGAGATTGCTGTCCACCATATTTTCTAGTTGAAAAGTACCCACTTAGCAGCATTCATGCCAACAAGAAAAGATGGTAAAGACAAAGAAATGGGTTTATTAGTTTGCAAAGTATAAGAAAGTATTCATTAAACATTTAATCCACCATTATATAATAAAATATTTTAGTCTTATTTAAGACTCTGCTTTTCCTAGATTTGAATAAAAGGAAAAAATGCCAATCCAGGGGCTTCCATTTATTAATATCTAAATATTATACTGGTAGTCCTTGACTTAAAACTGGTTAGTCAGTACTATTCAAAGTTACAATGTGCCTCCCAGAGCTATATATGACCCATTTTCAAAGTTGCAACAGCCACACATACAACCCATAGTTACATGATAAGTTTTTATGAATAAGAATAAATATGAATAAGAACACAGGAAATGGGTACAAATAAATGAGGACATTAGGACTGGGACATTAGGCACACTGGTGCACTTATGCATGCCCCTACTGACCTCTTAGAAATGGGGTGAGGTCAACAGTAGACAGTTTAAGACTAAAGTTATGGGGGTTTGAGGACGTAACAACAGAGTCAGGTAATGCATTCCAGGCATTGACCACTATTGCTGAAATCGTATTTTGGTGTGGACAGGTTTACCATGAGTTTATCTATTGTGTGCTTGTGTATTATTGTGATTGAAGCTGAAGTAGTCCTTGACAGGTAGTAAAATTTTCTTCATGACTGTACCATCTCCTGAATTTTTGGAACATCTTCTACTTGAAATATTCCAGGATGTGATGATAAGTTTGCCCAGATAAGGGTTATTGTCGTAGGATAGTCATTTTGTTTTCTGGGATTGTTAATTCAATTTGCATTGCCAACAGGATTACAAGTCAACAATAGACCAATGGATAAGGAATAAGGAATGTACAGAACAGTTTTTACTGATCTTGTCAAAAGATTGCCAGAAACCTCAAACAGAATTGGCTGAAAGAATTCCGCTAAGCTGCTTTGAGGGCCACCATCCAGATAAACAACACTACCCAGACAAACACAAATCCATTATCTGTTTGATTTTACCTGATGCTAATCGTATGGCATGGTCAATGAAAAACTTTAATGTGGGATTATAGAGGCAGGATGAGGAGGGTTATTGGACAGAGTAATTCCTCTACATGGAAAATCATGTTTTTTCTCTGTTCTATGCTTAAAAGGGCTCTGAAAAATAACGATTTCCTATTTAGATACTTCCATTTTTTGGTTGTTCATTGAAAAGACCCTTGTAGAGTGAATTATCAAAGTCTACTGTGTCTATGTCACAAGTATTTGACATGGGATCCATGTAGTATCAATGTAGAATTATATAATTAATTAATTTATATAGTTGCTCATATCCCCCAAAGGAGACGCTGGGCAGTGTATAATAATAAAATTCAGCCCTGAAGCTTATAAATAAATTTAGACCATATGTATTCTTAATATGGATAGTAAATAGATATCTTTTCTTTCATTTATTTATTTATTTTTTCTTCTGTTTTATTATGTTTATTTTAATCAATATGTAGTCTGTAGATTCCTTTTTTCCATTATTTTTCCTATTTGTGCTGTAGTTATTTATATTCCACTCTTTAAAACGTTTTGTTTTAACAAAAGGGCTTGCGTATAATGCTACTGAATTCACAAAGATACACATGTTGAGTATAAGATAGTTTCAAATATATACTAAACATTAAACTTCTGTTATTTATAACAGACATAATAAGCAAAATCTTGATTAGCATCCATAGATCTGCTTGGAAATCATTTGTAATGTGATTAAGTGCATTCAGGTTGGTGTCAGTTCTTAGCAACCATACAGGTAGATTTTCTCCAGGAAGTTCTGTTTTCAAGTTGGTCCTTTAGCTCTTCCAACAGTGCATCTACTATCATTGTTATTGAACCTGTCCAACTTATTGCTGGCCATTCTCTTTCCTTCCATCTTTCCCAGCCCTATTGACCTCCAAAGAACTAGAACTTCATATAATGTGTTTGAAGTATAATTTGAGTCTGATTATCTGTGCTGTGAGTTGATTTGTTCTAGAATCCATATCCATTTTTCAAACCTTTCATAAGATTTAAGCCTCTGGCTGCTGGTTCCTCTATCTTCTGATAGGTGGAAGCTGTCCACCACTTCATTATCTTCTTAGCCCATTCTAAGGCTGGTTGCTGTGGCTATTTTTAATAATTCAATCTTTTTATATTTAATATTAATTCCATTTTTTAAAAAAGTGGGCTCCTTGACTTCCATTACTAGAGCTTGTAGAATAATTGAATTTTCAGCAATTAGAATAGCACATGTTACTGTTGTTTCATTTTGTCATTGTTTTAACACTCTTGCTTATAGTCTATTCTTGAATTCATTACATTTTTAAACTGTGTGCCCAGGTTTAAAAGGTAAAAAATGTTTTCATAGTTATTCTTAAGTGTCCTAGTTGAAATCAGACTTGTCTGTCTGATGTAAATAACAAAAGAAATGTTTTCAGCTTTATCTAAAACAAGATTACCTTAAAGTTGTTTTTAAATAACTCAGATCCTCTGTGTAACTCCCCCAGATAAGCATTCACAAAAACCCTTTGTAGCTATTCTGATAATCCTTGTTTTGTTATAAAAGCATAAAATATATTAAATTTTTGCTTTTGAGATATATACTTAGGCCCCCTGGGCTTTGACCTTTCTAAGGTCACACTGACAGAAGATCTGCAGTCACATCATATCAATGAGTGTTGACCCACTTATTTTTGGAATGTTTGCCTTTACATGTTGCAATCACAACTTGACAAGGCAATTCATAGTTCTCTACGGCAATTGCCTTGAATGCACCGAAAATTATGTTTTTTTAAAAAACCTCATATTCATAACTCTATGTTTATTAAAAATATGATCACATAAGTATCACAATTGGGTATGCATCGGTTAACACTGCTCTATTACTGGCAAGCTGTGTCAAAATGTGATGATGGCAGTACTACAGTCATGTCATAAAAATAGGATTAGGAACAATATTTAGACATCACTAATGCATTCATAGATCAAATTTCAGCCAAAAAAAAGAGGGAGGTGTGTCTATTTGCTAGGATAACTGGAGGAAATCACCATACCCAGAAGTAAAGAAAAATAATTTAAAGAGAATCTTAGTTCAGTAGTTCCGTTAGTAAACCGACAATTTATCAACAACAGGGTTATTTTAACATCTTGCTTCCAAAGATGATTTATCTTGTCTTTTTGAAATTCTTCCTGGATTCTCTACAGATTTAGAAGATGTTTTACTGTCAAGCTTCAGCCAGACAAGAGATCAATACCTTAAATAAGTTCACTTCAAGAGATTGCATGTTAAATATGAGTGTCTTAGAAAAATTATGTTTGTAGGATCTAATCTGAGTCAATTACCGGGACCAGAGATTTAATCTTGCCAGAGTCCGTTCTCAGGGTACTTCTCTCTCACATTCCAATAGAGAGAATTTCCCTGAGGATGGGCTCCAGCACGAGTCCGAAAGTTCAAAAGACTAAAGTTCTCTTCCTGGTGATTGACCCAGATTGGTGCAACATGATCCTGGGACACATATATTTGCCTTCATTCATAAATGTGTTTCTGTGTGCGGGCATATTCAGTAACTACTGTAAAAAATATGGATCTTATGCTTTAGCAGTCACTGAAGTTCTTGCAATTTTAGCTTCCTTAAGAGGTAAAGCATTTGAACAACATTGGATGATGATGATGATGATGATGATGATGATGATGATGATGATGATGATGATATCCTGCTCCTTCATAAATGTTCTTCACATTTAACTAGGAAAACATGAGCACCTTAAAATTGAATAATTCCATATTTCTTTATTAGTAGCTGTCACATTGATTCCTTTCTCTTCTTTTTATTTTGGATATACAGGTACTGTATTTTTTGGACTATAAGACACACTGGTGTATAAGATGCACCAAGATTTCAAAGAGGTAAGTCGTGGGGAAAAAAGGTTTCCTCATCAGCCCCTAGGAGCACTCTGCAGGCTTCGGCAGGGCTCAGGGAAGGCAAAAAGTTAGCCAAAACTGGGGCATTTTTCCCTTCCCCCAGTCCTGCTGAAGCTGCAGAGTGCTTTTGGTGGGTAGGGGATGGTAAAAGGCCCTTTTTTCGCCAAAACTGGGGCATTCTTCCCTTCCCCCAGTCCTGCTGAAGCTGCAGAGTGCTTCTGGGGGGGTAGGGGAAGGCAAAAATGGTCCTTTTTTCACCAAAACCGGGGCATTTTTCCCTTCCCCCAGGCCTGCTGAAGCTTGCAGAGTGCTTCTGACGGATAGGGGTAGGCAAAAATGGCCCAGTTTTTTCAAAAAACAGCCCGTTTTTCACAAAAAATGGGATGCGGAGGCAGGGCTTCGGGAGGCCAAAAATAGCTGTATTCGGTGTATAAGATGCACCCACATTTCCACACTCTTTTAGGGGGGAAAGATGTGTCTTATACTCCAAAAAATACGGTAGTATATTAATTCGACTTACAACCACAATTGAGCCAAGATTTATATTATTAAGCAAGATATTTGTTAAGTGAGTTTTGTCCCGTTTTACAATCTTTCTTGCTTCAGTTGTTAAGTGGATCCCTGAAGTTGATAAATTGGTAACATGGTTGTTAAGTGAATCTGACTTTGCTTGTCAGAAGATCGCAGAAGGTGATCACATGAGACCCTGGAACACTGCCACCATCATAAATATAAATCAGTTACCTTGCATCTAAATTTTGATGACATGATCATGGGGATGCTGCAAAGGTCGTAACTATGAAAAACTGTCATAAGTCACCTTTTTTCAGTGCCATTGTAGCTTTGAATGGTCACTAGATGGACTGTTGTAAGTTGAGAACAACCTTTCCTGGAACCCTTTTTATTATCATTCAGTATTCTCAGTTTTAAATGTTTACCTAATAATACCTTTCAATTCCAATCTACCTATGTGAACCCTCCCTTGATGACCATTAGTTTTGTTAGTCTGCATTGGCCTGTTGAAATCTTCACCAAGTAATTTATACACACACATAAACACACACACACACACACACACACAGAGAGAGAGAGAGAGAGAGAGAAAGCCTCTATAGCCCTCTCTTTTTTACATAAATCAATTTTTCTATTTCCGATATAACTTTTAGTATTGCTTTTTTAGGAACCCAACCCATCTTGATTTCCTTTTCACTTCAGCTTATTCTGTTAAAGAATCCAATTTACAGTTGTTTATTAAAATACAATTGTTTCACGTCCAGGATATTTAACTTTACCATCTTCAGTCTTTTTAAAATCTAAAACTCTAGCATTATAAGATCACTATCACCAGTGCTTCGGCTACTTCTCCTTCCTCAACTAAATCTTGCCTGCTTTTCAAGGATAATTGATCTTTTGGTTCCTCTTTATTGAAGGAGAAAGTTATCAACAAGACAAATCCAGAATTTTAGGAGGATTGCACTTTGCAGAATTTGTCTTCCAACTAGTATCTGAGTAATTCATGTACCGTATGTATCATATTTTTAAATGAATATAAAACGCCAAGTAATATTGTTCAGTAGAGGAAAAGTTAATCTTTTTTTCCAATCCTAGGGTCCAAAGCTATTGAGGCTTCCTTATTGAGGTTTCCTGATTGCTTATTTGTACCCTATAACTATCATTAAGTGCTATGCCTTAAGATTCTGGATGAATATATCTTGTCTTTTTATGTATACTGAGAGCATATGCACCAAAGACAAATTTCTGGTGTATCCAATCACACTTGGCCAATAAAGAATTCTGTTCTGTTCTGTTCTGTTCTGTTCTACTCTACTCTACTCTACTCTACTCTACTCTACTCTACTCTACTCTACTCTACTCTACTCTACTCTATTCTATTCTTACACTGGCTGTTTACATAACTAAAGAGCATATAGATTACCAACTCAACAAGTTTGGTTCTAAATCTCTAGTAAAAAGAGAGAGCTAAATACACCAAAATCAAGGCCAGAAAAAATATTTTCCATCTTTGTCTTAAAAATGTTATTCTTGAGCCATGTGAGTCCAATAAATTATTTAAAAAAAGGTTAACCTGGAGTAAAGAATTGCTTGAATATTGGGAAAGCCAAAGAAAATATGAAGAGTATTGGATGGCCTCCTGTAATAGTTCAATTTGGACATGGATTTATTAAAGAGATGAATGTCCAGAAACACCTCTAATATGTCTTTTTTTTTTAAAGGAAGTCTGTTTTATTAGATCTTTGTCCACTAAGGTGAATTCTTTGATGAAGAAAACAAAAATGTAGGAACAAGAAGCGCATCTTATTTTATGCAGATAAAAGGACAATAGATACTGTATTTCTTTTTGCATTTCAGGAGCCAAAAATACTTGCTGATCATTTCTGTTTAGATACTAGTTTAAATGATCCTTTCTCCACTGATCTACCACAGCATAATTTATACAATAATTAGCCATCATTTTCCGACATAGTTGTCTTCATATCTTACCTGGTGATGTCATGGATTAATCCTGGAGGAGGATTTTATAACTCAGCTAGTATCCTTCCAAATGTTATGATTTCCCAATTGAAAGATGTGGTTGGCGAAAAGTTAAAATGGCCAATGAGAAAAAAACTTTCATTCCTGCTAGACTTCAGTAGGACAGTTGATCTGCACTCGAAACTCAATCAATTCACATGATAGATGCATATAAAACATAGCCTACAATTGTGATGGCAAACCTATGGCATGTGTGCCAGAAGTGGCACACAGACCCATCTCTCTGGATGCGTGAGCTGTCGCCCATTGCTCTTCCGGGTTCTGGCATGCTGGCCAGCTGGTCTTGACGCATGCAGGAACATCAGAAACAAGAAGAACAGCCACCCAGTGCATATGTGCACACCAGGCAGCTACTCTTCCGATTTCCGGTGTGCATCTTCCAGTTTTTGTCAAGCATGAGCGCACGAAGACCAGCTACCTGGTGCATATCAGAAACTGGAAGATCATCTTCCTTGTACACGCATGTGCACTGGGCAGCTGCTCTTCCGGTTTCCAGCGTGTGCATGCGCAGAAACCAGAAGACCAGGTGGCCACCCACATTTGCATGCTGGAAACCGGAAGAGCAGCTGCCCAGCGCGCGCACGTGCGCCGGGCAGCTGCTCTTCCAGTTTCTGGTGCACACGCACGAACATGCACATAGGCTCCAGTTTTGGCACTTGGTGCCGAAAAGGTTCACCTACACTGGCCTATAACTATGGAAAACTAGATACCAGTAATATAAAGATTCTCTCTCCTTGTCCCAGTCTCCAATTATTTGCTGTGCTTCAACTAATCTAAGCATTCATAACATAAAAAGAACATTCCAGCCATGCCAGTGGGGATAAAAATACAATTTGGAGTGAAATTGTTGATCAATAGCTCAAGAACAAGAGGATCAATCCACTGATGGATTCAGGCAGTGTTTCTTTTCAATGTTGGAGTGGAAGAATTATAATCAACATTTTATCAAGGAGTCTAAGAAAGCATGTTCTTCTGGAGCCCAGAAAAACAGAAGCTGAATCTGTAATCTGTTGATTTATACACGGTAGAGTTTCTTTCAAGTTGAGCATAACTCTTGGTGAATACATGGAAAGGTTTAAGTTGTCTTCTTTTTAACAATATGGAATGTTTTTATGGGATTTTGTTTTTAAATTTTCCAGCTGATTTGTAACTCCAGGATTTCTTGATGATATCGCATCAAAGTTCTATTCAGATCTTACTCTGGTTTTTGAGATCAGCCAAGGATAGTGAAGAACTGTGTGGATATATCTTACTTCAGTTATACATGACATTAAAAGAATTCAGATGTGCAATTCAAAGATTTTTTTACTTGTAGAAATTTATACAGAAAAATGCACAAATATTGCTAAAATATGTGATGGGGTCATTTTCTTAAGATATTAGAATTATATGGATCATGACAATCAATTTCCATATTGAAAGTTGATTTCTGAACCCTAGACTCCCTAAATCCTCATTTTCATCTGGACATAAGAACTGCTTTCGAAGAACAAAAATGAAGACATTGAAATGAGAAAATCTAAAGCTTTGTATCAACATTGCATTTGATAAAAAATAGTATTACAAATTACTGTATCTGTTTTGCATCTGGCATTTAAGTATTACCATTGCACCAAAAAAATGCTTGTTCCCTATGGTAAGATGGGCGGCCAATAAATTTTATAAACAACAAACAAACAAATAATGTTTTCATGCATCAGGGGATTAGAAAATTGACATCATACTTAGTTTCAATTAATTAATCAATAGTGGAGTTCTTGGTGCTCTGTGAGCTTGGTTCTTTGCTTGAAGAAGTTTCATTACCCAACTGAGTAACATCATCTGCAAGCAAACAACCAAGATCAGAGAGCACCAGAAACTGTACAGTTGAACCCTGAGCTATATATGTATGTATGTACGTACGTATGTATGTATATGTATATATGTATGTGTGTGTGTATACATACATACAAATTATGTACAAATTATCAAGCTGCTAAAACTAATAACGTGCAAAAATAAAGATACCCTAATTTAGTTTAAATAACATGCAGAAGTATCAGTCATCATACTAAAAAAAATCCTACTAGCCTAGATGTATGGATCACTTCAGATCCAGTTACTGTTTTGCCTGCAATTTAATTCATTTTTAAAGGGAATTATCTGCCCTGTGAAAGACAGTCTCCCTGGGGACAATTTTTTTTAAAAAAACCAATTGCATCAAATACCTAAGGGTTTCTTATGAACAAAGCCTCAAGAATGTAAGGTTAACTTTTTTATTTAGATACAAATCACAGGAACCCATCCCCTTCAGCTCCTATCATCAAACACTCCAGTCCTTGAGACAATTGTTACACTTTTGAAAGAAAGAAAAAAACACCACAATGGAATTAGAAGCACCCAATAAACTAAATGGGCAATAACATATATTCTCAGATTGCCTAAAATTATTTTTAGTAGTATTGTGCTTTTGTAGCCTAAGAAGGTTTATCCAGTTTTCTCCATCTCTTTCCATGGCTGTTTTTGTTTTCAGATCTCCCCAAAGCAAACTATTGCAAACATTCCTAAGAACTCAATATTCCTTGCCAATTAGACATATGATTCCCTCTGCCATCAGGTTTGCCAAAATTCTCTGTATCCAAGTTGCATAAGCCAAAGTGTATAATAATTCTTCAAGCTACATTGTGATAGAAATACTGCATCGTTTTGCTTTTCTGCCATAAAATACACCAGATGACTAACAATATAAAATTCATAAAATAAAAACCCAGTGGAAAGAAAAGAGGCATGCATTTTAAAGGCAAATCTATTTGCTTTTACATAAACATCTGAGATCACAATCCAATTTAAACCTTTGAGAGGATTACTGTTGGAGGAGGTGAAGAAAAGGAACAAAAGAATCAGGGAATAAAGACAGAAAAAGTGAGAGACAGAATTGCTTTGAGGAGTGAGCAAACCTTAAGTGGCATTTAAGAATGACATGGATAATCCTGTTTTGAATAGTTGTTAACATATATAGTGTGGTGGGGGGAGGTATCTGTTTAAGCAGTGATATTAAGCATTCTGAGAAATTCTGAGTCACAATTCCAGTGGAATGTAACTTTTGTCATTCGGATTCTCAAGTATCATTTTGAGGTTATAGGCCTGAGGAACTAAAAATTCCTCCCACCAGTTGGGCAACCCTTTGATTTCCAAGGTCAAATTTTGCCTATTTATACTTTTGCATAGATAGGTAACCTGCTTGTCCAGTGTAAAAAAGGAAATGGGCCATTGCCACCTAATCCTGTTGCAAAAGATTTAACAGGGCTACATTTCTGAAAGTGGTATGAAAGGTCAGATTCCCTGGTCATATTAAACTTGAATCATGCTGGCTTCATAGACGCATTGTGCACTTCCTTCTTAACAGAGTATTTTTATGACAGACATCTACGTCTAGCCCTTATGTGGTATTCTTGGGAAATCTCCCTTCTAAGTATGGAGCAGCCCCATCACTTCTTAGGTTCAAAACCTAAGGTCTGGTCAGCAAGTGAGGCCAACTGTTGAGGATGGGAATGGGAATGGAAAATAATTTCCAAAATCAGAACTTATCATGGTTTCTACAGTGCAAGCAACATGCGATGAGTTGATCACCAACTCATTGAATATGAAGACAGGTTAGACAAATAAATGAATACTAGATATTGGTTATACATTGCCACCCATCACTGGGGAAGAAGAAACCTAGGAAAGCAAGAAGAGTAGACTTCTAATAAGTTAAATCTCCATTCATCCCAATATGGCCCTTCTTCTGTTCTTTTTCAGGCAGGGTAACCCTGTCAATCGGTGGTTAAGATGTTAAGATAGAGTTGGAGGACTCCAGACTAAACTCTCTCCTCAGTCATGGCAGTTCTCTGGCTAACTTTGGATCAGTCACTCTCTTTCAGCATAGCATAAGTTGTGGTTGTGGCAAAGGAAAGGAATCAATCGTGCTGTGCTTAAAAAAAACCTTAAAACCAAAAATGCTAAGCCATCATTCATAGGTTTGCCTTTTAATTTTGCTTGGGGTGGGGAGTCTATACATTTTTGGACTATAGGAAGGAGATAGTGTTCTGAAACTTATGTTTTTGCTTTCTTATTAAAGGCAATAATTTTTCTCTACTTACCAGAGTCATCACTATTCCAGAAAGTTCTCTGATCAGGTTGAGTCAGCAAATCTTCTTTGCCATAGAGTTCTTTTATCTATAAACCAGAAAGAAGAAAATGGAACTTATTGTAGAGTATTGTGGCATGAAAACATTAGAACCCCTTTCTATGAAAAACAAGGAAGTCTTTTACAGAAAAAAAAACCCAGGAAGAAGTAAGACCTGCGTGAAATATAAACCTAATCAACCAGCATGGAAGAATTTTCCCCTACATTTCCTTCTTTGATTGATCTAATGTTTACAGTATTAGAAAAGAATCTTATTTAAATCTTACCAGTCAGGCTGTTTGCACATGCCTAACTGGTATCCCTTTGGCAAATTAAAATTCTCTGTGTGGATTAAGAGAGAAATTAGATTATCTCCATCCTCTTTCCTTCCATACAGCGTGGACTGCTGGTTAAAATAAACACTGTAATAGTGTTAACAGAGATAGTGGAGATTTTTATTCAATTTCTTCTAGGATTCAGTCTGATCACCAGAGTTGGAAGGTTGAATCCTGGTATCCCAAAGGGGAAATCCACGTTATTAACTAATGATCATGTGGAAAACTCCAATTATAGATTATGTAGGAATTCCTCTAATACAGCATTTCCCAGCTTTCTAGATGGGGATGATGCACCTCCCAGAGGGCAGCAGATTTGAAAAGGCTATTTTAGTATATATGATGTTTATAAATGCTAATGTAACGTATGCATCCTGAACAATGTCACATCCTGCTAGTGGATGCTAGTGCTAACCACAATCTTATGAGTGAATCCATAATCAAGTTATGCCTGCCAGCAACTTTTCGGTTCAAAACATTCTTATGTGATGCTGCAGATAATTGACTAAGCTGAAAGAAGGAGGAAGGTTTTGTTCATTGCCACAACATACTTCCTGCATATACTGAGAATGGATTTTTGAATCTTGTGTATTTCAGTGAACTATATTCAGCATTCTTGTGTGAGTAAGGATAGGATTACCTTATGAATGGTGAGATGTATCCAGCATTTTATTTTGCTTTGATGATAGTGGTATTTTTAGACACAAAACTTAGTTCCTAGTAATTACTTGATTCATCCCCTCCCCTCCCCTCCCATCTTATCTTATCTCACTGAAGTTTATATGACCACCTACTTAAACAAATAACTCTTGACAACTAAAAAAAAGCAATACACATGAAAAACAACACAGTAAAATAAATATATTTCCCTTAACACCTGGGGAAAGCCAGGTATGCATGGCCTTCCAGAGAGCTAAGTGTGTTTGGGCCATCTGGATCTTAGGAGAAAGTTTGTCTTATAGCTTAGGCACAGAGAAGGCTCATCTCCTGGGTCCCACCAAATGACATTGTTTTATAGAAGAGACTTGGAGCTCACATGCTCAGAAACCACTGAAGACAGATGGTTCCACAAGTACACCATGCAGGACTCTAAAGATGATAGCCAGCCTTTTAAATTACACGTGGAAACATATTGGGAGCCAGTGCAGATCATGCAACTCTAACATCATATGGGCACCCAACAGTTACATATGCAGCTGTAATCTGGACCTGCTAAAGCCCTCCAATGTTTTTCAAGGTTGCATCATGTAGAACTTATTGAAATACAGTAATCCATTCAGGAAGTGACTAATGCATTAGGGATTGTAAATAGGGCCTCTCAATCCAGAAACCATATCCAATCCAGGAGCCCAGATCATATATCAACTGTTTAGTGGAGCAGAAATGTATTTAATGATGGATGGGATATCTTCAATTTCAGGAAGTCCCAAATCCCACAATGATTCAATCTTGCTAGAATTGAGATATTGTTCATTCTTCATTATCCAGATCTTCACCAGTCCCAAGTACTGAGAAAGAACCTTGATGGCTTACTTATGCAGCCCAGGCCAAAGATGATACCTCATCCTGTGCCAGTTAATGATCTCACCCAACAGCTTCATGTAGATGTTAGATAGGAGTGGGGAGAATGTTGAGCTCTGGGATATTGTACACTTCAGGGCTCTAGGGCTAGATGTCTCTCACTTCTTCCAGGGACCTTTGAAAAGGTTAACCTATCTACCCAAATAGATTTGAAACTGGAGAAAAATTATCCAGGATTGTTGGATCCAAAAATGGCTTCTTGAAGAGCAGTTGGACTACCACCTCCTTCAAAACAGAGGAAATGTATCTTTTCTCTTCAGCTTTGTCATTTAAAACACATTTGGTCCAGCAAATAGAATTCCTGTATGTGTTTTTTGATGCCTCCCTAAGATATGTTCTATTTTTTCTTATGTGGACTTAAAAAATAGAGATAGAGATACAAGGTTTAGATTAGATTAAATTAGTCTGGATAACCAGATGATTGAGGGTTTTCTCCTATGTGATTGTCTGGTACACTTAAGCTTTGACAGATTATAGCTAAAGCTGGTCAGATACTTTAAAGTGCTAGCAAGACTGGTTGATCAGAATTCCAAAACTCTGCGCAGTCTATTATGTTATGATACATTGCAAACATAACCTCCAATTTTCTAAGTTCATTCTCCTTTGACCAACAGAAATACAATAGAAATATAAAGCTGGACATGATCTACCCACATGATTCTTATTTATGGAATAAGACTCCAGTGGAATGCATTCTTTAGTGGAATTTTTTAATGAATTCATTACTATGATTGGTACATTATAATACTGTACAAGAAAGTACAGAATAGTAGAGTCTTTTAACTTATAAGTGGCTTTTGTTTTGGAAATTTCCTTAAAGCAATTTCCAAAAAGTTGCCAAGTGTTTTATTTCACAAAACCAGATAACAATAGTCATAAAAACAGCTAATCACAAGCTTCACAATTAAAGACTACATCAGCAAACCCCATAAAGGATTACTGTATGTAAAATCCTCCCTCCTCATACCCAAAGAAAAACCTATTAAGAAAAGGAATAGATGTATCTTTTCGATGGAAAGTCAGAATGAAAATGTAATTTAAAAAAAACAGAGCATCATAGCAGCAGCCCAGTCATGCAAAAGCCAGCTGCTTTGAACAAAAAGCAGTTGGAATAATACAGCTATTGTCAAGCAATGGAATGCCATTGGAAGCCTTGGGCCTGGCCCTTAACTGACTCTTGATTATGATCACCAAGAATGGTTTCCTGACAAAAAAAAAGAAAAACAGAAAATGCAATTGCTTCATACTTATTGTTTGTCAGAATTTCTGTTTATGGGCATTCTACTTTAGTCAAAGGAATATGTAAAATCTGATGCTTTCCATTCTCTCTGCATAAGCATGTTGATCAAAGCAACTTAAAAGAGGAACTGCAAATTATGCCCAAGAACTTTGGACCTCTATGCTTCAGTTTGCAGCTGGTACCATACTGGTTGGACAATTACAAAGACAGTGGGGAACTGTCAGGGGTGGGTTCCTGCCAGTTCTAACCTCTTCTATAGAAGAGGTTCCATAAATCTACAGTGCCATTTAGAACTGATTCCAGCTCCCTCCCCCCGCCCGTCCGCACATCATCAAGATGAAGAGCGAGAGAAGGAATTCTGGGAGTTGAAGTCCACAAGTCTTAAAGCTGTCAAGTTTGAACACCCCTGAGGTTTTTTTTTTCTAGGGGTGCAAGGGTCTTGTAACTTGACAGCTTTAAGACTTGCATGCTTCAAATGCCAGAGTTTCTGAGCCAATATTTTGGTTGCTAAGCAAGAGCGTTGTTAATTGAGTTTCAGCACATTTTACAAGTTGGCCATGCCCACCCAGTCATATGGCTGACAAGCCACTCCCACCCAGTCACATGGCCGACAAGCCACTCCCACCCAGTCACATGGCCAGCAAGCCACTCCCACAAAGCAGGCCACACCTACAGAAGAGGTTCTAAAAAAAATTGAAACCACCACTGGGAACTGGTCAGAGGTTTTTAAAAATGCCTTATACTAGACCTAGCAGATAGCAGAAATATTAATTTGAGATACGGCAAGTAGGTTTAACAGATTTAACAGAGTTGGAAGGGACCTTATAGGTCATCTAGTTCAACCCTCACCCCCCACCCCCACTCAAGCAGGGGACCCTACACCACTTCTGACAAAAGGCACTCCAATATCTTCTTGAAAGTCTCAAGTGATGAAGCCCCTACAACTTCCAAAGGCAAGCTGTTCCATTGGTTGATTGTTCTTACTTCTCATGCTATACTTCTCATCCCAAATTAGACTAATATTTTTCATTGCATATATACCAAGATCTATTTCAGCTACACAGGTAACATGCATGATGGTAATAGTGCTTTTCCAGGTCATGAAGAATAATAACAATTGAAGAATAACAAGACTAATAATATATACCCTGAATGCTGTTCTCATTGGGGGCAAGCAATGTTATATCAAGTGCAGAAAAGGAATAAGGGACAACAGTATCTTTATCTTCTAGGTCTCCATTCAGATGCAATGGACAACATTTAATTTAAGATTTCTCCCCTCCCCCAAACCACAAAATCCATTGTCCAGTCTGGATAATCAATGTAACTGATAGCATTTTTAATTTTTATTGATTTATGCATTTATTTATGCATTTACTTTATTTAACTTATATTCCACCCATCTCGCTATACAAAGCTACCCTGGGTGGCTTCCAACAACTATTATGCATTTAGGTAATAATGCTAATTATATTTTACATTTGCACCAACTTACATAGCTTGCACAAATGACATAAAAATTACATTATTATAGAAACAAAATCAAATGACATAAATCTGTGTGTAGGAAAATTTGCATTTAATGGACACCCATTCCCAGAAGTAATCTGTTATGTCGAAGTTTTACTGTAGACAGTAAAAGAAATGAAGGAGATGAAATTTAAAAAATGAAATTTCTACACTTTAAAGAAATATTAACTATTTTGGCTAACAAAGAGGTGTCATCATCTCTATATTCAAACTGTTACTGTTTTGATCCAATTTTAATTCCAGCTACTGCCTTTTCCAATATCTTCATTTATATATTTTAATCATTTTTACATACAGGAAATCAATATTCACCCATTGTAAATCAATCTTTGTTTTTAATTTAGCAACTTATTTCTTATGTCATATCCCCCTTGATGCTATTTTTCATCCAGACACAAAGTATTTTCACCTCCATAAAGTTGCTTAATTACCAGTTGAACTTGCAACAAAAAAGTTCATCATCCTTCTGAGAATTTAAACAATGCACTATGGAATTTTGAACAATATTCTTTCAACAATTCATGCATCTTTCATTCAAAATCAATCATTGCTTGCTTTCTCTTTTCATCTATAATTATCCTTTTCTCTTTTTTTACAGCATTGTTTCTTCTATCACAGGAAAAAAATGACACTAATTTATTTGGTTTTGCTTACAAAAGTTGAAATGAAGTACGGGCAATATTTTGAATTCACTTGTTTTCTATAAACACTGCACACCAATTCTGGCCAACTCTTGGGTAAAACTGTTTTCCATTTCAATCTTGCTATAGTCCTGGAATTTGCCTCAATGATCTTGGGAATCACACTCCTTAAGAGTAGAGCAATGGACATTTAAGCAAACAGACCACTCACTTTTTTTTTCATGATACCATTCAAAGTATTCATTTGGAAAGTCTGAATTACAATTTAGGATTTTGCTTGTCCATCTCTGCTTTGTTCTGGATGGCCAATCTTTGAAAATATTGCTTTCATAGTTCAGTGAGGCCTAGGACAACTAGCTGTGGCCAACTCACTGTGGGATAATTCCATGGGAGATAACAACTCAATAAATGTTATCTGCCACTATTTCTTTGACATTATTTTCATTTTTGTTCATTTCTTCAGAATAACTTTAGCTTTTATACGATTGGCCAAGGCGAGTTGTCCAGCAATGAGCTGGCCACAGTGAATGGTCATGCGTCCATGGCGAGATGCTAGCAATAGTTGGCTGTGGTGAATTGTCCCATTCTGGCTCAGTGACAGTTTTGTTACAGAATTCTGCAGAATCTGATCCTTTCTTTGTGCTGTATATTTAACATACAACTGCAAAGAGTAATAATCTAAACATTTCATTTTAAAATATTAGCAAATGTGCCTAGTTTTTATCTCTCTCTCTTTTATTACAATCCCAGTAAACAAATGCCTGAAAAAAAGTAATGGACTGGATGGGGATTTATAAATTGAAGTTCAATCCAAATCAAATGGAAGTAGGGTTAGCCATACATTCCATTTGGAAAAGTCTTTTGTAACTGTAATTGGAAATGTGTTTCTTGATACATTTGAAACAGTAAGTGTGCATTATAGACTAAAAATAGGGTAATAAATACATTCTTAAAAAGCCCGAAAATGTCCTTACTATCATACAGATATATAAAGTTATATCTGCAATATTTCTAGACATCTTTTGGGATAGTGGTATGTTTGGTCGGGCTATCTAAAGTCAGCCTCATTACCAGCAATCAATGACCTGTTTATGCTTACATTTGCTTATCCAGATTAGTGTTCCATACTTTTCCACTTGGAAAGAAGTAATAACCACATTTATACCAGTAAAATTTGATGCAGGATGATTCTGTGCAATTTATCCAGTTCAAAACTGGCTTATAAATGGTTGGACTGAAGTCGCTGTTCATTTATATAATAAACAACTGACCTACCATGTCTCCAGTTTGAGTCATGCAACAGATTTATAACTCCCCTTAGTGTATCATTTGTTCTGCTATTTACTACTTGCAGAGAAGAGGAGGAGCAGCTGTGTACTGTAAGGTTTTATGTTGTTAATCAGACTCTCACATAATTTTATCCTACCAGTTTGCAGGCTGCTCCCCCTTTGCCATTCCCTGTGGGATAACTCTTTTGTGCTCTACAGTTCGGACAGATAAATATTATCCTCAATAACGTGTCAGTCCACTATAAAGCCATGAAGGCATATACTTATAATTTAAAATTAAACCTCAGAATGCACACCTTGCTCCCCCAGCTGATTCTTCTGCTCTCAATTGTTCCAACTATGCAAATAAAAAAAAAATAAAAGGTCATTTCCCCCCTTTTCAATTTGGGTCATCCCCCCCCCTTTTTTTTCTCTCTCTTTAAATTCAACAGTTATTTAAATGGTGTTACATCCAGGATTGCTTGCTACAATGACTTGTATAGTACAATGACTCAATAATAATCAAAAACTGATGTTGAATCCTGGAGCTAGACAGTCTCACAGCCTGGTATCAAGGACTCCTCCTTATTTGGGTCTAGTATCAAGGTTTTAATTCAGACACTATTGTTTTCATATAAATTATGAATGGCAAAAAGACATGCTTTCTCTGTTTTTACAAAATCCCCCCAAACGATAAGCCCATCTTTACATGCCTCTGTAGAGTCCATTTCCTTCTGGAGGGTCTAGCAAGCATGGGCATGAGACAGTTTCAGTTGTGGGTTTAATCTGAATATTTTAAGGATTCATTTTAAAAGTATTTTAATTTTATCTGCAATAGTAATGTTTAAAATAAGGGGGGGCATTTCTTAACTACAGGTAGGACTCACTGAACCATAGTAATAGTGACTGTAATTTCCACTGCTTAGCAATGTGATTGCAAAGTGCAATAACCAGGGGTGGGCTGGTCCAGGTTCACCCAGGTTCGGGAGATCCTCTAGCGAACATTCTGCATGGTTTGTGAAGCCCCAAATCCCACTCCTGGTTGGTCCCGCCCATCCCTCCCCTCCCCACCCAGGAATCTCTATGTGGTTCGTTTTGGATGCCGGGTAAATGCAGAGCCCGCATGGACGCTCGGGAAAGGCACAAAATGGGCCTCCCGGAGGCTCTGGAAGACCAGAAATGGGTCCATTTACAATCTCTGGGAAGCTTCTGTGATTAGTGCAGCTATGGGATGCAAACACAAAATGTATGAAGATTTTCGCCAACAAGTAAGCAAAATCTCTTGATCTTTCTAGCAATTATTCTGTCTTTCAGGCTGTTTTCAGCCTATTTTGCAATGTGGTTGGATCAGAGACTAAGATGAATGCAAGCCGAGAGGACAGAACAGTGAATTCTGCTTTTAAGACTTAACTTGAGAGCAGAAATCATCCATTAGGGAAGGCTGTCGTAGAGGAAGCAATACTAGATTACATTCTACGTCCAAACAAAACACTATATACATATATTTCTCCCCCATTATACCTCCCCAGAGGCAAAGACTTGATTGCTCTTGATTCTGTTGAAATCACATTAGCACAATGTTTATATCAACTGTCAGCCTAGTTGTTGAAAAGGGACCATTTAGGAAATAACTTGAAACTGTGACTGCAAAAACTGTGTTTTCCATTTCAGAGTGTTGACTTGCCAAGTTAAACGATGACTTAGAGGCTTTTGCCAAGTCAGATAAACATAACACTTTGGACGTCAGCTGCTATTGGACTTAACAGAGAAGAACACTGAAAATGGCAAATTCTAATTTTTTCTCCAATAGCATGTTAACTTTTCAGATGAAATAGTTAAACTCTGCAGCTGAGCAAATGAGCTAAAATGTAACCTATTTTCTAGGGCGGACAGGAAAAGGAAGAAAGAAAATCAGGAATTTGTAAACTTAAAAGACCTGCCAGACTTTTTAGTGGTTGGAGGGTATCTGTATCTTAAGTCACAATGTCAGTTTCACAAATTTGCCAAGGCAAATTATTCTCCTGCTTTTGTCAAGAAAAACTCAGGTGCCAAGTTTCATAGATTTATTTATTTACTTATTTTTCCCTGTCTATCCAGCTACTCTTTTAGGACAAGAAGACAGTGGAACCTGTGTCAATTCTGAATCCCATTTGTTCATCCCCCTGGAATATCCTCAGATCAGAAATTCCAAAAATGTGGAGCATCAAATGGTGATGGCATAATTTGCCATCATTTTTTGGAGAGGGGGGGGGACCTTTGAAATAATATTTTTAAAACACCCTAACCTAACAACAGCCTACAAAAGCGACTTCTGCCAACTAATATGATGTTATGTCATTTTTTAAAAAACTGCAGCTTTTTTTTTAAAAAAAGTGTTCCCTCAACTTTTCCATAGCGTCCAGTAATGAAAACTCAAAGTAGTGCACAGAAGAGCCATGTCCTTATTTTTATTTCCCACAACACCAGCTGGATTAGGTAGATTGGACTGTGAGATACAGATTAACCTAGTTAATCTGGGTCTATGTTTGTAATGGCATGTGGGAATGACCTTGGGAGACGGGAGGAAGAGCTCAATCTAGACAATGGTCCAATAAAATTTGAGTCCAAAAGAGCGGGATGTGGAAAGAGTCTCAGAAGGAATCCTTGGTTTATTTAGTGACCATTCAAAGTTGCAACAACACTAAAAAAAAGTGACTTAGGACTGTTTTTTCACACTTATAACTGTTGCAGCATCCCCACAGTAATATGATCAAAATTCAGACGCTTGGCAACTGACATGTACTTAGAATGGTTGCAGTGTCCTGAGTCATGTGATCCCCTTTGCAACCTTCTGTCAATCCAAGTCAGATAAGGAAGCCAGATTCCCTTAATAACCATGTTCCCAACTTAACAAATGATTCACTTCCCAACTGTAGCAAGAGAGGTCATAAAACAGGGCAAAATTCACTTAACAATTGTCACATTTAGCAAAATAAATTTTAGGTTCAACAGTTGCTGCAAGTTGAGGACTACCTGGAATGAAAGTGAGGAGTGAGAGGAGTACCTTCAAACTTTCAAGATTCTGTTAATAAAGGTAGAGTGTGCTGGGGTTCCCTGTCGTCCTTCTTGTCTAGGTGTCCTCTCAAAGCTAACATCAGTCTTGCTAGTATGTGGCTCTTCCTCCAGTCTCCTAAGGTTTTTCCCATACATCATTACAGTGTTGGAATGAGCTCTTTTGAAATTTTCCCCACGCTGCCAGCAAGGAGAAAAGAGACACTATTTTTTTTTAAAAAAAACAATCTATAGCCTTTTTAAGTACTTTCTTTTCTAATGCATTTTTACAATGGAACTACCCAAATTGTTGCCACCACCTGGAAAAAGAGCTCTGGCTGTCAGAAGCAGTGGTGGGGAAGCAGGGTAGGAAGGACAGATACTAGGTAGGACAAGGAAACAGGGAGGTCTAAGGCTTCATGCTTGCTAGATGTCAACTCTGAAGCGGACCTGGCTGAGGCCATCTTTGAGCGTCAGGGTTGCCACACAATAGGGGAAAGGACAGGGAGGAGGGAAATAGCTAGATGCAGGTTGGTAGCCAAAACAAAAAGTTTTCCTGTGGGAATCAAGGACATTCCAACATGGGCTGGATAGAGGAGGAGTGAAGTAACCAAGCAACTGGCCAGCATCTCGATAGCACAACATGACTAGTGACTTGGGGAAAGGGGGAAGTTTTATTTTTTAATTAGCTGAAAAGCATGGGAACTTTCAGAGTCAGCTTTCACCACTTGTGCCAATATGATGCATCCAATAAATTATCCTTTGAAGAATCTACCTGCCTCAGAGTTTTGCTTCTATGGGTGCATTACTTGGAACGTTGACACTAGAGAGGAGATAACCCAAGCAGTAGAGATTACTGACAGGAACAGAAACCTTGTGTGACACCTGTCAGGATATAGTCCTCAACTTATGACCACAATTGAGCCGATAATTTATGTTGTTAAGTGATTAATTTGTTAAGTGAGCTTTGCCCCATTTTATGACTTTTCTGGCCACATTGTTTAAGTGAATCACTGCAGTTCTTAATTTAGTAACTTGGTTGTTAAGCGAATCTGGCTTCCCCATTGATCACATGACCCCAGGGTGCTGTAATCATCATAAATATGAGTTGGTTGTCAAACATCTGAATGCAAATCACGTGACCATGGAAATGCTACAATACTCCTAAATGTGAAAAATGGTCATAGGTCACTTTTTTCAGTGCCTTTCAGTAACTTTGAATGGTCACTAAATGAACTGTTGTCAGTCAAGGACTACCTGTACTTATACTTGAGCTAAGAAAGAAAGAAAAAAGTTTCATCCCAGGCTTAGTTTTCTTTGGCGGCCAAAGTAGAACTTAGTTCTGGAGGCACAGATGCCGTACCTAAGTGGGAAGGGCAGATTGGTAGCATCCAATTGGGAACTATGCAGGTGTCCCACTTGCTTCAGAATATTCACAAGGAGTTGGATAGGTTGTCCTTGATTTACAATCACAATTGGAGCTGGAATTTTGGTCCTAAATCAAGGCAGTTGATAAACTAGTCATTATGTGACCTGATTCGATTTTGCCATTGTTTTTACAACAGTTGGAAAGTGAGACATCACAGCCATGAAGCAAATCTTGTGGTCATTAAATGAATCCAGTATATCCAATGGCTGTTTTCTACACAGAAAATGTAAAAAAACTCAAAACACACTAGTTGTGATTTGCGATTAAAGGATGCTACAATCACTTGTCAATGTGAACTGGTTGCCAAGCGACTACATGTGGTAATGTGACTGGAGGGGTGGTGGTCATATCATATTTTATGATAGTCAGAAGTGCTTTTAGGGACTATATGTCAAGCATTTTTTCTGTAACTTCTGATAAAAAATGAAGATGACACAGATTAAATTTGCAGCCCTCTGCATACCATGTATATGCTCTACCCCAGATAGTTTTTTGGATTTTCTGCTTGTTTAGTGGACAGTGACGTGCAGTCAGGGGAGGCAGGGCCTCACCACTGTCATGATGAAAAGAAAAACAAAATTAAAAGGAAAAAGGCAGAGGTAGTTGCTGCCACAGTAGTAGAGTCACAGTGGATGACTCTGGCTAGTGCTTAACTGCAGGGGGAAGCGAGAGAATCACGGGCCTCCTTTACTCTAGCTTTATGATTACTTGAGCAGAGTTAAGCAAGGGTTAAAAGGCGAAAAATTCCTTATGCAAATGAGGCACATGATTCTCTTGCCTCCTCCTGCAGAGGGCACTTTTTTAGAGGCTTTTTTAAAACAGTTAAGCAGAGTCATTCACGTGGTGACTCTAGCAGCAACTATCCTAGCCTGGCTAGACCAGCTCTTGCCTTTTTCTTTTTGCATTTTCATCGTGGCGGACAAGAGGAGAGTTGAAATCCTCTCATTGACACAGTTGGAAAAGGTATGTGGGTCGGAGGGAGGGGGCAGAGGGGAGGAATTCAAAATTATTTGTAAATAATTGTAATTTGTTTTATTATAAGTAATTTGTGTGTATGTGTGTGTGTGTGTGTGTGTGTTTTACCCACTCTGCTGGCACACGGGCTGGCACTTTTTTATTTTTTATACTAATAGTGGATATCTCTATCTCTATCTCTCTATCTATCATCTATCTATCTATCTATCTATCTATCTATCTATCTATCTATCTATCTATCTATCTATCTATCTATCTATCTATCTATCTATCTATCTATCTCTTAACAGATTAACAGAGTTGGAAGGGACCTTGTAGGTCATCTAATCCAACTCCCCACCCAAGATGATTCTAAGTAAAGGATTAGTTTAGATTACTTGGAACCTACTTTCTTGTAACTGTGTACATGAATCAGGTATTAAAAACATTTTTTTGCAGCAGTTAATAAAATAACTTGTGAATCTATGGAGAAAATATTTGGAGCTGATTATTGGTTTAAAAAAAAAAAAACCTCTGAAACAATAAAATCAGGAGTTTGTCTTTTTCTCTCTTTTTGATATATAACCATATCACACTGGTATAATTTTGCTAATCACACTCCTAGGGTAAACAAACAAACAAACAAACACCAACAAGACAGTTAATTTTGACTGAGAAAATCTTGAAGGGTTTAGGAATTCCCATGCTAATCTAATAGTTGCATAACCTGTTGTTAGAGAAGGAAAACATCACCCATATTAAGTTAAATGAAAACTGGTCTTCAAACTTGTTTTGTTAGATCTTTCAAAGCTAGGTTACTCACAGTAGGCTCTATTAGATAATAATGCATAATTTCCTTTGTTTTGAAATATGCCAAAACAAAGTGCAGAATTAAGTATAACCTTCGTTGATGAAGTTTACAAAGTCAAATGGATAAAGGAAATCATTTAATATTTCTTAGCTTGGTCAAAAACTCTTGATAGAATATGAATCAGTATTTCCCTACTCACTTACAACTCACTTCCCAGCTCACAACTGGCTGGTTTGCCTTCCAAAATTTTGTGCAACATGTCTGTCGGTCTGTCTGTCCATCTATTTCTCCAAATCAACCTCATGCTCCCATGTCAGAATGTTAAGACTAAACTAATAAAAATTAAGATGATATAGCAGATGTCTAGAAGACTAAGATGGCTTAGGAATTGATAGGACCTATGCAACACCAACCCAACATTTTCTCTTATGTCTTCAATTCAAATGTACATCCTGTTTTAGAACACATCCTAAGAGTAAATGATATAAATTTAGTGTACCAACCTTACTAAGATTCAGTTGTAGCCGTGAAGATTCAGATATTTGACCAAAAAAAGAGCATTCCTACTACACCTTGGTTAATGATCAGAGACCCCTGAAAAGTGCATAGGCCCAAGGCTATCTACGGGAGGTCACAAGCCTTTGTGGCTTATATTCAAATAATCCCAAGGACTACCTTTTCCAATCAACCTGCTGGACCTGTGTATCCTGGGAGAAGTTTCCAGTGATCGCTCACTTCCCCAAAGTTGGCTCGTAAGTACTGCTTTTCACAAACAATGTATGTGTTATGGAATATCCTCTCTTTGGAAATCATGTTGCTATTTACTCTTATGGTCCATCACACAGATAGCCAGATGTTCAGACTTGATGTGGCACTTTTATCCACCTATCAAGTCATTTCCAAAGACCTGGGATAGGCACTTGTTGATGTTTGATAGTGTTATGGGTATTGTTACAGGATGTAAGCTGTTCCAAGTAAAGCTGCTTTCTGCAATTGACTGATTGACTGACTGATGATCAATCGAACCTGTGCTCCATTGCCTCCCAGGCAGGGAGTTAACCTTTTTGAGCTACAGAGAACGACTCCTTTATCAGCCAGCCAGGGTGGGAGGTATATACTTAAAGTCACAAGGTTAACTCCCTGCCTGGGAGGCAATGGAGCACAGGTTCGATTCCCAAAAACTTGGGTATGGCTAGCTGATGAGAGCTAAATAGCTTGAAATAGATCTATACTAGTCTCCCTTTATTTATTTATCAGCATAAATATAACAAATGTAACAAAAAAGGCAACAGTAAAAAATATTGGGTTTCTGTCTGGATGGTCTCTTGTGACGAGCCTAATGACAGAGAGTGGAAGTGTGACCTTCCTCCCATACTTGGGCATACCAGGGGTTGTGACTTTAAGTATATACCTCCCACCCTGGCTGGCTGATAAAGGAGTCGTTCTCTGTAGCTCAAAAAGGTTAACTCCCTGCCTGGGAGGCAATGGAGCACAGGTTCGATTCCCAAAAACTTGGGTATGGCTAGCTGATGAGAGCTAAATAGCTTGAAATAGATCTATACTAGTCTCCCTTTATTTATTTATCAGCATAAATATAACAAATGTAACAAAAAAGGCAACAGTAAAAAATATTGGGTTTCTGTCTGGATGGTCTCTTGTGACGAGCCTAATGACAGAGAGTGGAAGTGTGACCTTCCTCCCATACTTGGGCATACCAGGGGTTGTGACTTTAAGTATATACCTCCCACCCTGGCTGGCTGATAAAGGAGTCGTTCTCTGTAGCTCAAAAAGGTTAACTCCCTGCCTGGGAGGCAATGGAGCACAGGTTCGATTCCCAAAAACTTGGGTATGGCTAGCTGATGAGAGCTAAATAGCTTGAAATAGATCTATACTAGTCTCCCTTTATTTATTTATCAGCATAAATATAACAAATGTAACAAAAAAGGCAACAGTAAAAAATATTGGGTTTCTGTCTGGATGGTCTCTATATATATATGTTGACACTATATTTAGATTCACAACCCCTGGTAAGCCCCAATTATGGGAGGAAGCTAACTGCTTCCATCATCTGTCAATCGGCTCGTCACAAGAGTCCATCACGACAGAAACCCAATATTTTTACTGTTGCCTTTGTTATATTTGTGTTTTTTATTTGTGCTGATAAATAAATAAAGGGAGACTAGTATAGATCTATTTCAAGCTATTTAGCTCTCATCAGCTAGCCATACCCTTACTGGGATTCGAACCTGTGCTGTATTGCATCTTAGGCAAACGTCTTAGCCATTAAGCCACAGGTCTCCTCCTTATCAGCTGAAGCCAGGGAAGAAGGTATATATTTAGAGTCACAACCCCTGGTAAGCCCCAGTTATGAGAGGAAGCTAACTGCTTCCATCATCTGTCAATCGGCTCGTCACAAGAGTCCATCACGACAGAAACCCAATATTTTTACTGTTGCCTTTGTTATATTTGTGTTTTTTATTTGTGCTGATAAATAAATAAAGGGAGACTAGTATAGATCTATTTCAAGCTATTTAGCTCTCATCAGCTGATGAGAGCTAAATAGCTTGAAATAGATCTATACTAGTCTCCCTTTATTTATTTATCAGCACAAATAAAACACACACACACACACACACACACACACACACACACATATCAGTCCTTGCATGTGAAGAGTCGGTCTTCATCCTTGCCTATTGATCTTCCATAAACAAATTTTACCTGCTTTAAAAATGGGTAATTTTTATTGTCTTAAATGGCCTTTTCAAACTGTGGCAAGATTATGAAGTTTTATTTCTACTTTATACATCCTTCTGCTAAATCAATCCCTCTTTGCCATCTACTGTACAGGGAAAGAAATTTGAGGAGCAAATCACATTCTGCTAAAACTTTTCCATGAGCGTACAAACATAATAATAAAAACCAATTATTGCAGTGCCTTTGTCTAACTTGCACAAGAATGCCTGCATTTGCTGTCGGCATAATGTTACACAAATGACTTTTTTATTTCTCTATTTAATTTTGTAAAATTCCATATTAGAAAGAAAAGTTATTGTTAGAGCTCAGCTTTTGAAGAATAATTAGATGATATGACTGCACATTTTTATTATCTCCTGTACTTTCTTCTCCTTCCATGACTTTAATTTGTTGTCAGACTACCCACCCAAGCCCAAACAGCTCAGCTGTTTTGAGATTTGTCCATTCAGCACTTTACTTAATGACTTCTTCACAGTGTGAACTTCCGCTGTCTGGGAAACCTGAATTTAGACTCCAGAATACACACATAGAAAAAAAGTGCTTTTGGATATTAATTATGACAAGTAAATGTTCATTTACTCATTGGATTCTATTCTTATAATAAGATTGCTGTAACAATAGAACAGTCCTGTGCACATCTACTCAGAAATAGGTTTGTCAAGCAGAAAAGGACATATTACCAGTGAAGTCTGCGTAGAGATGCAGCTTTAATTCATGAAGGGGCTTTTTGGCCATCTTGTTCAACCTACTGCTTAACACAGGATCCTCTAGATCATGGGTGTCAAACTTGGCGCATCACATTGCCATCATGTGACGTCTCACGATGTTTTTCCCCTTTGTGGAGCTGGGGAGGGTTTGGCCTGCACATGATGCATCTGGCCCACGGGCTGCCCGTTTGACACCCCTGCTCTAGATTTTAAAAGATCACTGACAAATGACCATCAACTTCTGATGAGGTAAAAGGTAAGGGTTTTCTTTGTCCAATCATGTCCGACTCTAAAGGATGATGTTCATCTCTGTTTCTTAGCCAAGGGAGCCAGCATTGTCCAAAGACACTTCCACAGTCATGTGACCAGCACGACTAAATGTCAAAGCACACATAATGCTGTTACCTTCCCACCAAAGTGGTACCTGTTTATCAACTTGCATTTGCATGCATTCGAACTGCTTGGCGGGCAGGAGCTGAGGAAAGTAACTGAATAAAGTCACAGGGCACTCAGGTCTCAAACCCTACCTGACAAGCTCAATGTCTTTAGCCACTGAGCCATCACACCCCTATATAAGGAAAGGAAGTCTCATTACTGTATGTTATGAGGCAGCCTGCTCCACTGACTGACACCTCATACAGTCAAAATGTTCCTTCTGAAGTCTAGCATAAATCACTTCTTAGTAGTTTGAATATATTGTTTTTGGTTTTTCCCTTTGGGGCTACAGCCTCTCTCCCATGTGACAATTTTTCAGATGTTTGAATTTGCTTTCATGTTGTGTCTTCTGTCGAATAACTAGATCCTTTGATTGTTCCTCAAAAGGTTTGATTTCCAGATCTCTCACCATCTGGACAGCCATACTATGAACTTGCTCCCATTTCTCATTCCATGTTTAAAACTGTGGGGCCCAGAACTGGAATCAGTATTGTAAGTGAGAACTGACCAGGACAAATAAATGATGTATTATTATAATTTGTTCACTGGATTCTATGTTCCTGTTAGTACAGCCAAAAATAGCATTTGCTTTTTCAGCAGCTGTATTGTGCTGTTGGCTCATGTACAAAAATTGGACAGTAAGGGACAGAGCCCTATGTCTCTGAACTGGGGCCATTAGTGAGCATTCTTTGGGTGTACCCTGGCCTTGGATACTTGAATTTAGCTAAGCTTATTTGTATATGTTTGCTTTCGAGTCAATCTTGGCTACTGCAGACTGCCTGGACATGACCTGGGAATTATCTTGGAAACATTTTCAGATGCAGTTTTTCCTTGTCTTTTTCCTCAGGCTGAGAGAGAGAGCAAGAGAGCTGATATCATCCAGCTGACCTTCTGCCTAAGGCAGGATGATTAGAACTCATTGCTTTCCAGTTTTCAATATATAGGTCTGATTCTTTTCAATTCCTCCCTCTGGATATTTCTGCCTCCTGAGTCCCAGCTGATCAGGAGGGAATGGGGATTTTGTAGTAGCCTTCCCCTGGAGAGTGGAGGGAATGGAGATTTTACAGTATCCTTCCCCTGTCACCCCCACCAAGCCTCACCCATCAAGACATGCCACACCCACCAAGTCACTCCCACAGAACCGGTAGTAAAAAACTTTGAATCCTACCACTGCTTTCCCCCCAAGGTGTACCCATTCACCCTCCTTTCTTAAACAAATTCCTTCCATTTGGTAAGGATTTAATCCAGGATAAGTAGAATCTCTTTTCTTTCTTTTACTTTCTGATAGACAAAGTTATCAGCAAGAAAGGGCAAACGTTTGCCAGATTTCTGACTATTGGGCAGAATTATATTCCCAAAGATGTCAAATTAATTTGGATTCCCATTATCCCTGTTTTGTGAAAGGCTTATCATCTGATGCAGAAAGGATTTGTCCATTTCTTCTGCAGTGCATAATAAGCTCCCACAATGGCATCATGTAGCTTCCCTCTCCTTTTATTTTTATTCAAACACATTCAAAAAACCACCATGCTCCAGTTCCTGAAATTCTGTGCAAAGATATTTTTTCTTTAATAAAATGAAATATTCTCACACTTTCTGTTGACTCTATTCATTCTGAATAGATTGGAGTTTTCCAGGGCTATTTGCTAGCCATGTCTATCACCCCACCCTGTTTGAATGACTTATCTTGGGCATCTCTGAAAGATCCAAAAATTTACCTCAGAATTACCAATGGATTCTAGCTAGACCAACATTAGGCTTACACATTTTTTCTTTCAGCTTTTGTGACACCGACAGTGGGGCAATCAGATAATTTCAAGTTCTGGATTTTTATATATATATATATATATATATATATATATATATATATATATATATATATATATATATATATATATATATATATATATATATATATATATATATATATATCTGTGTGTGTGTGTGTGTGTGTGTGTGTGTGTGTGTGTGTGTGTGTGTTGTACTTGTGCTGATAAATAAATAAAGGGAGACTAGTATAGATCTATTTCAAGCTATTTAGCTCTCATCAGCTAGCACAAGTACAACAAATGTAACAAAGGCAGCAGTAAAAATATTGGGTTTCTGTCGTGATGGACTCTTGTGACGAGCCGATAGACAGATGGTGGAGGCAGTTAGCTTCCTCCCATAATTGGGGCATACCAGGGATTGTGACACTAAATATATACCTACCTCCCTGGCTTCAGCTGATAAGGAGGAGGACCTGTGGCTCAATGGTTAAGATATCTGCCTAAGATGCAATACAGCACAGGTTTGAATCCCAGTAAGGGTATGGTTAGCTGATGAGAGCTAAATAGCTTGAAATAGATCTATATTAGTCTCCCTTTATTTATTTATCAGCACAAGTACAACAAATGTAACAAAGGCAACAGTAAAAATATTGGGTTTCTGTCGTGATTGACTCTTGTGACGAGCCGATAGACAGATGGTGGAGGCAGTTAGCTTCCTCCCATAATTGGGGCATACCAGGGGTTGTGACACTACACACACACACACACACACACACACACACACACACACACACACACACACTTGTTGGTTTTCATGGGTGTAAATATGCTGGTCTTGTTGTATTCAGGTCTTTTCCCATGTAAGATTGAGATTGTCTTGGCAATGTTTCAGTGAGGTCTCACTCGCCATCTTCAGGCTGGTGTTTTTGGCTCCGACCACACTTTAAGCCGATTTCCATTTTCAATGGAAATGTGTATTATTCCATTCCATTCAAATAGTCTTAGGCCAGTCAGCTAAACTTTGGAGTCTTTCTTTTATTTTGCTCAGGGTGACCTGGACTTCTGTTGCAAAGCTCTTCCTTGAGGCCCCAGAAATATATAATCATTTGTTTTCTGGCAAATTCACTATACCAGTTTCACCATTAATAATGTTATAATGGCTATACTCCCTATTTTATGAATGCACAGACCAGCATGAGCTCAAGAACAAACTGTGAATGGTTCCATTTTCATCCTGAACATCCTGAATATCAGAATAATGCTGCTGGATCAGACCAAGGTTTACTTATTTCAATAATTTGTTTCTCACAGTGGCCAACCATGTTCCTTTGGGGAGTTGTAAACATAATTAAAATAGTATCCCTCTCTCCTTGGAACTGATCTTTGGCAGGTTGGGGCCTCATGAGTCTATAACCCCCTTGAATTTCCCCAATCAATTTTGAAGTTATCAAAGCTGGAAGGCAAAATGTCTACAACTTCTTGGAACGGAGTAATACTACTAGGCCCTGTGACATATGATTACAATTGCTTGGAGAATGAATCTCAGATGCCACAAAATTTGGATGTAAATTATTCTTCTGACAATACATTGCACCAAATAATAGCTTAATTAATCATGCTTGGATGAATAACTGAACAGTTGGTCTAATTTTTAATATAAAGTTCAGTTGGTTACCCTGGTCTATTGATTACAACTTCTGTCTTAAATGCAAACATATTTAGCCAAAACAACTACCCACATTACTGCAAATTATGAGTGAGTGTGTGTGTGTGTGTGTGTGTGTGTGTGTGTGTGTAGAAGGGGTAGAAGGAATTCATTTGCTTTAAATTTCTATGTTCCCATTAAGACCACAGGCAATGCTTTAAACCGTATCACAGTGTTTACTGTTTCATTTTTATTAAACAATACTGTTGTCTCCCCTGCCTCTTAACATTTCTCTAGAATCTCCTGCAGAATCTTTCACATGATCTGCAAGGAGCCCTTTCACACAATACAAACAGAAAGGTGCTACATTGATTGGGTCAAGAGATGGTTAAGATATGGGGAAGCTGAAAGAACATGTTCTTCCACCTGGCATTGTCTTTCAATGCAGAGTCAACACAGACAATAAAGACTGGACTGAGGATTTCGTGAGAAGCTCAACTGCTTTTGAAAGAACTACCTCACTCTTGCATCAGGGAGCTGCAGCTCCATTCCCATCCCCGTAAGTTTACTATGTTCCTTTATGACCACGTTCTGACTCTAAAATGTAGAAGTCAAGCCATTTGGAAGAAATATCTATTTCATAGGTCTTTGGGGGATTTTTCAGCAAGGGCCCTTTCCTGCCTTGTTTCTAAATTATGAAACGCACAAGGTACATTAGGCCTTTTCCTCATTCACACTGCCTTTCAAAAAGGAGTAAAAGCTGTGTCTCTTTTGCCAGCCTTTAATTGCTACTTATTTTAGCACTGGTTTTTATTGTGCATTTAGAAGTCCTTAGTTGTACTGTACTAAGTTACCACACGTGTCTGGCTGAATAGAAAGGTAGGGTATAAGCCAAATAATTAAAACAGACAAGTATGTGAGATTTCTTAGGGTGAAATCAATTGCTAATATGCAAGAAAGAGGCCTGCTTACATTGCAGCTTTGGGGGCCTTCCCAGGAGCAGGATTCAGAGTCCTGTGGGATTATCCCTTTTGGAAAGGTGTGATCATTGAAGCACATCTGGCAAAACGGGATTTCGATGTCAGGCTCCCCCTGAGGTATGTGCATCACAGTGGTGCCCGGATATTTGAGGCTGCTTGTCTGATGTTTTTCCATGCTAACCATTGGGCTCTTGATCCATCTTCGTACCTGTAAATATAAAACAAGACCTGTAAATATAAAGTCTGTAAAGATAATACCTTTCTTGGATATTTTCTATTATTGCCTTTTTTCCTCATGGAAATGTAACAGTCACGGCGAACAAATTTGGGATGTAACCTTCAAAGAAAATAATAACAGCTTTATAGATTCAGTGGTGATACCTTTTGGAAGTACCTGTTCATTTTTTGGCTCAGTGGATTTTATTTTATTCTGCTCATAGCTGGACTGTCATGCTGATTTACCTTCTCATTACTTTCTGTTATATGGAATGGAGCATAATGGAGATATGTTGGCGGGATTTGAAAGAGTCAATTCTGAGCTTCCAGTGAAGCATCCCCATCCATAACTGCAAGGCTTTAAGTCTCATAAGTCCCAGTCAGCATGATCACTGGCTAAGGTGGTTGGGAATAGTAGAAACTGTGTTAGCCACAGATATGAGCATATTGTAGAAAATTGTCTTCAGCTCTCTATCTTTTCCCCTTCTATCTCCAACCGTCTCTGGCTTGAAGATATTCTGGAATGTTATTCTTTAATTTTTTAAACAATACCATATCAGAAAGATGTCCTCTCTTTTATCTCTGTGTATTTCTTTGTGTGTGTGTGTGTGTGTGTGTGTGTGTGTATCTTTCTTTGTGTCCTACTTTTCCCTTAATCAATGTTTATCCCATGACCTGTTTTCAGTTTAAGTTTTTTATTTTTCCATAGAAAAGACAGCCAATGATTCATTCTCAAGACACTGAAGTGATGTGTATAGCCAAGCTGAACTGTTTATTAAATGCGCATTAGTATTTGTGCAGGTTTTTAAAATTGCAGCCATTGGTGGGGGATGAAGGAAGAAGAGAGCAAAACCATGCTATGGAGAGCAGGGGTTAAACCCTTCTCTTGTTGCAGGGAAGATAAATATTTATTGCTCTTCTCCCAGAAGACAAGCCTGCAGTTGCATGTATCTGTACATGGGGATGGATCTTAAACTGTATTACTAGGTTGCTAAGCTGAGGAGGAAAGCACTTGATGACTAATTAATTACAGTAACACAAGATGGTTTGACCAATTCCCCATGCAACTTCCTGTACCACACACGGTGTCACTCAGCAAAGCAATTGGGATGGCTTTTGTTTATGTGTGCTGGAGTACAGCCAGGCTTGTACTCTGAATGAAGCAATTAACCATTTCATGAATCATCCCTTGTATTGTACTAACCCTGAGAGTAAACCTGGCATTTGGTTGCCAAGGAAGCATGGTAAACAGCTACTATAAAATACAGACTCAAATGGTGACTGATGAGTTACTCAAATCACATTTGTAGGGCTATGGTTTTTTTTTTAATCACATAAACAAATCTCTCTATGGCCACAAAACAAATAAAAAGCATGCCTGCCATTTTTCCATGCTTTCTATGTTTGTATTTCCCACTCCAGAGTCCCTAGTGTCTGCTGATTTGTTTAAAACTGGGTACCTTTGATGTTTCTTTGAGACCTCTCAAATCCTTCAGAATCTCAGAGCATTTGCAAATGGGTACATGATTCAGATCTTGTCTATGTTTCCCAACAGAGCACAGAAAGTACTTTCTTTTTTCCTTTCTTCTTTCTTTCTTTTTCTCTCTTTCCTTCCTTCCTTCTTCCCTCCCTCCCTCCCATGGATTGTTTGTTGCTACTTGTTACAGAGGCATCTTCCAGGATATGCTAATGTCAATGTAATTGTTCCTTTTTCACACTCACATATATCCAGGACGGAACAGCACCCAAATTAGTTTTCTAAGATGCAAAATGCAAATATTCTTTTGATCTAACTTTTAATATATTTACAATTCCTTCATTCCTTAACAAGGCACGAGAATTTTATTACTCTTATTTCTTTAAAAACGTGTCTATGCTATTTGTCTTCTTTGTTTCAAGCACAAAAACTTGATTAAAGAAAAATTGGCAGGTTTGTGTGTCATTCCTTTTGCCAAAGAAAAATGAGTCTATGATTGCTAAGTACATTCTTAAGAGTGAAATCATAACTTTGTGCTGTGACCTATTTACCAAGGCTTGGTAGCATGACATATAAATAAAACAACCCTTGGAAGAACATACATTCAAACTGGAACATAAAGTGTATTGTTGGGTTATGCAGATCGGAGCCTATTTGGTGTTACAGTGAACAATAAATCTGACTAATTTATATCACACCCTGATAGGACCTGAAGGATTTTATAAGCTGATTTGGAAAAGTATGTTTTCCAGCTGCCTGGTTCTTGGTTGGAAAGAGAATGGAGCCTGGAATAGTTTGGGTGCTGGATTATATCAACCCCAATCTCCTAGGAACTGGTCTCCACAAGAGAATTCAAGGGACATTGCCAGGTTCAGATCTTGGACAGGGGTGCTAGATTTCTGGGCTGTTCAAAGGCTGAGACCTGGGCTTCAGATTTCCCAATTTTGTGAGGGCTTTCCTGTCCAGCAAAGCAGGAATGGATGAGAAGAACAGAGATGTAACATAGACAGCAGCTTGAGGGCCTAATTCAGGGCAATTCTGCATTGCAGCCTAACCTTCTTGTCCCTCTTGTTGCTCCAAGCTATTTCTTAAGCTAATTTTAAAAATTCAGTCCAGGTTATGGTAGGTTGGCAACAGGGCTGGTGGTTTGACTGAATCATGTATGCTTTGCATGACTTGAAATGGCCATTCTCCTGTTTCTTGCCATTCTCATTCTCTCTCTCTCTCTCTCTCTCTCTCTGTCTCTCTCCCTCCCTCCCTCCCTCCCTCTCCCCCCTTTCTTTCTCATACTTCTTATTCGCCCATCACCTTCAGAGAAAAGCTCCTGTTGATGCAAGGTGCATTTGCAATGAGCTGGGAGTGCGTGGAGGGTGACATCATCTCTTTCTGCATTGGGGAAATTGAAAGTGGCCAGTATTCATGATGGATAAAGTGCAAAGGCCAGATCTGCCCTGAGCATTGTTCAGCATGATCTGTGCTAGATATCTGAGGAATTCCTTGGCCAGAGGGAAGTGCTGGCCAGTAAGAGCAGAGGGTTGTAGAGGAATGGGGTTTTGGTGACAGGCAAGAGGCCCTGAGAATGAATTTATCCATGGAAGGTAGGCTTCGTACATTTCACTCATTGCTTTTTCTTGTTTTCAGTTCTCATGTCAGCAGCCCGAGATCTACATCCTTCAACCCCAGGGATTTTGACTGATGCTATTAAATGCCAGGTCGGTCTGTCTGATCCACACTCATCCACAATAAATGAAACTGGCTGAGAGAGGAATGTTACATTCTGTTATATTGGTTATAAAAGTCCTTTCCAGGACTCCTTGTTTACCAGCTTCTCAGGGCTTGACATTAGCCTGAAAAAACTTCCCAAAGTAATTTTTTTTTAACAACTTATACCTAGTGTACTTGAGGCAGAGTTACTCTGGGCCTCCTGCTTTCCCTCCCTGGACACCTCTGTAAATGGTCCCATTTCCCATATTCACTATCTTGTTCCTCCTCTGAATTCCCAAAATCTGTTATGCATTTTACCACACTTAAGGAGTGCCATCCGATGGGCTTTGAAAATGGTGTTTGTAGTAGCTGCCCTAACTCTCTTGAACCAACAGGGATATGTCAGCTTTGTTCCTCTTCACTGTCCTTCCTCTTCTGCCTGGCACAGGAAGAGGGTTTGCTATGAATGAAGGTGGCATTTCAAACATTACATTTGAATGTTTCAATTTTTAAATCCTTTTTTAAAAATGTTTGTCATTTTATGAGTACCTGGGGGGTTGGGCTGTTATTTTGTTTTATGTTGACGGTGTTAACTGCCCCTTGAGCCCTTTTCAGGAATGTGTGGCATACAAGCAACGAAAATGATATAATATGAAATATTTACTAGCTCTGTTCCTTTGCTGTTGGATTCTAAAGATATGCTTTATTTGGAATTAAAACTTCTCAGATGTAGCCTAAGAGGCCATGTCAAGCCAAAAACAATATAGGCATGAGGATGCTTTTTGCTCCAGGACAATTATTTCCAGTTAAGTCTTAACTCTGTTCCTGGTTTATTATAAAACTTCCCAGAAACTTAATTTAAATGAACTTGAAAAACAAACCAAAAAGTTCCCATTATAAGCATAAGAAAACTGGAATATGATTACTAATCTAGTAAGTAAAAGCATCAACCATGGCAAGCAAATTAGCGGTTGAAAGAGAAAGCTTTTGTAAAGGTAAATGTTCCCCTTGCACTTTGTGCTAGTCGTTCCCAACTCTGGGGGGTGGTGCTCATCTCCATTTCAAAGCCGAAGAGCCAGCGTTGTCCCAAGATATCTCTGTGGTCATGTGGCCAACATGACTAAACACCGAAGGCGCATGGAACACTGTTACCTTCCCACCAAGGTGGTCCCTATTTTTCTACTTGCATTTTTACAGGCTTTCAAACTGGTAGGATGGCAGAACCTGGGACAAATAACGGGAGCTCTCTCTGTTATGCGGCGCTAGGGATTCGAACCACTGAACTGCTAACCTTTCTGATCAACAAGCTCAGTGTCTTAACCAGTGAGCCACCGTGTCCTGCAAAGGTTTTGTAAGTTAGTAAAAAACATAAATTTTATTTCTTGCTATCAGCTTTTAACGTAGTTGGGCAACTATTAGGACCAACACTTACCCTTATGTAACTATCTTGAAGTATTACCACTAGTCAACTTGCAGTCCTAACTCTTGATGTGCTAAAATATCATCTTCTCATTGCACCAGGTGACAAACAACAATTCCTTCTTTCATTACAACGGACTAGAAAGCCTACATGAATGGAAAAGTTGATAATTTTTTTAAAGAAATGAGTGCAAAAGCTTTCCTGTTGGTTCCAAATTCTGAAGAAATATTTCTGTCCTCCAGCTGATATAGATTTGTCTATTCTACTGTTGGAATCAAGGAAACCTGACTTGATAGTGTTTGGTTAGGCATAGTTTAAGTTCAGTGTTCAGCCAAGACTTGTGTGGTTTGTTAGTTTAGCAGAAGTAGTTTAAGTTTCAGTTCTGAGAGCTGCTCCAAATGAACCCCACAACCCAGAGAAAGTTTTTAAGGTCATTTAAGCCAAGGCTGGATTTTGCCAAAAGCTCCTGGAAACTGAGCAGACATTCAAAGCTCTTGCATTTATGATCATCTGCACTCAGTAAACTTCTTAGCAGTTCTGTCAATTGGCAGACATGAAATCTATCTTGTACTAAGGCTATGTTAAACAATTTAACGAAACACATGCCTATTATCATTGGAACATGCAATGGAAAAAAAGGGATAACATATCACTGACAGTTATCCAAAAACATTTGCAATGTAGACATAGAGCTGCAAAGAAAGGGGTTCTGATTGGCCTTTTCTCTTTCTGCATCGGTGCTATGAGCAGGCTATCAGTATAGTATTGTATACTTTATTGATTAGTCAGTTGAACGTATCAAAGGAGCAGACTGCCACAGCCACATTTGACAGCATGCTTCTGCTACCTAATGCATTACCTTTCTCAGGGGAAAATGTACGGTATATGTTGAGTTTGCTTAAACATATTATATATTCTGCGAAGAAATCTTTATCTGACACAGAAAAAAAATAAGTAGAAGATATCAAGCTGTAATTCTATCTCATGGAGATTTAAAATGGCAAAGGTTGCATGGCACCATTGCCCTGCTAGCTCCTCCCCTTGGCATTTGAGTAACATCACAATGCAGATATAAAAAAATGGGTCTCCACTGCTAATCTATCAACAGCACAATGCTGCTTCCATCAAATTGATTTGTTTCTTCCTGCCTAAAGATTGGTGGTACTATCAGAAAAACTCCACGTTAGATGCTGCTGCCGCCGCCAGCTACAAAGTTGTGTCTGACCCATCATGACCCCATGGATAACATTCCTCCAGGCCTTCCTATCCTCTACCATCTTCTAGAGTCCATTTAAGCCCATGCCTACTGCTTTAGTGACTCCATCCAGCCACCGTATTCTCTGTCGTCCCACTTTTGTTTTGCCCTCAATCATTCCCAGCATTAGGCTCTTCTCCAGTGAGTCCTTCCTTCTCATTCGGTGGCCAAAGTATTTGAGTTTCCTCTTCAGGGTCTGGCCTTCTAAAGAGCAGTCAGAGTTGATCTCTCTAGGATTGACCAGTTTGATTGCCTTGCAGTCCAAGGGACTCACAGGAGTCTTCTCCAGCACCATAGTTCAAAGGCCTCAACTCTTTGGCACTGAGCCTTTCTTATGGTCCAACTTTCACAGCCATACATTGTAACTGGGAAAACCATAGCCTTGACTATACGGACTTTTGTTAGGAGGGTGATGTCTCTGCTTTTTAGTATGCAGTCTAGATTTGCCATAGCTTTCCTCCCCAGGAGCAAGTGACTTTTAATTTCTTGGCTGCAGTCCCCATCTGCGGTGATCTTGGAGCCCAGGAAAATAAAATCTTGTGAACCACTGTAGTCGTCAAGCTAGGTGGTTAAATGAAACTGGCTTCCCCACATTGACTCTGCTGATTAGAAGGTTGCAAAAAGTGATCACATGACTCTGAGACACTGCAACCGTCATAAATATGAGTTAGTTGCCAAGCATCAGAATTTTGATCACATGACCATGAGGACATTGTAACGGTCGTAAGTGTGAAAAATGTTCATAAGTCACTTGTTTCAGTGCAATTGTAACTTTGAACAGTCACTAAACAAACTTGTAAATTGAGGACTACCTGTAATCACTGCATACCAATTTATTTCACTTTTGGATTGACTTTCTCTGTTATCCCCAATGGAATAGTTCAGGAACCAAGTTAGGGTTTTTTTTCACTTTTCCAGTAGGGCATAACAAAAATAAAAAGGAAAACAACAAGCTACGATTTCATTCTAAACTGTAAAACTTACCATTTTCCTAATAGTTACATACCTGTGTTTCCCCCCAAATAAAACTGGATCTTATTTTCCTTTGGGTCCCAAAATAAGCACTAGGGCTTTTTTGGGGGGGGTCTTATTTTTTCCCCATCTACACGAGGCCCACTTCTTCTGCTTGCTTATGGAGGAGTAGGAGACCGTGTGGAGCGCCAGTGCTACTGCTGTAAGGTGGAGGGAGCTGCCCCATTCACCCCACACTAGCTTACCTCAGGGCCCCTGCAGTCTGCCCACCCATGCCCCAACACCTCCCTCACCTCACAATGGCAGCTACAGCAGCCCAATCCAGCAGGACCCTGCATTGGCTGCTGGCCCACTTCTGCTTGCATGTGGCCACAACAGAGCAGGAAGTTGAGCAATGCACTGGTGCCATGGCCACTATGTGAGGTGGGATGGATGGAGCTGCCCCATGCACCCCGCATCAGCTTACCTCAGGGCCCATGCAGCCAGGCAATCCATGCCTTGACACCTGCCTCATGGCCGTAGCCCCAACACACTATTTAGCTTCCTGCTCTGTTGCAGCTGCGAGCAAGCAGAAGAATTGGGCCGGTGGCCACGTGGGCTGCTGCATATGACTGCTGCTGCTGCGAGGCAGATGTTAAGATGTGCATGGCCTGACTGCAGGGGCCCTGAAGTAAGCCAGTGCGGGTGCATGGGACAGTTCCACCCCCCACCTCGTGGCTGCGACACCACAAGCACCAGACAGAATGGGCAGGCAGCCAGTTGCACAGGTTCTTAAGTAGGGCTTATTTTGCAGGTAGGGCTTATAGTAGATGCAGATGTAAAAACATGCCCGGACTTATTTTTGGGATAGGTCTTATTTTCGAGGAAACGGTATTAATTTGAAGTGAAAATTAACAAACAAAGGAGTTTTTCATTTAGAACTAACCTAGGGATGAGCAATCTCAGGTTATCTAAGACTAAATGAGTCACTGTTTAGGCAGTGAAAGAGAATTAATGCAATGTTTCTCAGCATGTTTTGTCTGCCTCTCTCTCTCTTCTTCCAAGCCAGTATTAGCTAACTGCTCTACAGGTGTCAGAGCAGAAAAGCTTGTTTGCAAGTGTGCAGTTTTACAATACAATACAATACAGTACAGTACAGTACAGTACAGTACAGTACAATACAATACAATACAATACAATATAATAGCAGAGTTGGAAGGGACCCTGTGGGTCTTCTAGTCCAACCCCCTGCCTAGACAGGAAACCCTATACTGTTTCAGACAAATGGCTATCCAACATCTATCATTTTTTATAGATGATCTTCTTGCTGCAGGGAAAGTGATAGAAATACAGGTAGCCTTTGATTTACAACAGTTCATTTAGTGACTGTTCTAAGTTACAAGGGACTGAAGAATATGGCTTATGACCATTTTTCACACTTACAACCTTTGTAAGTCCCATGTTCACCTGATCAACAGTCAGATGCTTGGCAACTGGTTCATATTTATGACCCCAGGTTCATGTAATCCTCTTTGACAAGCAAAGTCAATGGGAAAGCCACATTCACTTAACATTTATGTCACTAACTTATCAACTGCAATGATTCACTTAACAAATGTCTCACTTAACAACAGAAACTTTGGGGTCAATTATGGTTGTAAGTCGAGGACTACCTGAAGCTAGATTCAGTTCTAAATCCCAATTTCTGTTATGAATTTCAAAGAATGATTTTGTGCCAGTCTCTTAAGGTTGCTAAATAAATAAAAAGATACGGCATCCTGAGCAGCTTCCAGAAAAAATGGGACATAAATATTATGAATGAATCTCTGGTAAGTCACTTGAATACAAAACAGTCATTTTACCATAGCATCCTTCTTTTAAACTCAGTTTTAAACCATAAAAACCTGAAAAAAGAATCATTATTCATCTATAGAAGAACAATGATCCTCTATCAATCCTAACATAAATACCCACATACACCGTGGTAGGGCCATGGTGGCACAATGGTTAGAATGCAGTACTGCAAGCTAATTCTGCCGACCACCGAGTGCCAGCAATTCGAGTCTCATTGGTTCAAGGTTGACTCATCCTTCCATCCTTCCGAGGTAAAACCCAGATTGTTGGGTACATATGTTGACTCCATAAAACTGCTTAAAGAGAGCTGAAAAGCACTGTGAAGCGTATATAACTCAAAGTGCTATTGCTATTGCTACATGATGAAGTTTCATCACAGATGTTGCTGTATGATTCAATTACCAGACTAATCAAATACTGTACAGAGGCTACAGTCTCATCCTTCAATTTGCTATGACTCAAACCGTGCAAATTGAAATGGTCCTATATCTTGGTTTCATATGTGGAGGCACCTGATCAACCAATACTAGTAGCAATACACAGGTGAAATATGGGGATGCAGATTCTGAATTTCTTTCATACACTCTTTTTAAATACAACTAATTCATTGAATACTGTTCTATGTAAAAGTGCACCAACAATATTGTTCATAATCTCACTAATGAGAGTTGGGAGGTCTACTTCTCCAAATAGCTGCTGTGGTATACTATTTAGATGGTATAAACTAAGGTTTAAGGGGGGCCCTGTGGAAACCTTTATTGTGTTATGAAGCCCTCTGGTTAATCATGGGCTAAACTGTCATTTTTTTCAGCCTATACTAACTTACATGGTCTCTTATATATATGTTGGACAGCTATATATTGTAAATCTATTTAATAGACAAACATTTGTCCTAGATAAAATGAAGGCAAAATAAGCACATCCTATGCAGTGGTGGGATTCAAATTTTTTTACTACCGGTTCTGTGGGCGTGGCTTTATGGACATGGCGTGGCTCTATGGGCATGGCAGGGGAAAGATACTGCAAAATCCCCATTCCCTCCCCACTCCTGGAGGAAGGTTACTGGAAAAAACCCATTCCCTCCCCACCTCACTAATCTGATTTCCAGCTCCATTCTCCTGTTCAGGGCAACAAAAGAAGATCGGTTGGGAGGCTGGGAGGCAGTGGGGGCAAGGCCAGCCTATTTGCTGGTTCTCTGAACTACTCAAAATTTCTACTACCGGTTCTCCAGAACCTGTCAGAATTGGTTGAATGCCACCTCTGATCTTATGTTGTTCTCAATGTTCATTATGGACTGCAGGTTACTATGTCCACCTTCAGTCTTAGCTCTGGTGAAGCCTGTATCTAAGGTAGCTTTTTAAAAATTGCCCTGCTATACACATAACTTGTGTTGTTTTTCCTGCTATGAATGTGTGTTATTAGTTTGTAAAGTTTCTTTTGGTGAATAAACTCCACAGCATAATGACAAGCTGTACAGTATGCATGAGACTGGAATGGTACATTATATCATAGAGAGCAAATAGGAAGTTATTTAAGATTTCATTTTGGCCCTGATACATCCTCAGGTTATTCTTCTGGGTCAATGTTTGAAAATAAAATGGCTCAAGTTTCCTTCACATTTAAATTATCCCATCCAAGGAAGAGATAATAAGTATATGATAGTAGGTTCATGGGGACACCAAGTCTGTTGTGATTATCTAATGAAATGGGGATGTCCTTTCTAAAATAACTTCCTGAATTTTTAAAGGTGTATTTGCATATTCAAAGGATGTAATCAGTTATGGGAAGTGTGGAAGGCCTAGACAGGAATAACATGTACTATGAGCAATCTTCATTTAATTATAGGAATTGTATATGTCTCCTGTTATTTCAATATTGACTGCAGGCAATTCTGTTGGCATATTATCTGAACATATAGAAATAATTGTCAATAGCTATAACTTGAAAGAAATATATTACTTTCAGGCTGGTAATATTATTAGGATATTAATTTTATTATACACACATATATGCATAGATAGACAATCTAGATGTGGTGGCCTTAGGCAGCTATAATTTAAAGTGGAATATTTTATAGGCCAATATATCTTGTCTTTTCTCCAGGAGCAAAAGGTAGCATATATAGCACGGCTTATTGAAGTGCACCAGCTCAGCCATGGTTGATGATCATTAATAACTCTCTTTTGGATGAGGGACTAAGTGAGTGAATAAAGTGGGACCTGCATGTTGGTACTGCTAGCATAGCTGGGCAGTTGACTCCATAGTGATTACAACAGTTGTGTGTAGACTCCCTGGTGCAGCAGCAATGGGCCTTCCTGAGGTATGGAGTCATTCTCAGTTATGATGGCTCACTGTCTTAATAAAGAAAGGTGCTAGCAGACTAGACCTAGATTCTCTGTCCAAAGCATTTGCAATTGTTCTTGCTTTGCATGTTAGTTTCCCATTTGCGGATCTCCGTGCATCCATGCAAAACTATTTGCAGAGCCAGTGGGCTCTTTCTCATAGATGCATTAATAGACATTCCTCCAGTCCTTGAATCAGCAAAACAACATGATAGCATAAATCCTGCATTCCTAATCACCAACCTCTGTTCTGCTTTAGATGAGGCCAGAAACTGGTGTCATTCATTCAGATTCAATATAAGAAGTAATTGGTACATTCCCTTAATTTTGTTTTCTCGCTTAACAGTAGATGTTGGTGGCAAAAACAGGCAGCCCTTAATATGTGGAGTGCTCTTAGCAAGAATATGTGGGTGCCTAGAATGGAGGATTTAGTAATTTTGCAAGTTGTCTGTGAAGTTGGGAAGCATTGGAAGTATTCATACTCATGACTGACAAACAGGGTAGTGGAGTTGTTAGAAGCATTGTGTGTAGAACAGAGGTGTCAAACTGGTGGCCTTTGGGCTGGATGCATCACACACAGGCCACACCCACCCCAGCTCCATGAATGGGCAAACCATCACAAGATGTCATGTGATGGCAATGTGACATGGTGAGTTTGACCCCCATGATATAGCAGATGACCAGGTTGAACCTGAGAGAGGGGTCAAATGCATCATCAGTCTTCAGTTCCTTTGCGCCCACAAGAGATCTAAGTCCAGCCCACCTTGAATTCCATTGACTCTTATCTACCATATATTGACTTTGACTGTTAGTAGTTCAGATTCTTGTAGAGAGCACAAGCTTGCAATAAGTTTATATATATATATATATATATATATATATATATATATATATATATATATATATATATATATATATATATATATATATATATATATATATATATATATATATATATATATATATATATATATATATACGGTATATTGAACTGCCTGGACTTCCTGATTTTCCCATGCTTGACACTAAGTACTTCCTGTTACTTGCCTCCAAGATCTGTCAATCAGCTAAACTAGCCCTGCTAAACTCATGCAAAAAACAGCCTGACACAGCCATAGAGAATGAATTGCATGAAACACTGGTTTAGGTTTTAGGTTTAGGTTTTATTGGGATTTATATGCCGCCCTTTTCCCTGAGGGGACTCAGGGCGGCTTACAACCACAGGGGAGGGGGGTGCAAGGTCAAAAACAAAACAATATGTGCACAAAGAAAAAATAATAAAACACAACTTTCATTCAGCGATCAAACACTCGGGCGGGTAATTGGAAACCTATCCCCAGGCCTGCTGGGAGAGCCAGATCTTGAGGGCTGCGCGGAAGGTCTGGATAGTGGTGAGGGTACGGATCTCCATGGGGAGCTCGTTCCACAGGGTCGGGGCGGCAACAGAAAAGGCTCTCCTCCGTGTGGTCGCCAGTCGACATTGACTGGCAGATGGAATTCGGAGGAGGCCCAGTCTGTGCGATCTAATTGGTCGATTTAGGGAGGTAATCGGCAGAAGGCGGTCTCTCAAGTACCCAGACCCGCTACCATGGAGTGCTTTAAAGATGGTCATCAGTATCCTGAAGCGCACCCGGAGACCAACAGGCAGCCAATGCAGCTCGCGGAGGACAGGTGTAACGTGGGCGAACCGCGGTGCGCCCACTATCACTCGCGCGGCTGCATTTTGGACTAGCTGCAGTCGCCGGATGCACTTCAGGGGCAACCCCATGTAGAGCCCATTGCAGTATTCCAGTCTAGAGATCACAAGGGCTCGAGTGACTGTTGTGAGAGCCCCCCGGTCTAGGTAGGGCCGCAACTGGCGGACCAGGCGAACCTGGGCAAATGCCCCCCTGGTCACAGCTGACAGCTGGTGATCGAAAGTCAGCTGTGGGTCCAGGAGGACTCCTAAGTTGCGGACCCTATCTGAGGGGTATAAAATTTGACCCCCCAGCCTAAGCGTTGGTATATTAGCCAAATTATTGGGGGGGAAACACAACAGCCACTCGGTCTTATCCGGGTTGAGTACCAGTTTGTTAGCACTCATCCAGTTCCTAACGGCCTCCAAACCCTGGTTCATCACGTCCACCGCTTCATTGAGTTGGCACGGGGCGGACAGATACAATTGCGTATCGTCCGCATATTGATGGTATTTTATCCCGTGCCTCCGAATGATCTCGCCCAGCGGTTTCATGTATATGTTAAATAGTAGGGGGGATAGGACCGAACCCTGAGGTACCCCACATGTTAGGGGCCTCAGGGACGATCTCTGCCCCCCGACCAACACCGACTGCGACCTGTCCGAGAGGTAGGAGGAGAACCACCGCAGAACAGTGCCTCCCACTCCCACCTCCCGCAGTCGTCGCAGAAGGATACCATGGTCGATGGTATCGAAAGCCGCTGAGAGGTCAAGGAGAACCAGGATGGACGCATAGCCTCCATCTCTGGCCCTCCAGAGATCATCGGTCAATGCGACCAAAGCGGTTTCTGTGCTGTAACCAGGTCTGAAGCCGGACTGGAAGGGGTCAAGATAGCTAGCTTCCTCCAAGGCCCGTTGAAGCTGAAAGGCCACCACCTTCTCAACAACCTTCCCGATAAAGGGAAGGTTGGAGACAGGACGAAAGTTGTTTAAGATGGCTGGATCTAACGATGGTTTCTTCAGGAGGGGTCTCACCACCGCCGTTTTAAGTACGGCGGGGAAGTGCCCCTCCCGAAGGGAGGCGGTGACAACCGCCTGGATCCAGCCATGTGTCACCTCCCTGCTGTTAGCCACCAGCCAGGAGGGACACGGGTCCAAAATACAAGTGGAGGCACTTACAGCTCGAATGGCCTTGTCCACATCCCCAGAGGCAACTTCCTGGAACTCAACCCAGAGCTGATGTAACAAGTAATCCTCCTGTGACTCAGCTGGACCTACTGCGGTGGAGTCCAAGTCCGATCGAAACCGAGCTACTTTGTCCGCCAAGAATTGAGCATAATCCTCAGCCCTACCCTGCAAGGGGTCTCCCGCATCCCTCCTATTAAGGAGGGAGCGGGTTATCCTAAACAGGGCGGCTGGGCGCGACTCGGCGGACGCAACCAAGGCAGAAATATAAGATCTTTTTGCGGTTCTTAATGCTCGGACATAGTCCTTGGTGCAGGTAGTTAAAAGTGCTCGGTTCGCCTCGGACCTATCGGACCTCCACTGGTGCTCTAGGCATCTCCTCCGGCGTTTCTTCTCCCGGAGTTCCTCGGTGAACCAGGGAACTCTCCGGGATCCACTGACCCGGAGGGGCCGTAGCGGCGCAATCCGGTCGAGAGACTCCGACGCCGCCGAGTACCAGGCGGCAGCCAGAGTCTCCGCCGAACTGTGGGCGAGAGTATCAGGAATAACCCCAAGCTCCGTCTGGAACCTCAAAGGGTCCATAAGTCGCCTGGGGCGGAACCACCTGGTCGGTTCCTCCTCCCTACGGTGGGGGTATGGCCTCCGGAAGTCAAGCCTCAGTAGGCAATGGTCCGACCACGACAGGGGTATGATCTCATTACCCTTCAGACCAAGATCACACATCCACTGCTCCGAGAGGAATACGAGGTCGAGCATGTGACCCGCTGCGTGGGTTGGGCCCCGAATTACTTGGGTCAAGCCCATGGCTGTCATGGAAGCCATGAACTCCTGCGCCCCGTCAGAGCGTTCACCGAGCGATGGCAAGTTGAAATCCCCCAGAACTATAAGCCTGGGGAACTCAACCGCCAGCTCGGCTACTGACTCGAGGAGCGAGGGGAGGGATGCTGCAACGCAGTTGGGAGGCAGGTACGTTAGCAGCAAACCCACTTGACCCTTGAGGTCCAACTTTATCAGCAGAGACTCACACCCGACAAGCTCCGGAGCAGGGACCCTACGAGGTAACAGAGACTCCCGGATTACAATAGCCACACCGCCACCCCTTCCCTGGGCTCTCGGCTGATGAAGCACCTGAAATCCCTCTGGGCACATCTCTACAAGGGGGACTCCTCCTTCTGTGCCCAGCCAGGTTTCAGTAATACATGCCAGGTCTGCCCTCTCGTCAGTAATTAAGTCCCGGACGAGGGGAGCTTTATGAACAACAGACCTGGCATTTAGCGACAACAGCCTGAGACCAGGGTCCTGACTACTCGCGCCATCTGGTCTTGGAGTGGGACTCCTAGGGCCGGAAGGAGGGATCTCTGTAATGTAGCGAACCCTCCTTCCCCGGTAATGGCCAGCCCTAAGGTCCCCGCCATATCTGCCTCTCCCTGTCACGACCGCTATGCTCCGACCCACTCCCATGTCCATGGTCCCCCCAACCACCCCAGTACCCCCCGCCTTCCCCAGCAGGTCCTCCGAGTCAAACATTCTCATTTATCCACACTAACAATTCCCACGTAGAAATTTAAAACATATAAAATACAAGGGTAACAATTACTAAAAGTGGGCCATTCATTCAAATCCAGCCAACTCCCATACACTCAGCATACTATTTAAAATTGCGCAGCTATAATATATAATAATATGGAAACAGTGGAGGAAGCGATGGTCTGCTCCTCTCCCTTCTTCTTATGTCCTGGGAAAATGTCCTTAGCCACCAAGTTAGAAGTACGTAGTGTATAAGGTGGCTATATATGAACAAGATTAAATGTAAAGTTCCAAAGTTCGTGAACGGTAACCATGTAGTCCTACCCCACTGGTGGAGGTTAGCGGGCTGTATATTCCAAAGTCTCTTTCCCAACGATGTATAAAGGCCCCAATGTAGGAGACCAGAGATCAAGACTGACTTGCACCGCTCTTGCAAATGGAAGGAAAAATGCTGATATTTTCGGGGCTCAGTCCTTGTCCCTGCAGCCGCCATCCTCTATCGCTCCCTGCCAGTTGGCCACAGTCTTACTCCTCCTAATGATTAAGTGAGCAGGGAGCAAGGTCCGGAGGGGCTACAATGATGGTAAATAGTAAAACAGCAGATGATAGATAATAAGGCAGGTAACTGATAATAAAGTGAGCAGAGATAGATCCGAGGGGGGGGGGCGTCTAGGACAGCAGCAAGCACAGCTAATCAATATAGCCTCCGACAGCCCCCTACTTTAAAGTAAACTGAGTTAGAAATTTAGCCCCTCTCAGCTCACTAGCCACCAAGACTCACAGACACAGGCACAATCACTCAGCTCCAGCAAAGTCCGGAAAGGAGGATGTAAAAATGTAACGCTGTGAGTCAGCTGTTTGGCGCCGCCATTTCCTCCATGCTTTCCTCCACGCTTCCCTTCCAACTTCAGCAGCTGCTGTTCCGCTGCTCTGGGACGACTCTGGGACGACTAATAGGACCAGGGGCCAGCAGGTAATTGGCCAGGGGGCTCACTAGCAGCACCAGGGGCTTCCAGAAAACCACAGATGGTAAAGTGGTAGGGGAGGCTCCGAACGCCCGCGCGCCGCTCTCACCGCCGCGCGCCGCCGTCGCCGCCGTCCTCGCACAGCTAGATAACCCGGGCTGCCGGTATAACGAAAATGCGAGCCTCTGGATTTCAGCAGGTCCTGTAGGTTCCGCAGCTCTTGGGCTCTCCCAGGAGCTGTTTCCAATAGTTTTTGCGGTCCGTTTGGAGGCTCCCCGGTGCTTTTTCGCTAGGTTAATGTGGAGCGAAAAAGCCCGGTCGCCATTCCAAACCCGCACATGCGCAACTCTCACTGGAGTTGCTTCCTTTTTTGTATAGTGTCCCGTTAATGAGGCTGTAGTACAGACATAAATTCATTCTTCATAGGATTGCCTAAGTACATCTGAATTGAATTGTGTAACTGAATTATTCTTTTGTTTGCTATAAGTGACTAATCCAGGTTCTGGTTTCATGGCCAGCAGCACCTGATAATAGTCAATGGAGTATGCAGAATGATAAAGAAATAGGCAAAACAATATCCCTTGCCACAAATATAGAAATGGCAAATGCAGATGCCATGTAATGCTTCTGGTTTCTAATAGTGGAAAACAAAAAAAGTATTCTTTTGGACAGAACCACCAATACCACAGCTGGCAAATCCTGGCTTGAATGTAGATATTTTTAAAATACAGGTCTAGCACTCTGTCAAAAGACAACTAAACCCATTTATATAAGAAACCCATTTAATATCTGAGCATTCCTTCACAAAGGGCTGATGTTTAATGGCATGCTGCCTGCTAGTAATAGCTACACAATCATTTAAATACAGTTCAATCTTGTTTTTATTAAACTACCGTATAAACAAGCTCAGACGTTATTTGTTTCTTGAAAATGACAAAGTAATCTACACTCCGGACATGGCTGTCATTACATATTTTGTTGGTAAGCCTTATGCATGCTGGCTTCCAACCACCTCAGGCAAGTTGCCCAAATGGAGGGCCAAGCCACAAGATAATAACACTTTACAATCCACAGACGGTTCTGAAGTTAATAAGTCAATGGCATTCTCAAAGTGATTTTTGCTTATGTGGTAACCTGGTTAGGGAACAATTCAAAACAACAGCTGCCAGTTAGAAAGCCAAAATGAAAAATATTTCCTCCTTGAAGGAAGGATAGAGAGTATAAATGAAAGACTCAAAGAGGAATCAGCACTAAAAGTATAAAAGTAAAAGAAATATTCGGCAACACAATAAAATCAAAGTTGCAAACCTAGTTATTAAAAGTGTAACCATATTCCACAAAACCCAAGAGGAAGATAATCTCATGTTGCTCATCAATGAGCCACTCTCAGAGTGAAATTTACAATCTGCAAGATAAACAGCAGGTTCAACAGAGGGAGTGAGATTCCTATAGTCATCCTGAAGACTCCAATAGTTCCCTTCTATTTATATACTACTAAAACTCTTGTTGGGTGAAACACTGCAGGGTAACAGTTTTTGAACTAAGGTATCTTTAATGTGCTAACCTACAAAATGCTTACAAATTTCAGGACCCATGACTCCCAAGAGAATGAAATTTGGGTAGGCTGTGCCTGCTTCAGTACTGTGGGCTGCTGGTGTGGTCAACTAATCTTTATTTTCAATGTTGTGTGACAGTTTCTCAGCCAGTCTTGCAATCCCTCACTCCTGCTCCCACTCAGCCTGACCTGCCTTTTGGAAAGGGAAGGGGAGAAGATTTTTGATGCTCAAAGCCAGATTCCCACAAGGAAACTCAATGGGGAAGCCTGCAGGAAATCGGAAGTCACTTCTCCCACTGCTCCCCCACCCAACCCTTGGACATTCTGTTTTCCTGATCAGCTAAGGAAATATTTCTGAAATGATGACTCAATGGGACACAGGTTGTCTAGTAATATTTAAACAGTGGCTTTCCAAAGGCAGCAACTCTGTTCTTGCTGGAATCACTTATTGGCTACAAAAAGTATTGCTTTGCAAACACTCCCATAGGGGTAAGAAGATTCTTCCTGCATGCTTAATCTCTAATATATGTCAATTCTAACCCAAGCACACTGTAGAAATAACTTCAAAATCACACCAGATGTGTATTGTCTTCAATGAACTCTGCACCCTAGCTAGCTATCTCTGATCAGGTTGAAGAACTGGCAACTTCTATTGGGTAGCCTTTTCAATCTTCTCAATTTCAATGCCCTATTATTCCAAGGGAAATTAGCAAGGTCTCCAAGTGTTCGATTTGGGCTAGATTTGTTAGACAGAGTTTGGAGGAGACAGATTGCTCTTATCTTTATTGGAAATGCGCATCAAAATACATATTATGTTATTATTTGCTTGCCTTTCATGCTGAAAGAGCTCAAAAGAAATTCAAAAAGATCATCTCATGAATGACAATTAGTGCCTGGAGGGGGAGAATGGTGAGGAAGAACAGGAGCCAACCCTGCTAGAAGGCAAGGATTTTCTAATGAATCTTTTCAGGAAGTGATGGGCAACTTTGATTCTAGATGCAGGAATTCTGATGGCTCTTTATCTTTTTGTAAACATCTAAAAAGCATGCCATTCCCCTCTCCCCCATACACAATTTCTACTGAAAAAGTTATGGATATGTAGAACATTCCTAGTTTTTTCTTCCTATGATTATATCCCCTTTATGATTATTATTCTGAACGAATTTGCACAGGTGCCCTTTTTAATCTGACCATGCACACTTAAGCCTAGCATAAAAGGAAAGGAAAAACAGCGTATAAATGTCCTTGCTTTACTTCTCCCAGGTTATGTAATCCTGACAAAATATACAGCCTTCAAATTCGCTTTCAAGATTGCCATGCACTTTACTTTCTTAAGTGTCAATTTTCTCTCCAGGTGTGTATGTGTTTTTTAAATGATGTATGCTTTTACTAGAGAAGGCTACTGATCAGGAAGTTTGTGTGCTTGTTCAGCAACCTTATTCCCGCAGGAGATGAAACCAATAGCAATAGCACTTAGACATATACTGCTTCACAGTACTTTATAACTCTCTCTAAGCGGTTTTACAGAGTCAGCATATTGCCTCCAACAATCTGGGTCCTCATTTTACCCACCTTGGAAGGATGGAAGACTGAGTCAACCTTGAGCCTGGTGAGATTCAAACTGCCAAACCGCAGGCAGCCGGTAATCAGCAGAAGTAGCCTGCAGTACTGCACTCTAACCACTGCGCTATAACGAATTTCCCTTTTGGGCCTGGGTAATAACAACAGTTTTTTCCTTTGCAACTTGTCCCTAGGCAAGAACACAGATCTAGAGCTATAAGCATATCCCATTTCATGATAATGAGATAGGACATTAGTGTTTATGTTCTTTCCCAAAATGTGTGACATCTAGCAAAAAATATGTAGCTTCCTTAATTACTTAAAAGTAAAGAGCATTTACCCAGCAGTACAATATGGGATATACCAGTGCAGCTGTGGTTGGTATATACTTTTTAAAGGGCTTTTTTTGGCCTTCAAGTCAGTATTTGACTCCTGACAACTAACTGTCTGGACTACTTCCTGCAATTTTCTTGGCAAGGTTTTTGGGAAGTGATTTGGCCCTGTCCTTTCCTTGGCACTGAGCGAGAGTGACTGGCTCAAAATCGCCCAGCTGGCTTTGTGCCTAAGGCTGAGATTAGAGCTCATGGTCTCCTGGCTTCTAGCGAGTGCCTTAACCACTATACCAAACTGGCTCTGATGGTATACCTAGGACCTGGCTTAGATGGAACCAAACTCCACAGCTGCCTATTCTCAACCCAGACGTGGAGTGGAATCCTATGCATGTAAAGGATCTTGCGCATGTAAAATTTGTATTGGACAACTGTGTTGGGATTAACTCTTTTAGTATCTGTTTTAGAGGCTGATGGAAGTTGAAGTGGGACTGGCAATTTGGCATTAGGGACATACTTCTTTTTTTCAAGGCTGCAAAATCTATCACAGACTTGGGAAAAGGCAGTTTTCCTTTCTGGGGAACAATTCAGGTTTTTTTTTTTTTTAATTTTGGGTATACAGGTAGTCTTGGTTTACCAACTCCCTCAGGAAGTGACTGTTCGCAATGAAGACCAGACAGAATAACAAAGTTGGAAGGAACCTTGGAGGTCTCCTAGTCCAGGAGTCCCCAATCTTTTGGACCTCAAGAACCACTAAATTCATAATTTTAAATCCCATGGACCACTAATATGATCTGCCTAATGATTGGCTGGGTAGGCGTGGCTAAGTGGTCATGTGACTGGGTGGGCATGGCCAACTCAATGTCATTCATGTCAAGGGGCACTTCGCCAGCCTCTACTCGCCCTTCCTCTCCCAGCCACCACTCCCCGCCTGGGTTCCTTAGAGCCCCAACAAGAAGCAGTTAAGCTAAGCAGCCATCATGAGAAAGAGTTGGCAAAACAGCTGGCTCAGTTGAAACTGGATCTGACTGAGAAGGAGATTCAGTAGAAGCACCTCACTGAGGACTATGAGTCTAGGCTTTCCAAACAGATGGAAGACCTGCGGGAGTGCAAGGCCAGGTACCAGTGCCTGGAGGCTCAGCGGGCTGAGATGGTCAGCTAGTGCCAGGCCATGTTGCAGTCCCACTGGAACAAGGTTCTCCAGCTCTTCACCACCAGTGGCAGTTTCCTCCATCCTTTGCCCAAAGCCCCGCACCAGGAGGCTGAAGCAGATCCCAAGTCAGAATTTCTTCCCCCCTCCTTACTACACAAAAAGACCCTGTAGGAGGAGATTCTCTGCAGGAACACAAATGTTCATTGCACGTATCCATCCCAGGGGCTGTAGTTTGAGGACCCCTGATTTAGTTCAATGTAAAAAGTGCAAATAAATTTTCTGCAGACCACCAGTGGTCTACGGTTGGTGACCGCTATTCTAGTCCAACCCCCTGCTTAGGCAGGGAATCCTACAGCACAATGATGAAAAACTAATTTTGTAATCAATCCTTGCCTTTATGACCATCTCGGGTGTGTAAAGCCAAGAAAAAACTGAAAAATTGTGACTTAGTGACGGTTTTGATTAATGATAGAATTGCTGGACCCAATTCTTATTGCTAAAGACTGCCTGTACTACATTTTTTTAAAAGCTTCCATCAGAAATCTGTGACAACTCAGTACTGCTAATTTTTTAAAGAAACTGCCAAGTTTCAACTGCATGAAGCCAGGAGTCAACTAAGGCTGAAGGAAGGACTGATAGATAATTGAAACTTCTTACACTATTTTGTACTTACTGCCTTACTAGCACTATATTCTAGGAATAAAATACAATGACATTTAGTGGGGAAGTAAAAGATGAACTTCTTTGACAGTCTGGGACTTAATAATATTGGCAGAGCTAATGATGATGAATTACCGTTTGCTTTGCCTGAGATTCAAAGAGGTGGTTGGTCTCATAACAAGATGGTGGTTTATGCTTATGGAATTTTGGACAGAATAATGGAAAAACAACCTCACCAATGAGTGACGTGATGTTTATAAAGCTGTGTTAACATTTTTCATGCCGAAAAACTGGCCACATTTCAGCCTCCAGTGTGATTAACTGCAGCAATACACACGGCACGTTTCCAAACATAGTGGTAACACTCTATGCAGAAATTCTTAAGGTGAGCACATTCAACAGAAGTGTTGAGTAAACATTCCTTATTCCTGGCCAAACTTAAAACACTTTGTGGTCTGGCTGATTTATGATAAGCTTGTACTGAAATCATTTTACTGAAAATGGCAGAACTAAAAAAAAAAATTGACAGTGGAGGTTTCCCTACTAATTGATTGGTGTAAAGACAATAAATATTGATCTGATCTGGTCAAAAAGATGCACTTAAGATGCATCTTAAGTTTTGGTTAAGGAGTCTATATAAAGCTGAACAACTCTTTAGCTGAAGGAGAAGCTGGAATGGTTAAATCTAGGATGTCATGTCTCTTTCAAACTAGTGGTGGGATTCAAACTTTTTTACTACCGGTTCTTATGGGGGTGGGGTGGGTTTGTGAGCATGGCAAGGGAAGGTTACTGCAAAATCCCCATTCCCTCCCCACCCCACTAACCTGCTGTCCAGCCCTGTTCTCCTGTTCAGGGCAACAAAAGAAGATCAGCTGGGAGGAAGCAGGGGCGGGGCCAGTCTATTTGACAGTTCTTTGAACTACCGTATTTTTTGGAGTATAAGACGCACCTTTTTTCTTCAAAAAGATGCTGAAAATCTGGGTGCATCTTATACATCGAATACAGCATTTTTTGCCTCTGGAAGCCCCACCCCCTTCAGCAAAATGGCTGTGTGTAGCCTTATGGAGGCTTTCAAAGAGCTCCTGGGGGCTGGGGAGGGCAGAAATGAGCAAAAGGGGCCTTTTTTGCCCCCCAGCCCCCAGCAGCACTCTATAAGCCTCCATAAGGCTATGCATGCAATTTTTTTGACAAAAAAATGAGCCAATTTTTGGAAAAAATGGGCCATTTTTGGAAAAAATGGGCCATTTTTGGCTCGTTTTTGCCCCCCGCCCAGGAGCACCCTGCAAGCCCCCCCCCAAGGCTATTCATGCCCCTTTTCGCAAAAAATGGGCCATTTCTGGGAGGTTTGCAGTGCAAAATCTTTTATTTTCCTTTTGGAAAGCTCTTTAGTTAAAGTGATTGATGAGAATTAGATTGATCAAGTGCTGTGCCAGCAGAAACAAAGTCTTAGGTGCTGCAGATTGTCAGTGATTTCTTTGTTCAGCACATGGATAAATACACATCTACTTACCTACCTACTCTCTCGCTCTCTCCCTACCTACTTACTGTATTTCTCTCTCTATCTCTATCCCTCTACCTACCTACCTACCTACCTACCCTCTCTCTCTCTCTCTCTCCCTACCTATCTACTGTATTTCTCTATCTCTTTCTATTTCTCTCTCTATCCCTCTACCTATCTACTGTATTTCTCTATTTCTCTCTATTTTTCTCTCTCTATCCCTTTATCTATCTATCTACCTACCTACCTAACTACTCTCCCTCTCTCTCTCCCTACCTACCTACTGTATTTATCTCTCTTTCCCTCTCTATCCATCTACCTACCTACCTACTTTTTTTTTTTAAAGGCTCTTCAAAATCTGAGTGCGTCTTATACTCTGGTGTGTCTTATACTCCGAAAAATATGGTACTCAAAATTTCCGCTACCGTTTCTCCAGAACCTGTCAGAACTGGCTGAATACCACCTCTCTTTCAAGCTATATACTACAGGTAGCCCTCGACTACCAACAGTTCACGACCGTTTTTCACATTTATGACCATTGCAGCATCCCCGTGGTCATATAATCAAAATTTGGATGCTTGGCAATGGACACATTTATGACAGTGATAGTGTCCCAGGGTTGTGTAATCAAGTTTTGCAACCTTCAGACAAGCAAAGTCAGTAGGGAAACCAGATTCACTTAATAATCGTATCTTTAATTCAGCAGCTGCAGTGATTCAGTTAACCAATGTGGCAAAAAAAGTCGTAAAGTGAGGAAAACACACTTAATAAATTTCTCACTTAGCAACATAAATTTTGGGCTCAATTGTGGCCATGAGTTGAGGAGTACCTGTACTTGAAGAATGTGAAATAAGTGCTCAAAGTTTCACTTGTATTGGTAAAAACAGTAACTTCTTAGCAGCTTTCAAGAAAATTACAGAAAAGCCAAAACTCTGCTTTATCAGATATTTGCAGTCATACCTTTGTTGCATAAGAGAGGAATATTTGCAAATCAGTCGCATATTTAGAACTTCTGTCTTTTGATTAAATTTGGCAGGAATGGAAAACCACACTCACAGACTTCTTTCTTTGGCACAAATATCAGATCGTTAGGGATGCTGTCTGGGAAATGCAGTTCTTGAAATGTTGAACAACATTCAGCAGTGACAAGAAGAAAATATCTATTCTCCAGCTTTCATAGCCAATCTGACATACAAGTATTTTGGGAAAAGGTAATTCCTTCCTGGCCGCAGTCTTGCTAGCTACTGTAGGTGGATTACAAGGAAGAATACCGAGATTGTTGAGATGATTTATGAGGACAAAGCTGCAATCATGATCATCAGACAAGCGACTCTAGGATAACTAGTCCTATTTCTCCTTCTGGAGGCAGCTATAGCTGATATACAGTAAAAAATGTCAAAATGAGACTTTCACAATTCTTCTTAGTCTATTTGATACATGCGGTGGAGCCTGCAAATCCATTCAGCTTTTATATGAAAAAATAAGAACCAAGTACTATTTTTTCCTGAAGTGAAAGAAAGGCCTCTTTAATTTTCTTTCTTTCTTTTTCTTTCTTTCTTTATCTCCCCCTTCCTCTCTTTCCTTCTTTCTTTATCTCCCCTTCCTTCATTCTTTTTTCTTTCTTTCTTTTTTCTTTCTTTCTTTATCCCTCTTTCCTTTCCTTCTCCCTCCTTCCTTCTTTTTTATCTCTCCTTCCTTCCTGCCTTTCTTTCTTTCTCCTTCCTTCCTTCCTCTCTCTCTCTTTCCTTCTTTCTTTATCTCTCCTTCTTTCCTTCCTTTCTTCTCTTTCTTTCCTTCTTATTTATCTCTCCTTCCTTCTCTTTCTTTCTTTCTTTCTTTTTTTCTTTATCTCTCCTTCCTTCCTTTTCATAGATTTTCTGCTTTTCTTCTCCTGGTCCCACATCACCTTTGTGCAATTACTAACCCAAAGAAACAAAGGTTTAGGAAAAATAAAAGAAATAAAAACAGAACATGACTGCCTCAGATGAGAACTAAGAGCAGAAGAATGGATATTTCCTTTGTCCTAGTTCCCCCTTTTTAGCCTTCTGTCAAGTTTCCCCTACTCCTTTTATGTTTATATAATCATTGCTCAGGAGTTTCAAAGCAATCTTCCTTGTGATTTTAGTCTTGCCCTTAAGCTAGAGATCAAAGGGAGGCCCCACAATTTTTGCTGCCTGAGGGGCAGAAGCAAATGATGATGCCTCCTACTTACCTAAACCAAGCTAGTGTTTAGTAATATTTTTAATCTGTCATGTGCTTATAACTAAGATGCATAGTGTTCAAGGCCAAAGAAAATGGTTATACTTTGGAGCCAGAGTATTCAACCTTTCATGATCTTTTGACCCAATCCATAGTACAAAGAAAAACAAGCTCTCCACTAGTCCTCATTATTTATCCCCTTTATTTTTGTTACATTTAGGAATTGGAAGAGCACTACTCAGGTCATTCAGTGTTTCATATGCCTAAACTGGATTTACGGTAGGTTAAACAATTGTCTGGCCTTAGTATCAGCTTGTTTATACAATTCAAACTAAATCTGTACACAAGTATCAACTTCACGGAAGCGTGTCTTCTTCTCCAACTGCATGGCACAGGCAGTGCCAAGAGAAATCTGCCTTCCCTGATAATAAAAGCACACTAAGACTCAGCCAAAAAGATGCTAAGCATTTGCATTATTTTTACTAAACATAATTGAATTTTAGTGATTTAGTTGATTTGGCTTAGGAGTAAAGCATAATGGGAACAACATTTGCATCACCTATTTTTTTTAAAAAAAATCTTCAAAATGCTATTTACTATAACCAAATTGAGAGTAGGGGAAATGAGAGAGAGAAATTGCTTCCACTTATTTTTATAGCTGTAGGGCTCTGTTAAAAAATAGGAAGCTAGCCCAGATTTAGCTGGCATTTTTGATATTCCCCATAGGAAAAATCATTATCATCCTAAAGAGTCTAGTTTGCAGCCCTTTCTTGGAACTTTTCCTGGTTTTCAAATGGCAGATTGCAAGAAAACAAAGCATAAGGAATCTTTCAGATGAATTAAACTGGAAATGCAATTTTCTAGAGCCAGGCAACTCCAGATGACCTTAAATATAGTTACAGGCAAATAATTCTTCAACCTGCCATTTCCCAGGGGCAAGCCCACAGGCTCAACACACTGCTCCATGCAGTCTGCACCTATTTGCAATTTATCTCCTCCTCTTTGCCTGCAAACTATAATTAGAGAAAACAGTCAATCCTAGAGAAAAAAAATGTTCAGTGCAAGAACAAGAAATCAATTTTGAAAGATGTTACCTAAAAGAATAGACTGAATTCTATCTGTTCTGTTCATCGCACTAAGAAGAATTTGGACAAATATTTGGAATACCTTCAGGGAAGAATAAGATAACAAGAAGATTGAATAGTTAGTCATACAAGGGGAGGGAGGAGCCAGGAAGGACAGAAGGAAGGTGATGCATGAAGTTCTAGGAAGAGAAGATGAATGATGAGAACTACCTTCAAATATCTGAAGGGGTCTCGTAAGGAAGAAGGGCATGTTTTTCTAGTTATCCAAGAGTTCAGGTTTCAAAGAGAAGGTCTTACATAACAAGAAAGCAGATTACCTTTGAAGGACATTTTCAACAGTAACTGCACTTTTACCACAGAACCAATTATGTAGGAAGATGGAAAGCTCCTCTTTGCTGGATGAGCTCAGAGATTGGCAGATGCTATTGGAGATGCTGTAATATCTGTTCTTGCAAGCAGTGGTGGGGAAAAGGGCTAAAAATAATGGCCTGACTCCTTCGTGATATATCCTAGTCTATCCCAGGAGGCAAGACTAATGAGAGAAACTTCTCATTTGTGGCACTCTGAATGAAAAATGTTTTGATGTTTTGTCTGCAGGGATTCTCAGGCATCCAGGTTATAGTTGCCTCAAACGTGCTTTTTCAAAAGGCAACTGGACTGTTGTTGTTTTTCCTTGAGGAAGAAATACAACGTTTCATTTCTCATCCAAGAAACTCCCTCAGTTGTGATGGGGGTGGGGGTGGGGGTAGAAGGACAGGTGCTGAGAGTTAAGACTGGATGGTGGGGGGATGGAAGGATAGGTTCTGACAGGATTGGCATGGTGGTGGTGGGAGGATTGTATTTCTTTGCAGTCATCTGATCATTAGCACTTTTCCTGAGAGCTCTTAAGACCACTTGGGGGACTACTTTCCCCCCACCTCAGAGTCACCCAGAGGTGGGTTCTGGCTTCTTCTACTGCTGGTTCACTCAGGGATGCGCTTCAGGCGTGCACACATTTGATGCTCACTATGTGTGCATGAACAATAATAAAAAAGATGGTGGCACCATAGGTGGCCACCTATGAACCGGTTTGGAGTCATGGCAGGCCGAGTTACTACCTACTCAGCCGAATGGGCCAAACCGGTAGGAACCCACCTCTGGGTTCCCCAGAGTGCAAATGGGTGTGGAAACTGCTGAAAAGGACTGCATTGTAGACAGGGGATAGGTGCTGTCTCATCCCTCCCCCTCTGTTGAGAGATGGCTGCTCAATGTTAACATAAATGGTCTCTTTTATCCCTCTTGTTGTTATTTTTCAAATTAAATCTCAGGGGTTTTTGATCCAGTCAAGCTACTTATTTCATAGAGACACTCAACTGGCAAATAAATTGTCATTGACTTTTTCCAGATATTATTTTAATGTTTGATCCAGCCTCCAGTTCTGTAATCTCCTGGAGATGTTTCAACTTAGTACTACTGAAATCTGTTTAGCTGCTGATCACAGCCTTTGGAAGTGGGTTGTAGAACATATTCAAACATATCCCGAAATTGTTGCTAAACTTGCTTGGCTTTAACCTTCTGAATGCATTTTTAGCTCTATTACATTGGAAGGACACCCACCAGGCCTCATAAATGCATGGCACAGACCCTTTGACACCAGAGAAAAAAGTTGGAACGTATAAGATACTTTTCAAATGAAGAACTCTAGGAAGAAAATGGCTGCTGAAAGATATTTCCTTTTCTTTGTTGCTTGGTTAAAGTTCTTTGAATTATCCAATATAAGCTTTTTTATCTTAATTATCAGGGTAGTGAGATTTGGATTGTTTGCAAGTAATGACTTCATAGTGCTGCAAGTGTGCTTGTATTTTAATATCTATTGTTGTACTTCTTGTATCTCACATAAGATTTATGACACAGGGTGAGATATAAATGATTTTGAAAGTACAAACATTGATGATAAATAAACTGTTAGCTTGATAAGTTCAATGGAATTGTTTTCTTCAGTATCAGAGTAGCTTCACATTCTAGATTATAGGAATAAACAGCAGTAAAAGGCCATCACAGGTATATCATCTTTGTAAACAGTTGGAAGCATCTGGTTGGTTGATGTTAGAAATAAAAATACTACCAGATTCAGTATCACAAAGAAGAAAATCCAAATTTGGACAGAGAGATTGTACTGTGACAACAAATTTAGGTTAGGATGAAAATTATGCCTAGTTATGTATAATGCGCTCAGAAATACCTTTAAAACTTCAAAACTGGACCATGCCAGGAGGAAGGCAGAGTTAAAACTGGGACTGGGGAAGACATACAAGTTGGTGGCAAAACCAGTGAAGAAGCTTGCAAGAATGGATCATACATGTAAGAGTCACAGAAAGATATTTTGTTACCTGAACAGAAGGATTTCTGTCAATCAGAAGCATAATATTCCATTTTTGTTGTACCTTATGATTCTTGATGAATGTATCTTGTCTTTTTATGTACACTGACAGCATTTGCCCCAAAGACAAATTCCTTATGTGTCCAATCACACCTGGCCAATAAAGAATTCTATTATATTTTATTCTTCTATGAAGCTATGTTATTTTTTCAAAATCTATCTTGGAAGAAATTTGGCCTGACAATAAACTTTACACTTATTTGAAATTATAATGAAAGGAAAAAAGAATTTTCTCTTTTATCTTCCGTGTCTTCTTTCCACTGCCTTATGAAAGTTGATAGAAAAATCACGATCTATTTTTAAAAAGTGAACCAGATCCATTATCGGCATTGTGATTCATAAATCCTAGCTTCAGATTTTCAAAAGCAAAGAAAATTAATTCCCCTGTCTTCTGGAGAAGGCTACATTCTTGTTCTTATTCATCATCTATTTGTCTTTTTAGCCTTTATCCAGCAGATAAATAAGCTTTCTTTTAGCAAGATTGGAGATAGTTGAGTTTACTGCTTTTATCTGTCACAAGGCTTAAGCAGAGCATCATTTCAGAAGTTGAGAAACCGCAACCCATTTTCCCTTTCTTCTCTCTTTCTCCCACACTGCACAATTTGATGTTGCACCACATGATTTCATGAAATTTGGAGCGGATCTATCATAACAGGCTGAGCAATTAGCCTTTCTTTACAGAATGAAAAGCCAAGATAAATGAAAGAATAAAAACTTGTACTTCAAAAGAGCTCTTATTAAAACCATCTGGAGACAATTTAGACCTACAAAAAAGGTGTCAACTGTTTAGGTTAGGTAACATAGCAAACGTATTTCAAATATATTCTCCCCAGGATCAGAACTTACTTGAATTAAAAAAAGAAATGAATAAGTTTATTGCCAGAACTTCATTTTGCAGAATATTGTGTTAGTTAAAAAAAAGACATTCTACCACTTTTAAGGAAAATTAAAATTTAAGAATATAGAAAAACCTATCTAATCTATATAATAATGATAATTCACAAAAAACCCATGGAGTTGTCATGAAAATGCTGACTGAAATTCCTTCCATAAATCCCCTTATATCTGAATGTACATGTAAAATATTTGTGCAAATATACAGGGGTTAGGATGATAGGACCAGTAGAAATTAAGAACCCAGAGATAGCCTGGCTTATAAGAAATAATAAATGAATGAAGGGAGATTTGTTTATATAGCCTGCCTCAATAGTAGCAAAAAATTGAATGGAGTATTTCTGAAATCACCTAACTTTAGTATTTAGCCAGTAGAAATGCAGTGGTTAAACAGAGCAAGGGAGATGATGCAGTTTAGAAATAAAATAAATCAATAAGTACAGAAAGTAAGTAAGTAAGAAGAAAGAAAGAAAGAAAGAAAGAAAGAAAGAAAGAAAGAAAGAAAGAAAGAAAAAAAAAGAAGGAAGGGAAATAAATAAATAAATTTCAGTTCAAATGGTAAGGTATAAGGTTTTTGAAAGGAAAACATTTGTTTTAGCTTGACAAACGTAAGATAAAGTATAGGTGGTATCTCATCTTTAATTGGTTCCAGGAGGCACGATGAGTACCAAATGAATTTTCCCCATATGGAATAATGTAGTGGGTTACAAGGCAGCTGACACCAACAAGCTCTAGTTTGTGTATTGAGTACCAAATAAATGATAAGTACTGGAACAAAATTTTCATATCAAAATGAATTGAATACTAAATTTGATGAGTTTCAAAGCAGTTGAGTACCAAAGTACCTCTCTAATTATATGGTCTGGAGCTATGTGGTTTTTTTTTAATTGAGTTTGTTCACGGAACTGAATTGATGGATGTGTTGCCCTCTAATTAATGTTGATGTCACTTTTCAGTGAGATATGGGCAGGATATAAATGTAATAAATAAATAAATAAAATATTCTATTTCAAATAAGCCAGTGTCTCTCCTTTTGAGGTGGGGGGGGAAGGGAAATATATCTGACAGCACCTGAAAAAGTAAATGATTTGGTCTTTAATTTTGCTCTTTTTGAAGGTTATTTTCTGAATCGAATTAACGTTTCCCACATATTTCTTGATGGAGAAGTAAAAACAGAAAAACTATCAAACATCCCAGAAGAAAATAAAGGCAGACCATTTCCATACCATGCCAAGAAAACTACTAAGATCTGTTAATGGATGTAACTGAACTCAAAGTGATTTTTCCCGTTTTTTAAAAAAGCTTACATACTTATGTAAAATGGGTTCGCGTGAATGAAATAATCTATATTGTCTGCATTTTATTTCTTTTTGACCTTCTGCTTTCAGTTAGCAGCCCTAAGAGTGTGTGGGTGGCTATGTGTATAACTTATTTGTGTGTTGGTACTGGTAAATCATGTAATACAGAGACTCTGCTTGTACCATATTTTAAGCTGATGACATGAACTTCAGGGAAAAGAAACAAGCTCAGACTGCAGGAATGCATACAGAATGCATTTCAGGATATTGCTTCAGGGTGCATATCAATTATGAATTGTACATTATTGCTTTCATGCACTTATGACTATAGGGTTGCAGAGACAAGGAGAAGAATGCATTTATTTCCTGTTTACTGAAAGGTCGGTTTCATTGCTCATAGAGTGAATACTTTGTTCATTTCCACTATAACTGAAAACTTTTTATAAATCACAAGGACAAAATGAAAAGGGATTCTTTAGATGCCTGTTATATTGGATATAACTAATATCATATTTGAATCAGCTTTCTTGCCCCTATATATATTGTGTGTGTGTGTGTGTGTATGTATGTATGTGTGTATATATGTGTGTGTGTGTGTGTGTGTGTGTGTGTATATATATATATATATACACACACACACACACATACACACATACATACACAATTTTAGTATATTAGGGATCTAGCTGGATATTGCTGGACTAGTGTAGCTTGCAAACCAATCTCTGCAAAGTAATAGGTCTTGAATTCTAGCCTGGGCATGGGCTGTATGAATACAGACTGATGTGAGAATAATTTGAACCAAAGATCTTCATGGAAGTAAGTAATACAACAGATCTTTCGTCAAGAAAATTGATTCTATTCAAACTTCTTACATTTATTCTGGGTTACAATAAAAGCCATTCACATTACTCAGTAATAATTTCTCAGTAGCAGAATATTTGGGATTCCAGCTCAATACAAATTTGAATTTGCGTGTTAGGGATGCCAAGAATGACGTACACAGGAAAAATAGAAATAGGAAATATGCAGGTTTGTGTTAAGCAAAGAATGATTGTGCGGAATTGCATCCAAATTATTTTTTTATTTACCTTGTCAATGGTTTTTATTGTTCACTCTCAACTCATAATCAGCACCAGAAAAAGCAAGAATTTATATAGAATATGTAACCTTATTCCACAGTGAATGATATGGCTTTATATTAACAATTGGTCTCGTAACATTAATCTGAATATGATTTTCAATGGGATGTACATGTTAGGACGATGCAAGCAACTCCCTGGTCCTCCTACCTCCTCAATCAAAAGCCTTTTGCCTTGAGCGTGACTTGATCAGGATCTTTAAAAATGTGTTTCAGTGTTCTGAAACAACTTGACATTATCTGAGGGACTAAGGGCAAAAGAATTAAAGTTCACTCCAGGGCAGCCCAGTTTTTATCACTACAGCTTTGCCTCTTGATTCTGGGACTTTGTTTAAATCCATGGCCTAAAAAAGTCTGAAAACCCCTGACTTAGCCAAACTCAATAGCATAGGCAATCTGCAGACAACTTTTATCAAAAATCTGGCAGTTACACCAATAGTCAGCATCATAAGATCTGTGGGCTTCCACTCTTTGGTAGAAATACATGTTGAGTTTAAGCAAAACATGTTCCTAGTTTCACTGGAAGGTGAAGCAACTGGGATGGGATTTCCATCCCTGTTCAAAAGGTTGTAGGTCTTTGATTGGAGTATCACACCTATGTTTTTGAAGATTTTGACACTCTCCCGCCCACAATGCCCCTGTGAAATAATAGTCTTGCAGACACGTGGCTCTACAGGGTTTCATGGGACATTTGCAGAATTGTAATGGAGTGCATTTTTCAAGGTCAAGCACACTATCACGGCAGAAACTGTGCCAAAGGACACTACTGGAATTCATCATTTTGTGTAGCTGCAGCATCAGCTTGGCTCAAAAGTTCCCTTTTCATCAGCATAGCTTGCTAGTAGGGCTTACCAAAACTTTTGCACAAAATTACAATGGTCTAGCTTCATGTTTGTTGAACAACACATTCTTTGTATGATACCCCTTCCAACCTGTCATTGTATTGATTTCTACCATGTTTGTTTCCCTATTTTGAAATATACAGTATGTTTATGAAATTATTCTGATATTGACTTGAAAATGAATTTATACACAGCACACACACACACAAATGAAAATGCATTTTAAGTTTGCATGCAAACCATTTTACTTTTAATGCCAGTGGCAATGGAAGCAATAGCAAGTATTTTGCCCTTAGATACACTACTGTTTGTTATTTTAGTTACATTTGCAATACCTAGCAATAGCAATAGCAATAGCAGTAGACTTATATACCGCTTCATAGGGCTTTCAGCCCTCTCTAAGCGGTTTACAGAGAGTCAGCATATTGCCCCCAACAATCTGGGTCCTCATTTTACCCACCTCGGAAGGATGGAAGGCTGAGTCAACCCTGAGCCGGTGAGATTTGAACCGCTGAACTGCTGATCTAGCAGTAGCCTGCAGTGCTGCATTTAACCAGAAGAACTCAGCAGATATTTTATTACAATATCACATGTATCTTTTAGTCATTGAGTACTACTACCAGACTAGGTAAACATGTGGAAGAAATCAGGATAAGTGAAATTTAGAATATTTGGTTGAACTTAAAACCAGTATTAAACTCTTGTGCATTCCCATGTAATTTCCAATTTCCCATAACTTTGAATATAGTTTTCTTCAGGTATCTACAGAATACCCTAAGCCACTCTATAGTAGTGAGGTTTGAGCTTATATGTAACCCAAATATTATTCCAGTGATGAACTAGCTATCAATGGGACTCACATCAAGCAATGTAGTCTCTACTGAGAAAGTTGGTTTATCTATTGGCAGGGCAATAGATGGGTCAAGATGAGCAGAAACATTTTTCTAAAGAAATAAATAGGTTCCATGACCTCTAATGTCTCTGATTTTGACTATGCAGATGGAGAAATGAGAATTTGCTTTGGCCTGGAGCACTGTGTGATTAGAAGCCACAAGTCTCTTCAAATGGAATTTCATCTCAAGTGAACCTAGCACAAGGCATGGGTGTTCATACAAACCAGCAATTATTATGGCGCACATTTCTCACATTCCACAGTTCAGTACAGATTGATGAGCATGGAAGAGAAAATGAAAAGGCGCCAGTTGAAGTAATGTTGACATTTTTTATATGAGACGTGTCCACCAGGGATGCCATTCTGAATAGCACTGGGAGAGGGAAGAGGTTTTACCCCTGACAAAGCTTCAAAGGCCTATTCTTATATACAATTACAATTCAATTTCAGGTAGTCCTCAACTTACAACCCCAATTGAGCCAATTTCCATTGCTAAGCAAGACAGTTGGTGAGTTTTGTCCTATTTTTTCGACCTTTCTTGCCAAAGTGGTTATGAGAATCACTACAGCTGTATAAGTGTTCTGACCTCGGCTTCCCCAAACCATGAAGCAACTCCTTGTCTTGACAAAAAAACCTTTTTATTAATTTACTGTGAATTCTGCTCATTCACATCCAGCAAAGTCTTTCAAGGGAGGATGTACAGTCACAGACCTTATCTAGCTTGGAGAGCTGACAGGCCGATATCTGCAAAGCTTGGCAAGGAGTCTCACGAACTAATTGTCTCCTTCAAACTCCACTCCCTTTTTCACTCCTCTTTTATTTCCTCTGGGAGGGGCCATTCATCGTCCACCTGTGGCCTTACTCCCAAGTCGACCCCTGTTCTTTAGCTGTTCCCTTCATCTGGCAACTGTGCGCATGCGCATACTGGGAATAGGCTCCAGTTATTCATCTGTCTCATCTGATGTCTGACTCTGAAGGCAGCTGATAACTGGCATGCGGCTCTGGCCCCCTCTCTGCCTCTGACACAGAGCCCTCATCAGAGCCTTCCCCAGACTCCAGGACTTGCCCATGTTCCTCCCCAACTTCCTCACTATCCAAATCTGCTGCCAGCTCTGCTGGCCGCTGGCGGGCTACAACAATAAGTTAATAACACAGTTGTTACGTGAATCTGGCTTCCCCATTGACTTTGCTTGTCAGAAGGTCTCAAAAGCTGATCACATGACTCTGAGACAGTAGGACATCATAAATACATGCCAATTGCTGAGCTTCTGAATTTTGACCATGTGTGACTATTTGAGGGGGGATGCAATGGTCATAAGTGTGAAAAATAGACATATGTCACTTTTTCCAGTGCCATCATAACTGTCACTAAAAAAATATGGTTGCAAGTTGAAGTCTACCTGTACAGAAAACAAACTAAACACATGTGAATTTGAATAGAATGTCCTATAACAGTGATGGCGAACCTTTTTGGCCCGAGTGCCCAAAAGTGCACCGGAGCACCAGAAATGTGAAGCCCAGCTGGTGGACACATGCATGCCTGTTTTTTGGCTGTTTTCAGGTCATTTTTGGATAGCGTTTTCAGGCTGTTTGGGGCCAAAAAGCCTGCCTAAAAACAGCCTGAAAAACAGCTTGTTTGGGGGCTGTTTTCCAGTGCTCCGGTGCCCGCAAAGACCAGTTGGCCAGCATGTGCATGTGCACACCGGAAACCAGAAGAGCAGCTGTTGATAGTGTGTGTGCCCACCGAGAGGGCTCTGCTGTCACCTCTGGCACACCTGCCATAGGTTTGCCATCACAGCCCTATAATGAATCTTTCTTCACAATAATGCCAATGCCTTTGTGGAAAGCCCATCTGTCAAAGACTAATTGTGGTCAGGGCTGTGACCCTCACTTATAACTAGGAGTAAACATTATTAAACGCAATGGTTTTATCCTTCTGTATGTAAGATTGCAAGGTAAGGAGACTCTGGGGAAAGCATCCTGACCCTATGGCCGTTCAGAGAGAGGGGAAGACTATGTACTGTTACACCAAATCCACAGCTGTGGGAATTGTTTCCAATTTTCCACTTCATGCATCGAAACTAGTTCCTTGTGGTGCGTGACGGGGTCATGCTTTCTGCTGTGGTGAGTTAAGAGAAATGGAGCTTCTGGTTGGTAATCTCTTTTCTGCATTTAACCATTGGGCTAAATGGAAGTGACAGTCTCCTCCATATAAGGCAGAGGGAGGGTGAATGGAAATTGGTGAATGAAGGAACAGCACAATCTGCCTATTCTTACTATTGTACTTCACATGAAATATATGGTTCTAATATAATCGTGCGCGCGCACACACACACACACACACAAACACCCATGTAGAAAGGATTTAGGTAGAAAGAGGGCTGGAAACCTCTTCGCTCCTGTTTCTTAATCATCTGCTCTCGATCTCCGTATTGCCATTCTAAGAGAGAAAATGTTGCCTAGTTGATTAGCTAAATCTCATGGAACCCAGAACTGCTGAATGAGAGCGGATGCAGTTAACAGGACTAACAAGGAAGACTTTGTAGGCAACTGTGAGCTTGTACCCAGACAAGGTGGCATCATCAGCCAAGCATTACATCATGGGCACAATTTCTCCCACCTCAAAAGCAAACTGGATCTTATCTGTTATATCACATCGTGCAACAAGCTAAGAAGGACCCAGAGAATTTAAGTGAAATAAGTCTGTATTAGTCTTCCAATGCAAACAATTGTCACCAGTTCTTCTTCCATGCCTTAGCATCTAGGATCGCGATTGCACAGAACAACCTTCGTTACTGGGTAGATTATAGGCTGTGGCATAATTCTGCTGAACCTGCAAATAGCTCAGCATCCAGAGATGAATGGAGGCGAAAGAATGCAGCACTTTGGGATATTATGAATGAAAGGGTCACAAACTGCTTGAATGAAAAAATGGAGAAAGCTAGAAGAGCCACACAATGGGAGAGGCTATAACAGGGCTGGACAACCATCCTTTTGCTCTTCCTCAATAATCTGCCTTCTATTTTCATGCCCAGTTCTTTGCCAACGTTTGTTTGTTCCATCTGTCCAATAACCAAATCCCCATTTTAGAGGGGGAGCAAAGTAGGTCAGGGTGCATTCCGGTTTTAAGATGAGGAATTCTGAGGAAGGAGAGAAAAAAATGAACAAACCTCCTCTCTCCAAGAGAGCATACAGCCAAATGCAGACGATCCAGCCATAAACAAAGTTGTGATGGATTGAATCAAAGATCTATTGAATTTAGCTAACTCTTCACAACACAAGCCGACCAGATGCCTCTGGAGAAATCACAACAGATCACCACAAGAGGCAAAGGCAACAAACCTCTCCATCCTCTGTCTTTGATATTCAAAGACACACTGCCTCTGAGCATAGAAGCTTAATATAGCCACTATTGCCCATTTCTGTAAAAAAAAGAATGTAACCTCCTGAGTTCAGTTTATACAGAACCATTCTTGTACAAAGCTTTTATTCGGGTATCATCCTACCATCCAGCCTCATCCCGACTGCAAATTTAAAACTGATGCTTATGTAGTGCCTTGCACTCCTGCCTTGTCCACTTTCTGTTTAAAACAAATAAGTGTCCTGATGTCACTCCATTGCACTTGTAAAATGACCCTTCTTAACGAGGGGGGGGGAGAGGGAGAAAAAGAGAGAGAGAGAGAGAGAGAAAGTGGCAGAGGAGGGAAAGAGGGAGGGAGGGAGAGGGAGGGAGGGAGGGAGAGGGAGAGGGAGAGGGAGAGGGAGAGGGAGAGGGAGAGGGAGAGGGAGAGGGAGAGGGAGAGGGAGAGAGAGAGAGGAGAGAGAGAGAGAGAGAGAGAGAGAGAGAGAGAGAGAGAGAGAGAGAGAGAGAGAGAGAGAGAGAGAGAGAGAGAGAGAGAGAGAGAGAGAGACGCTCCTCGATCAAATAAGCTTTAGCATCACCAGCAAACCCTGGGTTGAAAAATTCTTCTTACCCTCTTCTTGAAAAACTGGAAAGCGGAGCACTTCTTGACAGGAAAGCCATTCATGTCTCTATTGACCATTTTCCTCGAGAGAGAGGCGTCCACGGCGATAGATCCAAAGCAGGGCTTGCTTAGCGAGTCGGACATCCGTTTCCCTCCATACCCCTCCTGGAGACGGCGACTGAAGATCGACGGAGAGGAGGAGGAGGAAGAAGAGGAGGAGGGAGGAGGACCAGAGAGGCAGCGCAGCCTCTGCTCAGCCGGCTTCGCCCTCACACCTTCATTGTGCTGCGCCTGCTTCTGCACCAGCAGCCTCTCTCGCCTTGCCTTGCCTTCTTGTGCTCCCCCACCCCCGCTTTTCGCTTAAAACCTCCCCGGCATCTTCTATCCGCATCTGCCGGGCTGCTGAGCAATCCCAGCGAGAGCCTGATAGCCAACCTCGACTGAGGAAATGGGAACGGGGCTCACTTGGTGATTCGGCGGGGCCGAAGAGGCGGGGGGAGAGAGAGAAAAAAAAAAGAGAAAGAGGGAGAGAGAGCGCTTGACTGGGCGACTTCCAGAGGGAGGATCGAAGCCCCAGAGAGCCGGAGCGTTCGAGCAGAAAGCAGGGCAAGGGATGGGAGGAAAGAAAAGAGCCTGAAGCGCCCCAAGCGATGGGCTTCCGGAAGGCGGAAAGCGGGGTGGGGGGGGAGATACCGGCAGGTCGTGGGGTCCAGGAGAGTCATCTCGGTGGCGCCGAGGGGGGGGGGGAAACGCCGGGTGCTGGGCTGCCTCTGACTCGCCCTCTCCATGGCTCCCCAGGGCTGCAGCAAACCAAGCAACAAAGCGAGCTAGAAGGATCGCCGTTTTTGTTTTAATATCTCTCCCATCCTTCCCCCACCTCCAGCCAAAAAAAAAGAAAGAAAGAAAGAAAGAAAGAAAGAAAGAAAGCTGGATTGGAAGATGTGAGGGACGTGGTACAGACGAAGGGAGCAGAACTATTGATACAACCATTACAGTTGCTGCAGGGATGACAGGCGGGGAAGCCTTCGAGGACTTGAGGCATCGCTGTTGCGGAGCTTCTACTCGGACCAGGTTCTTCTTGAAGCCTCGGGACTCTCGGCTCTTGAATGACACTTGTTAATTCCTTTCTTAGTCAAATTTATCGCTCGCTGTACTCATAGAGGGATTCCAGAGAGAATAATAAAAGGAGGAGGAGGAGGGAGAGAGAAGCTTCTGTTAAGGCTAGAAAGGGTGGAAGGAAAAAGAAGAGAAGGACCAGCAATAAGGTGGATAGTCTCAGTTACAATAGCAATGAATGCACCCTTGGGAAACTTGAAAGAACAGGTTAGGGATAGATTGTCATTGATAATATTACCTATGTAGTAACTAGAAGTTGAAAATGACTTGGCGGCACACAATCAATCAATCAATCAATCAACCAATCAATCAATATAATAGGTCAGAATACACCACACTTGATCTTAAGCAAAACAACATCCTAGGAAGTTCAATGTGCAATGTGCAAAGGTCCTTTCCCTTCTCTCAGAAATTATAGTCTCAATATATTCAGGACAAGAAATAACAGATGGAAACTGACTAAGGAAAGATTAAACCTAGAAATAAGGAGGAACTTTCTGACAGTGAGAACAATCAACCAATGGAACAGCTTGCCTTCGGAAGTTGTGGGGGACTTCATCACTTGAGACTTTCAAGAAGAGGTTGGACTGCCATTTGTCAGAAATGGTGTAAGGTCTCCTGCTTGAGCGAGAGGGGGCGTTGGACTAGATGACTTATAAGGTCCCTTCCAACTCTGTTAATCTGTTAAATAGTTTCATTAGCCAAATGAGATCAAGATCAAAGTCAGTTCACTCCATTTCTCCTGCTTAAGAATTCTCAAGCTACCAAAGGATGGTATATTTGTCTAGTGATATTCCTGGGATAGCAGCCACAATACGGGCAAGAGTGAGCAGCAGGGCAACTCCTTGGACTTCCCTGTCTTCAAATTCTATCAGCTTCACAAACATTTCTCCAGAACTCTGGTTGTGCCTTGCCTTCCCCCTTCTCACTCGGCCTTCCCCAAGTTGACACTGCACATTAGAGCTACAGCTGCTACCATACTCTGCAAGGTCTGGAATGAATCTAGTGCTGGGAAAGGCCACTTCAAGTTGAAGCGCAATGGATGGAGGTTCTGCCTGGAAAATAATACACATCCATTTCTGCACTGTGGAGTCTTCTTTGTTTGTAATAGAACACTGAGATCCATTCACTCAAAGTCTGAGCAGCAATGTACTAGGAAAGAATTCCAAGTGTTTTGAATTTTAAAAAAACAATCACAACCACATATATGCCACACAAAAATACTCTGCATTGTTGTCTCAAGCTTTCTTCATTTTAGTTTTTAACTTAAAAGGGGGAAATCATTTTATTACTGTTATTGTTATAGGACGCTGATGGTTGACCCTTTTCAGTACCAAGTGCCCGAACCGGAACGTGTATACATGTGCATATGCCAGAGTGCCGGAAACTCGAAGACCAGCTGGCTGGCATGCACCTGTCTGTTATTTGGCTGTTTCCAGGCCATATTTCAAGCTGTATTTCAGGACATTTTCAGGGCCCAAAACAGCCTGAAAATGGCCTGAAAAATGGCCTGTTTCTTTGGTCATTTTGGCCATTTTTTGGGCCATTTTCAAGACATTTTCCAGTGCTCTGGTGCTCATGAAGACCAGCTGGTGGCAGCATGGGTGCCCACAGAGAGGGCTCTGCGTGCCACCACTGGCATGTGTGTCATAGGTTCACCATCAGAGTTATAGGATGATGATGATAATATCCATTCAGTCATGTCCGACCCTTGGTGATTCTATGGGCCAGGTCTCTCCACATCTTTGGATCTTGCACTATTTCTTTGAGATTTTCTATGCTCTGGCTGGTGTCAACTTAGATGATGTCCAGTCATTGTGTTCTTTGGGGGCCTGGTTTCCTAACTATTCCCCACATAATTGCTTTCTCCAGTGAATTTCCCCACATGACATGGCCAAAGTAAATGAAACACAGTTATGTTACAGAATAAGAAATCTCATATCTTTGTTGATCTCTGTCCAAATCCCATTCACTATTCTGTAATACCCCAAATTAAAGACCATTTTTAGAATACTCTGTAAAATCCTTTTGTGCACTTTCCAGTTCTCTATTGGCACAGAGATAAAGCTCTGGAACTGGAAGCATATAGCAGAGCCCCAAAAACTTTCTCCTTATTCATTTGGGGGAGGGGATGGATGCCCTGGAGCAAATACTTTTATCCTTCATGCGGAGAGGTTTGGCTTTTCAGATAAAAGAATACAATAAATTGGGATGCTTGTTGGTCCATGGAAGGCTGCAAATATATTTTGCTCAGAATAAAATAGAACATCTTTCCACAAGAATTGATTGGCATTACCGTTTTTTCTCTACAACTAACCAGAAAGATTAAATTGAACTTTTGTTCATAGGCCTGAGGTAGATGCCACCAAAAATCTTTGTCCCCCTACATTTTTTAAACTTGTTTAAAAAACTCTTCTACTTGTTTGTAAAAGACCAACAGATAGACAAAGGGTGCAAATCTTTACAGATAACCTCATACATTGGTGTTTCCAGTGTAAAATAAATCAATTCATTGTCTGATTCAGCTCCACCACTCTCTTGCACACTTTTGTGGAACCATGTTTCATTGTACTCAGTTGGACTTCTCTTCCTATACTTCTGCATAGAATTAGCTGCATCCAATGTATATTACCAAAAATCAGCTATTTCTTGTAATAACCACGGGTACAACCAAGTATACTTTAAAATCCCCTGACACATCAGAAAAGAGTACAAGAGAATAAGGGCTTCCCTTGAGATATCAGACATTAGAAATATTGGGTTTGAACATTTAAAAAGAGACATAAAATGAATGGAAAATGAGTTCCTAGATGTTTTCCCTTAAAATTTTATTTAAGAAATCTAATCTACCCCTTTCAGCCTTTTCCCACCCACTGCAGCTTAATCTGATTGTGCATCTCTTTTTGTAAAAATGTTTCATACCTTTTGCTATTTTATAAATTGCTTAAATGTGGTTTTTCTTTTGGCTTATGAACATTAAGCCACAAATTTTTGATGCCTTTTTCTGACAAGAGTAATGGTTTCCTCTTAGCTGGATTAACTGTACCTACAGAAATTCTCACAGGGCCACCATCTGCCCACAAATGTTTGGAAACTTGTTTTCCTTTTTATTTGCTTCCAAAAGTTTGGGATATCACTAACCGTATCCTAACACAATATTCATCTTTCTGTTTTTGCTGCTGTTGTTCTGAAATTATTTAGCAGTATTAAGATTAAGCTGATTTCAATGACCTCATTAGGGTAAGTTCTGATTTTTACAGTGAGTTATGCAAAATGAATCGTAATCATAACTTTATTAAATAAAGTGTCTGAAAAACTGATCCTGAAAATAAACCTACTGTGTTTGGAAATCTATAAAAACTTTTGCTCGTCCTTCTGCCAGATATCAATTACATATGGCAAAAGGCTGTGTTGGGGAATGAGGAAAACCCAGCTTTTTTCCTCTTTGCACTATTTTTATTTTGTCATCATGAAGAGCTTGTGGATTTTCACAGGAAATAACAATAAATCTTTCACTTTCCTGTTAGTGAGAAAATGAACACTTCATTAAACAGCTAATAACATTCTGTTGATAATATCCTTGCTTGAATTCATACAAGTGTTCCTCATCAAAGCCATTGCTTTACTTCCTAAAAAATATTGAGGGTTTTTTATTTTCTTAGTAGAATCTATTTTTTATTGTTCACCTTCTTACTATATTCAATCATGTATCTGTTCATCTGTGCCCCAGAGAGTGGAAAATGTGTTGGTTCCCCGTTTATTTTCACACATTCCAATGTGGTTAGGAGAAGCAATCTGTATCCTGTACACATATTTTATTTGAATAAAATAAACCATAGAATTATATGCTATCATTTAGATAGTATGCCTAGCAGATTGTTGCCTAGACTCTGCTTAAATACAGCCATTATTTTTCTAGGTAATTGCTTTTATTTTCAAACTGCTCTTACAATTAGAAATGGTTTTTTTAAACAATCAAGAAAAATCTCTTTCCATTCCTTAAATTCCATACCCTGCACACTTAGATGGCAGAGGATCTGTTTTTGATTTGACATTCTTCCAGATATTTGAAGACTGGTATCAGGTCTTTCCTCATCTTTGCAAGAATAAATGGCAATAGCAATAGCACTTAGACTTATGTACCACTTTACACAATCCTCTCTAAGCAGTTTACAGTGTCAGCATATTGCCCCCAACAATCTGGGTCCTCATTTTACCGACTTCAGAAGGATGGAAGGCTGAGTCAACCTTGAACCTGGTGAGATTTGAACTGCCGAATTGCAGGCAGCGGTCAGGCAACAGAATTAGTCTGCAATACTGTATTTTAACTACTGTGCCACCATGCCTCTTAAAGATTCCCAATCCCTTCAATTCTGTTTTCTATAAAGAATAATTTATAGCTTCCGTGATTTTTCATTTCAGCCTCCTCTGGAACAGTTTAATGAAAATCTTCATAAGTACTTTCCTTATTTTAAATTATTAGCTATTCTGCCCATTGCAGTGCTATCTGCAACCTGATTACAGATCTTGATTTATGTCTTAAGACCATAATGGAGCCCAGAACTTATGACTGTCGTAAATGTTGTAGCCCTAAGTTCATTTTTTTCACACTTTAGAAATTTAAAGTAATTCAGAATAAATATGTATTTGTGCCCATTCTTTATTTGTATCAGTTTCAAACTTTAGCCTTACCTCTAGATTCTGTTATGCACAATTGAATGGTAAATCACACTAACTCAGTGATGGTGAATCTTTTAGGCACAGAGTGCCCAAACCAGAAGGTGCGAGCATCTGCCCGTGTGCCAGAGCACCAGAAACCTGACGATCAGCTGGCTGAACTGGCATGCATGCACATCTTGGAAACCTGATCATCAGCTGGCTGAACTCGGGCAATGGCGCGCATACCCACAGAGAGGGCTCTGCATGCCACCTTTCGCACATGTGCTGTAAGTTAACCATCATGGACTTAACTACTTGCTGAAAAATATCAAGCTAAATTTGGAGCAGTAATTATGTTGAATTCTATTGTATAGTGCAATACTAATGCAGTATCAGGGGTTTTCAATTCAATTGTGTAGAATGTGAAGGATGTGTGTTTTTGTAATAATAATAATAATAATAATAATAATAATAACAACAACAACAACAACAACAACAACAACTCCGCCATTTCCAGTCTCAATCCCGGATGAGAAAGGAGGAGGGTTGGGGTCAGGTTGGCAACCTGGTCCCATAAAAAAAAACCCGCCAACCCATACAATATGGTGAAAGAAATGAATAAAAATTCTATACCTCATTGGTCATTGCGCGGGTTAACAAGGGCCACGGCGGATGTTGGGGTCCCTAGACATCCGTCGACAAGTGGACTAAAAGTGGATCAGCCAACAAAATGACAAAAATATAGTGCAGATGAAAACTGTGCCATAATGGCCTGTTACTACAACTCAGAGCAAGAAAAAAGAGGTTATTTAAAGCGAATATATGAATTATGGAAACAACAATATCCAGATTCTATTGAAGGTCCAACAGACGAAACAAGAATACAGAAAAGATGTGATAAAATCAAGAATGGAGAGTTGGCAGAACAAAGCATTGCATGGCCAATTTCTGGAAAAAATAAAAGATAAAGTGGACAGTGAAAAAACTTGGTTATGGTTAACAGGGGGTACATTAAAGAAAGAAGCAGAGTCACTAACCCTTGCTGCACAAGAACAAGCTATCCGCACAAATGCCATTAAGGCCAAAATCGAAAAATCCTCTGATGATGCCAAATGCAGACTTTGCAAAGAAGCTGATGAAACTGTTGATCACATACTCAGCTGCTGTAAAAAAAAATCATGCAGACTGATTATAAATTGCAGCACAATTCAGTAGCACACATGATCCATTGGAATTTGTGCAAAAATTATAATATTAAAACAGCAACAAACTGGTGGGAACATAAGCCTGAAAAAATCACCGAAAATCAGATGGTCAAGATCTTGTGGGATTTTCACATACAAACGGACAAAATACTGGCCCATAATACACCAGACATCACACTGGTTGAGAAAAATAAGGTTACAATCATAGACATCGCAATACCAGGTGATAGCAGGGTCGATGAGAAGGAATATGAAAAAATCGCGAAATACCAGGACTTAAAAATAGAAATTCAATGATTATGGCACACAACCAGAATTACTATCATTCTAGAGGAGGGGGAGACGATCTGGACGCCCGTAGAGACTGGCTACTTTGTGTGGCTGATTGCAACTGCCACCACCATAGCCCTTCCAGACGCCCTCCTCCTCCCTCCTCCCCCTGTGACTCGGCCTTCGTATTAACATTATCATTGCCTTCTACAGAGCCATTTGCTGAGAGCCATTTGGCTCTGCCTGAACTCGCACTCTAACAGCTGCGCAATCTATCCTTTCTTTCTTTCTTCTCTCCTTCCTTTTCTCTCTTTGTATGGGATATGCATGCGATATGTATGTAATTGAGTGAATGATCCCACTTTTTATTGCCATTATTGTTGTACTTCTGTGTTTTTAATTATTACGTGGGGACTGCCTGGGTGAGTGAATGAGTATGTTTGATTCGGAGGGCCTGCCGAGGAATGCGGGGGTCATTGGGGTGGTTGGGGGGACTATGGACACGGGAGTGGGCCGGAGCATCACGGTCGTAACAGGGAGGGGCAGATATGGCGGGGACTTTAGGGCTGGCCATTACTGGGGAAGGAGGGCTTGCTAAGTTGCAGAGATCCCTCCTTCCGGCCCTATGAGTCCCACTCCAAGGCCAGATGGCACGAGTAATCAGGACCCTGGTCTCCGGCTGTTGTCACTAAATGCCAGGTCTGTAGTTCATAAGGCTCCCCTCGTCCGGGACTTAATTTTAGACGAGAGGGCAGACCTGGCATGTATTACTGAAACCTGGCTGGGCACGGAGGGAGGAGTCCCCCTCGTAGAGATGTGCCCAGAAGGCTTTCAGGTGCTCCATCAGCTGAGAGCTCAGAGAAGGGGTGGGGGTGTGGCTATTGTTATCCGAGAGTCTTTAGTACCTCGTAGGATCCCTGCTCCGGAGCTTGTCGGGTGTGAGTCCCTGCTGGTGAAGTTGGACCTCAAGGGTCAAGTGGGTTTGCTGTTAACGTACCTGCCTCCCAACAGCGTTGCAGCAGCCCTCCCCTCGCTCCTCGAGTCAGTAGCCGAGCTGGCAATTGAGTTCCCCAGGCTTATGGTCCTGGGGGATTTCAATCTGCCTTCGCTCGGTGAACACTCTGATGGAGCGCAGGAGTTCATGGCTTCCATGACAGCCATGGGCTTGACCCAAGTAATTCGGGGCCCAACCCACTCAGCGGGTCACATGCTCGACCTCGTATTCCTCTCGGAGCAGTGGACTTGTGATCTTGGTCTGAGGGGTAGCGAGATCATACCCCTGTCGTGGTCAGACCACTGCCTACTGAGGCTTGACTTTCGGAGACCAAACCCCCACTGTAGGGAGGGGGAACCGACCAGGTGGTTCCGCCCCAGGCGACTTATGGACCCTTTGAGGTTCCAGACGGAGCTTGGGGTTATTCCTGATACCCTCGCCCACAGTCCGGCGGAGACTCTGGTTGCTGCCTGGAACTCGGCAGCGACAGAGTCTCTTAACCAGATTGCGCCACTACGGCTGCTCCGAGGCAGTGGATCCAGGAGGCCCCCATGGTTTACTGAGGAACTCCGGGAGAGGAAGCGCCGGAAGAGACGCCTAGAGCACTTATGGAGATCCAATAAATCCAAATCGAACTGAGCACTTTTAACATCTTGCATCAAGGAATACATCAGGGCAATCAGGACGTTGAAAGAAACCTATATTGCCACCTTGATTGCCTCCGCTGAGTCACGCCCAGCCGCCCTGTTTAGGATAACCCGTTCCCTCCTAAATAGGAGGGATACGGGGGAGCCTTTGCAGGGTAGGGCTGAGGATTATGTCCAGTTCCTAGCGGACAAAGTTGCTCGGTTTCGGTCGGACTTGGACTCCAATTTCGCAGATCCAGCCGAGGCACAGGGGGATAATCTGGTAGGCCATCGCTGGGTTGAGTTTCAAGCAGTTGCCCCTGAGGACGTGGACAAGGCCATGAGAGCTGTGAGTGCCTCCACATGTGTACTGGACCCGTGCCCCTCCTGGCTGGTTGCTAACAGCAGGGAGGTGACACAGGGCTGGATCCAGGCAGTTGTTACCGCCTCCCTTCGGGAGGGGTTCTTTCCCCCCACTCTTAAGGCGACGGTGGTGAGACCCCTCCTGAAGAAACCATCCTTGGATCCAACCGTTCTTAACAACTACCGTCCAGTCTCCAACCTCCCCTTTGTGGGGAAGGTTGTTGAGAAGGTGGTGGCCTTTCAGCTCCAGCGGTCCTTGGAGGAAGCTAGTTACCTGGACCCATTCCAGTCTGGCTTCAGGCCTGGCTACAGCCCAGAAACCGCTTTGGTCGCATTGACCGATGACCTCTGGAGAGCCAGGGACGGAGGCCATGCCTCCATCCTGGTTCTCCTTGACCTCTCAGCGGCTTTCGATACCATCGACCATGGTATCCTTCTGCGACGACTGTGGGAGGTGGGGGTGGGAGGCACTGTTTTGCAGTGGTTCTCCTCTTACCTCTCGGACAGGTCGCAGTCGGTGTTAGTTGGAGGGCAGATCGACCCCTAAGCCCCTAACATATGGGGTGCCACAGGGTTCGGTCTTGTCCCCCCTACTTTTTAACATCTACATGAAACTGCTGGGGGAGATCATTCGGCGGCACGGGATAAAATACCACCAGTATGCGGACGATACTCAGTTGTATCTGTCCGCCCCGTGCCAACTCAATGAAGCAGTAGATGTGATGAACCAGGACCTTGAAGCTGTTAGGGACTGGATGAGGGCTAACAAGCTTGTGCTCAACCTAGATAAAACCGAGTGGCTGTTGTGTTTCCCTCCCGCTAATTCGGCAAGTATTCCATCTCTCAGGCTGGGGGGTCAAATATTACGCCCCTCAGACAGGGTCCGCAACTTGGGAGTCCTCCTGGACCCACAGCTGACTTTTGAACACCATTTGTCAGCTGTGACCAGGGGGGCATTTGCCCAGGTTCGCCTGGTGCACCAGTTGCGCCCCTACCTGAACCGGGAGGCTCTCACAACAGTCACTCGTGCCCTTGTGACCTCTAGGCTGGAGTACTGCAATGTGCTCTACATGGGGCTGCCCTTGAAGAGTATCCAGCGACTTCAGCTAGTCCAGAATGCGGCCGCGCGAGCGATTGTGGGTGCACCTCGCTTCACCCACATAACACCTATCCTCTGCGAGCTGCACTGGCTTCCGGTCGATCTCCGGGTACGCTTCAAGGTGCTACTTACCACCTTCAAAGCCCTTCATGGTAGTGGATCTGGGTACTTGAGAGACCGCCTACTGCCAATTACCTCCACCCGACCAATTAGATCCCATAGATTAGGCCTCCTCCGAATCCCATCTGCCGGTCAATGTCAACTGGCAACTATGCGGAGGAGAGCCTTCTCGGTGGCGGCTCCGACCCTATGGAATGATCTCCCCGTGGAGATTCGTACCCTCACCACCCTCCAGACCTTCCGCACAGCCCTTAAAAACTGGCTATCCCATCAGGCCTGGGATTAAAGACTGTAACCCACCCGAATAGTATGAATGTCGTGCTTTTAATGATGTATTGTCTTATGTGTCAATTGTTTGTTTCCCTCCCTTTTCGAGTTGTAAGCCGCCCTGAGTCCCCCCAGGGAAAAGGACAGCATATAAATAAATTACTCTAAACTCTAAACTCTAAACCAGCAGTGGTAATTCCAGTGGTAATTGGCACACTGGGTGCTATTCCAAAAGCACTGGAATTACATTTAAAACAGTTAAAAATTGACAAAATCACCATCAGTCAAATGCAAAAAGCTGCACTGCTTGGATCTGCACGCATATTACGAAAATACGTTACGACGTCCTAGGCCCCTGGGTGGGGCCCGACTAGTAACCAATGCCAAATCCGGTGAAACAACTGGCCGCTGTGATACGATATAATAATAATACTATTCAACCAAAGCAGGCAAGGTCATAGAAGATGATGGAATAGTGATGTTGACTGATTATATCTACCAAGAGCAGAGGGTGGTCGAGGACTCCTACAAGTAAAACAGACTGTGGAAAAAGAAAAACACAGCTTGAATGATTACATCCAGAAAAATGAAGAACCAATGATTAAGGAAGTAAATAAAGGAGGTCTTTTAAAGACAACTAAGTCAAAAGCTGAATATAAGAAAGAAGTAATTGAGAAGCGAGCTGAAAATTGGAAAAACAAAGCTATGCATAGTCAATACTTGGGGATTTTTATACGGATTTTTATATGCATGAACGAACTACACCTGTTCAATTAGTGCCACCTCTTTCTGCTCCAGTGCCACTACTGCAGCCACTCAGACTCTGCCTTTTACTAAACGTTTGGCAGTCCGGACTTAACATCTTTGGCAGGCCCCTAAACCATCTAGACTCCTGGGACTTTTCAATCCTACTAGAGGGAGAGAAGCACCATCCTCCCCCCTCTATGTATTTTCAGCGGACTGGAACTGGACCTTTAACCATCCTGCCAATTAATTGCCAGAGGAAGGGAGAGGAGTGGAGTACCTCTCCCCCCCCTCCCCCCCTAGGGGAGGGTGGAGGACGCCTTGGACTATCACAAGCTTAGTGCGGACTTGCCAACTTGCGCAACTTTAAATTTTTAAATTTTAATTTTTTAAATTAGTATGTTGAGTGCATGAGATTGTCTGGGATGGTGTGAATGACCTCACTTTTATTATTATTATTGTTGTAATCTGTGTTTTTTAACTATTTGTGAGGACTGCTTGTGTGAGAGCTTGGGTATGATTGACTCGGAGGACCTGCCGGGATTTGCGGGGGTCACCGGGGTGGTCGGGGGGACTACGGCCACGGGAGAGGGTCGGAGCATTGCGGTCATAACAGGGAGGGGCAGATATGGCGGGGACTTTAGGGCAAGCCATTACCGGGGAAGGAGGGTTCGCTACATCACAGAGATCCCTCCTTCCGGCCCTATGAGTCCCACTCCAAGACCAGATGGCGCGAGCAGTCAGGACCCTGGTCTCAGGCTGTTGTTGCTAAATGCCAGGTCTGTTGTTCACAAAGCTCCCCTCGTCCGGGACTTAATTGTTGACGAGAGGGCAGACCTGGCATGTATTACTGAAACCTGGCTGGGCACAGAAGGAGGAGTCCCCCTTGTAGAGATGTGCCCAGAGGGATTTCAGGTGCTTCATCAGCCGAGAGCCCAGGGAAGGGGTGGCGGTGTGGCTATTGTTATCCGGGAGTCTTTGTTACCTCGTAGGGTCCCTGCTCCGGAGCTTGTCGGGTGTGAGTCCCTGCTGATAAAGTTGGACCTCAAGGGTCAAGTGGGTTTGCTGCTAACGTACCTGCCTCCCAACTGCGTTGCAGCATCCCTCCCCTCGCTCCTCGAGTCAGTAGCCGAGCTGGCAGTTGAGTTCCCCAGGCTTATAGTTCTGGGGGACTTCAATTTGCCGTCGCTCGGTGAATGCTCTGATGGGGCGCAGGAGTTCATGGCTTCCATGACAGCCATGGGCTTGACCCAGGTAATTCGGGGCCCAACCCATGCAGCGGGTCACATGCTCGACCTCGTATTCCTCTCGGAGCAGTGGATGTGTGATCTTGGTCTGAGGGGTAATGAGATCATACCCCTGTCGTGGTCAGACCACTGCCTACTGAGGCTTGACTTCCGGAGGCCAAACCCCCACCGTAGGGAGGAGGAACCGACCAGGTGGTTCCGCCCCAGGCGACTTATGGACCCGTTGAGGTTCCAGACGGAGCTTGGGGTTATTCCTGATACTCTCGCCCACAGTTCGGCGGAGACTCTGGTTGCCGCCTGGCATTCGGCAGCGTCGGAGTCTCTTGATCGGATTGCGCCACTACGGCCCCTCCGGGTCAGTGGATCCCGGAGGCCTCCTTGGTTTACCGAGGAGCTCCGGGAGAAGAAACGCCGGAGGAGATGCCTAGAGCACCTGTGGAGGTCCGATAAGTCCGAGGCGAACCGAGCACTTCTGACCACCTGCACCAAGGACTACGTTAGGGCATTAAGAACTGCCAAAAGATCATACATCTCTGCCTTGGTTGCGTCCGCCGAGTCACGCCCAGCCGCCCTGTTTAGGATAACCCGCTCCCTCCTTAATAGGAGGGATGCGGGAGACCCCTTGCAGGGTAGGGCTGAGGACTATGCTCAATTCTTGACGGACAAAATAGCTCGGTTTCGGTCGGACTTGGACTCCACCGCAGTAGATCCAGCCGAGACACAGGAGGACCACTTGGCAAACCATCTCTGGGTTGAGTTCCAGGATGTTGCCTCTGGGGATGTGGACAAGGCCATTCGAGCTGTAAGTGCCTCCACCTGCATTCTGGACCCGTGTCCCTCCTGGCTGGTTGCCAACAGCAGGGAGGTGACACATGGCTGGATCCAGGCGGTCGTGACCGCCTCCCTTCGGGAGGGGCACTTCCCCGCCGTACTTAAAACGGCGGTGGTGAGACCCCTCCTGAAGAAACCATCCTTGGATCCAGCCATTTTAAACAACTTTCGTCCTGTCTCCAACCTCCCCTTTATCGGGAAGGTTGTTGAGAAGGTGGTGGCCTTCCAGCTTCAACGGGCCTTGGAGGAAGCTAGCTATCTTGACCCCTTCCAGTCCGGCTTCAGACCTGGTTACAGCACAGAAACCGCTTTGGTCGCATTGACCGATGATCTCTGGAGGGCCAGAGATGGAGGCTATGCATCCATCCTGGTTCTCCTTGACCTCTCAGCGGCTTTCGATACCATCGACCATGGTATCCTTCTGCGACGACTGCGGGAGGTGGGAGTGGGAGGCACTGTTCTGCAGTGGTTCTCCTCCTACCTCTCGGACAGGTCGCAGTCGGTGTTGGTCGGGGGGCAGAGATCGTCCCTGAGGCCCCTAACATGTGGGGTGCCCCAGGGTTCGGTCTTATCCCCCCTACTATTTAACATATACATGAAACCGCTGGGCGAGATCATTCGGAGGCACGGGATAAAATACCACCAATATGCGGACGATACGCAGCTGTATCTGTCCGCCCCGTGCCAACTCAATGAAGCGGTGGACGTGATGAACCAGGGTCTAGAGGCCGTTAAGAACTGGATGAGCGCTAACAAACTGGTACTCAACCCGGACAAGACCGAGTGGCTGTTGTGCTTCCCTCCCAATAATTTGGCTAATGTACCAACGCTTAGGCTGGGGGGTCAAATTTTATACCCCTCAGATAGGGTCCGCAACTTAGGAGTCCTCCTGGACCCACAGCTGACTTTTGACCACCAGCTGTCAGCTGTGACCAGGGGGGCATTTGCCCAGGTTCGCCTGGTCCGCCAGTTGCGGCCCTACCTAGATCGGGAGGCTCTCACAACAGTCACTCGAGCCCTTGTGATCTCTAGGCTGGAATACTGCAATGGGCTCTACATGGGGTTGCCCTTGAAGTACATCCGGCGACTACAGCTAGCCCAGAATGCAGCCGCGCGAGTGATAGTGGGCGCACCGCGGTTCGCCCACGTTACACCCGTCCTCCGCGAGCTGCACTGGCTACCTGTTGGTCTCCAGGTGCGCTTCAGGGTACTGATGACCACCTTTAAAGCACTCCATGGTAGTGGATCTGGGTACTTGAGAGACCGCCTTCTGCCGATCACCTCCCTACGACCAATTAGATCGCACAGACTGGGCCTCCTCCGAATCCCATCTGCCAGTCAATGCCGACTGGCGACCACACGGAGGAGAGCCTTTTCTGTTGCAGCTCCGACCCTGTGGAACGATCTCCCCATTGAGATCCGTACCCTCACCACCATCCAGACCTTCCGCGCAGCCCTCAAGATCTGGCTCTCCCAGCAGGCCTGGGGATAGGTTTCCAATTCACCCGCCCGAGTGTTTGATTGCTGAACGAAAGTTGTGTTTTTACTATTTTTCTTTGTTCACATTTTGTTTTGTTTTTTTGACACTGCACCCCCCTCCCTTGTGGTTGTAAGCCGCCCTGAGTCCCCTCAGGGAAAAGGGCGGCCTATAAATCCCAATAAACTCAAACTCAAACTCAAACTCAATACTTGAAAAGTATTGAAGGCAAAGCTGACCAAAAACTAACTTGGAACTGGTTAAGATCAGGAGCACTGAAAAAGAAACAGAAGGCTTTATTTTGGCAGCTCAAGAACAAGCCTTAGCCACAAACTGCATGAAGGCAAAAATTCAACATGTTATCACCAACAGCAAATGTCGCCTCTGTAATGAGAAAGACAAGACAGTCGACCACTTTATCAGTGGGTGCAGCAAAATTTCACAAACTGGCTACCTACAACACCATGACCGCATTGCTAATAACATTCACTAGAAATTGTGCCAAAAGTTTGGATTTGAGTACAGCAAAAACCACTGGGAACATCAGGTTCAGAAGGTTTTAGAGAATGAGAAAATCAAGATTTTGTGGGACTTCAGAATTCAGACTGACAGGTATTTGGCCCACAACACATCTGACATAACAATAGTTGAAAAGAAAAAAGTATGGTTCATTGATATTGCAATACCTGGAGATGCACGAATTGAAGATAAACAGCAAGACAAAATCACAAAGTACCGGGACTTGCAAATTGAAGTTGAGCGACTATGGAAAAAGTAATCGTGTGTTGTCCCGATTGTAATTGGAGCCCTTGGAGCAATACCCAAAGGGCTACCTCGCTATTTGGAAATTTTAAATTTATCAGACTTGAACATTCTGATTCTACAAAAAAATGCCCTACTTGGAACAGCTTATATCTTCCAACGTTACCTTAACAATTCCTAGGTCCTTGGTTAGGACTCGAGCTGTTGAGCTACCAACCAGCCCCAAAGGCTGTGAATCTCACCAAAGATTAACCACACAACAACAACAGCAGCAACAACAATAACAATAACAACAATAATACTAATACTAATAATTTATTCATTAAACATGAATCTCATCCAACTGAACATTCAAAAATATATTACAAATACCAGTGGCTGGTGCTAATGGTTGATACGGTTTGCTGCCAGCGTCCTAGGTATCGACCAAGTACCATCTTAAAATATAAGATGTTCTGAGTAGCGCAGTTTCTTGCAGTTCTGCTGGTGTTATTGCAGGAAGCTGCAATTTGTTGATGTATCTTGTAAAATTCTTGGACATGATGCCAAGTGTCCCGATGACAATGGGTATCACTGTTACATGCTTCATCCATAGCCGTGTAGTTTTGATGGCCAGGTCACAATATTTCATTATTTTTTCTAGTTCTTTTTCTTTGACTCTGGCATCACCTGGAACAGCGATATCAATAAACTGTACACTTCGGCCCTCTACAACCATTATATCTGGTGTGTTGTGCTCCAAATGACTATCTGTTTATATTCGAAAGTCCCATAAGATCTTCACCTCATTTTTGATAACTTTTTCCACTTTATGTTCTCATGACTTTCTGGATACAGGTAAATCATATTTTTTGCATAATGACCAGTGGAGGATGATTTATTTATTTATTTATTTATTTATTTATTTATTTATTTATTTATTTAGTAGATTTATAGGCCGCCCAATCCCGGAGTACTCCAGGTGGCATGATGATGATGATGATGATGATGATGATGATGATGATGATGATGATGATGATGATGATGATGATTTCTTATGTATGAAAGAAGGCATTTAATTTCATTGTATGAGGTGCAATGACAATAAACAACTTGAATAGCTCTGTTCTTCTTTGTTATCTATTAACATTTCATCATCTTCATTAAGCAGCTAATATACCAGCTGTTGTTTTTAATCTTCCTTCAACCTTCTCACCTTTGGTTTTCCTGACACTTGCTTACAATTTGTAGGCTATCTATATGCAGTCTTTGGTGTTTCCAGTCTCTTTATATATCTTATATGTAATATTTTGTGTTTTCACTAAGATCTTTGTGCAGCAAAATTGGTTTCTTCGGCTGTCTTCTATTCTCCTCCCCTCCACTATATTGGAATTGTTTGCAATTGTTCTTTCAATATCTCCTTTTTAAGAACTTCCATCCATCCTTTCATTAGCTGCTGCTGCTGCTATGAAACCTCAGAATTGTTGCTCTGAGTTTATTTTAAACCATTTTCTTGCAGTTCAAAAATTCATTCTGCTCATTTCCCTTTAGAATTGTAGCAACACGTGATCACTTTCCTTCGAAGATAGTTTTACTTCCTCTGCTAAGTTATCCCTATTGTTCCATATCAAATCAAGGATAAATAGCTGCTTCTCTGGTTGTTTCCTCCATCCTCAGAAGGAGAAAGTTGTCAGCAGAATAAATCAGGAACTTCCCTAAAGGAACATATTTGGCAAAGTTTGTCTCAAAAAGAGAAGTCAAAAGTCATGACTCTCTCCAATCCCTACCATTGTATGTCTTGGTGAAATTTGCAATGTCATGTACAATTTACATTTGTACTTCTACTCATTTAGTCTTGATGCTCTATACATTATCACCAAGTTCGTGTACTTGAATTTCATGTGTGAATATAGTGTATTCAATATTTAGTGTAACATCAGCATAAGCTTCCATAGCACTCAACTCACTCCATCAGATCCATAGAATGGCTTGATTGATACCACATTGGGACAGGAGTGGGACAGAAGGGGGAACAGACTGGTTATGAAGGTGCAGATTACATGTGAAAGAGATTACCACACCAATTAAGAACTATAATATGTTGACAACTCTTGTTTTGTTGAAATAGCCTAAGATCTTTTGTGTGTGATTTCAATTCATGAAATGTGTGCAATGTATGAAATTCTATATCAGTTAACCCCTTCTATACATCTAATGAAGTGAGTAAGGAAAGGTGTTGCCAGATTCTTGATGGCGGCCTTCCCAAGTAGATTAGGCAGAAAATAGACCAGATGAGCTAATTCTATCTTATTATAAGACTACATTAACAGAATCTTGCAAGTCTAAAAGTAGAAATCTCCCATCATCTCTTTTTACAGCCTGATAAGTTAGGGAGGATACTTTCTGAGTTTCTTCCTCTGCTTGTTATGCAATTGGGGCATTCCCAGCTGATCATCCCTCCATCTCTTCCCTCCATCTCCCAAGGTCATGCCTGGACACCATTACATCAATCACAAGTCTTTGATATACGTATTAAATCATTTAATATGCCTACTCAACTCCTGTACTATGAGTCAAAGTATTTTGTTAATCTTCATACATTCTGATATCAATGATCCCTAATGCAGCAACATTTCTACTTCCTTTTATAAATTACAACTTTTTATCCAAGGTTCTGATTTCAGTGTTTTTTGTCTGTTACCACCACACAACTCAGTTTAAAACCTCTTAATCTAGTTTATCAGGTTTTGGCCAATTTTTTTTAACCATCCTTATAAAATGCTACTCACCCTGTTCTGGTAGAATTACCATTCAAAACTTAGGATGATCTGAAATTAAATCTTTCTTCCCATCATCATTTGTGTAGCTACTTATTTTTTTTCCTGTTCCAGTTTTCATCTGTGGGGAGAAGAATATATGAGAAGACTCCTGATCCTCCAGGCTCTTAAGGTTCTTCTTTAGATTTTCAGAGTCTATAGCAAAAACATTCATTGCAGCATTGTTTATTGCCACATTGCTTAGCCAGAACAAATTACTTCTGGTGAATTTGCTAAATTGTGAGGGATCCCCCCCCCCCAGTCCCTAATCCATGCCACTGGAAGACAACACATTTGACAAGTGGATGGGTCCAATTGGCACATATTTATTTTTATTTATCTTAGTAAGGTAAAGGTTCCCCTTGCACATATGTGCTAGCCATTCCTGACTCTAGGAGGTGGTGCTCATCTGTTTCAAAGCTGAAGAGCCAGCGCTGTCTGAAGATGTCTCCGTGGTCATGTGGCCGGCATGACTAAACGGCGAAGGCACACAGAACACTGTTACCTTCCCACCAAAGGTGGTTCCTATTTTTCTGCTTGCATTTTTTACATGCTTTCAAACTGGCAGAAACTGGGACAAATAATGGGAGCTCACTCCGTTATGCGGCGCTAGGGATTTGAACCACCAAACTGCTGACCTTTCTGATTGACAAGCTCAGTATCTTAGCCACTGAGCCACCATGTCCCTTTCTCTTAGTAGACAGCCACAAATTATCATAATTTTTTTCTGTCCTCTTGAAAGACACAACCACAGCTCTTCTATCCTTTGGAGATCATCATCCTGTCCTTTGATCCACAATGTTTTTCTTTACTTTCCCTAATAGCTGGGGCCTTTTGTATTCTTGAAAGATTGTAAAAGCCGTCTCTGACTTCTCTTGGTGCAGATTATCCTGTCCATATCTCTTTCTTCTGGTTGTCGCATTTATAAATCACTATAATTTGTTTTACTAACCTTTTTGGGAGAGTTATTTTCTCTAATAGCACCTTTTGGAAGCCGTGTTTGCTTGATAAATCTTTATATTGTCTCATCAGTTGAAGTCTGATTATTTGCTTTTACAATCCTCTCATTATTATTATTATTATTTTGCCAAGCCCTACAACAAGTTGGCACTTGCTGTAAATATATGCCAGGTTGTACCAAGCCATCTGCTACAAGCACTGTAAGTTACAGCTGTAGAATTCTGCACATGAGATCTTCAGTCTGGTTTCTTAACACACTGCCATAGAAAGTGTTTATTTGTTCTCTGCATGGGTTACCTGAGTGCATATTGCTGACTTAAAAAGAAAATTGCTTGGGAACAAAAATTGTCTTCCTGCTCCCCACTTCTTTGCGTCAGCAATGGTTGGATCTCTCTCTTTACTTGCTCAGTAAGCTTGCTGCCACATGCATCCTACAAAGCTTCCTCAGCAGGAAGCAGTTGCTCAATTGGCCTCTCTCTGGACTTACACCTTGCAATCAGCAACGATTAAGGAGATGACCTTTTCACCTGTCACAGCTGAACACATAATTGTGAGAGAAAAATCAAGAGCCAGAGGTTCTCAAGGACATAGATGTCATTCCTGCCAACAATGAACAACTATTCAACTTCAGGCTATGAAACAAAAAGCAGAGTCTTACTGAAACCTGGGAAAGATGAGAAGAAACAGCAATGGGTCTAAACCCTTGATGGCGGACCTATGGCATCCGTGCCAGAGTTGACATGCAGTACCCTCTCTGATGGCACGCGAGCGATTGCCCCAGTTGAGCTCTGCCATGCATGCATGTGCACCTCCTGCCAGCCAGCTGGTCTTTGGGTCTCTGCTGCATAAGTGCGGTGGTGGGGTGCATGCAGGAGGTGTCATGAATGCATGTGGGGGGGTCACATGTGCATATGCAGGGGGGCATGTGAGGGGTTGCACACATGCATGGGATGGGGCATGTGCACAGGGATAACACATGCGTGCACAGGGGTGAATTTTTGGGAGTTCAGGCTCTGGTCACTCCGACCGAAAAAGGCTAGCTATCACTGGTGCAAGCTGTAAGAGGGAATTGCTGAGAGATGGTAATCAACCAATGTAGCTTCAGTCTTGTTTTCAGGAAAGATCCCGGTCCAGCTGCCAGTTTCGAACTTCTGAGAAATTTCTGCTGAGCAATCAAGTGAAATTGTACAAAATGGAGGGCTGGAGATTTACAGCCAAATTCCACTCTGGGAACCTGACAACAACTTGGAAAAAACGTACCATTCCTCCTGTATTTCCTTTTTGGTTCATCTGTTGAGACTTTTAGTCAAATCTCTGTTAGTTTTCTGTATTTGTTCCAGGGGTGGGTTCCTGCCAGTTCTAACCTCTTCTATAGAAGAGGTTCCATAAATCTACCGTGCCATTTAGAACCGGTTCTGAAAAGTGGAGGCAATAACAAGGGTTAAAATAGAAAGGGAACCTGAAGTTTTTTTATTAGGAATTATGTCAGTAAAATACAAAAAAGAAATCCAATATTTAATACTACATATACTTACAGCGGCAAGGATCGCCTTAACCCAGAAATGGAAAAACAAACTAACCCCAAATGAAGATGAAATAATAAGAAAGATTATGGACTGTGCTGAAATGGATAAATTAACGAAAGAAATACAGGGAAAGGAAGAATCAGAATTCTACCAGATATGGGATAAATGGTATAGGTCGATGGAGGAAAGAAACAAAAATCAATGAAAGAATATAACAACACTCAAAAATAATAGTTATGAGTAAAATAAGAGGGTTAAGAATGGTGAAATCTAAATGAAATACGATAGAAGGGGAAATAATATAATGTGAGCGATATCGATTGATGATTGCTAAGATAAAAAACAGGAAGTTCCTGTTCGCACTGTATTGTATAAATGTGGTGTACGTCTAATTTTTGTGTGTGTATATTTTACATGTTTGTTAATAAAAATCTTAAAAACAAAATAGAACCAGTTCCACCTCCCTCCCCCCGCCCGTCCGCACCATGCTTGTTCCACCTGTTGCTCACTGATTAGCTGGCTCACCAATTGCCCTGTCCGCCTCTAAGAGTCCTATCTAAACCTTAAAGTCTTAAAGCTGTCAAGTTTGAATATCCCTGGAATTCTTTTTCTAAAGGGTTAGAGGTGCAAGGGTCTTGTAACTTGACAGCTTTAAGACTTGCACACTTCAATGCCAGAGTTTCTGAGCCAACATGACTGGAGGAGGAATTCTGGGAGTTGAAGTCCACAAATCTTAAAGCTGTCAAGTTTGAACACCCTGGGGGGTGGTGTCTAAAGGGTTAGGGGTACAAGGGTCTTGTAACTTGACAGCTTTAAGACTTGCGTGCTTCAAATGCCAGAGTTTCTGAGCCAACATTTTGGTTGCTAAGCAAGAGTGTTGTTAAGTGAGTTTCACCACATTTTACAAGATGGCCATGCCCACCCAGTCACATGACTGCCAAGCTACTCCCACTCAGTCACATGGCTGGCAAACCACTCCCACCCGGTCACATGGCCAGCAAGTCACTCCCACAAAGCAGGCCACACCTACATAAGAGGTTCTAAAAAAAATTGAAACCCACCACTGATTTGTTCACACAGTAACTACACTCCCTGGAAATTGTCTTGTACGGTATTCCTTATATATGCAATAACTACAGAATAAATACAGAGTTTTCTCCAATGGTATTTTTGCTTTGGTGGAAACCCTTTTTATTCAGGCTAATTGAAATTACCACTTTTCACTTTCCTCCTTGCCTTCCAAAAAAGTGTGTGTGCGCGCGCATGCAATATTTAAGCTTTTCCAGCTACCTGTTTCTGCAGTCCTGTTTTTAGCACACTACTTAAGCAAAAACTTTTTAAAAAGAACTGTTCTTATCACAGACCTTCCACGTTTTCAAATATTGGACAGAAAAGAGAAGTTTAGCTAGGGCCATTTTTCATATGCCTAAAGCAACACTGTACCTTTGACTAGTGCCAGTGTAAACTAGTGATATGCCCAGAGAACTTGAAAGATAGAAGCATTTGTATGTGGGTTTCAATGGGGCATTTGGTCCAGTTTCTGGGATGCTGTGCCTGCTGAAAGACAAGTATCGATATTGCTGACAGATGCATTTTTTCCCCGTATTTCTACACCTGTAAATAGACTGGGATCATCTCTTTCACTTTGTAAACACTCATTAGATCTTCGCCTTCTTTAAAAAGGTGGCCCAAAGCATATTCAAAAGCAGAAATGCAACATTCTTGGCACGTGGCTTGAATTTGGCAGAATAAGGAAGTTCGGAACGGTTCAATCGCTTTTAACAAAAGTAATTACCCGCACTGCAGTGATGTTACGTTGAATCAATGTATGTGACATTTATCAGAGGTGTGTAATTTGTACTCTCCATAACACATATCCTTTACATAAATCACCTCAAATGTTGAGGAAACCCAGGAAAATTAATCCTGGCTTTTATTTAAGAGATCAGGCAAAACAGAGAGAAGCTAAGGGCCGTGCTGTACTGATAGACCAATTTTTCCCGTGCTCACCAAAAGAGAAAGACACAGAGGGGGAATTTCCAGGATCATAAGATTTGCATAAATAAGTAAATCAAAAATTCTGGGGGACTGAAAGACTAATAAAGGCTGGTGTTTGTTGCCTTGTGTGTGAAATACGGGTGACCTGCTGATTCTTCCTGCTTTTGCAATGATGGTGAAACATATCCATTCACAAGAGGAACTGTACTGCTTCCTAAAAGTATCTGTCAAAGCTCAGTTATGTTTCCCCACTCTATAGTAAATCCGTATGTAATTTTGTGTCCAGTATTGGTTTGAAAAAGTATATATTTGCCCTGAATAGAGAACAGTTTAAGTACATTTAACCATCTTCTAGAAAAATACTAGGATTTCTCTTTTTTTGTTAGTTTGTCATTAAAATATATACTCTGTTTTTCTGCTTATGTAAGATTCAAGGCAATTTATGACTAAAACTAAAGTACAAATTACAAAGTATGAAATTAACATCAATAAAGTTAAGATCAATTAAAAGTTCTGTGAAAAAGATACATTTTGACCATTTTCCTTAGTCCTGGAGAATGGGAGCCAGAAAAAAAACTTTTGGAGAGTATCTTCCATATCCTGGGAGCTGTGCAGAAGAAGGTATCTTCAAACAGGAACAGGAGATCTTCAGATGTGCCTCACTTGATGATTTCAAAAATTAGGCAACACCAACACTTTCAACTGTGCCCACTAGACAGCTGGCAACTAGTGCAAGTTTTCCAAGCAGATATCACGTGATGACCACACCTTGTACCAATTAGCAGCCTGGTTGCTATATGTTGCAACAATATGTTACAGTTCCTGGATACTTTTGAGGGTAAATTCGCATGAAGAGCATTGCAATTCTGTAGTTAAAATAGACTGTGGCAAAGACATGCTTAAATTGTTGGCAAATCTGACCAAGTCACGAAGGATCATAGCTGGCATTCTACCCATTATTATGCAAACAAAGTCCTCACTGGGAATCAAGAAGCATTCCCAAACTGTGGATCTATTATTTATTTGCGTGCTATGATGAAGTATTGAGATTAGACATTTTAAGGAGTCTAATCTCAGTACTTGTCTTACCATCAACATCTCCCTTGATTTCTATCTTTCAGTCCATTATTAAAATTAGGCAACACTCAAGATTACTGAATGCTTTGGAGTTGAATGGTAGAGATCAATAGAATGTATATTATCTACACACTGATGGCATCCCACTTTTTTAAGCTTCCAAATTGTCCCCCTCATTGTTTTCATGTAGGGGACAAAATGGAACTTTTTGAAACATAACAAGTCAATGACTCTGATTCTTTAGGATATTCCTCTGGACACATTTGACAAGAAGGCATAGAGCCACTGGAAAATAGTGCACTGAATTTTCAATTAGTCCAGATAGCTACTATGGCTAAGGTGACCAGATTTTAACATTGGTAAAGAAGGATACCATTGACCGGGGGGGGGGGGGTTGTTGATTAAAAAAAATTCACTTAACAAATGTGGCAAGAAAAATTGTAAAATGGGGCAAAACTCAATAAATTTCTCACTTAACAACATAAATTTTGGGCTCAATTGTGATCGTGCATTGAGGACTATCTGCACTTACCTTCAGTGTTCATTCTGCTGTAGCATTAAATTTCATATAGAACAAGCTTGTTCTTTCAGAATTGTGGAATTGTTATATAACAAATATTATATAACAATTATAATATTGTTATATAATGGGAGAGGAGTGAAATAATACTACGCTTTGGAAACGCGGATCTCCAACGCCAGGTCCCCACCAGGAGGTTCGGGGCTTCCCTCCAGGCCACCTGCACAGCCAGCAGCCACGTCCACAGGCTCCGTGGGGAAAGGTGGGCCATGGGAAAGGGGAGCAAGTGCACTCCCCACCTGCCCGCTCCAATCTCGCCCACCCAGTTCCCAAACCCTCTCTTCGGAAAGAGTTCTCCAGCAGCCTCTGGGCCGAAAGCAAATAAAGCAAATAAAATATAAAATGCTGGTTTACCTTTCTCTGCTGCTTCTCTCCCAGGCTGGATCTGAGAGGAGATCCCTGTCCTACTCTTCCCGCTGCCCTTGTGGCACGGGGAAAACGGATGGTACTTTGTCCCTTCTGTCTCCCCGTTGCTCAGAAAAGCAACTCCAGGAAGGTCCTTTGGTGGCGGCAGGCATCCTAGAACCTGCCTGCTAGCAAAGGACCTTCCTGAAGTTGCTTTTCTGAGCAACGGGGAGACAGAAGGGACAAAATACCAAATTACCTCCACTAGACCAATTAGATCCCACATATTAGGCCTCCTCTGAATTCCATCCGCCGGCCAGTGTCGACTGGCGACTACCCGGAGGAGAGCCTTCTCTGTGGCTGCTCCGACCCTCTGGAACGAACTCCCCGTGGAGATTTGAACCCTCACCACCCTCCAGGCCTTCCGCAAAGCCCTTAAAACCTGGCTGTTCCGACAGGCCTGGGGCTAAAGAACTGTTGCCCCCGTCTTGAATGGTATGACTGTTGTGTGTTTTAAATTATGTATTGTTTTGTGTCATTTTTAATTTTTGTTTGGTATCCCCCTTCCCTGGTTGAGTTGTGAGCCGCCCTGAGTCCCCCTCAGGGAAAAGGGCGGCATATAAATAAAATTAACATTCAACATTCAAACATTCAAAATACCATCCGGCCGTTTGTGAGCCAATCAAGAGTGTGGCTTTGAAAACCTGCGGCGTGATCGTGCTGTGCGGGAGCAAGTGTCTCTCCCTGAATATGGAGGACATAGTGGGCAACTTGTATGTATCCTAGAAAATCAGTAAGACCCGCTGGCGGCCTGTATCTGCCACGGCCTTGCAGCCTCTTTACATTGGTAAAGATAATTTTTTTAAAAAAATCAGGACTTTTTAAGAATGCTGCGGGACACGGGATGAATTGTGCAAAATCGTGACTGTCCCACCAAAAGCAGGACGTCTGGTCACCTTAACTATGGTTGGTACTGAAACCATTAAGAGATCTGGAAGAATTTAGAGATTCTTAGTTCTCTTATATAGTTTATGATACACTTTATCAATCAATTTCAAATGCATTTGGAACCACTTTCTTGGTCCTCTTATCAAAGAATGGAATATTTGAGATCAGCCTAGAATTATAGGGAACTTTTTAATTGAAGGAGGGCTCAGCTGATAACGGATCAGAGCCTGTGGCTTAGTGGTTAATACATCTGCCTAATATGCAATACAGCCCAGGTTCGAATCCCAGTAAGGGTATGGCTAGCTGATGAGAGCTAAATAGCTTGAAATAGATCTATACTAGTCTCCCTTTATTTATTTATCAGCACAAATACAACACAAATGTAACAAAGGCGACAGTAAAAATATTGGGTTTCTGTCTGGATGGTCTCTTATGATGAGCCGATGGACAGAGAATGGAAGCAGTGAACTTCCTCCCATATTTGGGCATACCAGGGGTTGTGACTTTATATATATATATATATATATATATATATATATATATATATATACATACATACATACATACATACATACATACATACATACATACATACATATATATATATATATATATATATATATATATATATAGCTGATGAGAGCTAAATAGCTTGAAATAGATCTATACTAGTCTCCCTTTATTTATTTATCAGCATAAATATAACAAATATATATATATATATATATATATATATATATATATATATATATATATATATATATATATATATATATATATATATATATATATATATATATATATATATATATATATATATATATATATATATATGATTTTTACAACCCCTGGTAAGCCCCAATTATGGGAGGAAGCTAACTGCTTCCATCATCTGTCAATCGGCTCGTCACAATAGTCCATCACGACAGAAACCCAATATTTTTACTGTTGCCTTTGTTATATTTGTGTTTGTTTTTTTAATTTGTGCTGATAAAGTCTCCCTTTATTTATTTATCAGCACAAATAAACACACACACACACACACACACACACACATTCTTTTTTCTATTTTCTTGTACTTTACTTCTAAGTCAAACTCGTGGTGTCACAGCTGCATCACATGACATATCGGGACTTTCTCCCCCCTTCACTAAACTGGGCGTGGGCATGACCAGCATGTAACACTTCTGGCCCGCAGGCTACAAGTTTGAGAGCCCTGTTCTAAGTCTACTCTTTCTGCACTTTTAGCTCTTTTTCTTTTTCTTTCTTCCTTTTAACTGTACTTTAGTTTTTAATAGTCTAATTATTGTTAAAACTTTCAATACAATTATATGTATATGTATAGTATGTATTATGTATGTATATGTATACTTAGATGTGTGTATTTAATTTGTTTCTGCCATTGTGATACATTATTATTGCTATATTCTACTCAAAAAAGTTATATATTAAATATAAATAAGATTTTACATATTCCAGTCATCCAGTCTAGCATAATGGGCATCAGGAAATTAGTGCAGGATTTGATTTTCAGACTTTCAAACAGATCACCGGAAGAACAGGTTCAATCTCATCTTAACCCAGGGAGTTATTTCATTTAAGGTGGGGGGGGGACCTCATCTTCTCTGTATTTGTCTGATATGGTCTTACCTAGAGAGACAAATGATGCAAGGTGAAAATTATATCAGCCTATTAATTACATTTATTTGCTGGATTTCGAGTAGGATCAGTGGGGGGGGGGGTTCTTTTTTTAATACTTTTTTTTTAAATGCTGCGTGTGCGCAGAAGCATCTGGGTGGGTGGGCGGAGCCTCCCGCCACGGCCACTACCGGTTCGCCCGATCTGGGCCAAACCAGGAGCAACCCACCTCTGAGTAGGATACATTTAAAAATTGGAAAGGAAGTTCTTTTAGAATACCTGCAGTATTAGGACACAAAATAATGTCCCTTCAGTTTGTAAAAGGCAGATCTGATTAAATGTTAGGAAAATCTCATTCAGAGTAAGAACAACCAATTGAACAAAGAAGCAATTACTAATAAAAATGTTGAATTTCCTTTCATGGAATATGTTCATGCAAAGATTGGACAACCTTAGTCAGGAATGCTATAATTTGGATTCCTGCATTCAGGAATTATCTAAATGTACCCTCTAATCATCAACACTATTCTATGGAAACATTGGTTGATTTTTCTTCGAATGCCTTTCTTATTTGTGAATTCCAACAGCAAAGATTTTATTCAGTGGAAGGGTTGCTGACTTACTTTCATATAATGACATTTTAGTGTTAAATTAGAATTGTCCCTATGCAACTTTCTTTTGCTCAGTTTTATTCTTTTGCTACTCTCTATAGCATCAGAGCATTGTTTCAATGTATTTAATATATTTCAGCTCATGAAATATAGGCAAAAATTGTAACATGGCTTATACATGTTTAGTTTGGATTTAGGAGGCATTCTGATGATGGAACTGGAGCTGAAAAGGAGGAGGGGGAGAGAAGGAAGAGGAGGGCTGTATCTCTAAGGACATTTTTTTACAAGGGTGTTATCCATTTTTTGATTTTGGCATCTGCTCTCATATGAAGTAGTGATATTTCTGAGAAGTTCCAGAATTTTGAGAGAAGAATTTCAAAGTAAAACATGTTTCTGGAGAGATTTTAAACTAAACATTGCTTTTTGTTAGGAATAAAGCCTATTTCTGATCATATTTTTTCAGTGAAATTTCATTATATTCCGCTCTGGGATATTTTTGCTTGAAAATAAAATAATGTGGGAGATGGCTTGGCTTTACTCCAAATTAAAAATGCAGCACAGCTGTTTTGAGCAATTACTTTTACAATAGATTTTAAAACAATCCTAAATGGATTTTCACCATTGTCAATACTGCAGGCTTTTTGCCAATTTCATTTAAATATCTTCAGGAGTTTTTCAAGTAACCAGAAATCTGTTCAAAGGAAGCCAGAAATATTTTAGAAAACATGTCTCAGAAGCAAGGTTATAAATATTGCACACATTGTGGGAATGCAATTTCAGAAGCAAAGAAGTGTGAATATAATTGACAGATGAATTATATATAAATGAATAGCTCTCTGGCACTTTTAGGAGCATTGTACAAATTTAATCGGATAATTGTATAGTGTAATTATACAAATTTAAGAATGATTCCAGATGGGAGAAAATGCATTAACATTTTTTTTAAAAAAAAGAAAATCCTGATTTATTCACACATGGTATTTCCCACCCATATTGCCCAGACTCAGTTAAATATGTCAGGTTCATATGGAAATGCTATGTGGTTTTCTGTTATATATGTTGAGAGTTTCAGCCCACCCAAGAGAAAACATTTGTTTCTCTATAATCATTGACCACACAATTCTGTGAAACAGGCAGCAGTACAGAAAGCTAGAATATTCCATTGAAAGTTGATGTGTGTAATAAATACTTGAATCAGACATCCAAGTAGCTTAGAGCTGGTTGTATATCAGGCTTACATGACTCGAAATAATACTCCCTGGATCCAGCACTGTCTGAATGTATATGGAATATTTTTGATGGTTTGGTCTTTAAAACTTTTCCTTCCTATTTTCTGAATTTAAAATCACCCTCCTTCATGATTTCAGGCATGTATTACATATCAGGATCCTGAGAAAGAAAAGTGTTATATTTATATATTTACTAGACAACATGTCGTGTTGAGTCATTGTTTTAAGAGGCATTTCGTTCTAAAGACAAAAACAGAATGACCAAGGGCAGGCAAAAAAAGCTGTGGAAGCAGGAATGATTTCTGATTACCTGCCAGTTTCCCCACAGAGTGTCCGTCTTTCTTTCTTTCTTTCTTTCTTTCTTTCTTTCTTTCTTTCTTTCTTTCTTTCTTCCTTCCTTCCTTCCTTCCTTCCTTCCTTCTCTCCCTCCTTCCCTCCCTCGCTTCTTCTTACATCCCCTCCTTGGTGATAGAGGGAGTAAGGGATTATGAGACTGGCTGGGAAACTGTCATGAAATATTGAAAAGGAGTATCATGTGACCACAGCAGCAGCACAGTAGCATAGCATCAGTCAGTAGCCATGGATTAGCCATAATTTCCCCAAGTGTCATTCCTTTGGGAATCACAGGTCCCAGATTTGGGATGCATTCTGTAAACCATTGGTGGTACCTTGGTTCAAAAATTGTTGCCCTCTGATGCAGCATTTCTGCCACTTAAAGACCATGAGAGTTTCAGTGGCATATAGATAATTATACACCATTATGCCTGTTGTTTGGAATAGCATTGCCCCAGTAGTCCTTATGGCCCTGATTCTATTGTATTTTTGGGAAGCTTCAGATCTGTTTTTTCCTGCAGATGCTGGCCAGAGTGCTTGACCCCAGGGAATATTATGCAAGTTGATTTTTGCCTTCCCCTGGCATAGTTCTTTATTGCATTAATTTTGGTTAGTCATAGTGCTTTTTAACTGTTCTTATAAACCGTTGTTGTTTGGCAATTGAGCAGCCTTAGTAGTTGAATAAATGAATGAAACTTATAACAAAAGGCTGTATTTGCCATTTTTAGAGGCAAGGTCTTCTTAAGGCAACACCATAAACAAATGTTAACTGTAGTGTAGTTCTGTGGAATAAAAATAAATGTAAGATCATATTTAAATTTTCCAGCCCCCAAATATTGAAGTCCACTTGCATTAACTAAAATGCATCACCAGAAATTCCAATAATTTTTTCTTCTAAAAAGGTTATAAATGAAGGCAACAAGTGGAGTCAGGAGAAAACTGCTCAAAAGAAGATTCTATATCAATGACATCTTATGCGAGGTTACCAAAATAATGGAGTCAAGCCATGCTTATGATGGGATCATGAGCAACCTTGCATATGTTCATTAACACCAATAAAAGAGAAGAAAAAATGTTGTCTTCTCTTTTGTTTCAGTAGGAGTAGCACACATATGATTTTTTATTGCATTTCTTTTATTTACCACTCTAGTTTATAGTTATGAAGCCCATCTAATAGTTAAGATGGCTTACAGCATTTCTTCTGTCATCGTACGAGAAGGAGTCAGCAGAATCTGAGTGCAGAGTCAAAAGAGGGATCTGCCTAGAACCCCTACATAGCCACAAATAAACTAAGTCCAATCTCCCGTGAATTCCGATGAACCTTAACTAACCATGCTGTTGTTATTTGAGAACATCATAGGCATGATTAACAATAAATCAGTTTAATTGGTTTTTTATATGTAGACCTGATCTTTCACACCTGACAGTCATTGGAGAAGGCATATAGCTGAAAGGTAGGGTAGCAATTAAATGGACTAGGAACAACATTTGAGATTCATAAATGAAAAGCATCCCTCTGAATTGTGACCAGTAGTTTTCGACATATAACCGTAACTGAGCCCAGAAATGCAGTCCTATGTTTTTGTGGTCATTCAGGAGGTCACCATAGCACCCAATTTTGCAACCTTTTTTGCACTTTTTGGTTGTCTTTGTGGACATGATAATCCATGTAGCTTCCATGATTAGTCAAAGGAGACGGGACTCCATAAGTGTCCTAGGACTTGTTCCTCTACTATAAGGCCTATGAGATCAAGTCTTTATGTTTATCTAATGTCCAATAACTGACCAAGTCACCTTTCTAGGCTGGGATGAAATGAAAAAAAAAATAACAGGAACATTATTTTGTATCAATAAGTTGCTCTTTTTTTGTGACCACAGATAGTCCTTGATTTATAACCGTTCATTTAATGATTGTTTGTTATAATGAAAAAGGTGACTTACAATTAGTCATCTCCCTTATGATTGCAACAATGTCCCTGCAGGTACATGATCCAAATTTGGGCACTTGCCAACCAGAAGTGACTTTATAGTATAGTCACATGATTTTCATTTGTGGCTTTCCCAGCCACCTTCTGACAAGCAAAGTCAATGTGGGAAACCAGGTTTTTTTTAATGTCTGCATGATTTGTTTAATGACCATGGCAAAAGATTTTAAAATCAGGTGTGACTCACTTAAAGACTGCATGGTAGTCATGATAATTCCAGTCTCAATTGTAATCTATTCCTATTCTTAAGTAAAAGTCCATTTTTTTCTATACTAAAGTGATAGTCACCGATTATTTTAAATTTATATTCAGGGAATTGCAGCATCATTTCTAGCAAAACTTCCAGTAGGGAAAGAATTACTTTACATTTGGAAGATTTTTATGTGTATGATTACTGTACAACTTTGGTGCTGGGAAACTTTCCATTTTCAATGCTCAGTATTTCCCAATAGAGTCTTTGTAAACTTATATAGAATTGGTGTTTGTACTCTATAACTTACACAATCAAAAAGAGAATGGAACTTCTTTTGTGTACAATGGTAAAGGTAAAAATGCAAAAATAAAACATATATTTGATATTTTAAAGGTCTCCATGCCTGCCAGATCCTTGTGAAACACCTGGGGAAAAGTTCAAGTTAAATCTGCATGTCAACACCATTATTTTTCCATTGTTTCCTCTTTCAAACTAACCTTCTGTAGATACGACTATTAAAAAGCATTTATCAGAGAATTTGTTCACAAAAATGCATATTTGAAGAACTGATTATGAATTAAGAATGTGTGGATCAATGGAAAAGTATTTTGTTATCACTCTACATGGAGGTGGGAATGATTTTGCTTCATGTAATTTCTCAGTGGTTTTTTAAAAAATTCTACTACATCCATAACTGTAATTCAATTAGCTTTAGATAGGCTTTCTAACATTCATTTTTCCATGTATAGTCAGTTGCACTAAACTTGGTGCAAGTCAGGAAAATGTTAAATATTTGGTTAAATAATAAAAGCAGGATAAAAAAACTAGAGATAAGATAAGGACAGTTTTACTAGCCCTTAAGCCCATGATGGAGAACCTATGGCATGCAAGCCCGAAGTGGTACATGGTGCCATTGTGCCTGGCTCATTCCTCTTACGGGTACTGACGTGCATGCACAAGAAAATTATCAGCTGGCCTTTGTGCATGCAGCAGTGCCAGAAACTGGAAGAGCTGGTCTATTTCCGGCATGAGCATGCATGCCAGCCAGCTGATCAGCGTGTGACCATATGTGACAGAACTCGGAAGACTTTTCATCTAGCACACATGTGCGCGCCGGAAACCAGAAGTTTATTTTCCGGCACTCTCATGCCCCATTTTCAGCTCCTTTTCCTAGTCGTGGCCCAGATAGATGTGCAAAGTGCTCCCTTTTCGGCACTCGGTGCCAAAAAGTTTAGCCATCACTGCCTTAAGCAAATTAAGCAGTGGAATAACTTTTGAATAAAAAGAATTCGTTCAAAAGCTTCTAAAAGCTCCAAGTTTGGGTGTGAGAGGATAGAAGAAGGAATGGATGTATATTTAGAATCAATGGATCAGGGAGACACAGACACAGAACAATGGTGGGATTCAATTTTTTTTTACTACCAGTTCTGTGGGTGTAGCTTAGTGGGTGTGGCAGGGGAAGGATAGTGCAAAATTCCCATTCCCTCCCCACCGCACTTACCTGCTTTCCAGCTCTGTTCTCCTGTTCAGGGCAACAAAAGAAGATCGGCTGGGAGTCAGCGGGAGCGGGGCCAGCCTATTTGCCAGTTCTCCAAACTACTCAAAATTTCTGTTACTGGTTCTCCAGAATCTGTCAGAACTGGCTGAATACCTTCTCTGACACAGACACAGACACACATGTGATCTGTTGGGATTGCACTTTTTGTAACTTGAGAGTTGCAAAGAGTGCAATGAGAGAGTCATCCAACATTCAGGGCTAAGGCGGGATTTGAACTCACACCTCCCTCTTTCTAATCTGGTGCCTTACAACTAGATCAAACTGTCTCTTAAATATGAAAATCATCCTGTTTATAGACCATAAGACCTGAGAACAACTAATGGCCAGTTAATACAAAAACTTTCATTTCCATTTTAGAAAAGCAAATTGAACAAACACAATCTGGGCTTCTGTCTTGTTTACAAAATTTATTTTAAAAGGCATTGACTTTTTATTTTCTTAAAAATCCCAAAGATAACCTGGTCTTTTATTTGTTGTAAGATTTGCAGTCTTGTTGCCTTATTCTTCCTTAAAAACACTCATTTTCATCATAAATATTTTTTCTTTCTTTTTGAATGTACATTTGGGAATAGAGAAAGGATGGGTGATTTACAACATTTGAGGAATATTGGTGAAAAACATAGAGATAGTTTAAATATCTCAAAATGCAACTTAATTGCTAAATTAGGAGAGATGTTTGATAATACAAAAACATTGAAGCAATTAGTCAACAGTACTCAAAATATTGACAGGATACTGTATATGTATGTTTGTGTGTGTATGTGTGTATGTATATACTTAATATAAAAAAGACTACATAAGATTAAATATGGAGAGGTGTAACAAATTCTATTCAGGTAAACTGATTATAATTCTGAAAGGCTGTTAACATATTCATTTGTTTAATTTATATTCCCCAAAGAAGATCTGTCTTTCAGAAACTCAGACAGCATGCAGTACACGGTAATCCCTCCTGTTCTATCTCCAGGACAAGCAACATTGGTAAAATAGAGGCAACTGATGTATATTTATTGGCTTTAAAAAAATAATCCAGTGCATTTCCATGGTGGAAGAAACCTGACCTTGTGTCTCTTTGGTCTCAACTAATTTCTTCTATTAATCTATAGTCTTTTTTATTATGACCATTTCAGATAGCAGGATTGCTAGCAGAAATGTTCATGAATCAGTAGTTCAAATATTATTATTATTTTTTCTTCTTCTTCTTCTTCTTCTTCTTCTTCTTCTTCTTCTTCTTCTTCTTCTTCTTCTTCTTCTTCTTCTTCTTCTTCTTCTTCTTCTTCTTCTTCTTCTTCCCCCCTCCTTCTTCCTGTTCCTCTCCTTCTTCTTCCACCTCTCCTCCTTTTCTTCAGAGCCAATAACTCATTTCCTTTTTACTTGATTTCGAGATAACACACAGGCATTTTGAACAACTCTCCTAGAATCTTATTCTTCCAATATTTCCCTTAAACGTATTGACAGCAATTTACCAAAACATTTCTTTCTTTCTGAAGTCTGTCAGTTGGGTAGACAGACTGCTATCTGTACAGTACAGCTCAGAGAGATGTCAAATAATTTCATTACATAATTTCATTACAAAGAGTGAGTTAGAATCCCTTTATTCGCTACATAGAAAATTTCCAGTCATATACAAACTGTTCACTTTTCTAATTATAAATGATATTTATATATTTATAAAACTAGCAATAACAAATGTCTTAATGTCTTTCAAATATAAGGATAGAAGTATAAATAACACAGTTACTAAGTTCATCTTTTTCTTTTTAGTGAAAGTTGAGGAGGTTTGCCAGCTGACAAATCTGGGGGACTTTATCGGTCAGTCTGGCATTTGAGTAAATCTATTATGATATTATTATGGATGCTGGTAGTTGTCTAATCTGCTACTACATTATGCAGGTTGATTTTAATTCTTATGTAAGCTAATTGTAATTTTAACAAGGACTCAGCGTTGCTAGTAGGACTGTACATTTTTTAAAGAATGATTCAGAAGTTCTTGAGACTTCACACAATATCTGTCTATTTTTCATTAGAGTGGCCCAACATTTTTAATCTTCCATGTGAACTTGAAAACAAGATACCCTGGCTTTAAGAGTCATATTAGCATCAGTGATGACTTTTTAAAGAAATAGCATCTTTTTTTCCAAGCTTGCACAGAAAGCTAAATAAAAATAGTCTAAAGCTTTTCTTCCAAACTAGTTTCAAAGGACCTTAATTATTATCTACTTCCCATGTTGGCAGATAGATTCGAAATGTAGGATGCACATTTTGATTAATTAAAGGAGTAGCAGGAAGACAAAAGCTCTAAAGATCTCTGGCATCTTCACACAAGGCTGGAAAAAAAGTCTGCCTAAAACTCCATACATAAACTACCAGTCTATGTTGGTTCAATAAATAATAGCTTCTTATGTTTCTATAAACTGTAATAACCCTGGCTTAGGACTTAGGTCTTCAAAATTTTAGTTGCCTTTATAGTGGTTTACATGAATATAAAAATAGGGAACTGCTTTAAATCATGTTCATGTAGATATTATTTTGGGTGCTCTAAAGCACCATTTAATTTGGAGCGGTAACTTCAAGTGAGGGAAAAGAGATCAGATTTAAGGTCATGCACTTCAAACATATAATTTGAAATTCTTATGCACTGTAATCAAGGATACAAGCACATGTGCAAGGAAAAGTGCTATAACAACATTTATGAATATACAAGTAAGAGGTAGGAATGACAATTCAGTAGCACGGATTTTGAGAAATCAGGAAGTGAGTCAACAATCATAATCTCTGGTTTATGAATCCCGTGACTGGGAAGCAGTCTCTTCCTGCAATTCAGTTATCAAACATCCAGGAAAGCATGGATTAGAAATGCACTGGACCAGTTGCGGGTAAAGAATCATCTTATTATTTCATCTTTCTTTTAAAGGTAACATTCACTTTCCTGACCTAAACATTTTGAGTGTAATACCTCAAAAAAACCTATTTAGAGCAAGCCAGAGATGTTACACATATTTTAGCAATAATACTTGTGCCTTGTTAGAGAAAAGTCAGCCATAGCGGCCTACCACAATCAAAGAATAGTATTTTGGAGTTTATTATATTGATAATATGTCAGGGCATCATTATGAAGATACACGAAGAAATCAATAGGTTTGTCTGTTGCTTAAGACACTCTAGTCCATTAGTCTCTACGGCCAACTGTAAACTTTTACTTAGGACAGACAACTGTAAATGTAAATAAGTATCATTGTGGACACAAACAAATACATGAAAGTTGTGTGCTCGCTAGTCACTTACTACAGCTAATATTTGAAGCTATCTATTGCTACTTTGATACGTAAGCTTTGTACAGCAGCAATACAGATGGAATGTGAACTGGATATAAACACAGATATATAGGAACCGAATGCTATTTTTGGTATGACTATATGTCTAAAGGGCTTAGGGAGCAGGCTTACATCTGTTATAGATGTAAATCTAAAAAAAATCAGATGACTCTCATATACCGTTATCTCTGTGACTTTCATTCTTTTAAAAGTTTACAAGTCTTCCTGATTGCACATTGCATTCTTATCGGTAGTCCTCAATTTATGACCACAATTTAGCCAAAAATGCCCATTGCTAAGCAAGGCAGTTGTTAAATGAGTAAATTAAATGAATAAAGTGCCTCATTTTACAATCTTTTCACCATGGTTCTTAAGCAAATCACTACAGTTGTTAAATAAACCATACAGTCATTAAGCAAATCTAGCTTCCCCATTGACTGTGCTTGTCAAAAGCTCCATAGGAAGTTTGCAAATGACAAACTCAAGACCCGGGGATGCTGCAACCATTCAAAACACATGTTGGTTGCCAAGCACCTGAAGTTTGATCATATGACTGTGGGAATGCTGCAACAGTCATAAGTACAAGAACTGGTCATAAGTAAAATTTTTCGGTGCCATTGTAACTTTGAATGGTTATTAAATGAATGGTTGTAAGATGAGGCCTACCTGTATTTTGACTCAATCAGATCTTTGATTTTTTTTGGATCAAATATATGCTTTTATTAAAAAAATATGTCCAAATATAGCACTGGAATCCGTTTAGCAGCAACCAAAGAAGGCACAAGGGTAAAGAATCCAACCTGGACATATTAGAAAATCTTAAACATAGTCTTAATCATGACTTTGGAACTCTACTTGTGGCAATTCACATTACATATATCACAACATCTCAGCTGCCTTGAAGGTTATAAGAATATTGGCAAATTGTAACTTCTCTGGTATAACTGACTGTTGCTTTACTGTAATCTTTTGCAAATCTATGCCAAAGATTTCGTAATCTCAAGCAATTACATTCTAGGTATAAAGTTTGGAAATACTTTAGTACAGATGATACGAACTCCATGCAATGACATGTACAAATTTCTAATTAGTTAATTTTTTTAGCAGTAAGTATATATAACATAGATACATTTACTAAACTAATTTATCCAGTGATAAAAGCATCTACCAAATGACTGTTGTATTCTCTTTGTGTCCAATTTTTTTTATAATTAAGACCCTAGTTTATTAATCATAGTGATTCTCTCTGCCACATTCTTTATTTTTTAAATAAATTTTTATTTATTTATTTATTTTCAAAACAAACATATATTGTAAAAAGTATATCAGCTGGTTACAAAAAGCTTTTGTGCATCTCTTCCACCGTCATCAAATATAATTCATATTAATTCAAATATCTTAACTCAAATATTTACTATATTAACATCATCATACCTCCACTTTTATTTGACTACAGTTATTTAAACATCCTTCATCCTTAAGTATACCAAGATTCAATCCATAACCACATGCTGGCATTTCATTTACTTATTTATAAAATCCTCCATTAACATTAAGTCCTCATATCCTGTTTTAACTAAACATCCATAATATTTAATACCAAAGTTTTCTAATCCTCCATGTATATAATTTATTATCATCCTTTCTTTATTTAACTATATCCTATATCATAGCATTTCCCCCCTATTAGTTAAAATTTAACTGTATATAGTTTTGTTTTTTATTATAATTATTATTGTTATTAATAATCTTTATATATAGTCCAAAAATATTTCTAACCTTCCCTTCTCATATCCAATTATTACTTATCATAACAGCTCAACATTGTATACATTACTATCATTATCAATTTTTATTTAACTATACCTATTACCAATGGATTTAACTAAGTTTCGCTAATTTTGAATTATACTCTTCCATCTATCAACCTGTATCTCTCCAATAACAGAACAGTCTTATATCTGCTGCCATTTGTGGATCCAATTCTACAAACATCTTTTTGAACGAGTCCATACGAAGAAATCTTTGCACCTTCTTGTTTGTGGTATCTCTCATATAATGTTGACGTCCTCCTTTTGTTTCCTTTATCAGCTTGTCTTTAATTCTCAGCAGTGGTATCAAATGTTTTGCAAATAGTATTTCATAGTCCATAAATTCTTTGATATTTTCTTCTCCTTCTATGCCCTGTCCTTTGAAGTAAATTTTCTCTCCATTTAACTCCTCTTCAAATATTCCATTCTTTCCTCCCTCAGAAATAAACCAATTGTCACAAATATCAACAAGCTCAAATTCTTTATCTCTGTTTTCCATTTCAATTTTTTGAATTTCCATCTTATTTTGTATTTGATAAACATCCTCAGTTTTTTCCTCACAATTTGTTGCCAAAAACACCAAATAATCCAATTTTCTCTGAATTCTGTCCTTTGTATCAAACACCCTCTTCAAAGCTGAAAGTATCGCTTGGAGAGACGCTTGAAGAGACGCCATGTTTATATGCAGTTGTATTTTTTCTTAAAAGCTCTGAAACATTCGCAAGTGAAAGCAGACTACAAAGGGAACAGCTATACAATCTTATCAGATCTTAAGCCAGAACAGCCAAGCAATAAAAGTGTCAAGATGTAAACAGTCAAATTACATTGTAGTTAATTAGCTTACAGAGAGTCAGAAGAAATGTTGGAGTAATCTATCCATTTGAAAAGATTTACTTTGAATCAATCCATGTGAATAACATTTAAAAAGTAAGATAACCACTGTCCAAAACCATTAGAAAGATCAAAATTGCCGCTAAGTTCTTCTATTCTTTAGTTTAAATTAGTTTTAAAAATTTTTAGGCACTCCGTTTTTCTTTAAACAATAAAAGTTTCTTACCAGCTAAAAAACTTCTCCTTCAAATTGCCCTGACTTTGTCAGCCTTAAAAGACTGGAATTTTTACTGCCAGCCGAAGACTTTAAACCTGCTTTTCTCAGAGATTTTGCGATATCCCCGAGATCAGCAATATGTAATCTTCCTGTTCACCATCTCTTCGGGATGATTTAGGTCCGTTAGAACCCCCCAGCAATAAAAGTATCGAGTGCGATCTCAGAGCTTTTCGTCTCATCATGGCATCCAGGCTCCGCCCCAATCAGATCTTTGATTATTGTTATTTTTTATAATAGATTCATTTAAGCTGTGCTTCTGAAGCAACTCAATGTAAACTAGCAAGTTAACTGAACTACGGGCAAGCTGAACAAGATATCAAAATTATGAACTTTAATTTCAGAGCAGGGGTGAAATAAACTAACCTTCACTACCGGTTTGCAAATGTGAGCATGTGCACATGTGCGTTTGCTTTGCACTCATGCACAGGACCTTCCGTGCATTTGCAGAGTGTCAAAAATGGGACGTGATGATGTCTGGGTGGGTGGGCGGAGCCTCCCGCAACCTCCCTACCAGTTCGCCCGAACCATTTACAACCGGCTGAATTGTATCATGTTTCAGAGGCTTTTGGAGGCACAATTTCAAAACCATCGTAGTTTGGCTTCTGTTTCTAGTGTCTTTTGGTGGACTGAGTTTCAGAATTTTGTTCTCCCTTTTTTGATGTTACAGTCCAGAGGTGCATAACCTGAACCCCCATCACTCTGTATCCCTTGAGTGCCTTGCATTTGATCTTTAGAGACCACCAACATTGGTGTTTTTTAATATCACAGAAAAGGGAAAGTATTAAAATACATGACCAAAGAGGAATCAAATCAACTCAAATTAATTTTGAAGAAAGTGAAATGAAATGAAATTTGGATTTTATGCTGGGCCTTTCCAAGTGTTTCCCATGCTTTACAAGAAATTAATTCACCCTTTCCATCATTTGTGGATTTGTATAAATTAGTATAGTGATTTGAGTGGTGACATTTAGCTTCAGTTGAAATGAAAATAATTGATGATTATTTGATTGCATAAAAATAAAAACATACAATGGAAGTGAGCTGATGTCGCAACGATATGACATGTGATCTTGGATGTCACGGCCCCTTCATTTAATAACCAAGAAAGAAACCACTCAACTCCATATTTCAGAATTAAGTGTACTTTTATTGCTACAAATGATTAGAAGCAAAGCAAAGCTGAATCTGAATAAAAAAGCGCGAAAGCAATAGATATCAATACATGATTCTTTCCCCTCCACTTGGTACCCCAGTCCATAGTCCAATCATATTTCACCCAACTGTCAGGTGGGAGACATCTTCAAAAACCATCATCAGGATGGAATGCTGGACAGTTGGCCTCGGCGGGAAACTCCCTTCCTTCCACATGCACAAAGAGATGGTGAGAATAACTCCCTAATAAACAGTCCTCCAGTACAGAATGATTCCCTTCCCAAATACCATGCCCCCCTCCCCATTTCAATGGCAGTCAAAAAGCAGCAGCGAAGCAGAAGCTGACATTGGAGCTCCATTAATTTCTGTCGCTGGATCGTCCTTTTGGACCTAAACCATCCCGTAGAGATGGTCTTAGGGACACTGCAAAGTCCCTGATCGATCCAGAAAAAGCTCTTTTTTCCGATGACAGAAACACAGCCTTGAAGCTGCTGAAGTTGGGACAGCTCTGGAACAGAAAGAAAGTGGAAGAGAAAGTGTGTCAAATTGGTGAGGAAATTTTATTATTAGAAAAGAGATTACCCAAAGAAAATCATAATTAAATCAAAATTGAAGACAGAAGAAAATAAGCGGCGAGATTAAGCTACATAAACTTAGTGTGTTATCTTTTTCTAATTTTTTTTAATGGATGGAATTTCTGCAAATGTTTCCTATTTTTTAAATTGGATGGGTTAGCTTTTCTTTTTCTACTTTTTATTTTTTCATATTTTTATATACTTGTGGACTATACATTTCTTTTTTTATTTTACAATGCTTGATTGGATTGCTTTTCTCTTAAGAATTTTTCTCCGTAAGTTTGGAAATAAAGAGGGCTGTAACAGCAGAGAGAGAGAAAAGTAACACTGCCACTTTAAGGCTGGAGGCTTGGAAATATTGTTTTTTCTTTCTTCTCTTTGATCATTCGAGTTACACTTCAAAGCATTTCAGTTTGTTTATTGAGAGAGATAGTGGGAAGAGCACTAATTGTTTATACAGGTGCACTTCGGGAGCTTTATCAGTAGCTGGACTGGAGTGAAGACAAAGCCTTGAACTGAAAGATTATAATGAACTTGCTTGAAATATAACAAAAAGCTTTGAAAGCTATACTGGCAGTGTTTATATGTTGGAAGAATGGTGCAACATGAAAAAGAAACATTAATATTGCAAATGATTATGTTTGAAATTCAAAAAATACTAGCAATAACAGAGAAAATTGAGGAGAGAATGGAGAATGCAGAATGAAGATCAGCAAAAAGAAATGGGAAAATTGAGGACATTTATCAAATGGAGAAAATTGAGGACAGAGTTCCAAAAATTGAAGGAAAAAAGGAGCAAAGAGATAAGAAAATTGTTGATACTAACAGTAAACTGAGCATGGTTGGAAATAGCAAGAGTGGACTATGGAAAGGGAGATTGCATAATCTTTTTTACATAGGGAGGTTTTCTTAAGGATTTTGGAGGATACAGTTAGTTGTTCTCTATCTGTAATTCAATAAAACAGGAAGAATTGTTATCACATCACTACCAACTGGGCTTGTGCAATATTTTCACACATCAAACTAAGCTATATTGTGTTTAGGCTTAGTGGATTGTCTGAACTTGCACCCTTCCCCTTCTTGCTGTCCCAAAATGTCTTGAGTAATGAAAAAAGGCCCTCTGCTGCCTTTTCTGCGGTAGAAAATTAAGTTTAAACAATGTACAGTATATATCTGGAAATAGGAGGATGCAGGGGCTCAGTGAGTAAGACGCTCAGCTTGTCAATCAGAAAGGTCAGCAGTTCAGCCATTCGAATCTCTAATGCTGCATAACCGAGTAAGCTCCCGTTACTTGTCCCAGCTTCTGCCAACCTAGCAGAAGCATGTAAATGCAAGTAGAAAAATAGGGACTATTGTAAACTCGTGTGAGTGTGTGTGGGTTGTAGTTGTGAGGGATTGACACGCAGGAGCCATGTGTGCAAGACAGATCTTTATTAGTACCAGATGACAAGCGATTCAAAGATTTCCCTGCAACTGTCAGGGTATTTATACTAGCCAGAAGCAACTGTCAAGCCCAACTGTCACGAGGCCAGCCAATCAGATGCTGTGCCTTGACCAACCAATTAGAATGCAACACAGGTTGTTGCTGGGTTATAACACTCCTTCCCCCCAGTTATTTGTATAATAACCAATCAATTGTACATTATACATTTGCCCTTCTGTGTTGTACAATTCATTCACATTTTTGTCTTCCAGTTTTACCATTTGCAATTGTGTTCTCTCCTTCCCCCCAGTCAACCTGATAACTGTAACCACTTGTAACCACTTTAATGTAATGCTTAACTTTGTAACAGAAGTAGAAATTTAGCAACTCTGTCCAGGAACATTCTGGGCTAGTAGCTTCAATTAGTTTAGTAAATTTCCTTACCCCCCAGTGCCTATTCACATTTTATTTCTTTATTTACATTTTTTTTTCTATTTTTTCCCTCACAATCCTGCGCATGCCCAATGAATTCCGCAGTCCAGGCTCGTTGAAGGCCTCGAGCAGTGTGGGAAGCAGGTTTGTATCTTAGGAGACAGGCAGGACAGGAGGATTTCAGGCCCCTGGAGGCAGCTAAGACAGGGGAACGACAGAAGGCCGAGGAGGCGTTGGGAGTCTGAGAAGGCAGGCTTCTCCTTCCCTTCGTTGAGGCGCGGAGCTGAGGCCAGGAGGCCGAGGAAGCAAGGCAGGAGACGGATGGCAGGGACACGCTTCAGTCCTCCTCCTTCTTCCTCTCTCTCTCTCCTGGTCAGGCAGGCATCGCGGGGAGGAATTCGTGCCCTGGAGGCAGCAAAGTGGAGACAGGGGCTTTGAGATGCTTGCAGAGGCATCGCAGGGAGGAATTCGTGCCCTGGAGGCAGCGAAGTGGAGACAGGGCTTTGAGATGCTTGCAGCCTTCGTAGAACGGCCTCGGCAGAGGCAGCTGGAAACAGCTAGGTGCCTGGAAGGCAGGCAGGACAGGAAGGCAGGCCCTGGAGGCCTGTAGGCGCCGAAGGCTTGCAACGAGCGGCTTCGGCAGGAGTTGAGGCACGGCGGCAAGGCTCGCAGTGGGCGCAGGCAGCACGGCCCGGAGAACGGAGGCAGCGACAGGGCTTCTGGCTGTCCTGTAGCTCCTTACTAGTTGGCTGATGTTGTTTGGCTCCTGCGGGAATCGCATATCAATCCCACCTTCGTCGCCAGTATTGTAAACTCGTGTGAGTGTGTGTGGGTTGTAGTTGTGAGGGATTGACACGCAGGAGCCATGTGTGCAAGACAGATCTTTATTAGTACCAGATGACAAGCGATTCAAAGATTTCCCTGCAACTGTCAGGGTATTTATACTAGCCAGAAGCAACTGTCAAGCCCAACTGTCACGAGGCCAGCCAATCAGATGCTGTGCCTTGACCAACCAATTAGAATGCAACACAGGTTGTTGCTGGGTTGTTGTTGTGAGGGAATTGACACGCAGGAGCCATGTATGCAAGACAGATCTTTATTAGTACCAGATGACAAGCGATTCAAAGATTTCCCTGCAACTGTCAGGGTATTTATACTAGCCAGAAGCAACTGTCAAGCCCAACTGTCACGAGGCCAGCCAATCAGATGCTGTGCCTTGACCAACCAATTAGAATGCAACACAGGTTGTTGCTGGGTTATAACAGGGACCACCTTTGGTGGGAATGTAACAGTGCTCCATGTGCCTTTGACATTTAATCATGCCGGCCACATGACCATGGAGACATCTTCAGACAGCGCTTGCTCTTCGGCTTTGAAACAGAGACTAGCACATATGTGCGACAGGAACCTTTACCTATATGTGGAAATGCTATTAGAAATAGGCTATAACGTAAGAAATATTTACAACATAAATATATAAAGTGTAATGTAAAATATAACAAAGCATATTAAAGTAATTCACCTGCTTTATGGCCTTTCAGGTGTGATATTTTATATTGCTTTTATGCTATTTTACAGTTTAAATCATTTTTCTTTTTCTAAAAAATACATTTGATTACACATTGTTCAGAGCTCTTTTTATTGGGTGGTCTAGCAGCAAATTCAATCAAGCACGCCAAGAAAGTCACTCCGAAATCTGAAATTCACACAGTGTGCTGGGTGAATAACAATAAATCCCTCAAATGACCAATGGCAACAACTCATAATTTATCACCTTTTATTTATGCAAGATGGACTGATTTCAATTTAATGCAAGCATTTCAAAGCAGGGAAAGGCCAACTATTTACTAGTTAGAACAGAACATCAAGATAAAAGCACAATGTTCTTTTCAAATCCTTTTCCTTACACTCTCTATGAATATTGCCAGCAAATAAGAAGCTGGTATTACACAAGCATCTAAAAGGAGTTGTGAAATACAAATGGTGCTTGGACTCCTGGGAAATGTTAACAGATTTCTTCCTAAATTATATTACAAATATTTTCTGGTTGTCTATCTTTACAAATCTAAACACACATGACTAACCCAGAGATTAGTGTTATCAGGTATGAGACATTGAGACATCAGCCAGAAAATTTATTGTTCTTATTTCCTAATGGCCATTCAGATATTTTTTTTTTAAAAAAAACTCAAATCTGATAGCTCCATGACTAGAGTTGAAAATGTTGAAAACACTGATAATATTAAAGTCCAAGTCTTAAAATATTGTATGTCGGCTAACATATTTCTATTCAAATTCACTTTAAGTATTTCCTATAAGGGACACTTGCCAAAAAGCAGGTATCACAATAGTGGTGTATCAAATACAGTATTCCAAGCATTAAATAGCCATTTGTTCGACATTATGCTTTCTGCATTGATAGCAAATAACCAACTTTCTTCCTTTTATGAGTTGTTATGAGTTCCTCTGAATTGGGGATGTCAAACTCAAGGCCCAGGGGCCAGATCTAGCCCATGGGGTGCTCAGATCTGGCCCATGGGGCTGCCCTGGAAATAGCAAAGGACTGGCCCATGAAGCTCCAGGGCTTCATTTTTGCCGTCAGAGGGCTGCAGGAGGATCCCCCAAGGCCACCTCAGGTGTCCCCTGACCCTAGTGACATCAAGCTGGCCATGCCCACCCTGGTCACGCCCATCACACCATGCCCATCTGTCCACCCTCTGTGGTCAAACACAACCCTGATGTGGCCCTCAATGAAATCGAGTTTGACACCCCTCATCTAAGTAATAATAAAGTTCAGAAAAGCCAAATATCTATAAGTAATATTGGAGAAGAGAAACTCTCCTGCATTATTCTGATGAGCACAGCAGAAATTTGGTCATAATTTTGGTCATAAGTTAGGGGAAGCTTGAGCATCCATTTTATGTTGAATTGTGCTGAAGGTCAATTTTACTCACTATTTTATTTCCAGTAATGGCTGAGTAGTTGGAAGAAATTTCTTAAGTGAAACAGAAACTCCTCAGATTCACTGGCTCATAAGGAAATTAAGATCATCTGAATTCAGAGGCAGGAAGGCAAATCTGCCCTACATCACATCCACCTTAGCTATGCTTGTAAAAAAAACCTCAGAGGGCACACATCAATGTGCATTCTAGGTTTTTCACAAGGATCTCCAGTAACATTCTCAGGGGTATGTTCCAAAAGGTGGGTTTATCATACCCAAGAATATTTGTTTTCCATATGAGATTCCAGGATTGTTTTCTTCATTCTCACTGTATTCAATCAGGAGAGTCCAAACAAAATTGTTCAAAATGGAGAGGGAAGATCATTCTTATTTGGTATAGCTTAATGCCACTTTCAAAATAAGGGATGAAATATTACTTCTCACACTTAGTCTGTTCCCAATTTAGAATTAAATAAAATTTCATTTCATTTCATTTTAATTTATTTGTATGCCGCCCTTTTCCCTAAGGGGACTCAGGGCGGCTCACAACTCAAGAAAGGAGGGGAAATATAAACAGAGTTACAAAAAACATAAAAACATAAAAAACATACATAGTTAAAAGCTCAACAATCATACCATTCGAGGTGGGGCAGCGAGTCTTTAGCCCCAGGCCTGTCGGAACAGCCAGGTTTTAAGGGCTATGCGGAAGGCCTGGAGGGTGGTGAGGGTACGAATCTCCACGGGGAGTTCGTTCCAGAGGGTCGGAGCAGCCACAGAGAAGGCCCTCCTCCGGTTAGTCGCCAGTCGACACTGGCCGGCTGATGGAATTCGGAGGAGGCCTAGTCTGTGGGATCTAATTGGTCTAGTGGAGGTAATTGGCAGTAGGCGGTCTCTCAAGTACCCAGATCCAATACCATGAAGGGCTTTGTAGGTGACGACTAGCACCTTGAAGCGTACCCGGAGATCAACAGGCAGCCAGTGCAGCTCGCGGAGGATAGGTGTTACGTGGGTGAACCGAGGTGCACCCACGATCGCTCGCGCGGCTGCATTCTGGACAAGCTGAAGTCACCGAATACTCTTCAAGGGCAGCCCCATGTAGAGCACGTTGCAGTAATCCAGGCATGAAATAACAGTCCATCTCTTTCTGAATCAACTGGGTTCCTGTCTCTGAAGGAATCCAGTGACAAGACAGTGCAGAGAACAAGGATAAGATTTGTTCAATTGTCATTCTCAACTGCTGGTCAAAATAAGCAACTATTTAGAGCTGGGGTGTCAAACCCATGTCGTCACAGTGGCATCATGTGTCTATCGGGACTTTCCCCACCTTCTCTAAACTGGGTGTCTGCGTGGCCAGCATGTGATGCATTCGGACCACGGGCCAAGAGTTTGACAGCCCTGATCTAGAGATTCCTTAACTGAATTTTGCATGCCAGCTGGGGAATTCTGGGAGTTGAAGTCCACTTACCTTAAAATTGTCAAGGATGAGAAATAGTGGTTTAGACTACTAAGCCCTGCTGATTTATAGAAATACGGTAGGTCTCCAATAAAACATGCTATTACCTTCTTGCTTTAACAACAAAGCAAAACTCCCTTGCCAATGTATGTGGATTTCTTAATTTTCATTTCCATAAAAATAGATTCCTCCTATTAAAATTCCCACCATTTAATTATGAAATAATTTCCTGCTTGTAGTACTAATTATATTATATAGCCTGACCAAGCTTTAAAAAGGAACATTTATTTCTAATCCTTGACTAGTACTCGGAGAATAATTTATTTCTCAGGATATAAAACCTGATAATCAGTGGTCTAGCTGAAGTTTATTTTTTCCAGTCCTGCTATTATTTAATGCCATGGTGTAAATTGAGGGAACTGTGAACTGCAAACAATAAAATAAACATGGAGTTGTTAAAAAGCCTGTTTTTCCATATTAAGATCCATAGCCCTTAGCTATTCCATCTGTTGCTCTGTAATTTATGAGTTGTAAATTCTCATTAGTCTGTCCCTTGTATTTCAGATGAAGAGTTCCAAAACCTCCATGAATCTAACTAGGTTTTGTGGCTTGCTCTTCATTGCAGTATATGAGAATCTGTTCTTTTAAAGAATAAATCAAATTTCCCTCTGACAAGTATTGAATCATGTAAAATTATTTTGAGATGCTAATTCAACAAAATCATGCTGCAACAAAGTCAACTAAGATTTTGTACCCTAATTATTGTTAGCAACTGTACACATGTAATTTAAATATGAACCTCTATTATATAATAATGAAACTGCAGCAGTTGATTAAGTCCTAAACATCTAATGATGTTTCTCTATTGCTTTGTGGTTCCCATGGATTTGTTTGATATTGTTAACATATATTTTACACACTATGGAATTTGTGCGAAGTTGCTTTGAAACTATTTTTATTTCTCCAAATTATCGACTTCCAGATTTTTGAATCTTTCATTATATGTAGCACCTAAACATAAGAAGTTTGTACTGTTTTAGGCTTACAATATATGACTCTATATTGGAAGTACCCTAGAGCTATTTTCATGTAGAATGATTCATTTTATTTTGACACGTGAAATGCCTTGATTTAAATTACTCATATATTTAATTAGTTGATTGTTGGTTTGCAAAAGGGATCTGGAACACCTTTGATTTCTCAGCTTCCTGAGGATCATCAGAGAAGGCATTGAGTTCACTGGGAGGTCCAAACGAAGTGAAGCCATGTTTTTATCCTCCTGAAATGCTCTGTTGAGCTTTTTTTTTTTTTGAAGTTTTGAGGAACAAACAAATCATTGTTGATGAAAATGTAGGAATAAATCTTCTCTTTGACACTTGTGAATGAAGATTTATAGGAACGTTGAATCTGAAAGGCAGGTCTATGTTAAGTTAAAAGTGCACTTGGGAGCACAATTACACTAAATTAAATTTTTAAAAATCTATACTTTCAAGAATCTCTACTGTTCAACTTCTACTCTTTCTTTGCAAGGTCTTAATGCAAAAGCCAATTTAATATACACATTTATGCTGGTGGTTGGTTAGACTTCTTCACCCCAGCACAAACAGCTATATTGTTTACTGCTTTAAATATCTGATCATGTGTCAGTGATGACTCAGAGCAAAATGTTTAAACTGTGGAAATAGGGACTTTTGCAATGAGCTGTAATTGACATCCCCAGCCATCAAATTCTTTGTTCAGAATCCAGGAAGGATTACCTGGTGTCCTACTTTCCATCTGTATTCTGCTACTATTTTGCATAAAAAGGCTTAAGGCTTATATAACTAAAGGTTCCTCTTTGGTACTGTCCCTGCTCATGTTCCCACAGTTCTGTTTCTAGTGACTCAAGAAAATTTCGTGCCCTTTTGATAAAGATGTATAATGAATGTAAATTGTTCCTGTTGTTTATTTGCTGATGTTTAATAAATAAAAACTACATTTTGTTAGCCATACTGAGTGGAGGCGTGTTTGCTCTGATCTTGATATAGGGATTGACTAGGAGCATGTAAATACAAATTAAAGTGAAAACCATCCACAGTAATTTCCCAATAGAGATTTCATCCAAAGGACAAAATATGTGTTGCAATATCATGCTACAAGCTCTACTTCTGTATATGATGTTTCAGCACAAGATGGGGGGGGGGGGAGAGTTTGCAACATTCTGTGGCAGCTTCATCATTTGCTGCCCCTTCTTCTGGCATTCCCACCCCAATAGCAGCTTTGTTTACCTCCTCTTCCAGCTTCCTATGTTGATGCTGTTGTTTGATAACTATAGATATAAAAGAAACTTCAAAAAATGGGTCAGTTCTCCTAATGGAAGACAACCTGAAATCCAAAGTATCAAATGGGCATCATACCCTTTTAGGGATTTGAACTGCAAAGTCTCCAACCATTGGAACCACCATCACCCTAGAAATATATAATGTAATATAGTTTGTAAAGTTTAGTTAGGCTTAGCTAAAAGGGCCGTGGTCGTGCAGTGGTTAGAACACAGTTTTGCAGGCTAATTTTGCCATCTGCCAGCAGTTCGATTCTCACTGTTTCAAAGTTGACTCAGCCTTCCATCCTTCCAAGGTTGGTGAAATGAGGACCCAGATTGTCAGGGGCCATATGCTGTAAACTGTTTATGGCTGTAAAGCACTATGAAGCGGTATATAAGTCCAAGTGCTATTAGCTGGAAAAAGAACAGACACTATGACTAACTAGTACGGTCTAGAAACATAATGCAACTGGCCATGAAGTAGATCTATAGGCAACCTTCAAATTATGAACATAAAAACCCTATGAAAGAATAGGATCATCTAAAATAGATTATATGATCCATGAGAAAAAATGGCCGTTCATATGAAATATATAACTACTATATCACTATATCACTTGTTCAGTCTCCAAACAATTCTCAAACTTTTTTTTAATCAGATGATGACCCTTACAAACTGAGATTTCAGTCAGACAACAGAAAGTAATACAAGGTCTTAATTCATTTGCAACCTGAGGAACTGCGGCTTGAAAGAACAAAGTCCATAGTCTCTCATAGGCCTAAGCAGGCATACTTTTTATATAATATAATATAATGTAATGTAATGTAATGTAATGTAATGTAATGTAATGTAATGTAATGTAATATAATATAATATGACCAATTGTAAGTACTACATTAAAAAAAGTCCAAGGGTTAATTTGGGTTAGTAATGATTGAATAAATCTCATTTGGCTTTCCTTATCACAGTGAAATCCTTACCACTTGGATTCTAGAAGTATGACATGCCCCACTCAGAAGATAAAACTGAAGACCTCCCTTCTTTAATACCTATCAGTTGGTAAAAAGTTATATAATCATTCCTAAGACTCTAGGTCCACTGAGCTACAGTCAGGGACAGAATCTTGAAAGAAAAATTTGGGGCAACAATGTTGTCCTGCCTAAATTATTCCCTGAGAGCATAAAATCTTCCAGAAAGTCACAAAGAACCACTGAAGAGCATCCAGGTATCTGTATATTTTTCTTGCCTTAGGTGAAATCAATGTTCATGAGTCCACCATCAGAAACCTACCAGGTAAAGGTGGAATTTATGAAGGAACAGCAAGATGGAAGCCATGGCTCAGTAAAAGCAAAATTGGTGCTTATCTCAAAGTTATCTCAATGTACCCATATGACGATCTGGGTTTTTGGAAAGGTGAGTCAAAAATCTAAATGGGGTGGGATATACATGTCTTTATGTCTAGCAAAAAGTAGACACAGCATTGCACAAAGAACCTCATGACAGTTGTCAGTTTTGAGTGGCAGTGTTTCAGAGGTGGGTTCCTACCGGTTCGCACCAGTTCGGTAGAACCGGTTCATCAAATCTACCGAACCGGTTAGAAGAGGTTCCACCAGTGGACCCGGAAAGCAGGCCACACCTACAGAAGATGTTCCAAAAAAATTTGAAACCCACCACTGCAGTGTTTGTGGGGGTTTTGCTGCTTGTAGACCTGGATCTAGAATTCACACTTCCATCAAGGAAGTGTGAATTCTGTTTTGCATCAGAAAATTCTACAGGAAAATATCCTTCTATTTGTCAGATGAAGCTAAAGCTTATGCAGGAATGTGTCATGCATAAACATAATAATTCATAAATAATAAAACATGGAAACAAATCTGTAACAAAATGGATAAAGAAAAACAAATCCAATGTTCTGAAATATCCATCTCAAAAGCCAGGCTTAAACTCCTTAGAAATGCGGCGTGGTTTGAAATGGTAGAAAACTCTTAAATATTTCTTAGTTGAAGTAGCGTGCAAGGTACAATGAGCAAAATTCCTATGCAGTGATTTGAGAGGTGGATTACCAGTTGGAGGAAACATTTAGTTGTTATTGCAGCCAAAGGTGATGCAACCCATTACTGATGTAAAACAGGTGATTACTTTTTGTCACTGCTGTGTTGCATATTAGGTAACTTGGTTTATGAGCAAATGAAACAAGCATCAAACTTTGGTAATTTTTCTTTTCTCAGGGCTCATCCTGCTTTGAGGTTCAAAATTTGCTTTCTCCCAACAGTTGATTTCTATTGTGGGAGCTTCATCACTTTTAAGAGACTTTTAAGAAGAGATTGGACTATCATTTCTCAGAAATGGTGTAGGGTCTCCTGCTTGGGTGTGGGGTTGGATTAGATGACCTACAAGGTCCCTTCCAACTCTGTTAATCTGTAAATATGCATTATTCCTCAATAATAAGACTGACAAGTGGAATTGTCAGTGGAAAAATCTTATAATTTTAATGTGGGACAAATAATAGGCAACTCTTGTTGGCTGCATTTTTTCTTCCACCATCATTACAATTTCTAACTAATTAGTAGGAAAAACAACTATAAATCAACTCTTAACATTGTGATAGATTGGGGTTGGTTGACAGGAGCCTGTGAATCAGAAATTTGACACTGTTTATTTAGCAGAGGCTATAGCCATGTTGACACTAACAATAATACTGAAATTAAAACAAGTGTTCAAGTTGCCAAAGGGACAGTCTATCATTTAGCGGGCTGTCACTTGGTGTAGCCCTAAACACCTGTCTGACATTTTTTGGGGAGAGCAATAAAGACATATTCTCCGGAAATATTATTTATAGATGAAGGACACAAAGCAATGGGGTGATATAAGAGGAAACATTGGGGGAAATGTTAGTTGACACTATCCCACTTCACTTCCAAAGATAAGTGCCATATTTTGACAGATTGCTATAAGGATCAACAGAAAAATCACAATGAAGAGTTCAATGTCTACTGATGTTCTGACTGCATACAGTGGCACAACAGATGAGATCCTTGTGAATTTGCTGACAATCTTCATAGCAATCTTGCACTGTTCCTCCTTCCTTCTGGTTTTGAAAGAGATTTCTCAAAAGAGAAGTCTAGTCACCTCTCCCAAAAGTACTAAACACAAGTTTTGAAAGAACTCTAACTTTGCTTTGTAGACACAAACAAAGTCAGAGTTAGAAACACAGAAACAGACAGCACATGTGAATACTTACTTTGGTGTATATATGGTACTTTAAACTATTTCATTAAATATATACAGAATAACAGAGTTGGAAGGGACCTTGGAGGTCTTCTAGTTCATCCCCCTGCTTAGGCAGGAAACCCTATACTATTTCAGACAAATGGTTACCAAATCTCTTCTTTAAAACTTCCAGTATTAGAGCATTCACAACTTCTGGAGGCAAGTGGTTCCACTGATTAATTGTCAGGAACTGTCAGGAAATTTCCCCTTAGTTCTAAGTTGCTTCTCTCCTTGAGTAGTTTCCACCAATTGCTTCTTGTCCTCAGGTGCTTTGGAGAATCGCTTGACTCCTCCTTTTTGTGGCAGCCCAGAGATATTGGAACACTGCTAAATTAGAAGTCCATTCATTTTTTTCATGTACAGGAATGCAATTGCAGCCATTCTGAATTGTCATTTGTAATTGTATAGGAACAATGCTTAGTAGAAGCATTTCACATTGGACATAATTTGAAACATGGCAGCTTAAGGGAATCCTGGGCATTTCATTTTATGTATGCATTGATCCAGCTCTAAACATTTATCTTAGTATTCATAACAATGCTAGATATGAAATGTATAACCTCACTGTCTTCTATTTCAAGTCCCTGAGTATTTAATCAAGGGGTTTATTACTGCATTGCTTGAGAATCAACAACAAAGTCACAGGTAGCAGTATGTTTGCAGCAAAAGACTACAATAATACTGCAATGGGATCCCCCTTTGGACTCTTTAATTGAATTTAGATCTTGTGTACATCAATTGCATTTCAAACCAAACTGTTTCCTCTTTCCCGAAAGAAGAACTCATTGCCCTGCATTTTCAGACTTGCATTGGATAATTACAAGTTATGCAATTTGTGCAGCCCGATGTTGCAATTCCAGGTTAAAATTTGCATTTCAGATACACCACGGATGATTCATTATGATTGCGTCAAACAAAATCTGACAGCAGGGACAAGATGAACAGCGGGGGAGGGTGGAAAGAGTAGAGTCACTGAGAAACGGAACATGCAGGGGCTAGAACAGAACTCCTCTAGATGCTGCTCAGCCAAAGAGCTGTGCTGGAGGATTCACTGGTCTCATATCTGTCCGTTTACGCTGTGTAATACTAACCACCATTCAGTGAAAAGTTGAGAAGGAGTTGCTGTCAGTTAAAGGCAGAGATCTCTCCCTCTTCTGAACTCAAAAGTGATACCCATTTTCATAGATGTTTGGAACTGGTCCATTTCCAATCTGAATGAAGGGTCTCCCCACCCCACCACAATCACAAAATGCCCTTTTTTCTTTTAAGCTTTAGTTAGACTTTTCCCCAGTTCTTATGTCTGTAACTTAGTAGTTTCTTCCTGCTAATTCTTGCTAACTTATAACTTCTTGATAAACAGAAATTGCATTTAGGAGACCTAAGCCCTTTTCTAAGATAGAAGCTGATTTGTAATTTCCAATTCTCATTTTGTCCAGTTTGATACAACTTGTACTGAAATTATTTTCCCATTCCTTTATTCAAAAATTTAGGTACTGTTTTAAATGTTACATTAGTTTAAAATGGAAGGTTTTACATCAATAATTATATAAAGGGAAATGCCAATACAAGTAACTTATTTTAGAACCCCAAATGTAAAAGGTGCCGACTTATAATGGCTCAAGCGAACTGGCTGATCAGTTTGTTTTCTAATATACATATACATATTTTAGTTGTAAAGTGAAATGTGGTATGCTTCTTGTGAAAGTGGCATGTTAATAGCTTTATAATAATAAGGAATAAGCATGCAGCTGCCACTTAACTGAAGTATGTAACTAAAAAGATTATTATAATCTTTTTCAGTTTTCCAGGAAAATAGTAGTGTCAAGTTCTGGATTGCTGTGTGACCAAGACTTTGAATGCACAGCTGAATAGAAAAGAGAAAACTGTACCTGCTAGACTTCTGTTCACTCTCTGTCTCATTCTGTCCCATTCTGTCTCTATCTGTCTGTCTGTCTGTCTGTCCGTCTGTCCGTCTGTCCATCTGTCCGTCCCTTCCTTCCTTCCTTCCTTCCTTCCTTCCTTCCTTCCTTCCTTCCTTCCTTCCTTCCTTCCTTCCTTCCTTCTTTCTTTCTTTCTTTCTTTCTTTCTTTCTTTCTTTCTTTCTTTCTTTTTTTCTTTCTTTCTTTCTTTCTTTCTTATATATGACCACTACCTTGTAAAACACAA